>NW_023458555.1:24443243-24499134 GCF_013731165.1 Rhagoletis pomonella | reverse complement strand
TAACCGGTGCTATATCTGAGATGGTCCTATAAAAACTTATCTTTTTAGGGCTTCTGGGTAAGCAGTACCAATTACTCGATTCCTACTTTTTCGTTCACGTTCGCGCACCACGGGTAACGAGAGTAGCCCATGCGCTAGGTGTGGTAAACAATTCGTCCGACTCCTTTAAATGTCCCCTGAAGTCCGCAGCGTCTATACAACTCGAAGTGCGCCCTAGTAAAAGCAGCTGCCAGCTTGACAATATTTAAGCGATTTTAGCTTAAAAATTAATCGAAGATATGGTTGTGCGTTGGTATTTGGCGAACGGTCAAGTCAACAAAACGAAAGAAAGGACTCGCGTAAGACTCTGGTAATGTTTATAGGGTTTTGATTTAAGGGTACACATCTAGAATGCCCGAAGCATTAAACGGAATGTGTTCGTAACTGGACGATTTTAGTTCTAGGTCGTACAAAGTCCTGTTCCAAGTCCAATGCCAGACTAAGTACGAAAGGGCTCTTTCTTTCAACCGTAGGAAAACTCAGCCTCTATGATATGACGAAAAATTATATAAGGAAATAATGCCGATCGATAGTGTACAGGATTAATTTACCTACAAGTCTATTTTCAGATCAAATGACGAGAAACCAAATTGATTGTCGACGCACGCAATGTGAGGTCTTCTTTTATGCCTACTTTATGAAAACCTGAAGCTCAGTGTGGCTTTAGATCAGATATTCACCATACACCATATAATGGAAAAGAATCTCGAAAATAGGATCGACGCACCCAGTATATTTGTCGATTTCAAAGCCGCTCTAGACAGCAAGAAAAGAAGTTTCCTTTATGCCGTGTTTTCTAAATTAGGTACTCTTGAAAAACTAATGCGGTTGTGTAAAATGACTTTGAGCTGCGGCTGCCTTTCATAAGATTTCTTTGATCTGATATTGGAGAAGGTAAAAAGAGCTGCAGAACTCCGGTACAATTTTTTACAAGAGCGTATACTTGCTTTCATATATCGACGACATCGATTGAGAAGCAAAACTCGTACATATCTATTGGCATCTAATAAACAGTTGGCGCATACGCGTCCTAACACTCACGTCACTGCCTTGGTATTTTCATACGAATGCGCACGAATTCTCTAGCCTTGAACGTTGTCAGCACCGACACCCTGCGGTGGTGGCTGTATCCTCGTTTGCCCGGTTTCCGATGGATGGTAGAGAAGGATTTGGCTTCATTTGACATTTCAGTTCATCATTTGACATTTTCAGTTGACAGGGAAGATACATATCTGGTGTTTTTGTTGGACTCCACCAAAATTTGGCCAAACAAGAAAAAGAAAATATATCTTAACTTACGAAAAAATTTGTAACACAAAATTTGCCGAGAAATTTAAAAACCTTTAAGGACATAAAAGAAAAATCTTGCCTATTGAGCGATCATACATAATGACGATCGCGGGAGTAGGTTTTAAAAGCTTTCTACACATTTAGTATGAACACACTCAGTGTAAAATCTCTGTCTGATCGGCGCTGACGTACATACAAGCATATACACATATACATATAAAAAGTTGATTATTATTGACGGAGCTAAACATATCGCGGAAACATGCAAGTAACGTAAAGTCAAGAAATTAGCTGTACCTATTCAAGCGAAACGGGTTGTTAAAATGTACATACGCACATACATGTTACATTGCCAAAACATCTGTTTGTTTGGTGATATTTTTTATCTTCATATTAATTAATATTTCAGGCAGGCGTGTATCGACAGTGTATTATCTATCAATGCCGGTAGCAAGTTTCACATGCACTCACTTACATATATATATATATATATACGTACATATGCATGTATGATTTAAGTCAAGTGAATAAAGAAAAAATTGAAAAGCTAAACAAAGCTATCTGCGTCCACAATTATGTACTAAAAGAGTAATAAGTAACCGCTCTCCCGCTCACAAAACTGGAGTGCGCGCCAAGTGCTGCTACTTGAAGATTTTTTTTATTATACTTTGTCCACTTTCGAGATGTATCCAGTGTTGCCAGAAGTACGGATTCATCTTTAAAATGAAGACTGAAGACTTATTTTCAAAAAATGTTGTGAAAATCTTAAATTGAAGATATTAAAATGGAATCTAAAAATTCTTCAAGATGAAGACTTCTAGCACCACTTAAACATTTCCTGTGTGGTTTTAATGGCAAATGAAAATGTTTTCCATCAACCTTCTTAAACGGTATTCTTTTAACAAAATATTACTTAAAAAGAAACGAAATAGATTGTCGTAATATTGATACAAATAAAAATTAAGATATGTACATTAGGGCGGAGTTATTTACCTTCTAAAAAAGTGGTGTATGGCCTATTCGAACTCTACGTTCGATTCTAAGCAAAACTTGCTATACCAAAAACTGCGATTGATCCCCTCAATTTTTAAAAGAAGAATCAGTCTGTTATAATTTTTTCTGAACGAAATTAATTTTTCATTTACAAACCGTTGTGTTTTCTTCATACAATATCCACCTTTTTCTTTTGAAAATTGGGAGGGTCAAACATAATTTTTGGTATATAGTTTGTTCGCCATTTTGGCTTAGGGTCGTAGAATTTTAATTTGCTATACATTTTCTACGAAAATTTTGCTCCTAACAAATTACTCCGCCCTAATGAGCACATATTAAAAAATTTTGAGTTACAATTTACAAATTAAAAAAAGAACGATCGTAGGTATAAATGTAACATTCTTTTTGAGTATTTTTTCCTGGAAAAGGATGCGCCTAGCATAAAAATTGCTGAGCTCCAGCTAAACTTGTTATTCCAAGTTTTATGCAGATTACGTTGTAATTTTTTTAACTTTCAAATATTTGTATTTGTGGGTTTTCGTAGCTTGTGCACCGCCGCTGAAATACAGAGAAATACTTTGCGTTTAATCCAAAATTACTTGAAACCATGGTACAATAAAACAGGTAGACGGCCAATTTGACGTCAAACCTACAAAAGTCAAAGTATTCGGGAGAGTAAAAATAAAAATGAGCGTGTGTAAGGAAAAATAAAACAAGTAAAGGCGCTGGCCCAATGCAGGCTTGCTTTGCGTGCCTTTCTGGCTTTAGTTTGCTTTGATTTAGTTTGAAAACTTGTTTGGCCGAATGGCGGCTTGAAACGCTGTCAAAGTAACCAGCTGTCTGGTTGAAAAGTCAATGTCTGTTCCCTTAACATTAATTATTGTTTTAGAAAAATCTAGAAGATGTATCAAACCTTTTCAGATTTATTTTTAAATTAATCCGAAATAATGTTTGTATTTAAAAGAACTGGTAGTAATGACACATACATATGTATATCTACAGTTACTAAAAAAACTATAACTTAAAAAAACGATTTACTTGAAGAAAAGAGCTATAAGAAGTTTTTTCCTCTCGTGTAAAATTTGTAAAAGTGAGCTTTGCAATTTTTTACTATAATATAACGATATGTTAGATTTGATTTCGAATTGCTTTTTTTAAATTAAGTAAGCAAATTTTTGTTTGAATTTATGTATTTTGAACAGGAACATGCCTCTTTGTCAAAAGCCTACAAAACGCTTTCAAATAAAACATTTGTCTATTTAAAACTTTGAGGCGCTTAAAGCAAGTGAAGAAAAGCTGCCATTTGGCCAGCCTTTATACGTTTTTGTATGTTCCAAATCATTTTTGACACTTCTCGGAGCGACGCAAGCAAAGCAAGCCTGCATTGGGCCAGTACCTTAAGAAAGTCTAAGTTCGGGCGGAGCCGAACATTAAATACCCGGCGCAAGTATTAAATATATGTTTTTTCACCTTTCCTAAACCTTCCGCTGGATGGTAAGCCGAGGTGTATCAATTTTGAGTAAATTAGCGTCCTTCAATTTCGAAATATTGAAGTTTCAAGCATTTCTTAAATTTACCGTTATATGAGAAGCGGCCGTTATTTTAGTCCGATTTCAATAATTTTCACCGTTTTGCTTATATTTGGCAAGCACAATAACCACACCGAGTTTGGTACAAATGGGTAGAACGGTTACCGATATACGTATATGTTACCATAAGTGGGCGGTGCCACGCCCATTTTCCAAAATTTTACCATAAACGTATTTCTTGGTAAAGAATTGTTGCAAGCATCAATTTTGAATAAATTAGCTTCAATATTTACTGATTTATCGAAGATTTTGTATTTCTCTAAATTACCGTTATATGGGATGTGGGCGTGGTTATTGTCCGATTTTAAAAAGTTTCGGCGGTTTTTTGTGCTGTACCAAGGTCAACAACTGTGCCAAGTTTGGAAGAAATTGGTGTAGCGGTTACCAAGATATACACATGTAACCATAAGTGGGCGTGGCTACGCCCATTTTCCAAAAATTTATAATATTCTTATTTTTCGTCTAAAACTTATTATAAATATCAATTTTGAGTGAATAATCTCCAGTAGTTACTAAAATATCGCAGTTTTCGTATTTCTGAAAATTACCGTTATATGGGAAGTAGGCGTGGTTATTGAGCGATTTTAAAAATTTTCGGCCATTTGGTATGTTATGCGAAGGCCAACAACTGTGCCAAGTTTGGAAGAAATTGGTGCAGCGGTTACCAAGTTATACACATGTAACCATAAGTAGGCGTGGCTACGCCCATTTTCCAAAAATGTATAATATTCTTATTTTTCGTCTAAAAATTATTGTAAATATCA
Source organism: Rhagoletis pomonella (assembly GCF_013731165.1). NCBI lineage: Eukaryota > Metazoa > Arthropoda > Insecta > Diptera > Tephritidae > Rhagoletis > Rhagoletis pomonella. The sequence goes on along the minus strand of NW_023458555.1, from coordinate 24,494,459 downwards.
ATTTTGAGTGAATTATCTTCAGTAGTTACTAAAATATCGCAGTTTTCGTATTTCTGGAAATTACCGTTATATGAGAAGTGGGCGTGGTTACAGTCCGATTTCGCCCATTTTCAATACCAACCTACCTTGGATTAAGGGAGACCTATGTACCAAATTTCGTTGAGATATTTCAATTTTTGCTCGAGTTATCGTGTACACGGACAGACGGACAGACGGACAGACAGACATGGCTTAATCGATTTCTTTTCTCATCCTGATCATTTATGTATACATTTGTCTATATCTACCTCGATTCGTTTTGGCTGTTACAAACAACCGTTATGTGAACAAAATTAATATACCCTTGTGCACAAGTGCGCTCGGGTATAAAAATACATTTCACTGGTTGACGTTTTTAAGTATATTTGAAGTTTATTCTTATTTATTTATTTTCTTTAGTTAAAATTTGATAAAACGTGTATGTTGTTTTCTGTTTTTGTTTTATGAGTTGCAGTGTTGTTGGAGGGACTTTTCGGCATAAGGGTCATAGGAACAGCACTTGGCTTCAAACGTGCCTTTCCTGTACCTCCCGGTGTATTTGTGGAATCTACTTCTTTAAAATGTTTAACGCACAGCATGGCATTTCTCTGCACCTCTGCCCACAGCTGCTATCGCAACGTTCCTTACGCGAAGGACATTGAGGCACGTTAAAAAATTAGTGGTATCTGCCTTATATTTAACACCACATAAAAAACAACGCTTCAGGTGTTGCATTTTTAACACATACACTAAGTATAAACCGCACAACACTACAAAAATTCAAATGCAAATTAAAATTTGTTATTAACGAACATTCAAAAAAAAAAACAACGATATGACATTCAAAGCGTAACGAAATATAGGAAATAAAATAAAATCCAGTTGAAGTTTAAAGGTTTGGTTCTCATGAGAGCAACGTCATTTTGGCTTCTACCTGTATTTATGTGCCTTGACTTGAAACACTTTTGAGGAAATTTTTTTCGAAGAATACGATGACGTTTTTGATTTAATCTAATTTTCACCTTTTTATTCAATGTGTTTTGTTCGCTTTTTTGATACGCCACACGATATTCAATACAAGACGAAATAAGCTTTCAACTACACAATCGCACGATTTTATTAGTATCTTCCATCCAAAACGAATATCCCGCATATATTTATGTTTATCATTCCTTAAGTCTGCTTCTTCTCCTTGCAACTTTTTGCAATTGTTATGAGCGCGTGACATTCATTACTTAACTAAATCATACAGACCTATTGAAATAGCCTCCTTCACTCTCAAAACTTTAGAGAGACTGTTAGACCTTGATATAAGGGAGAAACTTAACACTTTCACTCCCTTATATTACTCATAATTTGCTTATATCTAAGGGAAGTCAACGGATTCGGCCTTATAGTATCTGGTAAGTAGGATCGAAAGTGACTTAGAGACCAAGGAGATCGCTCTGTGGACCTTCTTGGACATCGACGGGGCTTTCGACAATGGTGCCTATAGATTTATATCAAGGCCATTTATCCAAAGAGGCTTAGATCCTACTGCTATTTAGTTACAAATTAATTAAAACATCATAATATACATAGGTATCAATTTGAATGTTTTTTATAAGATCCCTAATTCAAAAATATTTTTAATAGTGTTGCCACCTATTTTGAATCGCAAATAGAGGTAAAATATTAATATTCATGGGTGCCAAGAGAAGGTTCTTAAACAATGCTTTCCCTATATACAAAATTTTATCCCTTAGGATAATAGTGTAACGTTGCCACTTATTTTCGATTCCACACAATTTATGTAAAACATCGCAATATGGATATCAGTTGAAAGGTATTGTTGAGAACTTTGGTCAGAAAATATTTTTCATCAGGGTTACCACGCTTCTATGTAATACAAATTTTTATTTTGTTAATTTCAATCATCAATTTTTTTATGTATATACAGTACACATAACCTCAAAATATGTACCATTCATTCCAGCATGTTTCGGAATAGTGTTACCACCTAACTTTTAGAGTAAGAAATTTACGTAATAGATATCGAAATCCAATTTTTTTATTTTTTATTTCCAAAATATTTTTTTAAAGCTATCTAAATCTTGAAAACTATAAAAAGTATATGCACTCCGGACAAAGCTGAGTCAACTTTATGTATGCACTAAGTAAATGTTTTTGCAATATAAACGAAATTGAAGTTTTTTAATTAAAACCTTCAAAAGAGATATTTGTTTCACAATTTTTATTTATTTTTGCCATTTTTAAGATTTAATTTTTCTGGCAACACTTAATGTACTATGCATGCGTTTGTATGTGCAAGTAAATGTACTATATAAAGCAAGATTTTAAACGTCTTCGTCATTTATTTTTACCACTTGCTATCAACCACTGAATTGATATGAGTAATACTTAAGTATTATTTATTTATTTTCTCTTAGTTTCTTCCTGTGCATTATTTCTTGATATATATTTTTTTATCTATGTATGTACGCACTCATGTACATTTGTATATTTAGATATACATTTGTATGTATGTATATATGTTCGTACTTATGTAGATATGTATATAGATAAGTAAACTACTCGCAGCCTGCTTTGCGCTCTATTGAAGCTGCGATTGTTTACGCTTTTGATTCGCTACATTCAAAACTTTTTTTTCAGTAGAGTCATTTACATCGTGCCATCCGGTTGTCGTTGATTCGGTGATTCGGAGTTCCACCGCGAAATTAAAAAAAAAAGCGCCAGAAAATTAAATATTTCTTGCTCGTATCGTAATGTGATAGTATTTTGTAGACTACTTGTTAACTACTTCAAGGTTGATCGACTGAGCGACGAAGTGTTATTTGTTTGTAGATTTAAGAATTGCCGCCTGAGCTGGCTGAAGTTGAAATTCAAGTGCATGGTGCATGCGTGAATGACAAAAAGCTTAACTGTGTTAACTGAAAATTTTCTACTTTTTTGTGATACATTTCCATTACTTAGCCCCATAGGTAACAGACACACAGCACACGTGTTTTAGAAATGAATATGCAATCAAATCTTGGATTTATAGAAAAGCTGCGATGGCGCTTAAAGTAAGTGAAATTTAATGGTCATAGTCAAGTATTACAAAAAAAAAGATCAAATAAAAATTTAATTCCTTCGATAGAATAGTAGTCTACATATATATTATATGTATATGTTATTATTTTTTCATTTACATTTAAAAAGTTATAAATACGCGTTCCAAAGATCTCATTTAAAGCACGCCGCAGAAATGTACCAAACTTGACCGCGTGTTTTGTGTTTACTGTGTTTTTTTTTTGTCATTTTATGGAGCAAAAACCAGTCTTTTAGTAACTGCTATGCGCTGCTACCTGTATGTATTGTGACCCTAACACAAACACATACATACATACATACATTTGTATGCATTCCATGAAATTACTCAATTAGTTGACCAAATCAGCTGTGATGACTAATACCCAGAGCTAACTGGTTTGTGTGAAAACAAATTTACATATTCAGACAAAAGCGCTGCAAACAATGAAATTGCTTTGTTTATGGCATTATAATTTTTGCACATATTGCGAATTATTTATCTAATAGATTGTTAGCGGTTAGTACAAACTGTTAACCAACAGCAAGCAACAACAACACAAAGCGCTACAAATACCCGCGAAATTTTTAATTGAATTCAAGTGAAATCACTTTTTGTGTTTGTAAAAATTAAGTTTATAATAAATTGAAAAAAAAATTATTAAATAAAAGCAAATTTATGCGAGTATCACACAAAGGCAGTCAAAGGTTTTCGCAGCGAGCATAGTTATAACGTTTCTCTTATGAAAGTTATTTTTGGTATTTATGCGATAAAAATCAAATATCAGCCAACAACTATCGACAAAATTGCATTGTCACTAGCTGTTGTGAAATTTTACTTTCATTAACTCTCTGCTGCTTTAGTATTTAGGCAAAGGAGAGTTTGAGTAGTATTTGGGTTTTTACCTGTTCGCGCATGTGTTTGTGCGTCGTGTTCTTCTTCCCTTTGGCTACTACCTGACCTGAGCTAATTTCACAATCTTTGTAAAGATTAACTAAATTTTCACAGAAATCATTATTCTAAACTAGGGGTATTCTCGAAGTTTTTGCTAAAATTTTTTTGCTCTGCTTTGCATATATGTAGATACATATGTATGTAAATATGAGCTGTGGCTTCTTTGAAGACGATGTGCGATATGAAACCATGAATTTATTATGAAATAACAGACGGAACACCGTTCGGAAAAAAAATTAAAAAAAAAAAAAAAATGAATGCCTTTTTTTATTAAATACGCTTGATATATATAAACAAAAATGCAAAATCGATTACCAAAAAAAATTACTACAGTTTTTTAAAATTTTTTTTTTTGAGTATGCAATTTTGCTGCCCATTAAATTGTAGTAAAAAAATGCAACTTCGTAGTTAATAAAAAATCGCATTAATTTTTGATAATTTTTTGTTGAAAATGTTTTGCATTTTTTCCATATAAAGTATTTTCGAAAAAGCTATGGAAGAGACTGCGTGAAAAAAGTGCCAAAAATCGACAGTAGCTCCTAGCTACTTGAAACTTGTACTTTTGATTGGGCACAAATCTGCATACCAAAAAAAATTCTAAAAAATCTAATTGAAAAGTTGAACATTTTCTAGATTTTCGTAAGTTTTGCAAAAAGTTTAGGAATCATATTTTTATGTTTTTATTTTGTTGTAGAATGAACCATAATTTTATAAAAAATTGGCGGAAAAATTTAGAAATAAAAATGTGTTGCGTATATTGCGAAAAATTTGCTGTGCCAATACTTTTTGCCGGCAGTGTTTGTTTATTGAAAAAATATTTTTGGATATTCATAAATAAATTTGTCATTTATTGCAATTCAATTTATCTTCACATTGTTTGAATATTGTTATAACGACGCCCATATCAGAACAGTATTCACTCAAATTCAAAAAAAAAGTTTGAAGCCAAAATCATTCATTTGTTTTGTATATGAACAATTTCTGAAATCTTTATTAAATGAGCAATTTTTTATGTACTGTACAGTTATAGCTCAGTACATTTTTTTTCACCCGAGATAGTCAAAGTTGGGGAAGAAAATATCAAAAAGTTAAAAATCCAGAAATAGTCCTAATTTTATGATGGTTCCTTAATATATTTTAACTACATTGCATTTGAGTATGAAGAGGCAACTATCTGGAAGTATTTTACATAAAAAATTTACTAAGTATTGCCCGGTTTGTAGTTGCAGTTAAAGAAAACACATGAAAAGGCACGATTTTTTTGAAATTCGAAAAAATGTAAATATTTGAAAAACGGTGACACTTTTACCTGAAATTTTTTTTGTTTATCAGGGAGCTCACCCCCCTCCCCACCTACCTTCCCATAAGGTTTGGCACGTTACTTCTGGGACACCCTGTATATGTGATCATAAGTAGGCGGTGTTACGTCCATTTTCCAAAATTTTGTCATAAACGTATTTCCTGGTAAAGAATTGTTGCAAACTTTATTTTTGAATAAATCAGCTTTAATATTTACTGATTTATCGAATATTTCGTACTTCTCTAAATTACCCTTATATGGAATGGAGGTGTGGTTATTGTCCGATTTTAAAAATTTTCGGCCATTGGGTATGCTGTAGCAAGGCCAATAACTGTGCCAAGTTTGGGAGAAATCGGTGCAGCGGTTGCCAAGATATACACATGTAACCATAAGTTGGCGTGGCTACGCCCATTTTTCAAAAATTTATAATATTCTTAATTTCAGTCTTAAAGTTATTGTAAATGTCAATTTTGAGTGAATAATCTTCAGTAGTTACTAAAATATCGCAGTTTTCGTATTTCTGAAAATTACCGTTATATGGAAGGTAGGCGTGGTTATTGTCCGATTTTGCCCATTTTCAATACCGTCCGTCCTACGCCCGAAAGAAGTACACGCACCAAGTTTCGTTAAGATATCTTAATTTTTACTCGAGTTATCGTGTGCACAGACGGACGGACGGACGGACATACGGACGGACAGACAATCACCGTTTAATTGATTTCTCTTTTCATCCTGATCATTTATGTATACATTTGTATATATCTGTTACAAACAACCGTTATGTGAACAAAGTTATAATACCCTTGTGCACAAGTGCGCTCGGGTATAAAAACAAACAAAAAATTTGACTTGGAAAATATTTTGATTATTTAAATAAAATCAACACCGGGTCACTTGTTTCAGTCACTGTATGACAAGCTGCTTACAGTTTGCAATCGATAGACTCTACATAGCCGTAGTCCGATTGTTGAAAGACGCATACCTATGTGTAACGCCTCGGCGAGAGAGAAGAAGGTTCGCAGATTAAAGGTTTAAAGAGAGTTGCCACCTGTTTATAAAGCTAAGCCAAATTAAATTAAACGGATTGATCAAACATCGCAATACGAGTGTAAAATGGCAAAGGGTACGCGAGATCTCATCTGAAACAAAAATTGTTTGAAGAGGGTTGCCACTTGTTTGAAAATTAAATTCCATTACATAATTTGATTAGATGAAAGAAACATAACAATATTGGTGTTGTTCGAAGAAATTTAAGTAAGCTTACTTTCCAATATATTTTCAAGGAAGTTGCCACCTGTTTGAATAATTAAATTTTTTAATTAAATCATATATATAAAATAATATTGCTTAAAATTTTGACACCGATAGGCTCTTTGTTGTCGTGGCCCGACTGTGGAAGGAGTTTTATATCTAAGTAAGAACAAGAAAAGAGTTGTCACCTAATAAAAAAATTGAACTCAATTAAGTTAAGTGAATTACACTACTTTACTAAAAAATACACAAGATTTTTTTTTGTTGTAGCCTCGCATGTATTTTATAGCTAGCTAGCACTTCGCCGTCAACCTAAATCTGATTTTTATTATTAAATTGAGAAAGTGAAGAAAAAGCAAAAGTCATCCTAATTCATTCTCTTGCATAGTTTTGTTACCTCCAGCATTTTTAGTATTGAACTCGTTGCCCTTGTTATTTATTAAAATTATGAATGAAAACCTGATCTAAGCTTTCTGGAAACACCTACGTCAGCCAGAAAGCTCGACCAAATTACTTACCAAATAAATCTAAGCCAGTTGAGCTTTGCTATGACCAACTTTCTTCGAGCACCAACATAACAGACAAAACTACCGTAATGTTTTTTATATGTACAGTAGGGTGGTCCAAAAATGCATGCGGATTTTTCTAAAAAGAAAAAAGAATACCCATATTTTTTGCTAACAAAAAAAAAAATTATTTAAACAGCCTCAAAGCCCATACAATTTTCCATGCATTTTATATGGGGAAGCACGTTTTCTTAGAAATAATATAAAATTCTTTGAAATCAATAATTTTCAATCAGAGAACTCGGTTTCTCTTTAAGAGACTTGCAATAATAATACCAAAATGCAAGGGGGACTCATAAAATATCATTAGTATTAAAAAATGGTGAAATAAACCATTTGATCTTATTATTGAAAGTCTCCTACGAAGGAATTTTTTTTCTCCATAAAAAACATGGAAAACTTCATGAGGTGTGGCACATTTAAATATATATACTTTTTTTTTAACAAAAAAATACGGGTACTCTCTTTTCCCTTCACAAAACTCCTAGGGGATGAGAGCTTAACATTTTAAACTTTTTTCTTGACCACTCTCATGAACACACATATCCATTCTACTCGTATATAAAGCTATGGTCAGAGGTTTATGAAGCTCGAAAATTCAAAATGAAATTGTTTCAAACTTTATATTTATTTGTCTATTTTTTTATTAATTTTCATTTAAAATATAATTCTATCTATAACAGAAACCACATAAATAATAATTTCAAAGCTTGCACAAATTTCACAAAATTTTGGTCAAGTTTCAAAAAATTTACATTAAATTGTAAAGTTTTTAATCAAAGTTAGTTATATCAAAGAAAGTTAACGGGTATGCAATTTTGTAGCATATTCAATTTTAGTCTAATAAAGTGCAAGCTTCAACAAAAATAAAATACCCTGGATTTTTGAGATTTTTTTGTCGAGGGTGTTGCGCATTTTTTTTCTAAAAAAAAAAAACGATTTTCTTGATGCGTTATATGGCATAAATGAAATTTTTTTATGCTCATGGAAGGTACAAGGATTTCGGCATGCACTTTATCGGCACCGTGTCCATAATACATGAAATTAACTAAATTGAATTTAAAAAAAGCGTTGTAATTAGTAACACGGCATTTCCGGCTTAAAGTAGTGTTCAGTTATTACGGGTTTCATACAAGCTGCTGTCCGCTTTTGCATTATGTTTCGGTAAAGCCAAAGTAAGCAAAGCAGTTTGCACCTTTTTTCTTAAGCAGAGATTACTCGTCGAAATGAGATGAGAACGAAGCTTGCTGAATGCCTACGAGACCGGATGCAAGCTTGAAGAAAACATGTTCCTGTTCAACTAAAGTGGAATTAATGCATTGTATGTCCTGTTATTCAGTTTATGTTTATTGAAGTAAATATTATTTACTTACTGTTACTTATCTAAAGCATAATATAAAGTAAACGCATACATACATATCTCTTTTAAAAATAACTTACATTTTTATCACTTAACTCATTTAAAGTGCATTCAAGTTTACATACATATGTATAACATCGTATAAATAGAAATGTATGTATGTAGATAAAAGAGCATAACTACATACACTAAGTTAAGTGTTTTCGCTTTTTAACGGATAAGTATGCGGTTATCATCGGATTTGTTATTCTATTCGGCCTTGCTGTGTCTATTAAAAAAGTTTTGTGAGTCATGCGGTCACACGCATTGAACTTGAAATACAAGTATGTATGTATATACTAAATATCACAACTGTACAAACATTGTTGGAAGAAATTAAATGAGTCTTTATATGTATTGTCTCAAAAGTTCCGGGAATGAGTTTACCAATTTAGTCATATAAATGGATGTAGTTTTTATTAAGTTAGCAGCCAATTTTATGTATGAAAATGCTTAAATATGTACAGCGTGGCGATGAATAAAAAAATTAAAAATTTAATGGTCCTTTAAAGATTTTGCGAAAGTATTTCTTGTTATTTTTGAAAATATTTAACTTTAATTTTATTAATTTTAATCCTTATTTGCATTTGTCAGCAATGTAAACTTTTGGATAAAAGTACATGCGGAACGCAAGTATTTTTCAGGATTATTTTTTCTTAGACTCTGTATAAAAAAAAGACAAAAACAAGTAATTTTTAGCCAAAAAAAAAAACAAAATGGACTTCAATTCTCATATAAAATTTTAACAGAACCGTTAATTTCTTCATGATCCAATGATCGAATCTAAACCAAATTAGTATGGAACCACTTCAGCGGTGCCACCTTTCCTTTAGAAAAGAACATTATAAAAACCAGACCCTGCAGAATGATAGCGAGCGAAAAAGTGCTTAAGTGAATTTCTTTAGAACGAAAAAAAACTTAAAAATTTTTGTATTCACGAATAGGCAATCTTTTAAGCTGATAAGGTTAGAAGGACGAAATTCGAGAATGTTATCGAGTTTACTAAGGACGTATTCCTTAACATAAAATTTTTTCGAAAAAAAATATTGCGAAATTTCAAGGAAAAAATTTAAAAGGACATTTTCAATACTTATTTATCCTTCTGCACCAAAAACTTGAATCTGTTGAAATTCTACAGGATTTCCTGCTTAACTTGATACCTATACTTCTTCTCTAAGCACATTTCACTGAATTTTTTAAATATTTTAGAATTACTGACGTCAGAGTGAAAAACTAAAAACGCAATTTGAATATATTTGGCCCATGGTTTCGTGAATATATTGATATTTGTGTTTTAAATGTACTATCGTGCGGTGTTATATATAAAATGAGCTAGAAATTTATAAAAAAGTATTAATTATTGAATAAAAAAAAGAAATACAGCCAATACTGGTCAAGAAAAGGAGTTTCTATTATTGCCATCAGTGCAAATTGCAAACCCCGAAAATCCCGAGATTAGTTGGCAAGAATCTCGGGATTTTAGAGAACGTAGAAACGCTGGATCGCGGAATCCCAGGATTAACATTGCTAGTTCGAATGAACTCGGGCTGCTGGGAATAAAGATCTTGCAGAGTGCTTTCGCAAAGTTATAAGCAATTCAGCTCGGTTTTTAAGAAGTTAGGTCAATGCTGTTATCTCTATGTATATCTCTATCTATAATACAGCTTTTGAGAGCAACAAATGTTGCAAATTTCTGTCAAAGAGAAACATTTTTCCCTATTGTTTAGCTGCGTAATCCTTTCGTAAATTTTTGAGAATTATTAATTTTATTATTCTTTATTTCAAACTAACTCAAACTTGTGTCGCTCAATTTGCAGAATCTATGAACACGGTTATCAACAGAATCGACACATCACCAGCGAAACAGCGCTTATAGAGACTGAATATGGAAAAGTAGAGGGCGTCAAACGATTAACGATATATGATGTACCCTACTACAGTTTCGAGGGCATACCTTATGCGCAACCACCTGTAGGCGAGCTACGTTTTAGAGCGCCTCAACGACCCACACCCTGGGAGGGAGTAAGAGATTGCAAAAATACCAAAGAAATGGCGGTACAAACTCATGCGATTACTGGAACTTTGGAAGGATCCGAAGACTGCCTCTACCTCAATGTATATACGAATAATGTAAGTAGGCACAAAAGGAATGATGAAACCTTAAAAAAATGCCATTTTTTAATTATCAAAAAATTTCATTTAATTAACTTACGCAGATACAACCTGATAAGCCACGACCTGTTATGATTTGGATACATGGCGGTGGTTTTAGCATAGGTGAGGCTACTCGGGATTGGTATGGACCTGATTATCTAATGGAAAAGGATGTTGTGCTTGTAACAATACAATACCGGCTTGGAGTGCTGGGTAAGTAAAGGAACTCTATCCAAATGTTCTTCTTTATCACATTTTCCTTTTCTTCTCCCACCTTCCAGGCTTCCTTTCGCTGAATACTCCCGAATTGAATGTACCTGGCAACGCTGGCCTCAAAGATCAGGTGCTGGCTATTAAGTGGGTGAAAAATAATTGCTCAAGTTTTGGCGGAAATCCGGACTGTATTACTGTGTTTGGTGAAAGTGCTGGTGCCGCTTCTGCCCATTGTATGATGCTCACCGAACAGACGCAGGGTATCTTCCAACGTGTCATTTTAATGTCGGGCAATGCTTTACCATTGTGGGAGACGAAAAATCAGACTGCTCGTGCTTTTACACTCGCCAAATTGGCTGGATATAAGGGTGAAGATAATGAGAAGGAAGTTTTGCAATTTTTGAGAAAATGTAAAGCGAAAGATCTAATAGCGCTGGAGAATCGGATACTTACAGCTGGCGATCGTGCACGTAATATTAATGCGCCATTTCTGTATTGTGTAGAGCCATATCTGACGCCCGAATGTGTGATACCAAAACCTATTAGAGAAATGATGAAAACGGCGTGGGGTAATGCGATACCGCTGCTGGTCGGTCATACGTCCGATGAGGGGCTGATAGCAATGCAAGGTTAGTGGGGAGAGGATTAAAATGAGACTAGATTACGTTGGATTGGAATAGATTAGATTATATACGATTGAATTGAAATTAATTTCGATTAGGCTACAATCAATTCGATTCGATTTGGTCACAATCAATTGGATTGGATTCGATTCAACTAGATTAACTTCAATTAAATTCGATTAGAATAGATTACACTAGATGAGATAGGGTTCGACTGGATTACATCGGAGTAGATTAAATTAAATTTATGAGGTTATAATCAATTCTATTCGATTAGATTAGATGAAATTTGATAAGATAAAACTAAAATCAATTAGATTGGATGTTATTACATTCGACTAGATTAAATTAAATTATATTTGATTCGATTAGATTAGATTTAAGAATGGATTCAAATAAATTTACTTAAATTAGACCAATTAGGACCAATTCGATTCGATAAGATTAGCTTAGAATCAATTCGAATAGATTATATTAGAGTACTAGTAAATAGCTGGCGTGCTTCGCTGCGCCTTAAAGGTATTTTTGTGTTGTTATTCCTACTCAAAACTAGTATGGCTTCATTCCTTAAAATTAAGATAGTTTTGCAAAGCTTTGTGAAGTGAGATTTTCAAACAAAATTTAGATTTATGAAACATACTTTATTTTTTATGAACAAGAGTATTATTTAATGTTTTCGAAGGTATTTTACCCTGGAAGTTTAATTTTTACTCTTATAACTCGATTCTACATATTGTGCACTTTCTTCAGAGTTGTAGATATTAATTCAGTATTTACTTTATTTAAAAAAAATTCAAATAGGCATGAAGCCCTTCTAAAAACTTGGCCATACATTTTCCCAAACCTTTTTAGGTTGATAACCACATCGCTATATTTAATTGATCTTATCAGTTAAATCAAATTGAAATTTTTAAACAGGTGGCAACCTTGCACAAAAATATTTTCGACTGTAAGTCTTCTTAAACCTCTTTGTTTTATCAGCCATATTGCAATACTTACTTTATCTTATAAATTTACTTAAACTGCAATTTCCAAACAGGTGGCAACTCTCTAATTTGTTCGTTGTTGTTGTTGTTGCATCGGTGGAAACTGCATTCGATTCTATGCATTAGTTTTCTAGACAGACAAAAAATCTAAAAATTGTTGATTTGGCTTTTGTTGTCGATTTCTAAAAGTTGTTGATTTCGCATCTGTTGCTCTAATAAATATTAACCAATATTATTTAAGGTAGTAAGGCTACAACCAATGATATTTTTTTTTTAGTTCAGCCTATTTAGTTCTACTCTTCTATTTTCTGGTTATGGATAACAAACATTTTTTAATTGCAGGTGCGAAACAATTAGCCACCTTAGCCCAAAGACAAAAGACTTACTCGTTGGAACCATTTGTGCCCTTTGAAGTTGCCGTAAGTGAGGAAAGGGAAAAATTTGAGCAGAAATTGAAGGCAACGCATGTCAGTGGTAAAATACCAACGATTGAAGAATACAAAAAGGTGAGTGAATTCCAAACGAATTAAAAGCACAAGCGATTACTAACTTAAAAATCATTGAATAACTTAGCGTTTTTTTTTTTTTGCAGATCATAGAATACAGTTACCTTCATTTGCCTCTCTACCGACTTATACGCTCACGCTTCACATACGCTGCCGGAGCACCGCTTTATCTCTATCGTTTTGACTTCGATTCCGAAGAGTTGCCACATCCGTTTCGTATTTTTCGCATGGGGCGTGGCGTAAAGGGTGTGTCGCATGCAGATGAACTTTCTTACCTATTTTCAAATCTTTACTCACATCGAGTGCCCAAAGAGAGTCGCGAATATCGCACAATAGAGCGTATGCTCGGATTTTGGACACAATTCGCGCTTAGTGGGAATCCCAACGACGAGCAAATACCCGGCATGACAACACTGACGTGGGAACCGCTCAAGAAAAGTGAACCGAAAATTCTCTGTTTAAATATAAATGATGACTTAAAGCTAATCGAATGGCCAGAATTAGCAAAGGCTAAGGTATGGGCGAGCGCTTACGATCATCATAAGGAGTTGCTATATTGAGAAGGTGAGAGTGAGAAAAGAGCGCACAATAGCTTGAAAAATGAAATTAGGCTCGTAAATCCGAAATAGTCAATTATGTATAACATATGTATTAGAAAAAACGTGAATTGTTTATTATAAATATTTATTGTTATTTAAATGAATATTTATTTTTCAAAATTGAATCAAACGAATGTACATATATCGTATTTGTATATAAAAATGTAGTTTTCGAATTTTAATATTTAGTAAACGATAATTATAGAAATTAAAGTGAATGAAAGGCTTTAAACATTTGTAAACTATGTACAATATTGCATATATTAAATAGTGATTAAAATACAAAAATAAAAACTTTAAATATACCTCACTGTACAATGCACTATAAAACAAACTCATTCGTGTTTGATTGGATTTTATTTATACACTGCCGGAACAAAGTATTGGCACAGCAAATTTTTTCACAATATATGCAACAATTTTTATTCTAATATTTTTATGGCAATTTTGTATAAAAATATGGCTCATTCTACAACAAAAAACATAAAAATATAATTCCTAAACTTTGTGCAAAACTCGCGAAAATTCAGTAAATTTTTAATCAGATTTTTTAGAATTTTTTTGAGTATGCAGTTTTGCAGCCCATTAAATTCTGTAAAAAAAGGAAATTTGGGATTTTTGATTTGATTTTTGAGATTTTTTTGTTGAAGGTGTTTTGCATTTTTTCCATATAAAGTATTTTCGAAAAAAAAAAAATTTTTTGGAAGAGACTGCGTGAAAAAATACCAATAATCAACGGTAGTTTTAGCTACTTACAATTAGCTCTTTATTACAATAAAAATAATTGGGCTACAAATCTGCATACTGCAAGTCCCGAATCACAGACAGCATTCTGCCTCCGTGTTCAGACCACATTTAAAAAAAAAAACTAGAATTTCGGCCCTAAAAAAAAACAAAATTGTGACGAAATCTAATGTTTCTATGGCATTGATGATGGATGTTGTCTCCTGTCTTGTATCAATGTTTTTTGTGAGTGAGGGGTACTCAAAGTCCTAGCTATGCCACTGTAGGATAGTACATTTCGAGGGCTTTGATTCAATACGATCTATCTGAAATTTTTACAAAAACTAGTTCCTGATTTAACTCTCATAACTGGTGTTAATTTTTATTTACCAATCCAACAGCTACTTCTATTAACAAGCGATATACATATATTAGTTAAAGCTCAGGTAAACTTTTATATCCGAACTCAGTTTTTGTGAAAATAGCAATTTAAGAAGAGAGCATTTCATTAAATTTTCCATGCTGTGTAATCCCCGCAAACATATTCTGAGCGCTCAGAATATATGAGTCGGAAGGGAGTCCTAGGTAGGTAAGAAATATGAGTTTCAAAAACAAACATTTTTTTACTCTTATATGAATCTTTTAGGAGTCATATATGATCCAAGTTATGAGCCAGCACTTTGTGCCAGTATAAAAACAATAACGACTAGAAATTTATATCTAAACTTGTTTATACAGATATCAAGGTACATTGAACAGGTAGTATCAGTAGAGCAGCTGATTTGATTTATTTTCAAATTATTTGGTCTCGAAAATGTCAAATATTTTTAATTTTTTCTCACAAAAATTCTGAATTGTTAAAATCCATTTGCTTGTGAAACCTTTTTCCATACAAAACAAGCGATTGAATAGCAGCTTTTGGAACGTTCGCCCAACTCGGCAACACGACCGCTGATTACTGGGCCTTGCAAACGATGGATCAATGCTTCGAGAAGCAAACAAATTTACTAGGAAAGAAAGTTGCATCAATTTTTATTTTTTCCAATTTCAATTTTTTATTTTTTATAATTTTTTGTATTTCACATGGCACGCTTTGATTTAGAAGAAAAAATTCAGAACAGTTGTTGACACTTTCGATACCAGAAGCAACAACAAAATACACGCAAATGTTGTTTTTGCTCTACTGATACTACCTGTTTAATGTGCCTTGACAGATATGAAAAATAATTAGGAAGGAAAAATAAACAAAATTTAGCGGCAGCAAATGCTATTACATGAATGCTGCAATATTTGTACATATATATGTATGCGCAGAGGTTTGTATATAAATATGCAACAGTATTTGAAATGGATTCCTTACTAACATGGCTCTAAAGTAAGTTCATTAAGAGAGTTGAAGAATAACGCCAATAAGAGTCACAGAACAGCATACAATGAGGCTCCGAAAGTAGGCATTTATGAGTCCAATAAGAGTCATTTAAGAGCTTCAAAAAGAGTCCAAAATGAGCCGTATATGAGGCCAATAAGAGTCCAATATGACTCATATTGAGGCTCATTTGATGTATGAATTTAAGCTCATATAGGTCGACCTTCGCAGGAAGGGAAACACCCTCATTTCGGACTCTTAAATGAGCTCATTATGAGCACAAAGGCTCCGATATGGGACTCCTTAAAGACTCATTTATGACTCCAAATGTTTGCTGGGAATATACAAAAAAAAAAAAACATACATACAAACATATATATGTATGTATGTATTTATTTACACTAGGAATCAATCTAATATAATTAAAGTTAGATCTCAACTAATTGCTGCTAACATGTAAACATTTCGCCATTAATTATTAATTTTTGTGAAAGTCATCTAATTATTTCTGAATAGGCAACTCGTCCCAGCTTCACTATTTTTATGTTTTTTTTATTTTTTTTCAATAATAAGCGATGTTAACTGATTACTTGTCATTTTATATCTATCAAGCTACTGCGGTTGTTACATCCCAGCAAACATTTGGAGTCATAAATGAGTCTTTAAGGAGTCCTATTTCGGAGCAAATACGCTCATAATGAGCTCATTTAAGAGTCCGATATGAGTGTGTTTCCCTTCCTACGAATGTCGACTTATATGAGCTTAAATTCATACATCAAATGAGCCTCAATATGAGTCATATTGGACTCGTATTGGCCTCATATACGGCTCATTTTGGACTCTTTTAAAACAAGTTTTGGCCTCATATATGACTCTTTTTGAGACCCTTATCGGCCTCATAAATTGCTACATTCGGACTCCTATTTTAGGTTGCTCTTTGAGTCCTATTCAACTCACTATATTTGCAAAGGCATTCCGCAAAAAGTCCTTGCAAATAACATACATACATATTTACATGCATATACACATTCCAACATGCATTCAATAGCAGCAGCTGAAGCTAAATTTTGTTCATTTTTTGTTTTCTAATTATTTTCAATTTCTGTATAAACAAGTTTAGATATAAATTTCAAATCTTTATTGTTTTTATATTGGCACAAGGTGCTGGCTCATAACTTGGCTCATATATGAATCCTAAAAGATTCATATAAGAGTAAAAAATTTTTTGTTTTTGAAACTCATATTTCTTACCTACCTAGGACACCTTTCGGACTCATATATTCTGAACGCTCAGAATATGTTTGCGGGGATGTACATACTACATGCATTGTATGTGGTATGTATGTACATATGTATGCAAGCATGTATGTAATCAAATGTTAAGTATACGTATTGGGGGCTGTTATGTAAAGACTACTTAGTATATTAAATGATGAAGCTAACGTGATTGAATTAAATGTGTGGTTGATACAGAAACTACGCCCATTTTAAAAGTTAGTTGTTCCATCTCTCGTTACATGTTTGTATTGTGCATGAAGGTTAATGAATATTCATTATGAATCTCGCTTTACAGGGCAATTCTTTAATTGTCAACTCTGGCAACTATCTTGAAGTCGCTTTCGAAAGATCTGCCAACAAGAAAGTGTTTTCGTTATTCTGTCTATATGTATTTAAGAAATGTTTTCAAAAACTTAAATTAAATTAAAAAATGTGTATATACATAGGTATATTTTTCTTTTTTAAAAAAATATATTAAAAATAAAAGATGATATTAAAAAATTTTATTTTCAAGGCAATGAAATCTTAATACCAAAGGCAAATTAAATCAGAAAAGAAAAACAAAATAAAAAATAAGTTGCTAAAATTAAATTAAATAAAAAATTTCTTGTAAAAAATTATACAAAAGTTAAATTTGAAAAAGAAAAAATTAAATAAGTGCCTTAAAATATATGAAATTAAAACAAATATATATTTCTTTAAAACAACGAAATACACAAAATCAAACATTTTTTTTTTTTAATAAAGAAAAAAATGCTATTGGGTTTGGAGCTTTTTGGCCGGTTATATTAAATAAAACAAGTGTTTACTTCTTCTCCTACGCGTTTCGATGCATATTCGCGTCTTCTTCAGGGAGTCTACATATTTATAAATACAAAAAACATAATGATAACGGATAATTATTAAAAGGAGCAAATGAGACAATACAAAATAATTTTACACTAATTACACTTTATTATTTAGCAATAAAATTATCACAACATAAATTAAACATATTTAAAAACATTAAGACACGTTAAACAACACTGCACATCCTTCATCGTCAAACCTCAGACATTGTGTGTAATTGCAGTCGCGTATGCACAGTTTATATTATCTACGTCTTCTTTGAAGTTCATTGCTTCAGTTATTTTGTGTTGTATGCGCAACCCTACTAATGTCATCCTTCTTCTCGCTCTGTTCTCCACGTCCAAAACCTTTGCATTGTCAAAATCAGCTGTATGTTTGTTTTCCGTCAGGTGTTGCGCTAATGCTGTGGTACTCTTGTTGTTTTTGGCGTCTAGCTTATGTTTGTTGATTCTCGTTCCAAGCGATCTCTTCGTTGTGCCAATGTAAACCTTGCTGCAGTTTTCTCCTTCTTTTCCTTGACATTTTATTTCTCAAACTACATTGTGTAGTTGTTCCTTACCAATTTTGTCTTTCGTTTTGGTATAAATGGCTTGAATAGTGTGATGCGATAAATCTAAAACCAAACGTGTGAAAACACAGAAAATATTAGGATACCTATTGCTATCTGAAAATTAGCTATTAGAAATAATATTATTCAAGAGGAAAATAGGCTATGGTTAGACGAGGACACTTGTAAAACAACTAGGCTACTAGAGCCTGATCGGTAGGCGAGTTTCGAGACTAGAAATATACTACCATGAATATTGAAGAAGTTGCGGAGTTGAGGAAGGAAAAGAAACAGTTGAGCGCTTCTTCTGTAGCTGCCCAGCTTTATCTAACAGCAGAGCGGGCTTTTGAGGTAGGCGCTTTTTAGCTCTACCACGAAACTATGGTATAGGAAAAAAAAACATTCTTACAATTGATCTGCAAGGTCTAAGTGAGTTGGCCATTAGACTGACTGCCGCATCAACCTTACCTAACCTATGTACCCATTCATCCTCAGGGTTGGAGAACAACTGGAAGAAATTATCTTGCCGAGGCTTAACTTCACCGGAGATCTGCTCCTTCTGACCAATACAGGTTGCACCTGTCCCTCGTGCAAGTAGAAGAGTACATTATGGGCCTGCGTGAAGTTCTAACTACGCGTGTGACCAAAATACCAAGGAACCTGGCAAATTTCCTTAACGTTACGTGGATCAAATAGGTCGCCCTTGGGAGCTATCATTAAGTGACCGCTCCATTCTCTTAATATTAATCAAACCTAAATTATTTAAAGGATGGTAGATTGTGTAAGCAGCGTTTAATTCAAAGCCATTACCCGGTAAGTTCAAAAAACTGAATCCCCTATGTATATATGTAGGTACCCGCGTGCTCAATTTATTTCTTTTAAAAGCAGCATATCAAAGTTTATTACTAAATTGTGCGTTAATTTTTAATACTTTTTATAGCCTAGTTTTTCTAAGTGTACAAAATATATACTACCCTTATTAAACTGCCGGTAAGTGACGACTAGTCGTATCGATTGATAGAATAGCGTGTTTAACACACACACAGCTAAGCGCACAACTTGTCAAAAAAGAAAAGTTTTGTAGCTAACTGTGATTGTAAACATATGTTGCCAGCAGTGTACACTGGAAGAAAATTTGTTTTATTTTTTGCTTACCATAAAAAGTCAAAAAACATTTTAATTGTTGTTCCAAATCCGACGACTCAAGACACGCGTTGCGTAAGTAAAAATTAATAAATAATTTAAAAAAAAATTATAAATAAATTAATAAACATATTGTTAAAATGTAGTAAACAAGTAAAGCATTTAAGATCAGTCGCACATTGTGCGTATATGTAGCAAAAGTAAATATTCACACTTATCATAGAGTATAATTAGAAAGAAAAGCTTTCTTATGTACAGCCACCTGTGATGAAGTATGAAAAGAATTTCTTGAAATGGGCTGATTGATTGATGGCCAACTGCTAAGGGGCGACGAGACTACAGGGAATCTAGCCGGCACGGCGCTAGCGCTCTCTGCTACACTTAGCAAAAGGAGGGCCACATATGTAATTTTAACTTGCGATATTTTATATTCATTAGGGTGGTCCAAAAAGAGTAAAGTCGGAATTGTAATGCTCTCAACCCCTAGGATTGTTCTATATCGAAAAAAGTATAGCACTATTTTTTTCATTTTGAAAATAAATATTTTTAGGTCGCTCAAAGCGCTCAAAGTTTTCCATGTATTTTATATAGGAATAAAACAACTTCGTAAAAATGGTATATAATTCTTGAAAGTCAATATTTTTCGATCGGTAATCGCAGGTCCTCTTCAGGAGACTTTCAACAGTAATACCCAAAATAAGGAAAACATGAATATATATATATATATATATATTTTGGTATAGAATAATCCTAGGGGTGGTGCATAAAAATTCAGATCTTACTTTTTCACATGCAATTTTGGACCACTCTAATACTCATACATATGTACATATGTATATGCATAGATACGTGTACATATGGTGGTAGGCTTACTAGGATGACTCGCGAAAAAAGTTAGGTAATGCTCCCCTCACAAAATATAAAAATTAGTTTTTTATACGTGTATGAATTTTATTTTTGTTCAATTCTAAATTTATGAGCTGAACTATAATGAAAGGGTTTTGAGGATTTTGCGGAGTTTAAAGTTGAGTTCAATGATTAAAGTTTTTGTATCTTCTGATTGTCTCAATTTGTAGGTGGGTTCTTAAAATACCAAAATCATGGAGCTCCGTTCCTTTTTTCTACCTACAAAATAAAGAAATCCACGAAGTTTTAAAATTTTAAACGACCCCTCTACCAGGTCTTGAAAAAAATTATTATTTTTTGTATGTCAAAATTCAACAAAATATTTACTTTGACCAACAAGGTTATGCTTTCATAGAAACAAGTTTCTAAAAGTACTTCATGCAAATTTTAATAAGAGTGACGAATACATTTGAATAGATTTCATTATTTTTGATTTTGGAAATGTAATTATAGCTGAAATTGCGATTTTTACCGAAGAAACAAAACTGAGTATGTGCGCTAGCTTCCAGAGTACATCCCGGAAAGTGTACATTCAACAATACCTCTAGAATTTCCTAGCGAAATGACGATCAGTTGCTGTTCGTCTACTGAATGTAAACCAGAGACGCCACATTTTTTGACAGCACTTTTTGAAGTGATTTTCCTTCGACGGCTTAGGTTCCATCAGTAAGAGAAATGTCCTTAAATTATCTTTCTTCCTTAAATTTAAGCACAAACTAAGTCTACTAAATAGAGAAAAGATGTGCGGCCAGATATTCGTTGATTGGCTCTACACTTTTATTTGTTTTATCGCTGAACTTTGGGTGTAGATCTCACCCAGCGAGTTGTCTCAGACCAGACTCTTCAAACACCTCGACAATATACTCGTCCGTGCCCTCCGTTTCGAAAGCGAAAGTAGGTTCTCGTAAACCATCGAAACTCATCTTCATCAGTCTCGCTTTGCGCATTGCTTTCCTTGTCTGTTGCTGGGTCTTATTCAGCCAAGGGAAGTAAATCATCTCAGTCCATGCACTTGAAACGTCTCGACGATAACCTCGTTCACGTCCTCCAGTTCTGACAGCAGAAACAGGTTCTCGAAGTCTTCGTCAGTCTTGGATATCGATTGAACTTCGATATTTGAGGTAGGACAGCTTGATTTGTTTTCTGCTGCCATAGAAATAGGGTCATCTTTGGATGACTCTTTAGATCACTCGTGGTGTCTCCTTGATCTTATCTGTGCTCATTTGTTTTGGAGTTCGAGAGTAGGTATTTGAGTTGAAGCTGTACCTAACAATTTCGTTGCTTCCAGCAAGGATTGGGGGAGGCTACGCGTTCATCACCAATATGGCATAACGTTGGAGCTCACTTGCCTCGCTGCCCTCATTATTTTTCAGTTAAATAATGATGCGGTTTCGTTGAAGGTCTGGATTGGTTCCAAAATCGTTTGCAGTCTTATGGGGCTCAAGGCTTAGCTCGTGAGTTGCAGGGGGGCTGTTATCCCTATGCATTGCCAATAAGCCAGCGTCGGCCACGTTTTAATACCGATCTAATTTACGGGAATTATGCTGATGATATCCCTTAACCACACACACCGTTAGACTTTACATTAGACTAGAGAAATCTGCAAGAGCTCTTTTTACTTGTAGATCCAAAGCAGTGAAGAGTTGGAGTTGTTCCACAAAAATGCTTTGATGGATTCATAAGGAAATAATAGGGCCTAGGATATATGAGTCCAGAATGCCATACTGGGAATATCAATTTATTTCAGGAACGTCCTAGAAATGAATAAAAATGTCTCCGAGGAGGTTTTAAATTAGAATACATTTTATTATTCGCTGAATGATAAGAGAACCGAATGTTTTCCAATGCCACATGAGGCAGCCTAATGTTCGTTTGAGTTGTGGTAATAATCGATGCGCGCTAAAGCAGCAAACGCAACGACAACGACAAGCCGACGCGTCAGCGTCAGCGCCAACAGCGCTAAGCGGCAACGCTACAATCACGTTTGCCTTTCATTTGCACAATCACAGTTGGGGAGGTGAAGGGGCACATATTAGTGGCTTTCCTACGTAGCAGCGATGTTGTCGTGCCCACTGTCATTATTCTTTTATAGCCGGCTTTGTTGATGGTGGCTGCAGTCAAAGCAGCAGCAGCAGCAGCAGCAGCAACGGCGTCAGAATAAAATCAAGTAGTTGTGAAGAGAGTATTTGTATTGGCATTGGTCACGCTGTAGATGTGGTTTGTCAGTCAGTCAGACGGTGGGTCGGTTGGTTGGTTGTTTGTGAATTCATATCAACATATTTCCATACATATGCATTCATTTTGGCGCTTACTGCTCAACGACCATGTACATATGTACTTACTAAGTAGTAGACGACTGAGGCGCTAGCTTATGCCGCCTTGTTTGCGCTGTACAATTCTCAGTTGGCGAACAACCCTTGTGCATAACGGATAGGCAACACGGCAGACGACATGCGACCGGCATAAACGAAGCAAGCGAAAAAAAGTGAATTAAGTAAAAAATTTAAAGAATTGTGGTGTAGAAAAATTCAATAAATAATAAATAAGCCTCCAGGACGATTGTGGCGCGCGTGCAAAATAAAATTATCCCTCCAAAAAGAGAGAAAAAAAAACAAGCAATAAGCGGCAACAAGTGCTGTAAAATTGCGCGTTGAAACGTATACCGACACATACACACACTTGCGCATGCATAATTCACTTGCAGACATACATACACGCATACAGACATAAGTACTAAGTTAGATCCTGCGATCGATTTTTAAAGGACACACGCAGCAGCAGCAGCAGCACCGAAGCGCGATAAATTGGAATTTGTTGAAGTGTAAAAAATTAAGTTAAATTTAAGTGTGCTCGCAATAAAGTGCTGATGTAGGGGAAACTCACTTTGGTGGCAATTTTCTGCATTATATAAGCGATTATTACAAGAAGAAGATCGAAGAACCGCGAAATCGTTTTGGTTAAAATTGCTGCGCTCGATAATTCTACTTAAAAAATAATTTTCATTTGCGTACTGCGAATTGATTGAAATCTAAATAAATAAAAATCTGATCTGAGTTTTTGCTTGTAACAGCAAGGCTATTAACCTAAAGACGCGAAGTTAGCACTAATCATCAAATAAACATGTCATTCGATATTCCTTTTGGCGATCAAATGCGCATTGCGCTGAGGTAAGTTAAAAAAAAAAATACTCTATGTTATAGCATAGACAGACGGTAACGTTAATCCGGATTAAGGGCGCAGCTGCTCTGATAAAAATTTTAACTTGACAGACTGCAGTATTGCGATTTAAGTGAGCCGTAAGGTCGTAGGTTCGAATCTCACGGCAAGAATTTTTTTTTACAATTTTAATAATTTTTTTATATAATCATAGTTGTGTCCTTTTTAATAAAAGTAAACTCTAAAAATTTAAATTAACTTGAAATAACTATGAGAAATAACATAAAACTATAAGGAAAGTAAATATAATAAAATATACCTATATATTAAAAACTAAAAATAAAATCAAATAAAAAATTTAATTTAAAGAATTGCTCAGAGTGGGAATCGGGCCTGGGTGCTAGTGAATTGTACTACAAAGTTCTGACCACTTGGCCTCCACGGACGCCAAACTCGCTTGCTTTGTTTGCTAACTTCTTTTCTCAGGGAACGTAGAATACTGAAAACTTGTAAAACTAGCCTACAACGAGAAAAGGGTGTGCCTGGATATTGAAGGGACCTTAAATAATGTCCAAACGGAGGCGATAAGTAAGGCACTCTCTGTGCGCGGCATTCAGCGTCCTATGATGGCATGGATTGACTCCATGCTCGAGAGCAGAATAATCAACGGCACCAAAGGTAAGGGATCCGTGAGCAGGAAAACCACCAGGGGCAAGGAGGTATACTATCCTCTCTCCTCTGGCGCCTGGTGGTGAACGAAATTCTTGAAATTTTTAAAAGCAATAGAATAAGGGTGGTCGCTTACGCCGACGATTTAGTTATACTCATCACTGGCAAATTCCTATCAACGATAAGTGAACTAATGGAGAGTGCACTAGGTGATATCTCTAAGTGGGCCAACGAGGACAGAACTGGTATTGTTTACAAGGAAAATAAAAGTACCCACTTTTTCTCTGCCGAAATAAGGGGAATATACGTTGAAAGGCAAACTACCTTGGAATTATTGGAATTTAGTGGACAGAGCCAAAAACTCTAGCAGCATATTACACTTGCAAAAGGACCTTTGGGGACTATCACCGTACGTCACATATCGGATGTTCACTACAGTGATTAGACCAATTGCAACCGCTGGGTTCTTGGTATAGTGGAGAGCTCTAGACAAAGGGAATAACAAGAAAATAATAGGAAAGGTGCAAAGACTCGTATGCCTTGGCATATCCGGAGCAGTGAGTAGCGCACCTCAGGAAGGCCTTAACATTATATTTTATCTGCGACCGCTGGATATTTTCATCCATGGTACGGCCGCAAAGAGCGATCTGAGGCTCAGAGAAGCCAAAAAGTCAGCACTGATTACACTACGTCTGTTTGGCACTTCAATACCAAGAATACCCAGTAGGTTCCCGACTAGAGAATAATGGGATGCAAGACTACCAGTAGCAGAGGGAGGTATATCCATCTAAACTGACGGTTCAAAGATGGAACAAGGAACCGGAGTCGCTGTCTACTCGAAGAGCCTACAGATCAACCGGTCTTCGCCTACCGAACGACTGCAGTGTCTTCTAAGCGGATATCTACGCTATAGAGAGGGCGGCTGGTCTTTTACTTAGTAGTACAGCTCCAGAAGACAAAGCCACTATTTTTATCGACAGTCAGACAGAACTGAAGGCAATAGGATCTATGTAGAATAGGAAATCGGGAATTGTGGATGTCGCACCACGATGGCGTCACTGAGCCGCATCAACGTGTCTCTATGCTGGGTTCCGGGACATAGCAATATTGAAGGGAATCAGAGATGCCAATAGTAGAAGCAGATATTTACACGTACTATCACCGTTTAGTGATCACGTTAGGAAAATTAATGAGTGGCTGTGACTAATGATCTGTGGAACAAACGGGAAGACTGCGAGACGACAAGATTATTATGGCCGCGGCTGAGTTAGTAAACATATTGAAACTCAATCGATCTGCAGTAAGAGTCCTTACCGGCGTCATCAGAGGACACTATGCTATAGCACCAATGCTCCAACGGTGGTGACTACCAACGAGTACTCTCTGCAGAGGCTGCCATGTTGAGGATGTAGGAAGAGTCAACTGACCTTTATCTGTGTCGATGTCCAGGTCTACAGACGAAGCGACTTAAGTACTTGGATTCACGTTTTTTAACAGTTTGGTCGAAGTAGCAGAGGGTAACTCTTGGATCTCCTCGGCTTCATCAGGGCTAGTAATTCAGTAAAATAATGACTTAAAGGTACTCTTTCGATATAGGCACGTGTCTCCTGCTGGTACTCACTAAACGAGGACACTTGCAATGGACAATTCTGTCTCCGAGTGAGAGTATGGACTATTCCACATACATCCTCCTAACCTAACCTAAGTTATTTAATTTTGATTGGATTCCTATCTCAATTAGTGTTGTGAATACACAACCGATGACGAGGTAGATTTCCACCCAAGCTTTACATGTTCTATGCACTTTTCGCTCTGTGAAATTTTGTTAAGTGCTGTTATCGAAAATTCCCCTCTATCTGCATAAGGTTTAGATTTAACTCTGGGACTCTCTTCGGATCAACTGCACTTAATTCCTGAGAGCATTCTCAATTAACGAGTTGATCCGCATTAATGCTGCCGTCTGCCTTTGCTTTTTAGCATTCAAATACCTATAAGTAGCGCAAGCGCGAAGAAATTATAAAAAGGTTGATAAGAATACTGTTAGTGATGCCGATATTGATAACTGAATATGTATTTTTAAATATACTGATAATACATACATACATACATATGTAGATACGTATCTCTAAAATATGTACAAGTATTATCACTGTTTAACTTCTTATAAGTTCGACAAATATATCAGTAAAATATTTTGGTGTTAAAGACTTAGAATAAAGGAAGCTAAAAATATTTCTCCCAACACATGATTTGGTAACTATAACTAAATATTTAATGTACCTAACTACAATCAAATCATGTGTTGAGATAATTTTTTTCTGTGTGTAATGAGAAATGTCAGCAACGATTCCGATGAAACAATTAGATAATGAGCAATATCTAATATTTAATCTAATATCTAAATTTAATAATCCATTTCGAGGCTAGAAAGTTCACTTTGTGTAGTGTCAACTACACTGAGAAAAAGGATTAGTTTCGACAACTAAAGATATTTAGCTCCCGAATTTTGACAATATTTGGGAACTGTTACCAAGGATTGGGAACTATTACCATCGATTGGTAATTATAACTAAATATATTAAAGCTTCTAATATTCATCTAGGTTGTAACAAATCGTTAATTTAGTTGAAGGGTTTGGTTAATACTAATAAATATTTATTTGAAGCATATTTCTACAAATTCCATTCAACTTAACGTATGGTTCATAAAAGGATGTTATTAAGCTCTGCTAATGCAGATAAGCTTTCTTCCAACACGTGGTTTAGTCATAGTTACCAAATCTTAGTTGAGGCAACCACGATTTGGTTTGAGAGTGGAACATATTCATGCTTGTGAGCCACCCCTAAAGAATGCTGAGCGCTCTCTGAGCACATACGAAGAGCGCCAGCTGAGCAATGCACACAGTCCCACTTATTGAATCGTTTGAATGCGCTAGTATGCCGACCATTGCATTATGCGTGGAAATCATTGCTCCGCTACCGCTGTTCGTATATGGGTGAAACACGCCACACATGGGACCACATCCCAGAGCGCTCAGTAAGCTATGGCATGTCGATCGCTGCGCCATGTGTGCTATGACATGCCCATACTTGTTTGTCTCAGTTTCAGTTTTGCTATCATCGCGAGTTGTTTCGGTGCGCGCATAGTTTAAAGTTTAATTAAAAATATAAAGTTTGATTCCAACCGGGGTTTTTCAGTTTATATATAATTCATGTGAATTATAATTTGAAAGTGTCAATTTAGCTAAGGAAAAAGCAAAGCAGTATACTTCCAGCAGATATTGACCTGGGTTTTCGCACGACTGTTCCTGTTTCATCGTTGTTTTTTTAGGAAATTCTTACCAACATATACATATGTATTATTTACTTTAGTAACTGACTTATGTAAATATGTACGGATTTTTATGCTTAATATATGCAAATAAAGGAAGAAAGTAAACACAACAAACATCGAGTAAATTTTTATTTGTGTCAAACTGAAACTTTTTTCCTAATAATAAACGGTTAGCTGATTCAAGTCTACAGCAAGCTCACAAAATTAATTGAAAACTTGTATCAACCAAAGCATTGTTTATATTTGCTCAACAATGATTTTATTCAACTAACAATATTGTCCAATCAAGGTAGTCGTTTTGTAATTATTAACAAATATACATTTGTCCCAACTAGAAGTCTTAAGTAAATTGCAGACTTTCGTGAACTATATATTTATTTCGCCATATCCAACTATGCCACTTGATCACTATAACCAAATCTTGGTTATTATAACTAAACCTTTTTCTGGGTGTACTTTGCTAACGCTAAAGGGCATTTGCCCAAAATTTGGTGCAAATCGTATCCAAATCGTGTGAATTCACAAATATTTACATTTATGCCAATCACGACAAAATTTTTTTTTACAAATCTCTCAATAGAACTTCGCTGTATTGTACGAATTAAAAAAATAAATTCATTATTCATGTTTCCATATTTTCGATAGAAAGTGCTCCTTC
The DNA here is from genome assembly GCF_013731165.1 of Rhagoletis pomonella. Taxonomy (NCBI): domain Eukaryota; kingdom Metazoa; phylum Arthropoda; class Insecta; order Diptera; family Tephritidae; genus Rhagoletis; species Rhagoletis pomonella. The sequence continues at coordinate 24,466,192 of NW_023458555.1, read as the reverse complement.
CTGATTGTTTTTGGGCCCATGATTTTTAAGTCCGGGGCCAGAGTATTCTCTCGACGTGCCTGGTCCAGTGTGTCCACCCCCCCCAATATCATGGCATGTAAGCCAATTAGGCAGCGGCCCTTAAGAGCCCTCAAAAGGAAGAACATTGCTTTTGTAATGAAATTTCCTAGCAGCGATGTGCGTTAGCCTTCCAAGCAAGGCTGTATATTTCCTCGCTACCTCGTCAGAGTTGCAATAATCCTCGATAGCTTTGTTTCCGGTCACCCAAATTAGTTAATTTTGACATTGAGCTGCTTCGCTTCAAAGTCTACGAGATTCAGTGAGCGACTTTTGTTTATGATTAAATCTAAGAATTCCAGGGCTGTCAGTAGGTATACTAGTGAGGTTCCTTGATATCTTCAGGATGGCCAAAACTTCTGCTCTATTTACACAATAGTTGTCAATTTTTGATTAAAGAAAAAAAAAACATTCGAGCAGTTTTCGGGCAAATTGGTAATAAAAAAAAATTTCAAATTTTTTCAACAATTTTTTGTCTTTAAATGTTTATTATTTGTTGAATTTATATATAATAAATTTGTACACGGTAATATTTCTATTGCTCCAAAGCATCTACGTATGTCCCAAAAATGAAAGTTATATCTGCAAATCATAAGTTGCTAGAGCACTTTAAAGGCTCAAAATTTACGCCAAAAGAAGCCAATATTTACAGAAACCGAATTGGTTACTAATGAAAATCAATCTGACGATAGACTTGGAATTTTATCTTTGCAACGCCTTACTTTTCTTTGAAATTGCTTCAACAAGCATTTTAGTGAAGTTTTAAAAATTACAGCTACAACATTTGAGCATAGGCTCCATATCGAAACGTAAGACGTATTCTACATTAAAAGCATACTCAAGGCTATACCGATAAATATATACATAATAAAAAAAATAAATGTACGAATCTTACAAAATATGTATAGTACCTATTAAGGTAGTAGAAAACAATTAAAAACAAAATTAAATATTATCGTATTTATCAATGCATGAAAGCAAGAAATAAGGGTTTGTTTAGATTGCTCATACTTTCGAGCGTTGAAGTAAAACTTACGCTAATTTTAAAATTATTATAAGCAGTGTGCTACATATCAATGTCCCGCGCATTCTAAGCACACGTGTCTGATCGCAATCAAAATATAAATAAAAAATAAACTAATTTCAAAATAGTAGTATTCCTTTAAATAGTGAAATAGTTGTGTTCGCCTTTATTTGGGTTATACTAATAAATTTGTATACGTTTCTGGTGCTCAATTCCTCAAATACTTATTTTATTTATGCCTGAACCACAATTATTCAAAGTACGCATGCCATTAGGGCGGGTCGAAAATCTAATTTTTGTCAAATTCCTTGGTAGTAGTCAAAATATATTGTATCATGAAGTCAACAACAAACCTGCAAAGTGACACACAGCACATTAGTCGAATAAGACCAATTGTTGTTAAAAATTCTGGGTTACGCAAACGCAACAAATAAACCCAAATATCAATTCTCTCGGCCCTTTAGCTTATCGTTAATATCCGGCTTGTCTTATTTCAATAAAATTTTTATTGTTCTCTTGATAATTGCACGGGCCCATAGGCAAAAGATATAAAGAACAGCATTTTGAATTTAGGTCTCTGGTTCCAAATGCTCTAAGTTTTTTTTAACATTACCTATAGTTTGCGAATTTTTTTAAATTTTTGTAAAACAATTTCGGTAGCTCTAATATAAAAGCCATTATTTTTCATCACCGTTGAAAATTTTTTTTTATGCAAATGAGTATGGAAACGCCGTCAAACGCCTTTTATTTTCGCCCATACAAAATCGACCCAGCCTAATGTCCATCATTCGCCGATGCTCCAACAGCCAGCATCTCGCCGACATTTGCTGATAGCAAGTAATAAAGTGCAAAATTGTAATAAAACATGTCAGCACTAATCAATTTTTGTTTACATAGCGAACAGTAGTTCTGGCATGCATGTAAAAGAAATTATCGTTTAATTTTGCTGAGTCGCTATTTTACTATTAAGGCCAATTTAGAGATGCAAAGAATTTCAAGCATAATAAAAGAGAATACACAGCGTGTAAAGAATAGCATCTTTGCGACAGTAAAAATGTTTCAATTGGCTTCTTCAAGCACGATAATGCTGAATACAATGACATCCATTCATAAATACATATCTACAAATATTTATATCGTCGTTTAAAGTACAAAACCGCGTATCAACCAAATGCAAAACGGCGTATAAGAGGTTGCAAATATTGGAATGTGCTCTCATGGTTTGCTAGCCGCAGGCGTCCTTTGACACAAAGCTCTTCAGAATAGACACGTTTTTTCTAAAAACGCTGTCCATATTGGAGTTATCAGTGTCGAAATAGAGAAAGTACCGTAGGACATTAACTATCCTCCAATTTATACTTGGGACAGGTTGTTCAATGTCTGGTTGTCACTACCTTCCAGTTAACCGTGAAACACATAAACAAAAAATACCACGTAAACACATAACTGCGGTATCCGTGTGTCCACTTACTAGTTTTTAATATTTTAGAGGCATAATAGCAATTAGCGCGAGCCAATTAAGAATGTTAATATATTAACCAACGAGATAGTGGTTCGAGTCGATGTTTGACCGTCGGAATGTGCGTACGCGTTAAACATTGGAATTGTGACCAAATGTCGGTGACTGCCTCGAGGCTTGAGGGAGCTTTTTTGAATTGAAAGTTGATCAGTCTCAGTCCGTTATCAGACATTCCGTCTTGAAATTTTTCGGGATCACAATGCACGATTTTGCTATCGTGGCGAAGGAAGATCCTAAAAACTCTCGACTTGATTCGGGTTGTAGCGAGACAGTCGTCTACCAAGGTGAACGACCATATACCGCGATGGAGTCTCACGCGTAGTCTTTTGTACATCTGCAATGGTCAACAGGAAAAACCACCGCACAACCTATTTCGGGGGGTATGATTTCTCAGATTAGCTCGCTTCCGAATGGCTGTTCAGTTACTTATTCGGTTAAACTCTCGAAATGGTCAGCGGCAAGAACCGAACGCAGAATTATCATTTTTTGCCACTGCGTGGTGAACGGTTATCAAAAGGCCGGGCATATGCTGCGTTGCGAAGTGTATATGCTACGTTAGCATTTCTAATAGAAAATTTATTCGCATAATAAACATGGGCTCTGCATTTCGAACCAAATCAACCGCTGTGGTTTAAAAAGGTGCAATTAATCTTTTGATGTGACGTGATTAATTAATTTAAATTACTCTCAATGGTGAGAAAGGCGTGTTGACGTTTGACTTATGATATAGCAAACTTATGTCATACTTAAATCGAAAGTACTTCACCCACTGCGTTATGAGTAACAGCAGAGGTAATCAAAAGTCGTAATCAATCAACAATATTATTGCTTTAGTATCAAATTATCTTTTTTTGGGGTAGTTTTCGCAAATTTACTGTACCGTGTTTGATATGGATTTTTTGAACAAATAAAATGGTTATTATCTTGAAAGTATTTTACTATTGACTCAAGGAACATATGTATGTATTTGTTATAAGACCAAGTGACTCATGTGACCCGTAACAGATTTTTTTTTTTCAGATCAAATGGCGGTTTTTACTGGCGTACCAAATAAAAAGCGAGCCGTTTCTTGTGAGACTAAGAGCAAAAGAAATTACTTACTTTATTAAAAACTGTTGTCATCAGCATAAATATAGAACCCAAATGAATTGTAGGGACCAGCAATGGGGCGTAATCGGGAAAATGTAAAATTTAGTAAAAGAAAAATATTTGAATAATAACACTGGTCAACAAAATTGCACTTTTGGACTGATGAAATTGATTTTTACTAATTTGACGTCGCTGGCCTTGATCAAACATTGCCGCGGTACTTGACGTCATCTTCTCGCAAAATTTTTGTTTATCTGACCGATAGCGCTCAGAAAGAAGAAAGTTCCACTTTTATTATATTGAAATATAGGCAAGTAAAAATAACTGAGAAGCATCTTGATTGACATTATAGATTAACCATAGTGAAGATTATTCACACTCGATGGAACTAGTTGCAGAAGATAGTGCTGTCCTTCAGAAACTAAATCACTTCACCAGCCGTACGACTTCCTTTTGATGTCAATCACAGCATCGAAATTGCTTTCTTTTGCCCTGATATTCTTCCTGACACTTATACTAGTAATGCAAGCGGTATCAGATTCGAAACTATCCTAGTAGCCTCTTTTTTAAGTTCGTCCTGTAAGCACACTCGTCTGTGAAAAGCTGCGAACGAAATACTCTGCCATACACAATGTTCCCTAGAGTATGTTCAAGAAACAAGGCTTGCGGAACTTCAGCCGAATTTTATACCAGCACTCTTCCTTTGAGGATAACCCTCTCAAGAATCTTTCTCAAGAGCTCCAGAAGGCATATGACAAAAAAGACCTGGGTTGGAATGGGTCCCAAGAAGGTGTGCTTAAAATTTCCCCATTCGATAATGAGAATTTTTGTTCACTGTGGATATACAGCTTACTGACCTGCCACCTTATTTTCCTCGTCAATAAGTTGCTACTGACAGTGAAGTAAATCATTTTTTTAAGCTTTTACTTTCGCTTCGGGAAGTGTTGAAAACTACTACGCTCGCACCCTTCTTACTAACGAATAACTAGCCAGAGGCATCGCTAATTATAATTTTTGATGGAGAAGTTATTATTTTTTAATCAAACCGACATAAAGTCAGTTAATTTGTTTTATCAAAATACCACAGACACTCATTTATTCAAGTCCCTGTGCATACATATTTAGTATATACGTACATATGTAAGTACATGCACTTCCGTTCATTCAGTGGTTTCCATCGCTTCACGCAACCATTTCAGAACATTTATTATTTAACAGCGTAACGAAATACAGTCCAGCAAATGAAAGAGGCACACTGTAATTAGTTTATAATACACCTGCACTAATGCATGTACGCGCACCTACAAGTATATGTATATGTGCATACAAATGTCTGTATTGTGTTAGGTGATTTGAATAGTAAGAGCAAATTTCAAATGTGTCCTGTGGCTACATACACTTAAAGCTTAACGCCATTTGAACTTTGAACTATGGTCAGCTACGTATTGCATGACTAATGTACAAATAAATTTTGTCGCAAATCAATCACAATTGCACCTACATACATACTACGTATGTACATTAGGGTGCATGATTCTCCATAAAAAAACAAAATCGGTACTATTTTCTTAACGAAATTATAAATTTACTATATTCTGATGATCGTATTCATAAAAAATAAAGTAGGTTTTAAGAGATTTATAAATTGACGTTTTCATACAAATTTGAATTTCTAAAGCTTTTATAAAGCTACTTTATTTTTTATGAATAAAGCATTAAGACTTCTGCCAAATTAGCGCGGAAAAATTTTAGAATTTCTTTAAGCTCGACCGACTCCAAACATCTCTTTATTTTTATTCCGTTGTTAAAATGTTTAAACATTTTATGCACACCATTTAAGCTCGCACTCTTCTATCAACTGAGGTGATTTTTTTTTGAAAAAATCTTTATAAAGTAATTTCATTTATAAAAAATTATTTTTGTACGTATGTATTTTCAAATCGTACGTAAATCTTAATATTTTTCCGAAAAAATTTTTCAGTTGCCTTAAGATGTAATCAATTTTATAATTCGCGTGGTGAGGCACCCTAATTCACCTCGAAAAGTACATAATGGTGTGAGTAATTGGACTGTACCATCAATACATTATGGTTACATATATTCGTAGCGTTTCAATTTGCACTTTAATGCATGTTCGATAAGCCAAAATACGATAGGTGAAGCTGCGTGTGAACGTTTTGTTAATTAAAGGGATTTTCTAATGGATCGGAAAAACTATAATGTCACCCGCTAAAATTGGTTACGTTTGACTAAAAAATAACTATGCAAATGAGTTTGGCCGCCGTAGCCAAGTAATTTGCGGTGCGCACTATAAATCTATAGCACTCAGGTTAGATTACTGGTCCGATTATCAGCGGTCGCCTCTCTACAGTCATTAGAAAACCTTTGAGTGCTAGGGAAATCTCCCTTTATGTATTTCGCTGAGGTGGCAATATTGAGATATGTTATAAAAAAATTTACAATTTAACAGCGCTCTCACGAGAAAAAGAGTTTCGTATGATAGTATACGTAGTAACCGTAAATTATTTTTGATAAAAAGTATCTCCCCATGACCTTACAATAGTACTACCAATTTAGCAAGACTAAATGAAGTAATGGCGTGTTGGTAATTGCATGACATAAATAATGACTTTCACCCCACCACTGATTAAAATTTACAATTTAGATATTTTTCTCCTGTAAATTACCAAGTATTTGTGTGCACACAAAGGGGAGGGATCTATATTTTTACGCCGACTCCCAACGGCGATTGGCAGAAATATACTCGGAGATTTGCCAACTTTTTTATTTTTTTGATGCTGGGTTCAACCGGGCTTAAACCCAGGCCCTGCGGAGTGGTAGGGCGCACTGCTAACCAGTGGGTATGTACATTAAGCTGTGCCGAAAATTAAAAAATTTTAAAGACATCCTGAGTCTAAAGTAGGTATTTTTGCAAGGTAATTTCGAAAAATTATAATGTTTTTGCCCGAACATAGGGGTCTCTAGTTAACAGTCTTCGTATTTTCAGCATTTACTGTCGAATGATAAAGTATAATATATCGAAGTTGTTGTCTGGAGGAGACAATTTTTTTTAGTTCCAAAATTCGTGGGCCGCAAGTACCCCATTCTAGTGTGTACTTACCCGCCAAAAATCAGTTCTTACCACGCCAACTTACCACCCTAAATTCATTAATTTAATATTCGCCAAAAATCATTAAACTTTTGCTAAGCAAGTATTTCGATTCGAAGGCGATTTTGATTAATTTTTTCCCCCGAATCGATGGATCACCTTTTGTAATGTTTCACCATATCTCTGGCATTAACAGTCGCTTCTTAAAGTATGATATTTCCCTGTTTTTTCTTGAGGAAACCATTTCTTGTTCCAAAGTTCAGTGACCTCAAATACCGCTTTCTAGCACTTATCCACCAGATCTCAGTTCTTATCACGGTGACGTACAAACCTAATGTTATAACATTAAAGCTCACCAAACATTTTTCTTTACCAAATTGCCTTCCACAAATAAATTTAAGACTCAGGTGTGTATAGCGAGCTCTGTCTTTTCTTTTTTACTTGTAAGATGGTACGGTCAAATGTACATACATATTTGCGTGTGAATTCTCAATTATGTGCAAATTTGCAACATACACAGAAAAATAAAATAACAACGTTTGCATAACACTTGCATATTTTGATGCCTTTTAAATACAGCAGTCACGACAAACAATGTGCTTACCTTGGCATTTGCCGTTAAATAAAACAAAATAATGCAAATTCTAGGTAAAGCAAATTTGTTGAATTCGCCAAAAATTCAAGAGTTATTGGCGATTAGGCAAAATAGATGCTGCACCTATTCAAAAAAACAGCGTCTAATGTTGGTTTAGCAAAGAAATATCTGTGATGCATAGAATTAAGTGGACAACGTTTTTAAAATATCTATACAAATATTATCAGATACGAGCAGTTATGCATATTTTTATCGCAAAACATCGATCAGTAGCTCTTAGCGAAGGTAAATACGTTTTTCTTTCCTCCGTTTTGTATGCAAATATGTTCATATTTGTGTACATCTAAGCAAACTTGAATTGAGCCCGAGTTATAAAGAATAAAAAAAAACTCAAATTTAATTTTTTAAGCAATAAATCAATATGGTTAAAAATTATGAATTCTTCGGCAGAGCCTTTTACCAGAGATTTTTTTACATCAAAATAAATACATATCGTCAGCTGAAATGCAAAAAGACGTAACAAACATCGTCGCTGAAATTCAAAAAGTCGTCACTGATAAAAAATTCAAAATTCAATTTTTGATTGATATGATGGGTATCATCGAATTACAACTCCCACATCATTTAATGATAAAAAATATTTTAGTCACGATTTTTTATTCATTTCAGTTAAAATGTTGTTACGTCTTTTTGCATTTCAAGTGACGATATTTAGTTATAGCCCAACACTTGGGCGCACATTGCTTTACAAATACTGATAGTTTTCCTTCTTGCAACTGAAAGTATGGCAATATTTAAAGTGTATTACAAAAAACTGCTCAATCTCACCAAATAAAACACCTAGTCATAAAAAAAAAAAAATATTTTAAATAAGTTCTTGAAAGGCCCAGATTTTTCTAAGCATAGCTTTATAGGGATTTAAACAAGAATTGCTATCGTAGAATTTTAAATCCCTAATTTACTGCTCTTTACTATGTAAATCACCTTCAAAATAGCTTTGGACAACCTTGAGCACGTTACATATAAATATATAAAGTCCTTTTCATTAGCTTTAAAACACCCTTAAAAGAAGTCTCTACCATGAGTAGCCCCCGAGATATAACGATATGAAGATGTACATGATTGGTCAGAATCGCGAAAAAATCCAAACTTTGACAAATATTTCCGAAGAAAAAATAAAATAAAAAAAAATCTCAAATATGTGCCAGCTTTATAGAACTCTTAAAAAATGTAAAGCCTATCGAAAGTTGAACACCAAATTTGGTGTCTGATATGAAAAAGATGCCTCATATATGTAAACATGTTTGCATGTAGATTACAAAAAAAAAAATATTTTTAATAAAAAGTATATATATAAAAACAGATGTAGAAAACATATCCACTTGACAGTGACATTGACATTTCATGTTTCTTATTGTAGAACTGTATAAAGTGTATCAAAAAAAAATAATTAAAATAAATCAAGTACACATATCTAACCTGTTTTTAAACATTCAGGAATCCAGTTAAAATATATGTTTGTATATCTGTTTGTATTCATTAAAATCAAATACGAGAAGCGTTGACAATCAGACAGCAAATTTGCATCAGACAATATAAATTGCATTGCATTAATTCAACGCTAACAGCCGGCCCAATAACAACATCCAATTCTCAGCTCCATGCAAAACTTATTTAGGTGTGAGCAAGCAAAGATAATATCTACATTATCTACATACTATGTATGCGCATATGCCGGTAGATTTAAATGCAACAGATGTTAAACGTCTCCGACATAGAAATTGTTGTTGCTTAATGAGTAGAAAGTCGTGACATGAATAAAACTATTTTAACAAATTGTAGCCCACATAAGTATGTAAAGTATAAGCCCTTTGTTTTTTACTTGGAAATCTTAGATTGCTGGGATCAGATTTTTCTTAAGTGCGATTATACTTTAGCAACCTCCTTGTGTAAGTCTTTTAATTTTATATCACTAAACCTTACGAAAATTTACCTAGTCTAGGTCAACTTCAATAACGAAGTTTAAGGTGAAATCACTTCAACTAACTGAAGATTTTTCTCGGACCCTAGGTAGCTCACTACAATCAAGTGTCGCATTAAAAGAGCCACCATTCAGATATACTTCGAAGTGAAGTATTTAGGTGCAAACTTAGATAGCGAAGTTATATGAATCAAAAGACCCCTAAAGTCTTTACAACGATCCAGTAATGTCAACAGGCTTGTGGTATGAAGTGTGAGGCAAAGAAGTGTCTTGCGGATTTACGCCTCTTTGGAAAGGCCCATCATCAGCTATGCATGTGATGAAGTGGTGGACTACACTCACAATCCATATCGTGGGGAATCTGATAATCAAAGCTAAAGGAAATATTGCCGAAAGCTATGTACTCGTATATAACTTACCTTAATGTATTTATCCACATCCGGGTCGAAGCACTCGGGCCCTAATAAAATGGGTACGTAAAAATCTATTTGCATGTGAAACCTTTTTCCATAAAAAAAAAGTATTGAATAGCAGATTTTGGAACATTCGTACAACTCAGCAGCACAACCGCTGATTACTGGGCCTTGCAAAGGATGGATCAATGTTGCAAACAAATTTACTAAGAAAGAAAGTTGCAACAATTTTTATTTTTTCCAGTTTAAATTTTTTATTTTTTGTATCAATTTCACATGGCACGCTTTGATTTAGAAAAAAAAAAACAGCTTTTGACACTTTCGTTGTTGTTTTTTGCTCTAATGATACTACCATTTGATATGCCTTGACTGATACTAAAAGAAAGGCAAGATACTTTTGATAAATTTTTTGATTATTTTTTTTAGAGCAACAACATTTAGGTGTATTTTTTTTGTTGCTTCTGGTATGCAATATTTCGATGCATCCATCGAAAAAATATCGATGAATTTCTTGACTTGCATCGCTAAGATAAATGTGGTGCCACATACAGTGATGCCAAATATAGTCAAAAAGAAGTATGTAACAGAGTTGCTTTTTGGCAAGTAAAGACGAAATAAAATTTTTTCCTTTAGAAAAATTCGATTTGATCCGTATTTCAGCACCACAAATTTTGATATCAAAAATTTACCTCTTAGCAGCTAAAACTCGAAACTCGAAGTTTCGAATATCGAATTTACCCATCCCTCATGCTGGGCCCTTTTGCTGAATTGTTAAGCCTTTCGTTTGCTGGTTTTATAGCTGAACCATATTGTTGGGCGAAGTGTTTATTGACACTTGGAGTTAATACGCTGATTGCATCACCCAGTGAAAAGCAGTAAGCTTGTTAATCTATAGCCACCATATACATACATACACATATACATATATGTATAGCCACCGTATCTAGACCAGTGCATTTAAACGATTGCAGTGCAGAAAATAACAGTGTAAAACTGTTTAACGGTGAACCATAAACTTTTAGGATCATAAAACGGGCCTGAACCCCTTCTATCAGAGTACACTGCATAAAAATCTCGTCGCATTTACAAGACCACTAAATAATCAAAACAACAACAAATAATTTGGCATCTTAAAATTATTTAAATTGCAAAAACAATGTATGCTATTTCTTATTTTTTGCAAAAATTTTAAAGCAAATTTTTTATTTATTTTATATATACAAAAACACCAAGCCGGTAGTAATTATATAATTTACAAACCTATCCCATACATTTGTTTACAATCAATAAAACTGAACGTGATAGCAATAAATTAGACATTAGAATAAGCAAACCTATAAAAAAAAAGATGTATTATTTACGGCAACGTGATGACGAATGGAAAATATCAGACATCGTACGGATTGATAAACCGTATTATAAAATTTGATAATTTTTTTCTCTGCTCTATCAAAGTAATTTATAGTGTTTTTTTTGCATTGCAGTACAGCGTTTAATTGGCCACTGCGTGTAAAATTTCACCGCCATTTGTTCTATGATTTGGTTTTTTTAACTAGGCATAATCAAAACGTCAATAAAAAATGTTCTTATATTTAGCAAAAATGCATGACCAAGTAATTTTGCTTGCGATAAGGTAGCATAACTAATTGCTCGCAAATTTATTTTACAATACTTAAAAAGTAATATTTTTCTGCGATATGCGAATGTTCATATGTCGAATTAAATTAAGGCTGTAGAGGCTAATATTAGTATTGATTAACAAGGAAAAAGATACATCAGACGATGAAAAGTGAAGCGAAAGAAGTGAGTACAAAGAGCATCAGATGATAGCAGGCAGGAATGCGACACGATTCGAACACTGTTTCTCTCAGTGATGAAAGTATAAATCTGGTGTCAGACATTGCAATCTTAAAGATACATATATGTGTAGGAAATACTTTTCAGCAGTTTTGATCGCTAAACCAAGGAACCCAAATCAAGCTCTCGACGACGAGGTTGAAACAAAAATAATTACGACTTACTTGAAACTTTTAGGACCAAACTCATGACTTGAATTGTAAAATGGGATTAACCGTGATATTAGTAGATAAATAAATTCTTTTATAAAAAACTCAATTTAGAATATAATTTGCCCTAAAGAATTTCATTAATTTTAACTCAAAACTTTTGTATTCCAAAACAATTTTCATTTATATCATCAATAATTTTTTCGAAAAAATTGTTTTGTTGAGTTTTTAAGCAACTTTATATATTTTTAATATTTTCCCAAACATTGTTTTCCCCAAAGAAATAATTTTTTTCATACATAAGGGTGGGTATATTTTTTATAATTCTGGCGAGCATTTAATTTTTTATTTTTACCTACATTATTTTTGCGTGAATAATTAGTACCCTACCGTTAATATTAAACAATTATTTATTTTAAAATTTTTATTTACAAAAATATAAAATTTTTTCCAAAACATAGGTAATTTTTGCTGCGATTTTTTGTTTATTTCCCTAAAAAACTGTTCAGTTAATTATATATTTTCATGAAAATTATTCTTACCCAAAATAGATTCTTAAATAACTATGTTTTGGTAAATATTTTTATAATTTTGATAACTTTTTTTCTAAAATTTATTAACAAATTGAAGTAAAAAGAATTGAATAAATGAATACGCGGCACAATCCAAGAAAAGAAAATTTAAAGCTACTAAAATAGCAAGACCCCAAAGGGGTTAAATCTAAAAACGTGTAAACTTCTAATTTACCTCCACAAACAAAACATACAATAAGTACAGGCATCCTCACTGGACACTGTCGATTAGAGAACATCTGCACAAGCTGGGAATCTGGTCAACAGATCTCTTTCCTCTCTGCGATTCACCATCTCACCTGCTTCTGGAGTGTGATGCCGTAGCGAGTCGAAAAATTAACGGCGTAGGCTCAATGTGGCCTGAGAGAGAGCACGTATGTATACTCCCTACACCTCTTTCAAATATCTATCTACCTAATATATTTTCGAAGAATATATATGAAAATTCTGCAACTAACTTTAGAGTCGACTTTATTTCGACTATGAATATGCCTCAGTATTTTTAATATATATATATTTTTTTTTAATATGATAACCCTACTGCCTTCAATTAGCAGAATAAAAATAGGACCGGTTTTTGTTTAGCATTAATTCGCTCAAATAAAATTTCTGTTTTGAAGATCATCTCAAAAATATGTCAATAATGTGTCTAATTAACACATTCACTCAACTCTATTGAAGATACATTTATGAACATTAGGGTGGCTCGCAATATTTCGGTAGTTCAATAATTTACATACGTTAAGTTGCAAAAGGTTGTGTAATTCTACTTTTCTTAGGAAACGTAAAGGAATCGATATATCCAAAACACTAAATCTCAGTTACGAAAAATAAAAAAGTAAACTAAAAACGCAGATTTGTCATAATTGAGCTGAAACAACTTAAATACACTATATTAAGCGAGATATAAAGCCCGCTGATTCCAAAAATTCTGAAATTCATCTTTAAGTATAGGACCGCAACGACTCAGACAATCCGTCTCGACAACATTCACGCTATTCTGCTTTGACCGTATGACTTTCCTCTGATTTTGCCCTGTTGTACTGGGGTATACACTCTCTATTATTTAAAAAAAATGCTTGCGTATTAATTGGTGTCCTCCAAACTACTAATATTACTCCATGAAATAACTAAAAACGGCAGTAACGCAAAATTTGCTTAATTTCACTTTTACATGGGAAATAAGATCAAAATCTGATTTTTGCTTTATTTCCGACAAAGTTTGGGGGGACTTTTAGTGGGTTAAAGTGTCAGACTGGCGGTTTTTTGGGGTAAGGATTTCGATGCTTCCTCCTCTGAAAGAAGAACCATCGTGGAACCTTAGCAAACGTGGCGTCTAGTAAGTAATTATTCTCAGTTATACAAACTTATATTGTAATATTACGTCGCCTATAGGCGTTGACAAGAAAATAATGTAGGCAAAGCCAACTTCTATGGCAGTGTTTTGATAAAAAATGCCTTTTAACATTACCCTTGCTCATTCCAAATTCTTTTGGTTTGTAAAGTTACATGAGGGATTTGGAATGTTGTCACTCTTTATATAGTGACATTACACCAAATAAAAAAATTTTGCTTCTGTCACTACACAAAGAGTGACATAATACAGACTTTTAAAATTGCAGCTATGCCACTTTGAACTATGTCACTGAACCGAGGACTTTATAGTAGCGCTTTAAAATTTCTAAAAAATGTTTTATAAGAGCCACCCTAATGAATGTTGAGTATATTATACGTACATATGTAGATATGTATGTACATATGAGTTTGCCTCAATCAGCGAATCCCCATATAATGTCAGTATTATTAGAATCAGCTTTGACCTTCTCAACTCGCATGCATTCAAATAAATTAATGATCAAGTTTAATGAATAGAAAATTTCTATGAAGTGTAACTTGTTTAATTATTCACATTATCAGCAAGTTGATGTACTATAAACTACCCTAACGAAAGCCGGAAAATTACCGCTTGAAAATAATTGCAAGTATATAGATTAGTTTTACAAGTGAATGTTTACAAAAATATTTCATTTTCAGTTGCGCATGTCTTCTCAGTAAGCAATGCAAAGCACAGATTATCACGCAGCAAGTCAATCGGCCAGTTAATCAGTAGCTTAGTCACTTAGTGACCGCATATATTGAAATATATGTATGTATGTATATACCTACTTGTGGCATTAAGCGACAGTTCATCACGTTCAAGCAATGTATTCCTTTAATTGCCACAATCGTAGAAGTGGCTTGGCGTTCTGAGTAGAAGCTGGAGCTCGCCTTTGCGCTGCGCTGCGCAATTTGCTTGAATTGCGATAAAGTACTTCGGCTTTTGATTATACAAACCGGACTTGTGTTTGGTTGATAGGTTTTCAATTGCAAAATATTTATTTTAAGCAAAGTATTTTATTTGCGTAGATATTCTCGCTGACGTAGGCAAAATAAAGAAACGGTAAGAAAACACTATGTAAATATTTACTTAAAAAATTTAATAAATGGATAAGTAAAGAACCTAGATTGCATAGAACCCCAGCATTATATTTATGCTCGCGGGAACAAGCACCCGCCCCCCCGCCCCCCCTCAATTATGCCGCTACTATAAACAAATACATATTTTCTCGGCGGTCAGCAGTTCATAATTCCAAGCAGATTACACTTGGCAGACACCCGGATAGAAAAAATCTTTATTGACAGCTGCACGCTTATCAGTTGACGGCAGAAGTTCGCTCCGGGTTCATTTGAACTTTAGAGTACGCAGGCAGGCAGGCATTGGCATACATTTTTATATCAAGCAGAAGAATTTTAATGCGCAAACATGTTGTTTTTCCATTAAAACAGTTTTCTATATTTTGCTGACTGTTTTTCTTTGTTTTTTCATTACAGTTATGTTAAATTCAAAACCAAGCAAAAGCGCATGCGCACAAATGAAAAAGTCATCACCGATACAGTTTATGGTAAAGTGAAGGGCGTAAAATGGCATTCCATATATGGTGGCTCTTACTACAGCTTCGAGGGTATACCATTTGCTAAGCCGCCAATTGGCCATTTACGATTTAGAGCGCCAGAAGAGCCAGAGCCTTGGACAGATGTACGCCGTTGCACGCGCGAACACCCGAAGCCATGTCAACACAATATCATACTGAAGCAAGTGCAGGGGCGAGAGGATTGTCTTTACTTGAATGTCTTCACTAAAGAAGTGAGTTTGTTTTTGTTTTTTTTTTTTGAGTATAATAATTCTTTAATATATGTTTCAGCTTACAGATGAGTTTTGTATAACCTTTCCTTTTGTATTTGCAGTTGCATCCCCAAAAACCCTTACCGGTGTTGGTTTGGATCTACGGTGGTGGTTTTCAAATGGGTGAAGCCTCTCGCGACATGTACAGTCCGGATTACTTTATGATGGAAAATGTTGTTTTAATTACAATCACTTATCGACTGGGTCCTTTGGGTAAGTAATTATCTAGAAAAAAATTATTTAGTAGACTTTAAAATAACTGAGTTAGCAACAATAACTATCGAAATAATTCCGCACGCTCGGAAAATGCATATTTAAAATTCTTAGCTTAGTTAGCAATGAAAACGAAAATTTAGTCGGTGTTTGGTAAAAAAAAATGTCTTAAGTTATTTTGCATGCAATTGAAGATATGATTTTAAGCTTATAAGGAAACATATAAATTATAAATAATTTTTTCTCGACTGGAACAAATGGTAGTCTGGTGGTCATAAAGCGGTCGGCTTAGGACTTCTCATTCGGTACCAACGAGATAAGTTTTGACCGCTTGTGTGAGATACTCGGTCGGAATTTTCATTGTAGAAAATTAATGACTCAGCACGGGTCTTTGTCCAAAATTGCCTTCAATTCGCTGTCTATAAACGTTGTCGTTAAAGCGGTTTTTGACGGTAGGATCGGAATTACCACTTTTAAAATGTCGGGCGAGTACTAACTAGTTGAAAATAATAGCGTTCAAATCTTTTAGAATATTGTAAGGTATGTCGTAGGGAATGTAAGATATGATTTGCAAAATTCGCGGGACAGTCAATTTGGGACCTCAACCAAAAAATACGGCAAATATAGTAAAGGAGTAGGCACTCAAAATGTTTCCTTTTTTAGAAAAAAACACTTCCGAGCTTCGTCTCTTTAAAATAATGGCCACCATATTTACCAGACATAAATCTTATAGATTTTCACACAAAGTCCATTCTCGAGGCCAAAGTATCAACTATCAATGCAGCCTATGAAGCATTCCCAGACAGACGCGATGTTATTATCCGCGCTAAAGGCGGCTACATCGTAGAGAAGACGAACCCAAGCCCCCAAGCGATGACGATGGAGTCAATGTCCCTCCGCCTGTATATGATAAGGCACGAGTAGCGATTACGCGGCTGAAAAACAACAAAGCTGCTGGAGCTGATGGCCTGCCAGCCGAGCTACTCAAGCATGGCGGCGAGAAGCTGATAAGGTGTATGCATTAACTTCTATTATGTAGAATATGATCAGATGAACGCATGCCCGACGAATCGAATTTAAGTGTGAATAGGATAGACTTGCACCATCTTATCTTCGATTTCAAAGCCGCTTTCAACAGCACGAAAAGAAGTTGCCCAGGCACTATACTTTACAATTACTGGCATAGCCGACGGCATCGACATTATTGGTCAAAAATAATGGCTAGGTCAGTTCTGCCTTCTCAGAAATAGATAGAGAAGTTAAGCGAATGCGTCTGGTAGTTAACGAGAACAAGAGAACAACACGAAGTACATTCCACCTTTCTTAATTGGTAGCAGATTTTTGTTTTAGACGACCTGTAGTAAACATCATGGCTTAAAAATTTTGACAGATATTTTAATCCTCTAACTGCCACTTTTTTAATTTGCGCCAGGTAGTAAAGGTGGATGGGTTAAAGTGTTTTATAAAAATATTAGATATTAATACAGAAGAGTGTTTAGAATTAAATATTTCATAAAAGAGAATCTAACTATTTACCACTTTCTTCACGTTTTAGGCTTCCTCGTCCTCGATGACCCCGAGTTGGATGTGCCCGGCAATGCCGGTCTCAAGGATCAAGTGATGGCACTACGTTGGGTGAAGCAAAACTGCCATTTCTTTGGTGGTGATGCCGACAATATAACAGTGTTTGGCGAAAGTGCAGGCGCTGCCTCAGCACACTACATGATGCTTACTGAACAAACGCGTGGCCTTTTTCACAAATGTGTACTCATGTCCGGCACTGCCCTAGCACCGTGGGCAAATGTACCACAACACAATTGGGCTTATCGTTTGGCTAAAGCTACTGGCTATCGTGGCGAAAATGTTGACAGCCAAGTATTGCAGCACCTGCAACACTGCAAGGCTAGCACTATGGTGAAAGTGTGTGAAGGCCTACTCACCACAGATGAGCGTCATCAACGACTGATGTTCAGTTTCGGTCCGACCGTGGAGGCATATAAGAGCAAACATTGTGTTTTACCACAATCGCCTGTGGAAATGATGCGTACCGCTTGGGGTAATGCGATACCATTGCTCATTGGTGGTAACAGTTCAGAGGGATTGCTAATGTTTAGCGAGGCACGTAAATATCCAGATTTAATGACAAAATTAAGTGAGGACGCAACATATTTGGTGCCGGATGATGCGAATGTGAGTGCGGATAAGCGAAGTGAATATGGAGAACGGCTGATGAGATTGCATTTTGGTGATAGTCAACCTAGTTGGGAAACGGTGTTGCAGTATGCGGATGTGAGTATAAGTATAAGTATGTTCGTAAACATATTTATGCGCTTAGTATAGTTGGCTAAAATCTTTTTTGAAAATAATTTACTAATCGAAAAATGTTAAAATTTTAAAATCGGAAAAGATATTTTAATACTATCAAACGGGAAACTCGTAGGTATATATTTTTACGGTAGTCGCTGTGGCTGAGCAGTTAGAGGTGCGTACTACCAATCTCAAGGACCTGCGTTTGACGATATCTAAATTAGAAAAACATTTTTCTCACTGCGTTCACAGGCAATGGCGCATCTCCGAATGTATTTATGAAAATCAAAATTAATAGTGATAGGCAAAATTTCGGGGTTACTTCGCCATTTTTGGGACTATTTCAGAATTTGCGATATTCTAGTAACTTTTTGGGGTTTTTTGAGACTACTTCGATGTATTCGGGATTTTCGGGATTCTCCTTACTATTTTTCGATTCTTTGGCATATTTCGGATTTTCGACACTACTTCGGGATTTTAAAGGACCTTTGGGAATATTTCGAGACTGAGACTATTTGGGGACTATTTCGGGATTTCCAAGAGTACACAAGGTTTCTATAAGTTTTGGGGTTCTCGGCACTACTTCGGGATTTTCCAGACTGCTTCGAGGTTTTTGGGATCTAGGAACTATTTCATTTTTTAAATATTGATAAATATATCGATAACAATTTCGATTATTACAACGATAACAATATCAATAAATATATCTAAAAAATACCGATAAATATATCGATAAATATAACGATTTAAAAGTTCATAAATTTATCGATATAAATATGTTAAACGAATAGTTCTCAAAACCATGAAATAGTCTCGGAAATATTTAAGTAGTCTCGAAAATCAGGAAATAGTCCTGATAATCTCAAAATAGTCCTAAGAATCTCGAAGTTAAAGGAGGTGAATTGAGGCGTGGTGAGTTTAGATGAGGTATGGTGAGTTTAGATGAGGTGTGGTGATAACGTGTGTGATGAGTTCAGTATTGGTGAATTTAGGTATGGTGGAGTCCGTGAGTTTAAAAGAGGTGTGGGGAGTTTGTGTGTGGTGAGTTGATTTGATGTGAGATGAAGTGAGTTTTGCTACTAAATACATTCTGTATTTGCAATAATAAAGTCTTAAAACTGCACATTTCTGCTTTTTTGACTTTCAGAGTCCGTAAGTATATAAATTTTTAAGTCTAGTCAATTAACACCAGGGCAATTTTTTAGAGAAATATGCTTAGAAAAATTTTTATCCTGGACGGTTTAAAAGTTATATCGTTTTTAAAGAAAAAAACATTATTTTTTAATATTATTTACATGGAAAATTTGTAATGCCCACGGACACCTTTTAAAATTGGAACACACATTCCGATTGCGAGAATTTTCTTCTCAGTAAATAGGCCCTTTTAAGGCCATAAATTCGTTAGGCTAATTTATTTGGATCACCCATTTTATTTAACACCTTTTCTCCGTTCTTCTTTCTCACTCAATTCCAATTGTTTACGATACTAAATTAATTTAAAAATTATCCACTAACATTCCAGATCTTCTCCTACAAATACTTTTGGCATGGCATTCAACGTACGTTACTCTCCCGCCTACACCACTCCAATGCGCCTACTTACCTCTATCGTTTCGATTTCGATTCCAAACACTTCAATTTTATGCGCATCATCACCTGTGGTCGCAACGTACGCGGCACCTGTCACGCCGACGATCTCTCCTATCTATTCTACAATGCGGGCGCCAAGAAACTAAAGCAACGCAGTGCCGAATTTCGCACCATACGTCGATTGACCACAATGCTGGTGCATTTTGCCGAATGCGGTAATCCTAATATACCTATGAATGAAGGCCATGACCATAGCTACCATTATCACCACCACCATCGGCAACAGTCGTCGCAAAAACAACAACAACAACAAGAACCAAAACAACCACTTCCCTTAAACAACCAAAACGGTAACAGTAATGCTAAACAAAATGGTGGCCAAGAGGAGGGAGACGTTGCAGGGCAGGAAGCTGGCGCACAGCAATATAGCCGGCAGAGTAGTTATGATGATAGTGTGAGCGATGGTGTAGAGTTGGCGTTGGAGGTGAACGGAGCATTGGTGGAAGGTGAAATGCCAGCGCAACAACTATGGCTGCCAGTTTCACGCGATGCGGATGTATTCAAATGTTTGAATATCTCCGATGAATTGGAGGTGATAGATCTGCCCGAAGCAGATAAATTGCGTGTATGGGATGAAGTGTACACAGACAGAGCGCTACTGTATTGAGTGAGCGCATATACAGAGGTAGATATGAGTATATGATTGAAGTTTTGGTTAGCCTGCTCATTTGCTAGGTGAGTGATTGGATGAGGGGTAACACTACAGCAGTTGACGCGGTTCAGCACAAAGTGTAGTGTAATTAGAGTTAGGGTTTTTGGTACGAGCGTTGTGTTGTGACGAAAAGTGTAACTTTTGCAAGTGATATTTACCGAGTATGCACAGGATGCAGAGCAATTTAAAAACTTTAATAGCACAAGTTAAGCTGCTATGAATATTCCACACTTTACTTTTTATTGCATGTTAGGCGGAGAAAATATTTACATTGTACATTCTTATGTACTATATGCATAAATAATACAGCTGATTCAATACACATTTTTATATCTGTAATTTTGTGCTGAAAGCAAAGCATATTTTAGTAGATAGTTGTTAAGTATTTTGTAAGCCATAAAAAATTAAATTTTTTATTTTGTATTGTATGTATGCTACACATATTGTTTGACGATATACGCATAAAAGTTATAACAATATTTTAATAAAAGTCTAAATTAAGAATAAACAATTTGTTTTGGATTCAATTTTACATGCAAGCCAAAGCGAAAAGTCCTGTGTGACCTTGTAACAAAGATCGAGGTGGATTGCAAGCAGGTGAGTACACAACGGGGGTATTTGCTGTTATTGAGGAGGCGTTTGACAACGCTACCTTTAAATCTATGTGCTCTGCGGTCAGAAGACACGGAGTGGACCAAACCAACATAAGTTAAATTCACTTCATGTTATCTAAAAAAATTTCTGACTGTGGGGGATGAAGCTAGCTAACCTTTGTATTATGGCAGAGGTTGGCAGAGAATGTCCTCAGAGCAGGGTGGTCTCAACCTTTCAGTGTTTAGAGGCGTAGGCCTTAGGCTTTGCCACCTCTGGATTTAACGATCAAAGAGGAGGCAATGAAACCGAAGTGCCTCCTGCACTCTTTCGGCCTGTGGTATGACGATCGGAGTTCCAGGAACAGAGAGTTGTTCAGAAGGTGGTCAGTCTCTTTTGAAAGAAATTATGTCTTTTGACTTCCTACAAGGAAAGAATAGAGAGGTCCAGACACTCTCTTGGACAGGCCGGATAATTGGCGAAAGGTGTTGCGGACATAAAATCAGAATATGCAGCGACAGCCAAGCTGCTCCAAAGATCTTCTAAACCTGCGTGCTCCTCTTCAAAGAGAGTCGAGAAATGTAAGATGAGGCTGAACTCCGTTACAAGGCTGAATGAGCTTGAACTTTCGTAATAGTAATCAATTGGCGAACTGCGGTTCTTTGGAGCGTCCAATTGGACCAGAGTTAAGCTTCGCGGGAACGATCGGGTACATAAAGGATCTCATAAACAAAACTCATGAGAGCCGTTAGTGCGGTATTGGCACATTGCCAAAAAGGGTGGTCGCAAAATTCTTTTACGTAAAGCCAGCTATTCCATCGTTTTCGGCGTTAAATTGTGGTTTAGCAACCACATTGTGTTTCTGCATAAAAATTATACCTTAGTTATAGAAACACGAAATTTCAAATTTGTAAAAATTTTAAATTTAAGTTTTTCAAGCCCATCTTGGAGCAGGCGCCTTTTTTAACAAATATACGAGTTATCACGGCTTATCGGAGATGGAAAACTTTTTTTTTTTTTTTTTGAAACAGTCTAGTGTACATATGTATGTATTTATATCAAACTTTCAAGACAGCTTTTGCCCTGATGTCATTATTTCGCATGTAGATGTCGCAATAGTCGGGGTTTGCGTCTTGTATGGAAGAAACATCGTTTCAATCTTTTGATCGTGTAAGTGAAAGAAAAAACTGCAATACCTACATTAAAATACGTATGTATTATTTTTTGTATGTAAATAAGTAGATATGTATGTAAAAAAGTATGTATTGGAGAATAATTTCATGAAATTTAGTGCAAAATCGGCGCATTTCATCGTCGAAATCGGGAAAACTCAAAAATGGGTTAGCTACGCTGGTGAGCAGTATTATGTGTGCTGAGCTAAAAAGTAACTAAAAAACAAAACAAAAATAGCACCGTGAGGTTGTTTTAGTTCCTTAATAATTAAATTGTCTACATTCAGTATAAACTAAAATATTTTGATAGACGTACTATATATTGGCGCAATAATTACGCGATATATAAATTGCTTTAATATTTCGATGAGTTTTCTAATGGTGATTTTGTTGCTACCAAAAAATGTTGCCTTTCTAAGGTGCAACCCTGTAAAAATGCTTATTTTGTCTAGCTCAAGCATTTCACAATACTGTTATTTTAAGCAACCATCAAAATGAAATTTAAAGCTGGATTGGCAAAAACTATGTATATTTGCGAATAAAATTAAGTTAAAATACACTTTTAAATAAATCAAGCAGTGATAAGTTCTTTAACCTCAGATACCGTTAAAACTATTTACACGTTCAACGAAGGTAAAAGGCCACAGGTCCTTTCATTACACTGTGAGACAAATGGTAGGGGTCAGTGATCGGGAAGGTCTCAAACTACCGGGGAAAGTTATATCGGTAAAAAACAAGTTATACGTGTCCCGGCGTTTCGCTGGGTCACGTCTAGG
>NW_023458555.1:24430334-24442843 GCF_013731165.1 Rhagoletis pomonella | reverse complement strand
CCTAGACGTGACCCAGCGAAACGCCGGGACACGTATAACTTGTTTTTGACCGATATAACATTTCCCGTTGGTTTCATCCAATCCCGATTTTGACTGTCGCATAGTGTTATTAAATAGGCGCGGGATGCGTACAACTTTTTTTTATGTGTTCCTGGGTTCAGTCTAAGGTTGCAGAATGTGTGCGGATACACATACATACCTACTATTAGGCTAGAAACCAGAATAAATGACATGGAGATCTCTAGAAGCTCGCTGCAAGCCTTGTCGGGCACTGACACCATAATGCCCTCAATCCGGTGATTATAATGAACGATGTCTCAGAATCGTGTAGGAGGCTATTTTAATAGATTCTTTATATTCAGTTAATGGCAGTCACGAAAGCCGCGGCAGTAGGTCGAACCTAAGGATTTTGGCAGGTTAAATTTTGCAAGGAATTAATTAAATATGTTTCCAGCCAAAAAAATATAAATAAGGCTGAAATATTCATGCATTAAAATATGCAAATCAAAAAGTTTACTTTGTTTCTGAACTCTACAATTACGAAAGGTTAACCTTTTCACTTAGCCATTTACAAAATAAGAAAACACACATACATATGTATGTACCTCAGTCATAAATATTTTAATGTCACGATAAGTACATACTTACGCTTGTTATTTTTCATAACTTCATTACATTATTATTTTCATATTCTTGTGAGAATACAAATAATCCGTTGGGCTTATACAAGTAAGTAAAACGTGTGAGCAACTGCATTCAAAATTATAAGTACATATGTACAGTTTGTATGTATGTATGTGCATCTTTATAAAATCAAAAAAAAAACTCAACACCTATATATGTACTTATGTAAATATCTTAACACAAAACTATAACACCTTTGTTTTTGTGGAAAGACATTTTGCATTTTAAAACTATCCATACAAATGTGTGTACATATACGGTGGTATATGTTAACATTGAAAGGTTTATTACAATAAAACAGCTTGTAGGAAAAGTTATAAAAATTCTGGTGAGAACAAACGTAATTAAAATACAGTTACGCAATTCACGTTGTCTTTTACTTACAAGGTAAGGTAGGACGGATACACGTGAAGATATAAAACGATTAATCAAGTTCATAAAATAATTGAAAGATACATTCAATAACGAAAGGAACTCTTAAACTCAACATCTGGGCAGTATTGATGCAACTGCAACTATCGAATATTCTGTATGGAATGCAGAAAGCAAAAATCTCAGTGATTTTGACAGAATCAGCTGTTTTGGTGACGTCATAGTAGAGAAGACAGCAGTAGTGATGTGCTCAGTCAATACTTTCAAGTATTGATCGATATTCGGTAACGATTCAAAATGTATCCAATACTCTCGATACTCGGTACCAAAACATTTAGATTTCAAATAAAAGCGCATACAGGCCAAAGATATGGAAAAAACGGCTCAGGGGAGACTCGCCAATAGAGCCAATAGAGCTTTTAATACTGATTCAAATGAAAGATGTATATATGTCGGTTCCAGGCCATAACGCAGAGAAACTCTCACTTGTTTGAAGCATTTTTGTTCCAGCTGAATCGGACAATATCATTTTTGGAGGCCTAGGGGCAGATTCTAGAACCAGTTAGCGACAATTTTCGAATCGGTATCGGGTTTGTTGACCTATTATATGAAATATTGTTACGCCAACAAGTACGATATCGAACCGAAACTTGTCGCTTACTGGTTAGATCTCCCCCCTGAAAAGTTTCTTCATCCGTCAAAAAATTTTTCTTGAACCTTGGATCGACTAAGGTTAAAACTGATAAAATAATATTTTTCTGTGGCGATAAGTTCAAGTGTTTTAGCCGATATCATATAAATTAGTAATGCAAGTTTTTTCTAAACCTGAAATGCATATAATGGCGAGGGTTTAATGTAAATAATCGGTATCGGATACCGAAAAGGAAGTATAGGGGACCGAAATCTTTTTTAAGTATTGGGTACCGAGTATTGGGGACAATTCAGCACATCACTAGTCGCCCTCATTCTCGCCACTCTCAGTTGTCAACTCTACGATGACGTCACGCTAAAATTACTCTCACGAACTCTAACAAAATTACTTGGAAGTTATCGAGGACTTTCTTTCACACTGCCATTATACGACGGAGAAGAAAAGAATGTGCCGCGATAACAGAAAAAGGGGACGCCTCTAATGTGGTTTTTCTACGTCATCTTTTCCTCCTATTTTCTTTACTTATGGTGGGTATCGTTTTGGCGCGAATACCCCTAATTTAGTCTTACCGAAATTGGGAGCACACCACCGACAATCAGCTGCTCTGCTCATCAAGCTCAATCAAGTTGCGGCGTTGAAATGAAAAAATGATGAAAAAACTCGTTCGTATTATTGTGCTAATTGTGTGCTATTTTCGGAAACTTTTCGTTTTTTTTTTTGGGCTCCGACCATTTGGTAAATAATTAAGACTTTGCTAAGTTAACCGTAACTTAGAAAATTATTCATTCAATGAAGCATTTTTACTACTTATCTGGGTTTATTTTTTGGGCTTTTTATGTGCTTTCAAAATATTTCCCAGTAAACATTTAAAAACCGCTTGACGTCACGCTATCTGGCCCACTTATGAAATTTTAGTCGAATACGAATAAATGTTATTAAGGAATTACGTGCTATTTTTGGGCTTTTTAGAGTAATAATTATATTAGTTATTAAAATAATTATAGGAGCTCATCCAGTTTCCCACATAATTAAGACTTTACTGGGTTAACTGTAGCTTAGCAAAGCATCCGTCCAGCATCCTTATTTTTAGTAGGGTTGCGATCTATTTAAAAATTACTATTTTATCCTTACATAGTATACAGCAGAGACAAGGATTTTTTACCACGCTAATCTCGAAGCTAACTGAAAGGATTCGAAATAAATTGTTTACTATAATCTGCATCGAAAGGGGTATTATTTTCAACACCTAGAATTTTTATAATGTTGCCACCTGTCTAAAAATTAAAAGATCCGTTTTTTTAATTACAAAAAGTGAGATGTGAAATTTTCGGCGTTCGTTAGACTAAAAAATTAGGTATCAAGTAAAAGGATATAATCTCCGGAGTTGCAATAAGTTTTATTTTTTTTCGGTGGGGTTGCCACCTATTTCAAAATTATTACCTTACATATAATACGTGAGGGTATTTTTTAGTAAATTACATCGAATTTTCACAGTTCATTCAATTTAAAAAAATTTGGTCTGAATGGAAAGGGATTGACCTATAGATGTGCAATAAGGTTTTATTTTTTTGCAGAGTGTTGCCACCTATATGAAAAATACTGCGATGTGGCCTGATTGCTGGACTAAAAGGTGAGTTGTCAAATGAAAGAACTTGGCCTCCAGATGCACAATGAATTTATATTTTTTTAATAGAGTTGCCCCCTTTCTAAACCTACTCTTAAAAATCTTATAATTTCGATACAAATACGCCAACCTCAATGAAAATAAATCAAATCTCAGACGTTCTGGATCATTACTTTGTTAGACAAAAAATAATAATGAAGTCGATTCCCTCTCTCAAGTATACATTAATTTGTTAAAATTATTCTGTTACAAAAATGTTTTCGTGCTATTATGTTATCAACAAATCTATTAATATAACAGGAAAACTTTTCCTACGAGGATACAAGCATAAATATAAGCATTCGACTACGTAATGTAAGTAACTATAAGCCCCCCAAAAAAAACTCTCCTTTCATATTCATATAATCCTAGCATTTATTTAAACATATAGTACCATGTGCCCTCAAAAAAAAAATAAGCCGAAACGACTTTAGTTGTAATTAAAAACTTACATGAAAGCCCCTTTAGACTCCACCGTCTACTTTCGCAACCAAACATACATATATAAATATGTATGTATGTATGTATGTAGTAGATATGAGCTGTGCCTTTTTGGCTGTGAAGTAATTAACAATAGTAATTTCATTACACTCGCCACTTACGAATGCAATGTGATACTTAAAAAAAAAAACATACACGCGAGCACACACCCACCCACAGGCGAGTACGCTGGTGTTTATAGAAACTTACATATTAGTATGTATGTAGCTGTGTACCTTTGTTGCTGGAAATGTGCAAAGCATTTCCTCGGTATATTAATTTAAAAGTCTTTCTTTACGTTTTCGGGCGGGTGTGCGAAGGAGCGATTCATACATAAGTCTGCATATATCTGTGTGTGTACATTCATATGAATGGAATGAGGTATGGCGAAAAAATGAGCGCATTTTAAATTTAATTATGCTGCATGCGAATAATGAACATAAAGCCACAGTAATTTGTCTTTCTCTGTAATGCAGTAAAGTGTTACACCGAAATCATATCTTGAATGTGAGTGTGTATGTGTGCAGATAAAGTGGTGCTTAAGAGCGTGCCTCCATTTTATAAATCCGGATTATGCACAGTCTGCTTTTGCAAAGAAAATATTTAACTAATTTTTGTATGCACTGTATAATTATTTTTGTTGCATACATTTAGGCAAGCAATGCATGTATGTAAGTGCATATGTGTAGATTAAAATGACTTCATATAAATTTGAAAAATGTTAACATTCTTGGATTACAGGATTTTTGAGTTTTTAGTACGTTTTTTTTTATACTTTTAAAGGCATACCCTGCAGTGATTTTAGAACCAACTCTCTTAAAATTTCCGCCTCTCATTTTTCGCTTGCCTGAGTAATAGACACCGCATAAACCTGACACTTCTAACCAATGACCATGAACATATGAATGCGCATCCATTTGTTTGAATGAAATAAAAATCGATATTTTCCATAAGCTGGACAAGCGTGTGACCTCCATGCACGTGGCAATCAGTCACAAAAGCAACTGCAAACATTTTCGATTTCAAAAACATACACAACCCATTTCGACTTACACCCTTCTTTTCATAACTCATTTAACTTATGAAGTAATTTTAATTTAGCATTTAAACAGATTGCAGTCTCCGTAAGACACCTCAAAAATATTCTAAATGTTCAATCTAAAGACGTCTAAAATTCGACTTTTAAACAGGGTGTTACCCCTTTCAAAATATTTTCAAACTAACACCCTTTCGGAACCTCTTTCGTCTGACAACCAAATTTGACTTTTTTAACATGGGGCGACCTTTATAAATGCAGGTAGGAAATAAAGATTCTTCAAAAACCTTTTGAATTTACCAATATTGGAAGAATTGATTTCACTTATTAAATAATTTTAATGTATTTCATTCCAAAGTGGCAAAAATTTACTGCATTTTTACACACCAATCACTATAACACATCGTACATACCGACGTATCTCAACTGTTCCATTTTATTGATTGCGTCTTGGTTTTCTTTCTTCCATAAGAAATACATACTAGCATACCCGGTGAACTTCGTCTAACCAAAAATTAATTTTTTGTAGGAACATATTGGTACCACACTTTCCAAAATAATAACACAAAAACCACGCCCACATCCCATAAAAAAGTAATTTACAGAAATACGAATGCACTGATGCTAATTTAATC
The DNA here is from genome assembly GCF_013731165.1 of Rhagoletis pomonella. Taxonomy (NCBI): domain Eukaryota; kingdom Metazoa; phylum Arthropoda; class Insecta; order Diptera; family Tephritidae; genus Rhagoletis; species Rhagoletis pomonella. The sequence goes on along the minus strand of NW_023458555.1, from coordinate 24,437,321 downwards.
AAAATTTATGCTTGCAATAATTATTTAACAAAAAACACGTTTATGATAACATTTTGAAAAAAGGGTATCTTGGTTTGTACCAAACTCGGTATGGTTATTGCGGTTGCCACATAAGAGCAAAACGTGGAAAACTATTGAAATAGCACTAAAATTACGCCCAGTTTTCATATAACGCATAACTGTATTCTAAAAATTTTTTTCTGAAATACATTTGTGCTTTTCTGAAATATATTTGCCCTTTTCTGAAATACATTTGCGTTTTTCTGAAAATAATTTGAACTTTTCTGAAATACACTTGTGTTTTTCTGAATTTCATTTCGTTTTTTCTGAAATACATTTGGCCTTTTCTGAAATACATTTGAGGTTTTCTGAAATATTGTTGGAAAAGGTGTAGTCTGAAATGTGAAAATGAAATTTTCAACCAAGTAGGGGTTCGTCGCTTTCGAATGTACCTGGACAGGGACACCGAAAAAAAGCTGCTACTTTTGGCTAACTATAGAATTTTTTCAAGTGCATTTAATAGAAAATTTGCTGGCACTGCCAAAGAATTCGACATAGCGAGCGCAAAGTGTTTCCACACTTCAAAGGAATGTCTTAAAAAAACAATAAAAAATTTTTTTTTATGTATTTCGTAGTTTTTCTTGTTTTACTGAATAATATCGTAACTGATTTCCTTTAATTTAAAGTTTTTTTGCAATAAAAATATTAGGAGCATTTTAAAAAGGCATAAAGCCTGCTTTTCGGTCTATTGTCGGAGCACTTCCAAAACTCTATATTATCTTTAAATTATTTAGGGAAGAAAATCACAGGTGAATAGGAGGATCAACACGGACCCCTGCAAATTATCTGAGTCAGCATAAAGGCACAATTTGTTCCATATGTATTGGGAAGGCACTTTTCTCCGGCGGATATGCTGCTTTTGGATTCTTTTCAGAGCCTCCCTAGGAGCATCGCCGCACCGCACAGGGAGTTCTAATTATGTACGCTGCGTACCCCGCTGGTATGCTGGGAAACTAACAAAAGGAAATACAAATTTTTAAGCAGATTTCAATGTTTGATTTTATTTAAGAAGCTTAAACTTAAAGAAGAAAAAATTAAACAAATAGAATACACCTATAAACTGTAACTATTACAAAACATACTCACTTTGTGAAAACACTTAAAAATAAATAATTTTTTTGAGATAATTTGCTGTGATTTTGTGTAACTACAGTTTATTCAGTAACCAAAGAGTTCACTGTCGCCAATTATATTTTCCTTGCCAGTATCTGCAAGCATACATATTTGTATACAATATAAATGCTACTCATAGATGTACATTAGGGTGGTCCAGAATAAAAAAAGTGTGAGTTTTAATGCTAGGATTAAATTATATTATATATATATATATATTATATATTTTATATCGAAAAATTATACCGCTATTTTTTTTATTTTGAAATCAAAAAATACTTAGAGGTCGCCCAAAGCGCCCAAAGTTTTCCATGTATTTTGTATAATAAAAGTAACTTTTCGTAGAAACTCTTGTTCTCTTCATGAGATTTCCAATCACAACACCCAATTGTTTATTTAACCATTTTTTAATACTAAGGAGTTTTTATTTATCTCCGCCATTGCATTTTTTGTAATTTTCTGGGGGTTTTTGCGGACCTGTAAAATATAGTTACTAGGAAAAAATGGTTAAACAACTAATTGGGTATTATTTCTGGGAATCTCGAGAAGAGAAACAGAGTTTCCTGATCGAAAAATATTGATCTCTGGGTTCCCAGCATCCGGTTGCATTGCAACTCCACATTGAACCATTGCTGGTTCCACCCCCATTTATGTAGGTAGTAAACCACAGCCACCACCATACTCCCCGAAGAGGCCATACCAATGAAGGGACCATAGCCCGAAAACAATCGATATTTCTCCAAAAATAAAACTATCGAGTTTTGCCGCTCTACGCGCGAGCATAAATACCGTTACAAATACATAAATCGCATACATTTGCATGTATTTCATGCATCTGTTGACAAGTGTAAAAAAGTTTCACATAGAAAATCTTGTTCTTCTACCGAATTACTTCTAAATACCTTTACCTCCAACACGCTGATACTCAATTTCCAGTTTCATAATAAGTATTTGCTGTCCGAAATTGCTCAACATACTTAGATATTGACACAGAGAATTCGGCACGTGCTTTGCTTTTAATAATTTATTCTTCCAGCAAATTGATTGCGCACAGCTGCGAGTGGACCACAACAATAAGTAAGTATGTATTGTACAATATTGCGGATTAGTGCGTTTTCGAAGAAGATGGTAATTGCGGTGATTACTTACATATGTACCTAAGTAGGTATGTACTAATATATGTACAAATGTATAATATATGTATGCACTATATATCATAGATGAATACATATCATCAATTCGTGCAGCTATGTAAAAGAAAAAAGCTTAACGCAGCTTTGCGTTTCTACTTAAATACCAAATAAGCTTTGCGCCAAAAAATTCTTTTAAAGCAACAACACTCTATACGCGAAAAGCTTATACATAAATATGTATCTGCAAAGTTGACCAAACATTTAAAGCTTTCAGTTAAGTCTGCACAGCAGCATTTTACCCGGTCAAACTGCAAACCAAACAGTTTCATAAAGCTTTTACAGCTACCTAGCTGTCAGCTGTTTTCAGTACATAGCGCTCTCTTTTCTTTTTTATCCTCTCCCTGATTTTGCTAAGCTTTTGTTTATTTTTCGACTCGCTGCTTTGTTTACTTTACTTTTCGTTTTTGTTTTTATTTCCGCTGCGCAGTGATTTTGCGGAAAAGTGGAAAGTGTGCCATTGAGTGGGTGTTATGAAAAGGACTGTGGCGTCGTTTCATAAACATTGGTTACTCATACGCCAGGTGCACGATTTGTGTGGTATTTATCAATAAGCATATCTTCGATGTCTGGAAAATTATAAACAAAAATGTATATATTACTAAGCAAAACGTGTTACTGGAAATTTAAATTAGCGACATATTAGAGGGAAATTTCCTAAGATTTCGTAAGGAACTTTTGACAAACAAACAAACTTTTAGCTAATTGCTCGAAAAAGAGTTCACTTTGGTTTATGACAAAATGTGTTAAAGAAAATAAACTGTAATGAGGATGATTAATAATAAATTAAAAACACATACATAAAAGCATGTGAATAATTACATGTGGAGGGTACTAGGGATCCGAATACCCCTTAGTGTCAATGAAACACTTAAAACACCGAATTTCAAGAAGCTAACTTACGATTAATAGGTTTGTCATTATTTTTATTTGTAAATAAATTAGCTTCCGGTATGGCTAAAATTTTGCGTTAACGTAACATAAAATTTTTAATTCTTTTGTGCGTACAAATAAGCATTTCTCGACTAGTTCAGCCATACCTTCGGGACCATTTCGGGACTTGTTTGGGATTATTTCGGGACTATTTCAGTATCAGTTGTGAATAATTTCGGATCTAGTTCGGGATGAGTTATTGTTACTAGTTATTGTCCTTTACCTGCGTACTTCAGGACTATTTGATGCAAATTTCGTTATAATTCAGGGCCTAGTTCAGCACCATTTCGGAACTAGTTCAATAGCCTGATAGGCAGAGCTGGGTAAATACAATTACATTACAATTACAATTACATTCCTCAGTAATTGTAATTAGGATTCAATTCCTTTAGTTCACTGCAAAGGAATCGATTACTTTTTCAATTCCTTGAAGTAATTTCAAATGGAATTGTTTTTTTCTTTAATTCCATTACAAGGAATTTCATATTGTAATTTGAAAAAATTACGTGCTAGTAATGTAATTTCTTTTATTTCAATTCCTTTGAAAGGAATTGAAAATGTAATTTTTTTTCCAATTCCTTTGAAAGGAATTGAAAATGTAATTGATTTTTTTTCCAATTCCATTCCTCAAAGTAATTTAAAAAGTAATCGAAAAATTTATAAAAAAAAATTTTTTACTGTTGAATTGCAATAGCTTTGTTAAATTTCCTGCTAGTATTTCATACAAAAACTTATTGCACTTTCACTTAACCCTTGCAAACTTGTTTATTTATCCATCGATTTTCATCGGTAGTAGTGTTTTAACCCGCAAAACAAGCAGAGTTTGGCTAGTCTATACTAATATATATTTTGAAAAGCGTTTTTTTTCTGTTCGCAAAGCTCGAGAAAGGCCGTACCGATTTTTTTGAAATTTCGGAATCTACTGCAGACTTTCCAAGGATGGTTATAGCTAAAAAAAGTTTCGATATAGAAAGGGGGCGTGGCACCTCCCATACAAACCGAATTTTTCAAACTGCATATATTTGTGGTAGAGGACTAGAACTGGGTATGGTGATATCTATATACATATATAAGACCAGTTCCATACTCATGGAGAAAAATTTGCATGGTTGGAGAATGGCGTGTGGCACCTCCCATATAAACCGAACTTTTCATATTGCATATTTCTGGAAGTGTTCATGGAAGACTGTAAGCCTATTTAAAACTCTTTAGTTTGACACCCACATGCCAACATTGCATTTACTTTATCAATTTAACTGAGTTACAATTTCCAAATAGGTGGCAGCCCCCTCAAAAATATTTCCAACAGTTATCTTTCTCAAACCTTTTTAATTTGATACCCATATTATAATATTTTATTTATTTTATCAATGTAATTTAGTTAAATTTTCAAACAGATGGCAACCCTGCTCAAACATATTTTCGGCAGTAAGCCTTCTTAAAACTCTTTAGTTTGACACCCACATGGCAATATTTCATTTTTTTTAACAATTTGACTGAGTTTAAATTTTCAAATAGGAGGCCACCCTCGTCAAAAATACTTCCCGCAGTTATCTTTCTTAAACCTCTTTAACTTAATACCCATATTGTAATAATTCATTGATTTTAAATTAATTAAATTTTAAAATAGGTGGCAACCCACCAAATTTTTGCGATATCATTGGTTCTGGTATTATACCGAATAATAAAAAAAATATTATTCAAATCGGTTCAGCCGTTCTCGGGTTTTGATGACCGTGACATACGAACACAACATTTATATATATATATAGATATACATAGAAGATGTCCAATGTGTGCTTTCGATTTTAATCTTTGACCACAACAAAAATTCCATATTGTATATTCGTGAATGAACTTTCAGTTTCTCGATTACTTTTACAATTCCTTTGAGTAATTGGAAAAACTAAAGTACTCTTGCAATTCCAGGTAATGGAATTGAAAAAAAATCAATTACATTTTCAATTCCTTTCAAAGGAATTGGAAAAAAAATTACATTACTAGCACGTAATTTATTCCAATTACAATATGAAATTCCTTGCAATGGAATTAAAGAAAAACCCAATTACATTTGAAATTACTTCAAGGAATTGAAAAAGTAATCGATTCCTTTGCTGTGGACTGAAGGAATTGATTCCTAATTACAATTCCTTGTAATCTGTAATTGGGAGTAATTTAATTCCTAAAGGAATCATTACGACCCAGCTCTGCTGATAGGTCCATTTTGGGACTAGTAAAAGAAGAAAAGTTTACGACGTGTTCAGAACCACTTGAGGAAAATTTTAGGTCTAGTTCGTGATACTTTCGGGGTAGTTAGGAACTAGGAATTGCGGCAAGGTGTTTTTGTGCGCTTAGTTTAAGACCCACCACGTTAAACAAATGTCCAATGAAAATGTTCAGAAAGCCTTGGATAAAGCTCTCTTATGACGACGATTACATCAAATGTGTAAAGGACTATGATTTAGAGGCATTGTCCTCGAACGTCCGTACCCTTAATGGGGAGGATGTCATTTCCCGGCTGATTGATGACCTTACGAAGTCTAAGACAGACATCCAGTCCATCCTATAAATGAATGCGATGGACGGAGCAAAGCAACAATTACTTGGTGTCCTGTGATATGCAAATAAGGAGACTTTATAGGCAATTACTGTCGTTTACCCCGTTGAACGTCACAATCCAAAATACAAAATATAACCTCATATGTAATTAAATAACTCGAGAATCGGGTAGATAGTTGTGAATACCCACAATATTTATTTGTTACATACATACTGAAATAATTTAGTTACTTCAAAAAAAAGTTTCCCATTTACTTAAGCCGAAATTATCGTCATTCAACATTTTACATACATGCGTATACATATGTATATAAGTTATTCAGTTTTGCTTAGCAGAATATCTTTATCAAATAATGAAAACCGCAACGAACCGCAAATTTTCAAAATGAACTGACAAAAAAATATTAATGTGTACTGTTTGTTCTCTAAGTTACACCCTCTTATTCGTAGCATTAGCAACAGCTGATTTTTCATACCGCAGCATAAATCTTTAGAATACATTCGTATCTACATACATACAAAGAAAACATGTAAATAATAAAAACATACATTTCACCAATACATAAAATTATCACCAGTAAATGCGTGCGGCAAGCAAAAAGCATTGAGTAATCAGAACTTTTTGAGAGATAAAAACATAGAAAAACACACACACACACACACACACGAATGTTTATATACACATATGTACATACATATGTATGTAAATATATACAAGCATACCATACTATGGCGGCGAGGCAGCTTTAGCATCGTTAGCACAGCCAGTTGACGAGTTGCCATCGCGTTAGGCGGTTGCTTTTCTGTGCTACATACAATTCACCTTAAGTTCTCGAAAGGTGGCGGTGACGGTGTGGGTGTCGGTGTCGGTGTCGGTCGCTTCAACCAACAGACCAATCAACTAATCAACCATCTGTTTAGCTACTTCTAATAATTCTGATCTGTATTAGAAAAGAAAAAAATATATAATAAAAAAAAGTCAGCTATTGTACGTGGAAAAAGCTCAAAACTACTGATTATAACTGGAATTACTTTAAAACCCAAATTGAATTGAAAAGTTTAATAGGAATAAATTGAGCTAAATTGCAAAGAAAAGGATGTGCTAAATTAGTAAAAATATTTGAAAAAAAAA
>NW_023458555.1:24352339-24430234 GCF_013731165.1 Rhagoletis pomonella | reverse complement strand
TTTTTTTTTTAAATATTTTTACTAATTTAGCACATCCTTTTCTTTGCAATTTAGCTCAATTTATTCCTATTAAACTTTTCAATTCAATTTGGGTTTTAAAGTAATTCCAGTTATAATCAGTAGTTTTGAGCTTTTTCCACGTACAATAGCTGAATTTTTTTTTATTTTATACTTTTTTCTTTTCTAATACAGATCTGAATTATTAGAAGTAGCTAAACAGATGGTTGATTAGTTGATTGGTCTGTTGGTTGAAGCGACCGACACCGACACTAACACCCACACCGTCACCGCCACCTTTCGAGAACTTAAGGTGAATTGTATGTAGCACAGAAAAGCAACCGCCTAACGCAATGGCAACTCGTCAACTGGCTGTGCTAACGATGCTAAAGCTGCCTCGCCGCCATAGTATGGTATGCTTGTATATATTTACATACATATGTATGTATGTGTATATAAACATTCGTGTGTGTGTGTGTGTGTGTTTTTCTATGTTTTTATCTCTCAAAAAGTTCTGATTACTCAATGCTTTTTGCTTGCCGCACGCATTTACTGGTAATAATTTTATGTATTGGTGATATGTATGTTTTTTATTATTTACATGTTTTCTTTTGTATGTATGTAGATACGAATGTATTCGAACGATTTATGCTGCGGTATGAAAAATCAGCTGTTGCTAATGCTACGAATAAGAGGGTGTAGCTTAGACAAACAAACAGTACACAGTAATATTTTTTTTGTCAGTTCATTTTGAAAATTTGCGGTTCGTTGCGGTTTTCATTATTTGATAAAGATATTCTGCTAAGCAAAACTGAATTAACTTATATACATATGTATACGCATGTATGTAAAATGTTGAATGACGATAATTTCGGCTTAAGTAAATGGGAAACTTTTTTTTGAAGTAACTAAATTATTTGAGTATGTATGTCACAAATAAAAATTGTGGGTATTCACTACTATCTATCCGATTCTCGAGGTATTTAATTACATATGAGGCTATATTTTGTATTCGTTTGTCTTTTTTCCCCCTTTTTTTAAGCTGTAACCGCCTGAGAGTAGAACTCCATTCAGACGTACACCACTTTTCAGGCTTTTAGCACTTTATCCAGCTATAAGGTTGACGGCAGATTGGTTGCTGGAAGCGATTATAAGATTTAAGATGTTATACACCAGAGGTAAGCCTGATAGCAAAGCTAAAAGAATTTAATTTTTAAAAACTCGTAATTAACTTCAATTTGATATTTGAACATCTGAGTCCTGACTAGGCAGGAAGTAGTGCCCAAATAGGCCCGAAATGGTTCCCATAAAGTGTTGAACTAGTCCCGAAATGATCCTGAAAAAGTGCTAAACTAGCCCACAAATCATCCCAAACTATGTAGATCTTAAAAAGTCTTGAACTAGTGTCGAACTAGTCCCGAATTGTTTCCGAAAAACTCCCGAGATAGCCTTGAAAAACTCCTGAACTAGAACCGAACTGATTCCGGAATAGGAGCGAAATTATCGCGAAGTCATTTTTTTTAGTGAAAGATGTGTTTCTATTGCCATATATCGGTTTATAGAAAGTGTTCTCACAAAGCGGTTATGCAAAGCGGCCAAGTGAAAAGCTGCTAGCTGTATATTTTGTTTACAGCTGCCAAGTGGTGCTAGATGCATTAGCTCTCACAAGCGGTTTGTTTTGGGGTTCAAAACCCTCTAAAGCTAATTACCTCAATCTAACTCTCAAGCAAAACCAAAAGTAATATTTTATTATTATTTCTGTTGCTTGAAAAAGCACTTTGCTTTTGGTGTAAATTTTTTTGAAAAAATTAATATATAAGCATTTTTTTCTTGAGAGCTGCAAACTGATTTAAAAAGTTTTGATAGAAGGGAATTTGATATGGATTGTGACGTTCAACGTGGTAAACGACAGTACTTGCCTATAAAGTTTCCTTATTTGCATAGCACAGGACGCCAAGTAATTCTTGCTTTGCTCCGTCTATCGCATTCCTTTAAAGGATAGACTTGATGCCTGTCTTAGACTTCGTAAGGTCATCAATCAGCCGGGAAATGACATCCTCCCCATTAAGAGTACGGACGTTCGAGGACAATGCCTCTAAATCATAGTCCTTTACACATTTGATGTAATCGTCGTCATAAGGGAGCTTTATCCAAGGCTTTCTCAACTTTTTCATTGGACATTGGTTTAACGTGGTGGGTCTCAGACTAAGCGCACAAAAACACCTTGCCGCAATTCCTAGTTCCTAACTACCCCGAAAGTATCACGAACTAGACCTAAAATTTTCCTCAAGTGGTTCTGAACACGTCGTAAACTTTTCTTCTTTTACTAGTCCCAAAATGGACCTATCAGGCTATTGAACTAGTTCCGAAATGGTGCTGAACTAGGCCCTGAATTATAACGAAATTTGCATCAAATAGTCCTGAAGTAAGCAGGTAAAGGACAATAACTAGTAACAATAACTCATCCCGAACTAGATCCGAAATTATTCACAACTGATACTGAAATAGTCCCGAAATAATCCCAAACAAGTCCCGAAATGGTCCCGAAAGTATGGTTGAACTAGTCGAGAAATGCTTATTTGTACGCACAAAAGAATTAAAAATTTTATGTTACGTTAACGCAAAATTTTAGCCATACCGGAAGCTAATTTATTTACAAATAAAAATAATGACAAACCTATTAATCGTAAGTTAGCTTCTTGAAATTCGGTGTTTTAAGTGTTTCATTGGCACTAAGGGGTATTCGGATCCCTAGTACCCTCCACATGTAATTATTTACATGCTTTTATGTATGTGTTTTTAATTTATTATTAATCATCCTCATTACAGTTTATTTTCTTCAACACATTTTGTCATAAACCAAAGTGAACTCTTTTTCGAGCAATTAGCTAAAAGTTTGTTTGTTTGTCAAAAGTTCCTTCCGAAATCTTAGGAAATTTCCCTCTAATATATCGCTAATTTAAATTTCCAGCAACACGTTTTGCTTAGTAATATATGTATACATTTTTGTTTATAATTTCCCAGACTCCGAAGATATGCTTATTGATAAATACCACACAAATCGTGCACCTGGCGTATGAGTAACCAATGTTTATGAAACGACGTCGCAGTCCTTTTCATAACACCCACTCAATGGCACACTTTCCACTTTTCCGCAAAATCACTGCGCAGCGGAAATAAAAACAAAAACGATAAGTAAAGTAAACAATGCAGCGAGCGGAAAAATAAACAGAAGCTAAGCAAAATCAGGGAGAGGATAAAAAAGAAAAGAGAGCGCTATGTACTGAAAACAGCTGACAGCTAGGTAGCTGTAAAAGCTTTATGAAACTGTTTGGTTTGCAGTTTGACCGGGTAAAATACTGCTGTGCAGACTTAACTGGAAGCTTTAAATGTTTGGTCAACTTTGCAGATATATATTTATGTATAAGCTTTTCGCGTATAGAGTGTTGTTGCTTTAAAGGAAATTTTTTGGCGCAAAGCTTATTTGTTATTTAAATAGCAACGCAAAGCTGCGTTAAGCTTTTTTCTTTTACATAGCTGCACGAACTGATGATATGTATTCATCTATGATATATAGTGCATACATATATTATACATTTGTACATATATTAGTACATACCTACTTAGGTATATATGTAAGTAATCACAGCAATTATCATCTTCTTCGAAAACGCACTAATCCGCAATATTGTACAATACATACTTACTTATTGTTGTGGTCCACTCGCAGCTGTGCGCAATCAATTTGCTGGAAGAATAAATTATTAAAAGCAAAGCACGTGCCGAATTCTCTGTGTCAATATCTAAGTATGTTGAGCAATTTCGGACAGCAAATACTTATTATGAAAATGGAAATTGAGTATTAGCGTGTTGGAGGTAAAGGTATTTTTTCTGATGAAAAAAGAGGTGTAAGAAGTAATTCGGTAGAAGAACAAGATTTTCTATGTGAAACTTTTTTGGAGAAATATCGATTGTTTTCGGGCTATGGTCTCTTCATTGGTATGGCCTCTTCGGGGAGTGTGGTGGTGGCTGTGGTTTACTACCTACATAAATGGGGGTAGAACCAGCAATGGTTCAATGTGGAGTTGCAATGCAACCGGATGCTGGGAACCCAGAGATCAATATTTTTCGATCAGAAAACTCTGTTTCTCTTCTCGAGATTCCCAGAAATAATACCCAATTAGTTGTTTAACCATTTTTTCCTAGTAACTATATTTTACAGGTCCGCAAAAACCCCCGGAAAATTACAAAAAATGCAATGGCGGGGATAAATAAAAATACCTTAGTATTAAAAAATGGTTAACAGGCCGATAGTCTTAGCTACTAGTGCCTTTCGTAATGTAATATAATTATTCATAATTATATTTCTAATAAATAAATAAATAAATAAATAAAATAAAAAATGGTTAAATAAACAATTGGGTGTTGTGGTTGGAAATCTCATGAAGAGAACAAGAGTTTCTACCAAAAGTTGATTTTTTTTAATACAAAATACATGGAAAAAAATTAGCGGTATAATTTTTCGATATAAAATAATCCTAGGGTGAGAGCATTAAAACTCACACTTTACTTATTCTGGACCACCCTAATGTACATCTATGAGTAGCATTTATATTGTATGCAAATATGTATGTTTGCAGATACTGGCAAGGAAAATATAATTGGAGACAGTGAACTCTTCGGTTACTGAATAAACTATAGTTATAAAAAATTTATGTATGCAGGATAAAAATCGCAGAAAATTATCTCAAAAAAATTATTTATTTTTAAGTGTTTTCACAACGTGAGTATGTTTTGTAATAGTTAGAGCTTAGATAGAGATATGTTCTAGTTGTTTAATTCTTTCTTTTTTAAGTTTAAACTTCTTAAATAAAATCAAACATTGAATTCTACTTTAAAAATTTTATTTCCTTTTGTTAGTTTCCCAGCTTAGCAGCGGGGTACGCAGCGTGTACAATTAGGACTTCCTGTGTAGTGCTGCGATGCTCCTAGGCAGGCTCCGAAAAGAATCCCCAAGTAGCATATCCGCCGGAGAAAAGTGCCTTCCCAATACATATGGAACAAATTGTGCCTTTACGCTCACTCAGATAATTGGCAAGGAGTCCGTGTGGATCCTCCTATTCGCCTGTGATTTTCTTCCTTAAATCATTCAAAGATAACATAGAGTTTTGGAAGTGCTCCGACAATAAACCGAAAAGGAAGCTTTATTGTTTTTCAAAATGCCCCTAATTTTTTTTATAAATATTCAAATTTTCTCGTCATTTATTTTAATTGAAAAACTTTAAATTAAAGAAAATTAGTTGCGATATTATTCAATTAAACAGGAAAAACTACGAAATACATAAAAAAAATAGTTTTTGCGCTCGCTATACTGAATTCTTTGGCAGTGCCAGCAAACTTTCCATTAAATGCACTTGAAAAGTTCTATAGTTAGCCAAAAGTAGCAGCTTTTTTTTCGGTGTCCCTGTCCAGGTACATTCGGAAGCGTAGAACCCCTACTTGGTTGAAAATTTCATTTTCATATTTCAAACTACACCTTTTCCGACAGTATTTCAGAAAAACGCAAATGTATTTCAGAAGAGGGCAAATGTATTTCAGAAAATCTCAAATGTATTTCAGAAAAGGCCAAATGTATTTCAGAAAAAGCCAAACGAAATTCAGAAAAACACAATTGTGTTTCAGAAAAGTTCAAATTATTTTCAGAAAAACGCAAATGTATTTCAGAAAAGGGCAAATGTATTTCAGAAAAGCACAAATGTATTTCAGAAAAATATTTAAGAATAGAATAGAGTTATGCGTTATATGAAAACTGGGCGTAATTTTAGTCCGATTTCAATCATTTTCCACGTTTTTCTCTTATGTGGCAACCGCAATAACCATACCGAGTTTGGTACAAACCGAGATACCCTTTTTTCAAAATGTTATCATAAATTGTTTTTTGTTAAATAATTATTGCAAGCATAAATTTTGATTAATATAGCTTCAGTGCATTCACATTTCTCTAAATTACCGTTATATGGGATGTGGGCGTGGTTATTGTGTTAAAGGTTTGGATAGTGGGGGACCAAAATGCTCCTACAAAAACTTAATTTTGGGCGCGACAAAGTTCGCCGGATATGCTAGTATTTCTTATTGAATTAGGAAAAGCAGCACGCAATCAATTAAATGGGATAGTTAAGACATGCCGGTATGCACGATGTGTTCAATTATGTATAGTGCTTGGTATGTAAATGAGCAGTAAAGTTTTGGAACTTTGGAAAGAAATAAATTAAAATTATTTAATAAGTTAAATCAATCATGCCAATATGGGTAAAGGTCAAAAGGTATTTGAAAAGGCTTTATTTCTTAACTACATTTAGAAGGGTTGCCCCATGTTTAAAAACTCAAATTTGGGTGTCAGACGAAAGAGGTTCCCAAAGAATTTTAGTTTGAAAATATTTTAAAAGTCCAAGTTAAAATTAACTCATATAAAATGAATTATGAAAAGAGAGATAACAAGTAATTTTTAGCAAAAAAAAAACCGACTTCAACTCCCATATAAAATATATATATATATATATATCTCATGATCCACTGATCGGATCTCAACCAAATTAGTATGGGACCACCTCTGACTACTTTTCCGCTGCAAAAAGAATTATCGAAATCGGTTGACGTGGTCCAAATTTATGCGGTAACATACATAAAAAAAAAAAAAAAAAAATATTCCGACGATCTGATAACCTCCTCCTTTTTTGGAAGTCGGTTAAAAATTGAAATGTGTTTGGAAAGGCTTTATTTCAAAATTATATTAAATAAGGATGACACGTATTAGAAAATTCCAATTCAACTTAATTCATCAATTAATTGAAGTATTTATTTCAATATAATAAAATTGAAATTAAAATTTATTCCAATGCCAGATGAAAGATATTTAACACTTTCATTTGAAAATACTTATACACAAGATATATATATTATATAAAGTTGAAAAGCTACCAAGTCCACTTTTTTTTTAATAGTTTTTGATGCAGAATGGCAGATAATGCGAAACTACATTTATTTTTTGTCTCTCCTAAACAATTAAAAAAAATGGACTTGTCACCTTTTCACCACTAGGTAACGATATTTAAATATGAGAGTCAAATGAAGGATTTTTATGAAAGCTTTAATGACCTTTTGCATTAAGAACATTAAGAACAGCTTGTTGCCCGATAAGGAAATATTTTTGAGAAGAATTTTCTATTTTTATGGAAATATTTATAACCTCGCGTTTGATGTCCGATACATATTTTGCCGTGAGAGCCACTAAAATTTGATTATGATATATGAGTATGTATGTACATGTGTATATGTTTTTGAAATCTCAAATGTTTGCAGTTGCTTTTGTGATTGATTACTATGTGCATGGAGGTCTCACGTTTATTCTGCTTATGGAAAATATCGATTATTATTTCATTCAAACAAATGGATGCGCATTCATATATTCATGGTCATTGGTTAGAAGTGTCAGGTTTATGCGGTGGCTATTAGTCAGGCAAGCGAAAAATGAGAGGCGGAAATTTTGGAGAGGCGGAGTTGGGTCTAAAATCACCGGAGGGTATGCCTTCAAAAGTATAAAAAAAGGAATTAAGAACTCAAAAATCCTGTAATCCAAGAATGTTAACATTTTCCAAATTTATATGATATGATATAATCTACACATTTGCACTTACATGCATTGCTTGCCTAAATGTATGCAACAAAAATAATCATACAGTGCATACAAAAATTAGTTAAATATTTTCTTTGCAAAAGCAGACTGTGCATAATCCGGATTTACAAAATGGAGGCACGCTCTTAAGCACCACTTTATCTGCACACATACACACTCACATTCAAGATATGATTTCGGTGTAACACTTTACTGCATTACAGAGAAAGACAAATTACTGTGGCTTTATGTTCTTTATTCGCATGCAGCATAATTAAATTTAAAATGCGCTCATTTTTTCGCCATACCTTATTCCATTCATATAAATGTACACACACAGATATATGCAGACGTATGTATGAATCGCTCCTTCGCACACCCGCCCGAAAACATAAGGAAAGACTTTTAAATTAATATACCGAGAAAAAAGCTTTGCACATTTCCAGCAACAAAGGTACACAACTACATACATACTAATATGTAAGTTTCTATAAACACCAGCGTACTCGCCTGTGGGTGGGTGTGTGCTCGCGTGTATGTTTTTTTTAAGTATCACATTGCATTCGTAAGTGGCGAGTGTAATGAAATTACTATTGTTAATTACTTCACAGCCAAAAAGGCACAGCTCATATCTACTACATACATATATATGTATGTTTGGTTGCGAAAGTAGACGGCGGAGTCTAAAGGGGCTTTCATGTAAGTTTTTAATTGCAACTAAAGTCGTTTCGGCTTATTTTTTCTTTGAGGGCACATGGTACTATATGTTTAAATAAATGCTAGGATTATATGAATGTGAAAGGAGAGTTTTTTTTTGGGGGGGGGGGGGGCTTATAGTTATTTATATTACGTAGTGGAGTGCTTATATTTATGCTTGTATCCTTGTAGGAAAAGTTTTCCTGTTATATTTATATATTTCTTGATAACATAACAACATAATAACTACTGATAGAACGATACGAGTACCGAGTACAGAATATCGATACTTTTCATGAGTACTGAGTAGTATCGAGGACTCGATACTTTTTGACAAGTACTGAGTAAATATCGCGAATACCAAAAAGTATCGACGTTTTAAAAACTTGTTAAGGTATTTTTTTTTTCAATAACATTGAAAAATGTTTAAAAATTACCCCATATGCATAACGTTTAAATACTTCAATACTATCATAACTGAAAAAACCGAAAAATTAATATATACTTTGTTCTGGTGAACTACTGGTAATCGCTTTGAAATTTTTATACAACATAAAAGAAGAGGTAGCAGTCATGCGGACATTCGGCTCGGTTAAAACTTCTTAAATAATTGGAAAACGAATCTCTTGCCGCGTGCGGGTGTAAGGAATGGTGGAGGGTGGTCTTCGGCTCGATAACTTGGCAATTCTCCAGAATAACTGAGCCTTCGTTCTGTATTCTACCTTGGTTTTATATTCGAAATCCAACCCGCTTTCGAAGAAAATTTTTGTGAAAGGGAGCTTATCTTTTCTTTAGACAATGGCTTTAGTTGCTTTTAAAAGCTTCAAATAAGCCTTTTTCTATAAGCATTTATTTTACGCTTTTAAACTTATTGCAAGTTCTTTTCAAAAACTCCGTTAGAAATGCTTGTTAGATCAGACTTCAGCTATTAAAAGCAATGTCTATTCAATTTACAAAAAGAAAGAGGTCATATGAATATGTAAACAAAGCAATCTGATTTTTGTTAACTTTTCGCGTTTGCTCTAAAAATATTTGGAAGTACGAGTATTATTGATACTTTTTTGCAAATATGAGTACTGGCATCGATTCTTTTTTAGAGTATTATAAATGAGTACTAGTGTCGATACTTTTCTAAAAAGTTCTATCACTAATAATAACACAATAACATTTTTGTAGCAGAATAACCTAATAAATTAATGTATGCTTGAAAGAGGGAATCGAACTCATTAATATTTTTATTCTAACAAAGTAATGATACAGAACGTCTGTGATTTGATTTATTTTCATTGAAGGATATCATTGGGGTTGGCGTATTTGTATCGAAATTATAAGATTTTTAAGAGTAGGTTTAGAGAGGCGGCAACTCTATTAAAAAAGATAACCTCATTGCGCATCTGGAGGCCAAGTTCTTTGACAACTCACCTTTTTGTCCAGCAATCAGGCCACATCGCAGTATTTTTCATATAGGTGGCAACACTCTGCAAACAAATAAAACTTTATTGCACATCTATAGGTCAATCCCTTTCCATTCAGACCTAACTTTTTTAAATTGAATGAACTGTGAAAATTCGATGTAATTTACTAAAAAATACCCTCACGTATTATATGTAAGGTAATAGTTTTGAAATAGGCGGCAGGCCCACTGAAAAAAAATAAAACTTATTGCAACTGCGGAGATTATATCCTTTTACTTGATACCTAATTTTTTAGTCTAGCGAACGGTGAAAATTTTTTAACTTTTAAAAGGGTGGCAACCCTACTCAATTGCTGAACATCTAGAGGCTAGGCCCTTTCATTTGACATCTCACTTTTTGTAATTCAAAAAACGGATCTTTTAATTTTTAGACAGGTGGCAACATTATAAAAATTCTAGGTGTTGAAAATAATAATTTGATGCAGATTATAGTAAAAAATTTATTCCGAATCCTTTAAGTTCAGTTAGCGTGGTAAAAAATCCTTGTCTTTGATGTATACTATGTACTACTTAAAAAATTTTCTGTATATGCGATGGTCATGACTCTTTATTTGGTGTCTCATTTTGTTATACAACGAACGACGAAGATCTTATAATTTTTAAACAAGTGGCAACCATACTCAAAAAAGTATTACATTAGTGCACATCTAGAGGCTAATACGGTAGACAAACGGGCTCGATTATTTGCATAACCAGCCTTAATTTGCTTTAACTCATGCATTTTCCTCTTATAAATGAGCATTAGCAGCCGAACAAATGCACGAAATTTTTGGGAATTAACTCGGATCCGGGAAATTTTCGATGACAACACTGGTAAAAACGACCAGTTGTTGTCTTTTGTACAAGTAAGCAAACGAAGCAGCTGAGCTTCGCGTACGCGGTAGCCGAGTGGTGAGAGTTGCGAGCTACAAGCCTGTAGCTGCCAGGTTCGATACTCGGTTGGAGCGATTGCGAAAATTTTTTTGTTTTTATTATTTATTTTATATTTTTTTATTTTATTTTATTTATATATTTAATTTTACTTTATTTTATTTTCATTTGCTTTATTTTATATCACATTTCTTATTTTACTATTAGTTAATTTTAATTTTTAGAGATGAATTTTGTTAAAAATTCAACAACTAACTGAAAGTAACTTAAAAAAAATATAGACCTTATAAAAAAAAGCATGAAAAAGAAATAGAAAAAGTATATTGGCCATGGGACTCGAACCCACAACCTTGCGGCTGGTTTATTCGCATTACTGCCGTCCGTAAGGGTACAATTTTAATTTGCATTTAAGCTTATTAATTCAAATTAATTTTATCCGTCTGTCTACCATATAAGCCTTTCAATTGACAGTGACGGTACTGAACTGCTACATTCATTTATTAAGATTGAATGTAGTAATTTTCTTAACAGTTGACAACCCTACTAAAAAAAACAATACATTGATGCTTATCTCGAGGCCAATCTCTTCCATTTGGCAACTTAGTTTCTGTAATCCAACGAGGGGGTTTTTTAGACAGGTGGCAGCCCTATATAAATTCTAAATACCAAGGGTCATACATAATGTATTTATTAGTATTAGAGATGAGCGAGTTCAAAGAATCTCGACATTCCTTTATAATTGTATATACTACATAGTATAACCCGGGCGCAAAAGAGACAGTCGAACACTTGCTGTGCGTGGTGGTGGTCGGGAAAGCACCTTATCCGTTTTCAGAATTAAATTTTTTATAAGAAGCTGTTTTTCATGGCAGAAATACACTCGGAGTTTTGAAATGGCTAGAAGAAAAACCTTTTGTTCGTTTGTTTTAACATCTATTCAATAAAGTAGTTTTTAGTAGAGGTAGGAATATTGAATAAAAGAGTGAACCTCAGTTTATAATCATAGATACACATAAAAATATATATGTAAACTTTCTTCAATTATTCACGTGCTTGTCGAACTACAGGGCGTATGAGTAATGTGAGTGAATCCTTCCAATACAGCAATAGTACGGCCGCTGTAGCGTAATGGTTGAAAGTGCGCACTACCCCTCCATAGGGCCAAACAAAAAAAGTTTTTTTTCTAATAGCCATCGCTAAGCTCTTTTTTGGTAATTGTTTTGATAATTAGCTGGTAATAAAATCATATCCGGGAGATTTTTTTCGCCTAACTTGGGGGGTTCAAAGTTATGCGGTGTGAATACTGTATATATCTAGATAGCGTGGAAATTTATTACCCTTTTCTAATCACCTTTTGCACATTCGATGTTTTCCTTTATAATTGCATATTATGCTTCCAAAACAGAATATTCGATAGTTGCAGTTACATCAATACTGCCCAGGTGTCGTTGAGTTTAGGAGTTCCTTTCGATATAGAATGTACCTTTCAGTTATTTTATAAACTTGATTAATCGTTTCATATCTTCACGTGTATCCGTCCTAGCTTACCTTGCAAGTAAATTTTCCTCCTATTTGCGCCTTTATTCGATTGGTATGGCAAAGGGTTGAATTCCAGACGGCTTGCTGGGGGCAATTGTTGTCATGTTCTACTGCAGAAGGAAGCTTTTTTTCTGGCTTAAGAGGTAAATACAAATTAAGGGTGTAATTAACAATAGATCGGAAAGAGTTCCAGTCCATTTTTCCATTACTTAGAGTTGATTCGAGGATGCAAACAACTTGATAGACAACGTGAATTTAGTAACTGTATTTTAGTTACGTTTGTTCTCACCAGAATTTTTATAACTTTTCCTACAAGCTGTTTTATTGTAATAAACCTTTCAATGTTAACATATACCACCGTATATGTACACATACATATGTACACACATTTGCATGGATAGTTTTCAAATGCAAAATGTCTTTCCACAAAAACAAAAGTCTTATAGTTTTTTGTTAAGATATGTATATAAGTACATACATACATAGGTGTTGATATTTTTTATTTTTTTGATTTTATATACATACGTACAAAATGTACATATATACTTATAATTTTGAATACATTGCTCACACGTTTTACTTACTTGCATAAGCCCAACGGATTATTTGTATTCTCACAAGGATATGAAAATAATAATTTAATGAAGTTATGAAAAATTACAAGCGTAAGTATGTACTTATCGTGACAATAAAATATTTATGACTGAGGTACCTACATATGTATGTATGTTTTCTTCGTTTGTAAATGGCTAAGTGAAAAGGTTAACCTTCCAAACAAAGTAAACTTTTTGATTTGCATATTTTAATGCATGAATATTTCAGCTGTATTTATATTTTTTTGGCTGAAAACATCTTTAATTAATTCCTTGCAAAAATTAACCTGCCAAAATCCTTAGGTTCGGCCTATTGTCGCAGCTTTTATGACTGCCATTAATTAAATGTAAAGAATCTATTAAAATAGCCTCCTACACGATTCCGAGACATCGTTCATTATAATCACCGGATTGAGGGCATTTTGGTGTCAGTGCCCGACAAGGCTTGCAGGCAGCTTCTAGAGATCTCCATGTAAATTATTCTGGTTTCTAGCCCAATAGTAGGTATGTATATCCGCACTGAATCTGCAACCACAAGACTATCGCGTATTTATTGCGCCAATATATAGTACGTCTATCAAAATATTTTAGTTTATATTGAATGTGGATAATTTAATTATTAAGGAATAAAACAACCTCGAGCTGCTATTTTTGTTTTCTTTTTTAGTTACGTTTTAGCTCAGCACACATAATACTGCTCACCAGCGTAGCCAACCCATTTTTGAGTTTTCCCGATTTCGATGACGAAATGCCCCGATTTTGCACTAAATTTCATAAAATTTTTCTCCAATACATACTTTTTTACATACATATCTACTTATTTACAACAAAAAAAATTAATACGTATTTTAATGTATGTATTGCAGTTTTTTCTTTCACTTACTTCAAAAGATTGAAACGATGTTTCTTCCATCTAAGACGCAAACACCGACTAAGGCGACATCTATATGCGAAATAATGACATCAGGGCAAAAGCTGTCTTGAAAGTTTAATATAAATACATACATATGTACACTAGACTGTTTCAAAAAAAAAAAAACTTTCCGATCTCCGATATGCAATGAGATTTCTTATATTTGATAAAAAAAAGAAGGCGCCTGCTCTAAGATGGGCTTGAAAAACTTAAATTTAAAATTTTCACAAATTTGAAATTTCGTGTTTCTATAACTAAGGCCTTATTTTAATGCAGAAACAAAATGTGGTTGCATGCCACAATTTAACGCTGAAAACGATGGAATAATTAGCTGGCTTTACGTAAAAGATTACTTATGCCTCACCATACCGCATTTATGGGATGGTAAATTAAAAAAAAAAAATCAGCTTTTCTAATTTCAAATTCTAATTAAATTAAAAAATGCGATTTTTGGAGCCGGTATCACACATACACATATCAAAAGTATTTTGGTAATTTTCTCAAGATATTTTTATTTTAAGTTGGCGAATGAAAGAAATGCAAATTTAACATGAAAAACATTTAAAAATAAAGGATTTTTTGTAAATTGTGTTAAAGCCTGTTCTTTTACAAAATTATTAAGCTATCAACGAAGAAAACGTATTGATAAAAAAGTTGTGGATGGTCAAAAGAAAATGCTTAACTATTTCTTTTTTATGAAAAATCACTAGGAAAAAATTTTACTCATACGCCATATTTTGTTCTTAAATATCTAGAGGAAAGGGATATACATATATGTGGGGTGGGAATTCATTACTCCTCTGCGAACTTATTAGACTCCTTTATGAATCTTAGCAGTTTGTTGAGGAAAAGAGTCCTATAAGGGCTCGTAGATCACTCTTGCCTTATCTGAGAAGGAATTTTGCTACCACCCTTTTTAGCAATGTGCCAATGCCGCACTAACGGTTCTCATGAGTTTTGTTTATGAGATCCTTCATGTACCCGATCGTTCCCGCGAAGCTTAACTCTGGTCCAATTGGACGCTCCAAAGAACCGCAGTTCGCCAATTGATTACTATTACGAAAGTTCAAGCTCATTCAGCCTTGTAACGGAGTTCAGCCTCATCTTACATTTCTCGACTCTCTTTGAAGAGGAGCACGCAGGTTTAGAAGATCTTTGGAGCAGCTTGGCTGTCGCTGCATATTCTGATTTTATATCTGCAACACCTTTCGCCAATTATCCGGCCTGTCCAAGAGAGTGTCTGGACCTCTCTATTCTTTCCTTGTAGGAAGTCAAAAGACATAATTTCTTTCAAAAGAGACTGATTAATTTTTTTAGATAACATGAAGTGAATTTAACTTATGTTGGTTTGGTCCACTCCGTGTCTGCAGAGCACATAGATTTAATGATAGCGTTGTCAAACGCCCCATCAAACTCTGCAAAAACCCCCGTTATGTACTCACCTGCTTGCAGCCCCACCTCGATCTTTATTACAAGGTCACACAGCACATTTCGCTTTGGCTTGCATGTAAAATTGAATCCAAAACAAATTTTTTATTCTTAATTTAGGCTTTTATTAAAATATTGTTATAACTTGTATGCGTATATCGTCAAACAATATGTGTAGCATACATACGATACAAAATAAAAAATTTAATTTTTTATGGCTTACAAAATACTTAAGAACTATTTACTAAAATATGCTTTGCTTTCAGCATAAAATTACAAATACAAAAAAGTATATTGAATCAGCTGTATTATTTATGCATATAGTACATAAGAATGTACAATATTCTTCGCTTAACATGCAATAAAAAGTAAAAGTGTGGAATATTCATAGCAGCTAAACTTGTGCTATTAAAGTTTTTAAATTGCTCTGCATCCTGTGCATACTCGGTAAATATCACTTGCAAAAGTTACACTTTTCGTCACAACACAACGCTCGTACCAAAAACCTTAACTCTAATTACACTACACTTTGTGCTGAACCGCGTCAACTGCTGTAGTGTTACCCCTCATCCAATCACTCACCTAGCAAATGAGCAGGCTAACTAAAACTTCAATCAGATACTCATATCTACCTCTGTACATGCGCACACTCAATAGAGTAGCGCTCTATCTGTGTACACTTCATCCCATACACGCAACTTATCTGCTTCGGGCAGATCTATCACCTCCAATTCATCGGAGATGTTCAAACATTTGAATACATCCGCATCGCGTGAAACGGGCAGCCATGGTTGTTGCGGTGGCATTTCACCTTCCACCAATGCTCCGTTCACCTCCAGCGCTAACTCTACACCATCGCTCACACTATCATCATAACTACTCTGCCGGCTATATTGCTGTCCGCCAGCTTCCTGCCCTGCAACGTCTCGCTCCTCTTTGCCACCATTTTGTTTAGCATTACTGTTACCGTTTTGGTGGTTGTTTAAGGGTAGTGGTTGTTTTGGTTCTTGTTGTTGTTGTTGTTTTTGCGACGGCTGTTGCCGATGGTTGTGGTGATAATGGTAGCTATGGTCATGGCCTTCATTCATAGGTATATTAGGATTACCGCATTCGGCAAAATGCACCAGCATTGTGGTCAATCGACGTATGGTGCGAAATTCGGCACTGCGTTGCTTTAGTTTCTTGGCGCCAGCATTGTAGAATAGATAGGATAGATCGTCGGCGTGACAGGTGCCGCGTACGTTGCGACCACAGGTGATGATGCGCATAAAATTGAAGTGTTTGGAATCGAAATCGAAACGATAGAGGTAAGTAGGCGCATTGGCGTGGTGTAGGCGGGAGAGTAACGTACGTTGAATGCCATGCCAAAAGTATTTGTAGGAGAAGATCTGGAATGTTAGTGGATATTTTTTAAATTAATTTAGTATCGTAAACAATTGGAATTGAGTGAGAAAGAAGAACGGAGAAAAGGTGTTAAATAAAATAAGTGATCCAAATAAACCAGCCTATTTAACGAATTTATGGCCTTAAAAGGGCCTATTTACTGAGAAGAAAATTCTCCCAATCGGAAAAATGTGTGTTCCAATTTCCGTGGGCATTACAAATTTTCCATGTAAATAATATGAAAAAATAATGCTTTTTTCTTTAAAAACGATATAACTTTTAAACCGTCCAAGATAAAAATTTGTCTAAGCTAATTTCTCTAAAAAATTGCCCTGGTGTTAATTGACTAGACTTAAAAATTTATATACTTACGGACTCTGAAAGTCAAAAGAGCAGAAATGTGCAGTTTTAAGACTTTATTATTGCAAATACAGAATGTATTTAGTAGCAAAACTCACTTAATCTTACATCAAATCAACTCACCACACACAAACTCCCCACACCTCTTTTAAACTCACGGACTCCACCATACCTAAATTCACTAATACTGAACTCATCACACACGTTATCACCACACCTCATCTAAACTCACCATACCTCATCTAAACTCACCACGCCTCAATTCACCTCCTTCAATTTCGAGATTCTTAGGACTATTTCGAGATTATCAGGACTATTTCCTGATTTTCGAGACTACTTAAATATTTCCGAGACTATTTCATGGTTTTGAGAACTATTCGTTTAACATATTTATCGATATTTATATCGATAAATTTATGAACTTTTAAATCGTTATATTTATCGATATATTTATCGGTATTTTTTAGATATATTTATTGATATTGTTATCGTTGTAATAATCGAAATTGTTATCGATATATTTATCAATATTTAAAAAATTAAATAGTTCCTAGAATCCCAAAAACCTCGAAGCAGTCTGGAAAATCTCGAAGCGGTCCCGAGAACCCCAAAACTTTTAGAAACCTCGTGTACTCTTGGAAATCCCGAAATAGTCCCCAAATAGTTCCAGGAATTCCGAAAACTCCGGAATAGTCTCAGGTATCTCGAAATATTCCCAAAAGTCTTAAAAATCCCGAAGTAGTGTCGAAAATCCGAAATATTCCAAAGAATCTAAAAATAGTCCGGAGAATCCCGAATATATCGAAGTAGTCTCAAAAAACCCGAAAAAGTTACTAGAATATCGCAAATTCTGAAATAGTCCCAAAAATGGCGAAGTAACCCCGAAATTTTGCCTATTAATTTTGATTTCCATAAATCCATTCGGAGATGTGCCATTGCCTGTGACCGCAGTTAGAAAAATGTTTTCTAATTTAGATATCGTCAAACGCAGGTCTTTGAGATTGGTAGTACGCACCTCTAACTGCTCAGCCACAGCGACTACCGTAAAAATATATACAAGTTCCACGTTTGATGTTTACCAACATACTTATACTTATACTCACATCCGCATACTGCAACACCGTTTCCCAACTAGGTTGACTATCACCAAAATGCAATCTCATCAGCCGTTCTCCATATTCACTTCGCTTATCCGCACTCACATTCGCATCATCCGGCACCAAATATGTTGCGTCCTCACTTAATTTTGTCATTAAATCTGGATATTTACGTGCCTCGCTAAACATTAGCAATCCCTCTGAACTGTTGCCACCAATGAGCAATGGTATCGCATTACCCCAAGCGGTACGCATCATTTCCACAGGCGATTTTGGTAAAACACAATGTTTGCTCTTATATGCCTCCACGGTCGGACCGAAACTGAACATCAGTCGTTGATGACGCTCATCTGTGGTGAGTAGGCCTTCACACACTTTCACCATAGTGCTAGCCTTGCAGTGTTGCAGGTGCTGCAATACTTGGCTGTCAACATTTTCGCCACGATAGCCAGTAGCTTTAGCCAAACGATAAGCCCAATTGTGTTGTGGTACATTTGCCCACGGCGCTAGGGCAGTGCCGGACATGAGTACACATTTGTGAAAAAGGCCACGCGTTTGTTCGGTAAGCATCATGTAGTGTGCTGAGGCAGCGCCTGCACTTTCGCCAAACACTGTTATATTGTCGGGATTACCACCAAAGAAATGGCAGTTTTGCTTCACCCAACGTAGTGCCATCACTTGATCCTTGAGACCGGCATTACCGGGCACATCCAACTCGGGGTCATCGAGGACGAGGAAACCTAAAACGTGAAGAAAGTGGTAAATAGTTAGATTCTCTTTTATGAAATATTTAATTCTAAACACTCTTCTGTATTAATATCTAATATTTTTATAAAACACTTTAACCCATCCACCTCTACTACCTGGCGCAAATTAAAAAAGTGGCAGTTAGAGGATTAAAATATCTGTCAAAATTTTTAAGCCATGATGTTTACTACAGGTCGTCTAAAACAAAAATCTGCTACCAATTAAGAAAGGTGGAATGTACTTCGTGTTGTGCTCGTTCACTACCAGACGCATTCGCTTAACTTCACTATCTATTTCTGAGAAGGCAGAACTGACCTAGCCATTATTTTTGACCAATAATGTCGATGCCGTCGGCTATGCCAGTAATTGTAAAGTATAGTGCCTGGGCAACTTCTTTTCGTGCTGTTGAAAGCGGCTTTGAAATCGAAGATAAGATGGTGCAAGTCTATCCTATTTACACTGAAATTCCATTCGTCGGTCATGCGTTCATCTGATCATATTCTACATAATAGAAGTTAATGCATACACCTTATCAGCTTCTCGCCGCCATGCTTGAGTAGCTCGGCTGGCAGGCCATCAGCTCCAGCAGCTTTGTTGTTTTTCAGCCGCGTAATCGCTACTCGTGCCTTATCATATACAGGCGGTGGGACATTGACTCCATCGCCATCGCTTGGGGGCTCGGGCTCGTCTGGGAGTGCTTCATAGGCTGCACGAATGTGGGTTGGTAATATTTTGTGCCAGTTTTGGCGAAGAGCAATCTTCAAGGCATTGACCGTCTCATATCTTTTAGTTGATACTTTGGCCTCGAGAAAGGATTACGTGTGAAAATCTAATGGATGTATGTCTGGTGAATATGGTGGCCATTATTTTAAAGAGACGAAGCTCGGAGGTGTTTTTTTCTAAAAAAGGAAACATTTTGAGTGCCTACTCCTTTACTAAATTTGCTGTATAATTTGGTGGATCTCAACTGACTATCCCCCGAATTGTGCAAATCAATTCTTACATTCCCTACGACTGCCCTTAGAATATTCTAAAAGATTTGAACGCTATTATTTTCAACCAGTTAGTACTCGCCCGACGTTTCAAAAGTGGTAATTCCGATCCTACCGTCAAAGAGCGCTTTAACGACAACGTTTATAGACAGCAAATTGAAGGCAATTTTGGGCGAAGACCCGTGTCAAACCCAAGAATAACTTGTGGAGATATTAGTCGAGAGACATTTTATTGCGACTAGAAGCCAGAAAGTCGGAACTGAGTGTCTTACGAACTCAAACAATGGATATCGAACGGCGTGTCACTGTTTCCCAAATGCTCCTTCTACGGTTGTCCCCGGCGATCAAAAAAGCAAAACGAAGTTCAATATGACATTAAAAGCTCCAGAAGGCGTATGTTAAGCACGTCGAATTCGGACCACCGACGCCAAAACATACTATGCATGACCGAGAGGTGATATTTCGCATTTGGTGGGACCAGAAGGAAATTCTGTACCACGAGTTTCTGAGAATTGGTCGGACGATCGATTGTTGTCTGCTGAGTCATTAATCTTCTTCCATGAAAATTCCGACCGAGCATGTCACACAAGTGGTCAAAACTTATCTCGTTGGTAGCGAATGAGGAGTCCTAAGCCGCCCGCTTTATGGCCACCAGACTACCATTTGTTCTGGTCGAGAAAAAAATCATTTAAAATTTATTTGTTTCCTTATAAGCTTAAAATCATATCTTCAGTAGAATGCAAAATAGCTTAAGAAATTTTTTTTTTAACTAAGCTAAGAATTTTAAATATGCATTTTCCGAACGTGCCGAATTATTTCGATAGTTGTTGTGGCTAACTCAGTTATTTTAAAGTCTATTAAATAATTCTTTTTTTTAGATAATTACTTACCCAAAGGACCCAGTCGATAAGTGATTGTAATTAAAACCACATTTTCCATCATAAAGTAATCCGGACTGTACATGTCGCGAGAGGCTTCACCCATTTGAAAACCACCACCGTAGATCCAAACCAAGACCGGTAAAGGTTTTTGGGGATGCAACTGAAAATACAAAATGAAAAATTATAGAAAATTCATCTATAAGCTAAAACATAAATTAAAGAATTATTATACTCAAAAAAAAAAAAAAAACTCACTTCTTTAGTGAAGACATTCAAGTAAAGACAATCCTCTCGCCCCTGCACTTGCTTCAGTATGATATTGTGTTGACATGGCTTCGGGTGTTCGCGCGTGCAACGGCGTACATCTGTCCAAGGCTCTGGCTCTTCTGGCGCTCTAAATCGTAAATGGCCAATTGGCGGCTTAGCAAATGGTATACCCTCGAAGCTGTAGTAAGTGCCACCATATATGGAATGCCATTTAACGCCCTTCACTTTACCATAAACTGTATCGGTGATGACTTTTTCATTTGTGCGCATGCGCTTTTGCTTGGTTTTGAATTTAACATAACTGTAATGAAAAAACAAAGAAAAACAGTCAGCAAAATATGGAAATTGCTCTAATCGCAAAACAACATGTTTGTGCATTAAAATTCTTCTGCTTGATATAAAAAAGTATGCCAATGCCTGCCTGCCTGCGTACTCTAAAGTTCAAATGAACCCGGAGCGAACTTCTGCCGTCAACTGATAAGCGTGCAGCTGTCAATAAAAAATTTTTCTATCCGGGTGTCTGCCAAGTAATCTGCTTGGAATTATGAACTGCTGACCGCCGAGAAAATATGTATTTGTTTATAGTAGCGGCATAATTGAGAGAGGGTGGGCATAAATATAATGCTGGGGTTCTATGCAATCTAGGTTCTTTACTTATCCATTTATTAAATTTTTTAAGTAAATATTTACATAGTGTTTTCTTACCGTTTCTTTATTTTGCCTACGTCAGCGAGAATATCTACGCAAATAAAATACTTTGCTTAAAATAAATATTTTGCAATTGAAAACCTATCAACCAAACACAAGTCCGGTTTGTATAATCAAAAGGCGAAGTACTTTATCGCAATTCAAGCAAATTGCGCAGCGCAAAGGCGGGCTCCAGCTTCTACTCAGAACGCCAA
This sequence comes from Rhagoletis pomonella, assembly GCF_013731165.1. Classification (NCBI taxonomy): domain Eukaryota; kingdom Metazoa; phylum Arthropoda; class Insecta; order Diptera; family Tephritidae; genus Rhagoletis; species Rhagoletis pomonella. The sequence goes on along the minus strand of NW_023458555.1, from coordinate 24,408,423 downwards.
ACCACTTCTACGATTGTGGCAATTAAAGGAATACATTGCTTGAACGTGATGAACTGTCGCTGAATGCCACAAGTAGATACTTACATATATACATATATTTCTATATATGCGGTCACTAAGTGACTAAGCTACTGATTAACTGGCGGATTGACTTGCTGCGTGATAATCTGTGCTTTGCATTGCTTACTGAGAAGACATGCGCAACTGAAAATTAAATATTTTTGTAAACATTCACTTGTAAAACTAATCTATATACTTGCAATTATTTTCAAGCGGTAATTTTCCGGTTTTCGTTAGGGTAGTTTATAGTACATCAACTTGCTGATAATGTGAATAATTAAACAAGTTACACTTCATAGAAATTTTCTATTCATTAAACTTGATCATTAATTTATTTGAATGCATGCGAGTTGAGAAGGTCAAAGCTGATTCTAATAATACTGACATTATATGATTGAGGCAAACTCATATGTACATACATACATATGTACGTATAACATACTCAACATTCATTAGGGTGGCTCTTATAAAATATTTTTTATAAATTTTAAAGCGCTACTATAAAGTCCTCGGTTCCGTGACATAGTTCAAAGTGGCATAGCTCCAATTTTAAAATTCGGTGTTATGTCATACCTTGTCTAGTGACAAAAACAAAACTTTTTTATGTAATGTAATGTCACTATATAGAGTAACAAAATTCCAAATCCCTCATGTAACTTTACAAACCAAAAGAATTTGGAATGAGCAAGGGTAATGTTAAAAGGCATTTTTTATCAAAACACTGCCATAGAAGTTGGCTTTGCCTACATTATTTTCTTGTCAACGCCTATAGGCGATCTAATATTACAAAATAAGTTTGTATAACTGAGAGTAATTACTTACTAAACGCCACGTTTGCTAAGGTTCTACGATGTTTCTTCTTTCAGAGGAGGAAGCATCGAAATTCTAACCCAAAAAAAACCGCCAGTCTGACACTTTAACCCACTGAAATTCCCCCCAACCTTTGTTGGAAATAAAGCAAAAGGCAGATTTTGATCTTATTTCCCATTTAAAAGTGAAATAAAGCAAATTTTACGTTACTGCCGTTTGTGTCATTTCATGGAGTAATATTAGTAGTTTGGTGGACACCAATGAATACGCAAACATTTAATAATAGAGAGTGTATACCCCAGTACAACAGGGCAAAATCAGAGGAAAGTCATACGGTCAAAGCAGAATAGCGTGAATGTTGTCGAGACGGATTATCTGAGTCATTTCGGTCCTATACTTAAAGATGCATTTCAGGGTTACCAATGAGGTCATAGGCTATCGCAAGGGCATGCGGATGGCTGCTCCCTTGCATATTTACACAGATGGCGCGGCAGTGCATCTACGCGGAGTCTTATAAGCTGTCAGTTTATTGTAGCATTTTCCAGTCAGAAATTTTAGCCATAAAGAAAACGGCAGTCAAGCTGCGATATTATCGCACACACACATGGCGAATAATACGCCGATACGGAGGAATCCATGCAGATAACTCTGCCGTTATTGACGCTATCTCGGAAACTGTGGCAATACAAATATTTCCGATAAATATTTCCGACCGGCGTGGGACTAAATATTCCCGACGTTTGTCAGAATTATACGGTGGGTCCCGATATCTTTCACTAAATAAAATTCACATGGCTTTCAAATAAATTTTTTCTCTTCCTCGATTATTATGTCTGCTTCGGGTTATTCTTTTAACGAAGCTTTTCAGAATTTTTGGAATCAGCGGGCTTTATATCTCGCTTAATATAGTGTATTTAAGTTGTTTCAGCTCAATTATGACAAATCAGCGTTTTTAGTTTACTTTTTTATTTTTCGTAACTGAGATTTAGTGTTTTGGATATATCGATTCCTTTACGTTTCCTAAGAAAAGTAGAATTACACAACCTTTTGCAACTTAACTTATGTAAATTATTGAACTACCGAAATATTGCGAGCCACCCTAATGTTCATAAATGTATCTTCAATAGAGTTGAGTGAATGTGTTAATTAGACACATTATTGACATATTTTTGAGATGATCTTCAAAACAGAAATTTTATTTGAACGAATTAATGCTAAACAAAAACCGGTCCTATTTTTATTCTGCTAATTGAAGGCAGTAGGGTTATCATATTAAAAAAAATATATATATATATTAAAAATACCGAGGCATATTCATAGTCGAAATAAAGTCGACTCTAAAGTTAGTTGCAGAATTTTCATATATATTCTTCGAAAATATATTAGGTAGATAGATATTTGAAAGAGGTGTAGGGAGTATATGTGCTCTCTCTCAGGCCACATTGAGCCTACGCCGTTAATTTTTCGACTCGCTACGGCATCACACTCCAGAAGCAGGTGAGATGGTGAATCGCAGAGAGGAAAGAGATCTGTTGACCAGATTCCCAGCTTGTGCAGATGTTCTCTTAATCGACAGTGTCCAGTGAGGATGCCTGTACTTATTGTAAGTTTTGTTTGTGGAGGTAAATTAGAAGTTTACACCTTTTTAGATTTAACCCCTTTGGGGCCTTGCTATTTTAGTAGCTTTAAATTTTCTTTTCTTGGATTGTACCGCGTATTCATTTATTCAATTTATCAAAATTATAAAAATATTTACCAAAAAATAGTTATTTAAGAATCTATTTTGGGTAAAAATAATTTTCATAAAAAAATATAATTAATTAAACAGTTTTTTGGGAAATAAAGAAAATTCGCAGCAAAAGTTACCTATGTTTTGGAAAAAAATTTGAAATTTTTGGAAATAAAAATTTTAAAATAAATAATTGTTTTATATTAACGGTAGGGTACTAATTATTTACGCAAAAATAATGTAGGTAAAAATTAAAAAATAAAATGTTCGCCAGAATTATAAAACAAAAAATCCACCCTTATGTATGAAAAAAATTTTTTTTTGGGGAAAACAATGTTCGTGAAATTATTATAAAAATAAGAAGTTGCTTAAAAACTCAAAAAAAAAAATATTTCGAAAAAATGATTAATGAGATAAATGAAAATTTTTTTAGAATACAAAAGTTTTGAGTTAAAATTAATGAAATTCTTCATGGAAAATTATATTCTAAATTGAGTTTTTTATAAAAGAATTTATTTATCTACTAATATCTCGGTTAATCCCATTTTACAATTCAAGTCATGAGTTTGGTCCTAAAACGTTTAAGTAAGTCGTAATTATTTTTGTTTCAACCTCATCTGGGTCGTCGAGAGCTTGATTTGGGTTCCTTGGTTTAGCGATCAAAACTGCTGAAAAGTATTTCCTACACATATATCTTTAAGATTGCAATGTCTGACACTAGATTTATACTTTCATCATTGAGAGAAACAGTGTCCGAATCGTGTCGCATTCCTGCCTGCTATCATCTCATGCTCTTTAGTCTTAATTTAATTCGACATATGAACATTCGCATATCGCAGAAAAATATTACTTTTTAAGTATTGTGAAATAAATTTGCGAGCAATTAGTTATGCTACCTTATCGCAAGCAAAATTACTTGGTCATGCATTTTTTCTAAATATAAGAAAATTTTTTATTGACGTTTTGATTATGCCTAGTGAAAAAAACCAAATCATAGAACACATGGCGATGAAGTTTTACACGCAGTGGCCATTTAAACACTGTACAGCAATGCAAAACAAAAAAACACTATAAATTACTTTGATAGAGCAGAGAAAAAAAATATCAAATTTTATAATACGGTTTATCAATCCGTACGCTGTCTGATATTTTCCATTCGTCATCACGTTGCCGTAAATAATACATCTTTTTTTTTATAGGTTTGCTTATTCTAATGTCTAATTTATTGCTATCACGTTCAGTTTTATTGATTGTAAACAAATGTATGGGATAGGTTTGTAAATTATATAATTACTACCGGCTTGGTGTTTTTGTATAAAATAAGAAATAGCAAACATTGTTTTTGCACTTTAAATAATTTTAAGATGCCAAATTTTTTGTTGTTGTTTTGATTATTTAGTGGTCTTGCAAATGCGACGAAATTTGTATGCATTATACTCTGATAGAAGGGGTTCAGGCCCGTTTTATGATCCTAAAAGTTTATGGTTCACCGTTAAACAGTTTTACACTGTTATTTTCTGCACTGCAATCGTTTAAATGCACTGGTGTAGATACGGTGGCTATATACATACATATGTGTATGTGTATGTATGTATATGGTGGCTATAGATTAACAAGCTTACTGCTTTTCACTGGGTGATGCAATCAGCGTATTAACTCCAAGTGTCAATAAACACTTCGCCCAACGATATGGTTCAGCTATAAAACCAACAAACGAAAGGCTTAACAATACAGCAAAAGGGCCCAGCATGAGGGGTGGGTAAATTCGATATTCGAAACTTCGAGTTTCGAGTTTTAGCTGCAAAGAGGTAAATTTTTGATATCAAAATTTGTGGTGCTGAAATTCGGATCAAATCGAATTTTTCTAAAGGAAAAAATTTTATTTCGTCTTTACTTGCCAAAAAGCAACTCTGCTACATACCTCTTTCTGACTAAATTTGGCTTCACTGCATGTGGCACCACATTTAGCTTAGGGATGCAGGTCAAGAAATACATCGATATCGAAGCAACAACAAAAAACACCTAAATGTTGTTGCTCTAAAAAAAAAATTCCAAAAATTTATCAAAAGTATTTTGCCTTTCTTTTAGTATCACTCGAGACATATCAAAAAGGTAATATCATTAGAGCAAAAAAAAACAATTGTGTGTATTTTGTTGTTGCTTATGGTATCGAAAGTGTTAAAAGCTGTTCTGATTTTTTTTTCTAAATCAAAGCGTGCCATGTGAAATTGATACAAAAAAAATAAAAAACTTAAATTGAAAGAAATAAAAATTGTTGCAACTTTCTTTCTTAGTAAATTTGTTTGCAACATTGACCCATCCTTTGCAAGGCCCAGTAATCAGCGGTTGTGCTGCTGAGTTGGGCGAACGTTCCAAAAGCTGCTATTCAATACTTGTTTTGTATGGAAAAAGGTTTCACATGCAAATAGATTTTAACAATTTAGAATTTTTGTGAGAAGAAATTAAAATTTTTTGACATTTTCGAGACCAAATAATTTGAAAAAAAAAATAAAATTAAATCAGCTGCTCTACTGAAACTACCTGTACAATGTGTCCTGCATGATATCTACATTTGATAAATTTTTGGATTTTTTCTGATATTTTTAAGCGACATCCAAAAAAAGAGGAGGTTATCAGTTCGTCGGAATATTTTTTTTTTTTATGTATGTTACCGCATAACTTTGCACCACGTCAACCGATTTCGAAAATTCTTTTTGCATCGGAAAGATAGTGTCTCAGGGATTATGAGATATATATATGTATATATGTGACCTGGTCTACGGAAAGGGGGCTTAGGTGTCAAAAAATCAATTTTCACTTTTTGGTTGATTCGGATGGAAGATGAGATGCTTTTTCACGTGGTGAAAAGCAGAAAATCCTAACTTGCTTAGAAGTGTACTAAAAATGTAGAGAAAGAAGAAGATCTTAACAAAAGTTTGTTCGGTATCATCTTCTGCCTGAGATACACATACTTCGTCTTCATCATCATCGCTCTCTTCATAGTTTTCATCATCGTTTTCATCATCCTTTTCATGGAAATATTGTCCGTATACGGCATTGAACTCCTCATCAACACTCATGTTTCATTTCATGCGAAATGCGAATACGATAATCAACAGAAACAGTAAACGTCACTTCTTCAGTGTTACTTTTTTAAATGTTCCACACTAGCAACTTACACGATGAACTATAATAATATTCCGACCAACAACAACACTTACTGGACCAACAACAACACTTACTGGACGTCCGGCGCGGAGAACAATTAACGAGATAATGAGAAACTGACGAAACGAGTTACTTACTTTTAACAGCTTTTTCACAGAAAACTAGTTTTCGCACGTAAGCTCCCTTTTCGTAGACCAGGTCACATATATATATTTGTATATGAGAATTGAAGTAGTTTTTTTTTGCTAAAAATTATTTGTTTGAGATATTTATTTGAGAAAAATATACTTTTTTTTGTATTTAGTTTTGATTGTGAAGCTAAGAAAAGCGATACCGATATTTAATCGCATCAATGTAAATTCAATTGAATCTTCGATTTCAGTTATCATTCTTGCAAACAAACCTTTAAATTTTCAGCGAAAAAACTCGAATTTAATCGAATTGCACCATCAAATTTCGAATCTAATGGTTGGGCAATGTTTAAAATTCGGAATAAAAACGAATATTTGATACCGAAATTGAATAGGTAGCAGTGATCCATGCATTTTTTTTACTCAAATATATCAAATTTTGTTTACCTTCTTTTGATATTTTAGAGTACAAAATCATCAATAAAATACACTAAGCTTGTTGTTTTTGCTGTAATGCCACGACTTGTTCAATATGCCTTGCTATGGGATCAAACACGAAGATTTGCGGTACGATCTGTTGCTTTTACAAACCAATCGCTCATTGTATTATTTTCGTTTTCCACTTAATCTGTTAAAAATCTATATATGCAATACACGCATAAATAAATCAGTGCAGATTGTTGGGTATACATAAGATAGCTCAAGTGTTCGACTCTCACCACGACGGTCAGAGGTGGTATTGGCATTTATAATAGCAAAAATATTACTAAAATAAGTAGATTCACCGACAAGTTCGAAGTGTTGGATATTAGAGGCTCAAAATTCAGGGTATCAGAATAGCGTTCACAATGTATTAAATCCGTAGCTATTTTATTACGGCCCGAGTGCTTAGACTCGGATGTGGATAAAGACATAGCTTTGGGCAATAGTTCCTTTAGCTTTGATTATCAGATTCCCTACGATATTGATTGTGAGTGTGCTCCACCACATCATCACATGCATAGCTGATGATGGGCCTTTCAAAGAGGCAAGACTCTTCTTTGCCTCACACTTCGTACCGCAAGCCTGTTGACATTACTGGATCGTTGTAAAGACTTTAGGGGTCTTTTGATTCATATAACTTCGCTATCTAAGTTTGCACCTAAATACTTCACTGCGAAGTATATCTGAATGGTGGCTCTTTTAATGCGACACTTGATTGTAGTGAGCTACCTAGGGTCCGAGAAAAATCTTCAGTTAGTTGAAGTGATTTCACCATAACTAACTTCGTTATTGAAGTTGACCTAGACTAGGTAAATTTTCGTAAGGTTTAGTTATATAAAATTAAAAGACTTACACAAGGAGGTTGCTAAAGTATAATCTCTCTTCAGAAAAATCTGATCTTATGAATTTCCCAGCAATCTAAGGGCTAATACTTTACATACTTATGTGGGCAACAATTTGTTAAAATAGTTTTATTCATGTCACGACTTTCTACTCATTAAGCAACAACAATTTCTATGTCGGAGACGTTTAACATCTGTTGCATTTAAATCTACCGGCATATGCGCATACATAGTATGTAGATAATGTAGATATTATCTTTGTTTGCTCACACCTAAATAAGTTTTGCATGGAGCTGAGAATTGGATGTTGTTATTGGGCCGGCTGTTAGCGTTGAATTAATGCAATGCAATTTATATTGTCTGATGCAAATTTGCTGTCTGGTTGTCAACGCTTCTCGTATTTGATTTTAATGATTACAAACAGTTATACAAACATATATTTTAACTGGATTCCTGAATGTTAAAAAACAGGTTAGATATGTGTACTCGATTTATTTTTATTAATTTTTTTTAATATTTGTTGCTACACTTTATACAGTTCTACAATAAGAAACATGAAATCTCAATGTCACGGTCAAGTGGATATGTTTTCTACATCTGTTTTTATATACTATACTTTTTATTAAAAATATTTTTTTGTAATGTACATAGAAACATGTTTACATATATGAGGCATTTTTTCATATCAGACACCAAATTTGGCGTCAAACTTTCGATAGGCTTTACATTGTTTAAGGGTTCCATAAAGCTGGCAGGTATTTGAGGATTCCTTTGACGTAGAATACATCTTACGTTTCGATATGGAGGCTATGCTCAAATGTTGAAGTTGTAATTTTTAGAGCTTTACAAAAATGCTTATTGCATGAGAACTAAAGAAGCGATTTGAAAGAGAAGCGTGGCGTTTTAAAGATATAATTCCAAGCCTATCGAAAGATTAATTTTTTTTAAGTAACCAATTCGATTTCTGTCGAAGAAACAACGGTAAACATTGGCTTATTTTGGGGTCAATTTTGAGCCTTTAAAGTGCTCCAGCAGCTTATGATTTGCAGATATAATTTTCATTTTCGGGATATATGTAGGTTCTTTGGAGCAATAGAAATATCGACATGTACATATTTTATATAAGTTCAACAAATATTGGGCATTTTAATGCAAAAAATTGTTGAACAAATTTGCAATTTTTTTTTTTATTACCAAAATGCTCGAAAACTGCTCAAATGATTTTGTTTTTGTTTTCTTTAATCAAAAGTCAAAGTTGTTTCCTTTCATTTGGTATATGAGAAGTATTGGTTGATATCTTCTAAGTATGTTTATTTGATTCAAATATATGGGCATAGATAATTTTCCATACAAAATCACTTCGTCATCGTTTTGCAAACGCGTGCATGCGCTGGAAGTGAGAGAAGGGGACAAAAAGTATGTGTGTGTAGGTATTTCGGCTTATGAATAACAAATAGTGCAATATTTATCAAAGGCAAAGGTGAAGGAGATGAAGAATATGATAAACATAAAAGTAAAAACAAAAATAAATATGAACAAAAATATGAGGATGAGGATACCGATAAAAGTAAAGATGAAGATAGAGGAAGAAAGATTAAAATAAAGGTAATTATAGAGAAAAGGATATAGATAGAAACTCAATCTGGGGCCTGTTTCTGGATATCGAAATTTGATCTGTATTGTTATTGATTTTGCTATCGATATTTTCGGAACTTATCGATATAATAAACGATATTTTTATCGATATTTTAATCGATTTTTTTATCGATTTTGTTATCGATATTTTTATAGATTTTGCTATCGATATTTTTATTGATTCGGTTATCGATATTTTCATCGATTTTGTTATCGACTTTGCTATCGATAATATTATCGCTCTTGTTATCGATATTCTTTTCTTAGTGTGTGCTTTCCGTTTCGACATGGATGTGCTCTTAACCATACCACGTATTCTAAGTTTAAATTAAACGGCTGTGTGTCCGATACAGCCTGCAGACCAAGACGAAGGCGCTGGACCGTTCCTTTTTTATTTTATTTTTTCTTCGGAGATATGATTTGTCAAAGTTTGGATTTTTTTCGTGATTCTGACCAATCATGCACTCTTCATATCGTTACATATATCTCGGGTGCTACTCACTACTACTACTACTTTTTTGTAATACACTTTAAGTATGACCATACGCTGAATCAAAAATCTATCTCTAGATCAAAGAAAAACTTTCTTTACATTAAGGTCGAAAATTCTTCCGAATGAGTAAAAAATTCTCCCGAATGAGTAATTTCTCTTTGGAATATGTAAAAACGTACGCGAAAATACGGAACCGTGGATGTTATCTATCATTTTTAAGTAATGTTGGGCATGAAAAGAGGATAAAACTTCTTTAGTGTTATTTCGTTCCCATTTTTCTTCATTTTGATTGCTATTTTTCTTCAATAAAGAGAAGTTTTTTTTAGTGTACTCTCAGATGCCAGAATCACACAATCACAGATCACACAATTTTATTCCATTGAGAGATGCTAAAATTTGTAAAGCAATATAATATAATATAAAGCCCAATTATTATGTTATAGACCTCGTATATGTATTTATTTTGATGTTAAAAAATTTCTGGTAAAAGGCTTTGCCGAAGAATTCATAATTGTTTACCATATTGATTTATTGCTTTAAAAATTAGCTTTGAGTTTTTTTTTATTCTTTATAACTCGGCCCCAATTCAAGTTTGCTTAGATGTACACAAATATGAACATATTTGCATACAAAACGGAGGAAAGAAAAACGTATTTACCTTCGCTAAGAGCTACTGATCGATGTTTTGCAATAAAAATATGCATTACTGCTCGTATCTGATAATATTTGTATTATTATTATTATTTTAAAAACGTTGTCCACTTAATTCTATGCATCACAGATATTTCTTTGCTAAACCAACATTAGACGCTGTTATTTGAATAGGTGCAGCATCTCTTTTGCCTAATCGCCAATAACTTTTGAATTTTTGGCGAATTCGACAAATTTGCTTTACCTAGAATTTGCATTACTTTGTTTTATTTAACGGCAAATGCCAAGGTAAGCACATTATTTGTCGTGACGGCTGTATTTAAAAGGCATCAAAATATGCAATGTTATGCAAATGTTGTTATTTAATTTTTTCTGTGGATGTTGCAAATTTGCACATAATTGAGAATTCACAGCAAATATGTATGTACATTTGACCGTACCATTTTACAAGTAAAAAAGAAAAGACAAAACTCGCTGTACACATCTGAGTCTCAAATTTATTTGTGGAAGGCAATTTCAGGAAAAAATGTTAGGTGGGCTTTAATGTAATAACATTAGGATGGTATGTTACCGTGATAAGAACTGAGATCCGGTGGATAAGTGCTAGAAAGCGGTATTTGAGGTCACTTAACTTTGGAACAAACAAGAAAAAACAGCGAAATATCATACCATAAGATGCGACTGTAAATGCCAGAGATATGGTGAAACATTACAAAAGGTGTTCCCTCGATTGGGGGGGAACAAATTATTTCGAATCGAAATACTTGCTTAGCAAAAGTTTAATGATTTTTGGCGAGCTTTAATTTACTGAATTTAGAGTGGTAAGTTGGCGTGGTAAGAACTGATTTTTAGCGGGTAAGTACACACTAGAATGGGGTACTTGCGGCCCACGAATTTTGGAACTAAAAAAATTGTCTCCTCCAGACAACAACTTCGATATATTATACTTTATCATTCGACAGTAAATGCTGAAAATACGAAGACTGTTAACAAGACACTCCTATGTTCGGGCAAAAACATTATAATTTTTCGAAATTGCCTTGCAAAAATACCTACTTTAGACTCAGGATGTCTTTAAAATTTTTTAATTTTCGGCACAGCTTAATGTACATACCCACTGGTTAGCAGTGCGCGCTACCACTCCGCAGGGCCTGGGTTTAAGCCCGGTTGAACCCAGCATCTAAAAATAAAAAAAAGTTGGCAAATCTCCGAGTATATTTCTGCCAATCGCCGTTGGGAGTCGGCGTAAAAATAAAGATCCCTCCCCTTTGTGTGCACACAAATACTTGGTACTTTACAGGAGAAAGATATCTAAATATGCAAATTTTAATCAGTGGTGGGGTGAAAGTAATTATTTATGTCATGCAATTACCAACACGCCATTACTTCATTTAGTCTGGCTAAGGAGGTAGTACTATTGTAAGGTCATGGGGAGATACTTTTTAGCACATATAATTTATGGTTTGTTAATTTCTCGATATTGAGAGAACTTTTGAGCAAGGCATAGTATCCATAGTATCCGATTTTTTTTTCTCGTGAGAGCGCAGTCAAATCGTAAATTTTTTTATAACATATCTCAATATTGCCACCTCAGCGAAATACATACAGGGAGATTTCCCTAGCACACAAAGGTTTTCTAATGACTCTAGAGAGGCGACCGCCATTAATCGGACCAGTATTCTAACCTGAGTACTATGGATTTAAAGTGCGCACCGCAAATTACCTGACTACGGCAGCCGAACTCATTTGCATAGTTATTTTTTAATCAAACGTAACCAATTTTAGCGAGTGACATTATAGTTTTTCCCATCCATTAGAAAATCCCTTTAATTAACAAAATGTTCGCACGCGGCTTCACCTATCGTATTTTTGCTTATCGAACATGCGTTAAAGTGCAAATTGAAACGCTACGAATATATCTAAGCATAATGTATGGATGGCACAGTCCAGTTACTCACACCATTATGTACTTTTCGAGGTGCATTAGGGTGCCTCACCACGCGAATTATAAAATTGATTACATCTTAAGGCAACTGAAAAATTTTTTCGGAAAAATATTAAGATTTACGTACGATTTGAAAATACATACTACGTACAAAAATGATTTTTGATAAATGAAATTACTTCATAAATATTTAAAAAAAAAAAAAAATCACCTCAGTTCATAGAAGAGTGCGAGCTTAAATGGTGTGCATAAAATGTTTAAACATTTTAACAACGGAATAAAAATAAAGAGATGTTTGGAGTCGGTCGAGCTTAAAGAAATTCTAAAATTTTTCCGCGCTAATTTGGCAGAAGTCTTAATGCTTTATTCATAAAAAATAAAGTAGCTTTATAAAAGCTTTAGAAATTCAAATTTGTATGAAAACGTCAATTTATAAATCTCTTAAAACCTACTTTATTTTTTATGAATACGATCATCAGAATATAGTAAATTTATAATTTCGTTAAGAAAATAGTACCGATTTTGTTTTTTTATGGAGAATCATGCACCCTAATGTACATACGTAGTATGTATGTAGGTGCAATTGTGATTGATTTGCGACAAAATTTATTTGTACATTAGTCATGCAATACGTAGCTGACCATAGTTCAAAGTTCAAATGGCGTTAAGCTTTAAGTGTATTTAGCCACAGGACACATTTGAAATTTGCTCTTACTATTCAAATCACCTAACACAATACAGACATTTGTATGCAGATATACATATACTTGTAGGTGCGCGTACATGCATTAGTGCAGGTGTATTAAAAACTAATTACAGTGTGCCTCTTTCATTTGCTGGACTGTATTTCGTTACGCTGTTAAATAATAAATGTTCTGAAATTGTTGCGTGAAGCGATGGAAACCACTGAATGAACGGAAGTGCATGCACTTACATAAGTATGCATATACTAAATATGTATGCACAGGGACTTGAATAAATGAGTGTCTGTGGTATTTTGATAAAACAAATTAAGTGACTTTATGTCGGTTTGATTAAAAAATAATAACTTCTCCATCAAAAATTATAATTAGCGATGCCTCTGGCTAGTTATTCGTTAGTAAGAAGGGTGCGAGCGTAGTAGTTTTCAACACTTCCCGAAGCGAAAATAAAAGCTTAAAAAAATGATTTACTTCACTGTCAGTAGCAACTTATTGATGAAGAAAATAAGGTGGCAGGTCAGTAAGCTGTATATCCACAGTAAACACAAATTATCATTATCGAATGGGGAAATTTTAAGCACACCTTCTTGGCGAATTTGCAAACGAGATGCCTAGGTTGGGACCCATTCCAACCCAGGTCTTTTTTGTCATATGCCTTCTGGAGCTCTTGAGAAAGATTCTTGAGAGGGTTATCCTCAAAGGAAGAGTGCTGGTATAAAATTCGGCTGAAGTTCCGCAAGCCTTGTTTCTGTCGGCAAGAATATCAGGGCAAAAGAAAGCAATTCCGATGCTGTGATCGACATCAAAAGGAAGTCGTACGGCTGGTGAAGTGATTTAGTTTCTGAAGGACAGCACTATCTTCTGCAACTAGTTCCATCGAGTGTGAATAATCTTCACTATGGTTAATCTATAATTTCAATCAAGATGCTTCTCAGTTATTTTTTACTTGCCTATATTTCAATATAATAAAAGTGGAACTTTCTTCTTTCTGAGCGCTATCGGTCAGATAAACAAAAATTTTGCGAGAAGATGACGTCAAGTACCGCGGCAATGTTTGATCAAGGCCAGCGACGTCAAATTAGTAAAAATCAATTTCATCAGTCCAAAAGTGCAATTTTGTTGACCAGTGTTATTATTCAAATATTTTTCTTTTACTAAATTTTACATTTTCCCGATTACGCCCCATTGCTGGTCCCTACAATTCATTTGGGTTCTATATTTATGCTGATGACAACAGTTTTTAATAAAGTAAGTAATTTCTTTTGCTCTTAGTCTCACAAGAAACGGCTCGCTTTTTATTTGGTACGCCAGTAAAAACCGCCATTTGATCTAAAAAAAAAAAATTCTGTTACGGGTCACATGAGTCACTTGGTCTTATAACAAATACATACATATGTTCCTTGAGTCAATAGTAAAATACTTTCAAGATAATAACCATTTTATTTGTTCAAAAAATCCATATCAAACACGGTACAGTAAATTTGCGAAAACTACCCCCAAAAAAAAGATAATTTGATACTAAAGCAATAATATTGTTGATTGATTACGACTTTTGATTACCTCTGCTGTTACTCATAACGCAGTGGGTGAAGTACTTTCGATTTATGACATAAGTTTGCTATATCATAAGTCAAACGTCAACACGCCTTTCTCACCATTGAGAGTAATTTAAATTAATTAATCACGTCACATCAAAAGATTAATTGCACCTTTTTAAACCACAGCGGTTGATTTGGTTCGAAATGCAGAGCCCATGTTTATTATGCGAATAAATTTTCTATTTGAAATGCTAACGTAGCATATACACTTCGCAACGCAGCATATGCCCGGCCTTTTGATAACCGTTCACCACGCAGTGGCAAAAAATGATAATTCTGCGTTCGGTTCTTGCCGCTGACCATTTCGAGAGCTTAACCGAATAAGTAACTGAACAGCCATTCGGAAGCGAGCTAATCTGAGAAATCACACCCCCCGAAATAGGTTGTGCGGTGGGCTTAGGACTCAGCCTCATATGTGAACCTTTTTTTTCCTGTAGACCATTGCAGACGTACAAAAGACTACGCGTGAGACTCCATCGCGGAATATGGTCGTTCACCTTGGTAGACGACTGTCTCGCTACAACCCGAAACAAGTCGAGAGTTTTTAGGATCTTCCTTCGCCACGATAGCAAAATCGTGCATTGTGATCCCGAAAAATTTCAAGACGGAATGTCTGATAACGGACTGAGACTGATCAACTTTCAATTCAAAAAAGCTCCCTCAAGCCTCGAGGCAGTCACCGACATTTGGTCACAATTCCAATGTTTTACGCGTACTATCTCGTTGGTTAATATATTAACATTCTTAATTGGCTCGCGCTAATTGCTATTATGCCTCTAAAATATTAAAAACTAGTAAGTGGACACACGGGTACCCCGGTTATGTGTTTACGTGGTATTTTTTGTTTATGTGTTTCACGGTTAACTGGGAGGTAGTGACAACCAGACATTGAACAACCTGTCCCAAGTATAAATTGGAGGATAGTTAATGTCCTACGGTACTTTCTCTATTTCGACACTGATAACTCCAATATGGACAGCGTTTTTAGAAAAAACGTGTCTATTCTGAAGAGCTTTGTGTCAAAGGACGCCTGCGGCTAGCAAACCATGAGAGCACATTTCAATATTTGAAACCTCTTATACGCCGTTTTGCATTTGGTTGATACGCGGTTTTGTACTTTAAACGACGATATAAATATTTGTATGTATTTATGAATGGATGTCATTGTATTCAGCATTATCGTGCTTGAAGAAGCCAATTGAAACATTTTTACTGTCGCAAAGATGCTATTCTTTGCACGCTGTGTATTCTCTTTTATTATGCTTGAAATTCTTTGCATCTCTAAATTGGCCTTAATAGTAAAATAGCGACTCAGCAAAATTAAACGATAATTTCTTTTACATGCATGCCAGAACTACTGTTCGCTATGTAAACAAAAATTGATTAGTGCTGACATGTTTTATTACAATTTTGCACTTTATTACTTGCTATCAGCAAATGTCGGCGAGTTGCCGGCTGTTGGAGCATCGGCGAAAGATGGACATTAGGCTGGGTCGATTTTGTATGGGCGAAAATAAAAGGCGTTTGACGGCGTTTCCATACTCATTTGCATAAAAAAAAATTTTCAACGGTGATGAAAAATAATGGCTTTTATATTAGAGCTACCGAAATTGTTTTACAAAAATTTAAAAAAATTCGCAAACTATAGGTAATGTTAAAAAAAACTTAGAGCATTTGGAACCAGAGACCTAAATTCAAAATGCTGTTCTTTATATCTTTTGACTATGGGCCCGTGCAATTATCAAGAGAACAATCAAAATTTTATTGAAATAAGACAAGCCGGATATTAACGATAAGCTAAAGGGCCGAGAGAATTGATATTTGGGTTTATTTGTTGCGTTTGCGTAACCCAGAATTTTTAACAACAATTGGTCTTATTCGACTAATGTGCTGTGTGTCACTTTGCAGGTTTGTTGTTGACTTCATGATACAATATATTTTGACTACTACCAAGGAATTTGACAAAAATTAGATTTTCGACCCGCCCTAATGGCATGCGTACTTTGAATAATTGTGGTTCAGGCATAAATAAAATAAGTATTTGAGGAATTAAGCACCAGAAACGTATACAAATTTATTAGTATAACCCAAATAAAGGCGAACACAACTATTTCACTATTTAAAGGAATACTACTATTTTGAAATTAGTTTATTTTTTATTTATATTTTGATTGCGATCAGACACGTGTGCTTAGAATGCGCGGGACATTGATATGTAGCACACTGCTTATAATAATTTTAAAATTAGCGTCAGTTTTACTTCAACGCTCGAAAGTATGAGCAATCTAAACAAACCCTTATTTCTTGCTTTCATGCATTGATAAATACGATAATATTTAATTTTGTTTTTAATTGTTTTCTACTACCTTAATAGGTACTATACATGTTTTGTAAGATTCGTACATTTATTTTTTTTATTATGTATATATTTATCGGTATAGCCTTGAGTATGCTTTTAATGTAGAATACGTCTTACGTTTCGATATGGAGCCTATGCTCAAATGTTGTAGCTGTAATTTTTAAAACTTCACTAAAATGCTTGTTGAAGCAATTTCAAAGAAAAGTAAGGCGTTGCAAAGATAAAATTCCAAGTCTATCGTCAGATTGATTTTCATTAGTAACCAATTCTGTTTCTGTAAATATTGGCTTTTTTTGGCGTAAATTTTGAGCCTTTAAAGTGCTCTAGCAACTTATGATTTGCAGATATAACTTTCATTTTTCGGACATACGTAGATGCTTTGGAGCAATAGAAATATTACTGTGTACAAATTTATTATATATAAATTCAACAAATAATAAACATTTAAAGACAAAAAATTGTTGAAAAAATTTGAAATTTTTTTTTATTACCAATTTGCCCGAAAACTGCTCGAATGTTTTTTTTTTCTTTAATAAAAAATTGACAACTATTGTGTAAATAGAGCAGAAGTTTTGGCCATCCTGAAGATATCAAGGAACCTCACTAGTATACCTACTGACAGCCCTGGAATTCTTAGATTTAATCATAAACAAAAGTCGCTCACTGAATCTCGTAGACTTTGAAGCGAAGCAGCTCAATGTCAAAATCAACTAATTTGGGTGGCCGGAAACAAAGCTATCGAGGATTATTGCAACTCTGACGAGGTAGCGAGGAAATATACAGCCTCGCTTGGAAGGCTAACGCACATCGCTGCTAGGAAATTTCATTACAAAAGCAATGTTCTTCCTTTTGAGGGCTCTTAAGGGCCGCTGCCTAATTGGCTTACATGCCATGATATTGGGGGGGTGGACACACTGGACCAGGCACGTCGAGAGAATACTCTGGCCCCGGACTTAAAAATCATGGGCCCAAAAACAATCAGGAAGGAGCACTTTCTATCGAAAATATGGAAACATGAATAATGAATTTATTTTTTTAATTCGTACAATACAGCGAAGTTCTATTGAGAGATTTGTAAAAAAAAATTTTGTCGTGATTGGCATAAATGTAAATATTTGTGAATTCACACGATTTGGATACGATTTGCACCAAATTTTGGGCAAATGCCCTTTAGCGTTAGCAAAGTAGTTGACACTACACAAAGTGAACTTTCTTGCCTCGAAATGGATTATTAAATTTAGATATTAGATTAAATATTAGATATTGCTCATTATCTAATTGTTTCATCGAAATCGTTGCTGACATTTCTCATTACACACAGAAAAAAATTATCTCAACACATAATTTGATTGTAGTTAGGTACATTAAATATTTAGTTATAGTTACCAAATCATGTGTTGGGAAAAATATTTTTAGCTTCCTTTATTCTAAGTCTTTAGCACCAGGCATATTTACATACCAAAATTCCAAAATATTTTACTGATATATTTGTCGAACTTATAAGAAGTTAAACGGTGATAATACTTGTACATATTTTAGAGATACGTATCTACATATGTATGTATGTATTATCAGTATATTTAAAAATACATATTCAGTTATCAATATCGGCATCACTAACAGTATTCTTATCAACCTTTTTATAATTTCTTCGCGCTTGCGCTACTTATAGGTATTTGAATGCTAAAAAGCAAAGGCAGACGGCAGCATTAATGCGGATCAACTCGTTAATTGAGAATGCTCTCAGGAATTAAGTGCAGTTGATCCGAAGAGAGTCCCAGAGTTAAATCTAAACCTTATGCAGATAGAGGGGAATTTTCGATAACAGCACTTAATAAAATTTTACAGAGCGAAAAGTGCATAGAACATGTAAAGCTTGGGTGGAAATCTACCTCGTCATCGATTGTGTATTCACAACACTAATTGAGATAGGAATCCAATCAAAATTAAATAACTTAGGTTAGGTTAGGAGGATGTATGTGGAATAATCCATACTCTCACTCGGAGACAGAATTGTCCATTGCAAGTGTCCTCTTTTAGTGAGTATCAGCAGGAGACACGTGCCTATATCGAAAGAGTACCTTTAAGTCATTATTTTACTGAATTACTATCCCTGATGAAGCCGAGGAGATCCAAGAGTTACCCTCTGCTACTTCGACCAAACTGTTAAAAAACGTGAATCCAAGTACTTAAGTCGCTTCGTCTGTAAACCTGGACATCGACACAGATAAAGGTCAGTTGACTCTTCCATGACATACATGGTAGTCACCACCGTTGGAGCATTGGTGCTATAGCATAGTGTCCTCTGATGACGCCGGTAAGGACTCTTACTGCAGATCGATTGAGTTTCAATATGTTTACTAACTCAGCCGCGGCCATAATAATCTTGTCGTCTCGCAGTCTTCCCGTTTGTTCCACAGATCATTAGTCACAGCCACTCATTAATTTTCCTAACGTGATCACTAAACGGTGATAGTACGTGTAAATATCTGCTTCTACTATTGGCATCTCTGATTCCCTTCAATATTGCTATGTCCCGGAACCTAGCATAGAGACACGTTGATGCGGCTCAGTGACGCCATCGTGGTGCGACATCCACAATTCCCGATTTCCTATTCTACATAGATCCTATTGCCTTCAGTTCTGTCTGACTGTCGATAAAAATAGTGGCTTTGTCTTCTGGAGCTGTACTACTAAGTAAAAGACCAGCCGCCCTCTCTATAGCGTAGATATCCGCTTAGAAGACACTGCAGTCGTTCGGTAGGCGAAGACCGGTTGATCTGTAGGCTCTTCGAGTAGACAGCGACTCCGGTTCCTTGTTCCATCTTTGAACCGTCAGTTTAGATGGATATACCTCCCTCTGCTACTAGTAGTCTTGCATCCCATTATTCTCTAGTCGGGAACCTACTGGGTATTCTTGGTATTGAAGTGCCAAACAGACGTAGTGTAATCAGTGCTGACTTTTTGGCTTCTCTGAGCCTCAGATCGCTCTTTGCGGCCGTACCATGGATGAAAATATCCAGCGGTCGCAGATAAAATATAATGTTAAGGCCTTCCTGAGGTGCGCTACTCACTGCTCCGGATATGCCAAGGCATACGAGTCTTTGCACCTTTCCTATTATTTTCTTGTTATTCCCTTTGTCTAGAGCTCTCCACCATACCAAGAACCCAGCGGTTGCAGTTGGTCTAATCACTGTAGTGTACATCCCATATGTGACGTACGGTGATGGTCCCCAAAGGTCCTTTTGCAAGTGTAGTATGCTGCTGGAGATTTCTTGGCTCTCTCCTGTAAATTCCAATAATTCCAAGGTAGTTTGCCTTTCAACGTGGATTCCCCTTATTTCGGCAGAGAAAAAGTGGGTACTTTTGTTTCCCTTGTAAACAATACCAGTTCCGTCTTGGAGGGGTTTACCACCAATCCATTCCTCGTTGGTCCACTTAGAGATATCACCTAGTGCACTCTCCATTAGTTCACTTATCGTTGATAGGAATTTGCCAGTGATGAGTATAAATAAATCGTCGACGTAAGCGACCACCCTTATTCTCTTGGTTTTAAAAATTTCAAGAATTTCGTTCACCACCAGGAGCCAGAGGAGATGGGATATTACACCCCTTGAGGCGTGCCCTTGGTAGTTTTCCTTCTCACAGATCCTGTGCCTATGGTGGTGTTGATTATTCTGCTCTCCAGCGCGGAGTCAATCAATACCATCATAGGACGCTGAATGCCGCGCACAGAGAGTGCCTTACTTATCGCCTCCGTTTGGATATTATTGAAGGTCCCGTCAATATCCAGGAAGGCGGCAAGGGTGTATTGTTTAAGTTGACGCGATTTTTCAATCGTGCCTAATTTCGTTATAGTTACCAAATATTGTGTTAGGAAAAATATAATTAGCTCACCCTTTTCTCGGTGTAGGCTAGTTTTACAAGTTTTCAGTATTCTACGTTCCCTGAGCAAAGAAGTTAGCAAACAAAGCAAGCGAGTTTGGCGTTCGTGGAAGCCGAGTGGTCAGAACTTTGTAGTACAATTCACTAGCACCCACCACCTGAGCAATTCCTTAAGATCAATTTTTTATTTTATTTTGGTTGTAGTTTTTTAATTATATATTTTATTTTACTTTCTTTCCTTATTGTTTTATGTCATTTCCCATAGTTATTTCAAGTTAAATAAAGTTTTTAGAGTTTACTTTTATTAAAAAGGACACAACTATGATTATATAAAAAAGTTTAGTATTAAAATAGTAAACAAAATTTTATTGCCCGAAGATTTGAACCTACGGCCTCTCGGCTCACTTAAATCGCAATACTGCAGTCTGTTAGTTTAAAATTTTGATCAGAGCAACTGCGCCCTTAATCCGGATTAACTTTGCCGTCTGTCTATGCTATAACATAGAGTACTTTTTTTAAACTCACCTCAGCGCAATGCGCATTTGATCGCCAAAAGGAATATCGAATGACATGTTTATTTGATGATTAGTGCTAACTTCGCGTCTATAGGTTAATAGCCTTGCTGTTACAAGCAAAAACTCAGATCAGATTTTTATTTATTTTGATTTCAATCAATTCGCTGTAAGCAAATGAAAAATATTTTTTGAAGTAGAATTATCGAGTGCAGCAATTTTAAACAAAACGATTTGGCGGTTCTTCGATCTTCTTCTTCTTGTAATAATCGCTTATTTTATGCAGAAAATTGCCACCAAAGTGAATTTCCCCTACATCAGCACTTTACTGCGAGCACACTTGAATTTAACTTAATTTTTTACACTTCAACAAATTCCAATTTATCGCGCTTCGGTGCTGCTGCTGCTGCGTGTGTCCTTTAAAAATCGATCGCAGGATCTAACTGAGTACTTATGTCTGAATGTGTGTATGTATGTCTGCAAGTGAATTATGCATGCGCAAGTTTGTGTATGTGTCGGTATACGTTTCAGCGCGCAATTTTACAGCACTTGTTGCCGCTTATTGCTTGTGTTTTTTTCTCTCTTTTTGGAGGGTTAATTTTATTTTGCACGCGCGCCACAATCGTCCTGGAGGCTTATTTATTATTTATTGAATTTTTCTACACCACAATTCTTTAAATTTTTTACTTAATTCACTTTTTTTTCGCTTGATTCGCTTATGCCGGTCGCATGTCGTCTGCCGCGTTGCCTATCCGTTTTGCACAAGGGTTGTTCGCCAACTGAGAATTGTACAGCGCAAACAAGGCGGCATAAGCTAGCGCCTCAGTCGTCTACTACTTAGTAAGTACATATGTACATGGTCGTTGAGCAGTAAGCGCCAAAATGAATGCATATGTATGGAAATATGTTGATATGAATTCACAAACAACCAACCAACCGACCCACCGTCTGACTGACTGGCAAATCACATCCACAACGTGACCAATGCCAATACAAATACTCTCTTCACAACTACTTGATTTTATTCTGACGCCGTTGCTGCTGCTGCTGCTGCTTTGACTGCAGCCACCATCAACAAAGCCGGCTATAAAAGAATAATGACAGTGGGCACGACAACATCGCGGCTACGTAGGAAAGCCACTAGTAAATATGTGCCCCTTCTCCTCCCCAACTGTGATTGTGCAAATGAAAGGCGAACGTGATTGTAGCGTTGCCGCTTAGCGCTGTTGGCGCTGACGCTGACGCGTTGGCGTTGTCGTTGCGTTTGCTGCTTTAGCGCGCATCGATTATTACCACAACTCAAACGAACATTAGGCTGCCTCATGTGGCATTGGAAAAAATTCGGTTCTCTTATCATTCAGCGAATAATAAAATGTATTCTAATTTAAAACCTCCTCGGAGACATTTTTATTCAATTCTAGGACGTTCCTGAAATAAATTGCTATTCCCTGAATGGCATGCTGGACTCATATATCATAGGCCCTTTTATTTTCATATGAATCCATCTTAGCATTTT
This sequence comes from Rhagoletis pomonella, assembly GCF_013731165.1. NCBI lineage: Eukaryota > Metazoa > Arthropoda > Insecta > Diptera > Tephritidae > Rhagoletis > Rhagoletis pomonella. Next base: position 24,385,905 of record NW_023458555.1, on the reverse strand, counting down.
TGTGGAACAACTCCAACTCTTCACTGCTTTGGATCTACAAGTAATAAGAGCTCTTGCAGATTTCTCTAGTCTAATGTAAAGTCTAAGAGTGTGTGTGGTTAAGGGATATCATCAGCATAATCCGCGTAAATTTGATAGGTATTAAAACGTGGCCGACGCTGACTTATTGGCAATGCATAGGGATAACAGCCCCTACAACTCGCGAGCTAAGCCTTGAGTCCCATAATAACCTCGTCTGCAAACGATTTTGGAACCAATCCAGACCTTCAAAGAAACTGCATAATTATTTAACTGAAAAATAATGAAGGCAGCGAGGCAAATGAGCTCCAACGTTATGCCATATTGATGATAAACGCGTAGCCTCCCCCAATCCTTGCTGGAAGCAACGAAATTGTTAGGTACAGCTTCAACTCAAATACTCTCGAACTCCGAAAGAAATGAGTACATACAAGATCAAGGAGACACCGCGAGTAATCTAAAGATGTCCCTATTTCTATGGCATCAGAAACAAATCGAGCGGTCCTATCCCAAATATCGAATTTCAATCGATATCCCAGACTGGCGAAGACTTCGAGAACCTGCTTCTGCCGTCAGAATTGGGGGACGTGAACGAGTATATCGTCGAGACGTTTCAAGCGCATGGACTGAGATGATTTACTTCCGTTGGATAAATCAGACCCAGCAACACACAAAGAAAGCGATGCGCAATGCGAGACTGATGAAGATGAGTGTCGATCGTTTTCGAGAACATACCTCCGCTTTCGAAACGGGGGGCGAGCACGAGTATATTGTCGAGGTGTTTGAAGAGACTGGTCTGAGACGACTCGCCAGCTAAGAGCTACACGCACAGTTCAGCAAATAGAACACGGTGAGAATCAAAGTGTAGAGCCAATCAACTAATATCTGGCCGCACATCTTTTATCTATTTAGTGGACTTAGTTTGCGCTTAAAATTAAGGAAGAAAGAGTTCAGTTTAAGGATATTTCTCTTACTGATAGAACCCAAGCCGTCGAAGAAAATCACTTCAAAAAGTGCTGTCAAAAAATGCGGCGTCTCTGGTTTACATTCAGTAGACGAACAGCAACTGATCGTCATTTCGCTAGGAAATTCTAGAGGTATTATTGAATGTACACTTTCCGGGATGTACTCTGGAAGCTAGCTCACATACTCAGTTTTGTTTCTTCGGTAAAAAAATCGCAATTTCAGCTATAATTACATTTCCAAAATCAAAAATAATGAAATCTGTTCAAATGTATTCGTCACTCTTATTAAAATTTGCATGAAGTACTTTTAGAAACTTGTTTCTATGAAAGCATAAGCTTGCTGGTCAAAGTAAATATTTTGTTGAATTTTGACATACAAAAAATAATAATTTTTTCAAGACCTGGTAGAGGGGTGGTTTAAAATTTTAAAACTTCGTGGATTTCTTTATTTTGTAGGTAGAAAAAAGGAAGGGTGCTCCATGATTTTGGTATTTTAAGAACCCACCTACAAATTGAGACAATCAGAAGATACAAAAACTTTAATCATTGAACTCAACTTTAAACTCCGCAAAAGCCTCAAGACCCTTTCATCATAGTTCAGCTCATGAATTATCTAGAATTGAACAAAAATAAAATTCATACACGTATAAAAAACTAATTTTTATATTTTGTGAGGGGAGCATTGCCTAACTTTTTTCGCGAGTCATCCTAGTAAGCCTACCACCATATGTACACGTATCTATGCACCCTGCAGGGAAAACGCGGACTAGTGAATCAAATTTCTAGTTCCGTACTAGGTCTTTATCGCCAAAAAGGAACTAGTCCGATAGGAACTAGATCCCCACCAGTCCAAAATCGGAGAAAAGTGGTACTTTTAAGAAATTAATTTTTTTCAGTTTTTTTCACTAGAAATCTATATCTAAAGTGACGAATTTAGAAATGGTTCGGAACTATAGAAAAAGGGATGCAGAACGAACTAGATCCTATTTGTCGAATTTAGAACTATTTCGGAACTATCGAATAAGGGATGCAGCGGGGGCTTGTTTACTTTACATAGATATGTGTTCGTCGGCTTTTTCGTTCGAATACGCTTCTGTTCTGTGCTTCGCAAATGCTTTTTCATAGCTTGGTAATACAAAACTAAAGTTTGTGTTAATATTTCAACATCTTGGGACCGTCTGGAATCTAAGAAATAACAGCGAGCACCTCTGCAAACCCAGCTACAGCTGAAGGTATGTAAACGTACATTTCTTACAATCATTCAAACAAATTTAATTTCAAATTTAAAACACATTTCTTCCAAAATAACTTAAAATCGCACACACGGAAGAACCAAAAAGATTGAAAAATCATGATACTTTTTTCTTACGTCTGTCGATTTTAGAACTAGTTTGGAACTATAGAATTTAGGACTACTTCGGAACTATCCAAAAAGGGATGCAGCGGGCGGCAATTGACACTTCCTAGGACATCGCCATGTTAAATTCGCCAGTTGTTTGCATGCAAAAGAGATTTATCGCGAACCAGTACTGGGTCTAAATGTACTAGAAGCGCCCCAGTTCAGAACTAGAGATTTTCCCCACAGGGCATATACATATGTACATATGTATGAGTATTAGAGTGGTCCAAAATTGCATGTGAAAAAGTAAAATCTGAATTTTTATGCACCACCCCTAGGATTATTCTATACCAAAATATATATATATATATATATATTCACATTTTCCTTATTTTGGGTATTACTGTTGAAAGTCTCCTGAAAAGGACCTGCGATTACCGATCGAAAAATATTGACTTTCTTGACTTGAGGAATTATATACCATTTTTACGAAGTTGTTTTATTCCTATATAAAATACTTGGAAAACTTTGAGCGCTTTGAGCGACCTAAAAATATTTATTTTCAAAATGAAAAAAAACAGTGCTATACTTTTTTCGATATAGAACAATCCTAGGGGTTGAGAGCATTACAATTCCGACTTCACTCTTTTTGGACCACCCTAATGAATATACAATATCGCAAGTTAAAATTACAAATGTGGCCCTCCTTTCGCTAAGTGTAGCAGAGAGCGCTAGCGCCGCGCCGGCTAGATTCCCTGTAGTCTCGTTGCCCCTTAGTAGTTGTCTATCAATCCATTAGCCAATTTCAAGAAATTATTTTCATACTTCATCACAGGTAGTGGCTGTACATAAGAACGCTTTTCTTTCTAATTATATGCTATGATGTGTGGGAATATTTATTTATGCTACATATTATACGCACAATGTGCGACTGATCTTAAATGCTTTACTTGTTTACTACATTTTAACAATATGTTTATTAATTTATTTATAATTTTTTTTTAATTATTTATTAATTTTTACTTACGCAATGCGTGTCTTGAGTCGTCGGATTTGGAACAACAATTAAAATGGTTTTTGACTTTTTATGGTAAGCAAAAAATAATACAAATTTTCTTCCAGTGTACACTGCTGGCAACATTTGTTTACAATCACAGTTAGCTACAAAACTTTTCTTGTTTGACAAGTTGTGCGCTTAGTTGTGTTGCTTAGTTGACCTCCCACTACCTCAAAGTAGCAGTGCTTATTCATATGCATGCGCATACTTAAACACGCTATTCTATAAATCGATACGACTAGTCGTCACTTGGCGGTAGTTTAATAAGGGTAATATACATTTTGTACACTTAGAAAAATTTGGCTATAAAAAGTAATACAAATTAACCCGCAATTCGGTAATAAACTATGATATGCTGCTTTTAAAAGAAATAAATTGAGCACGCGGGTACCTACATATGTAGATAGGGGATTAACTTTTTTGAATTTACCGGGTTATGGCTTTAAATTAAACGCTGCTTACAGAAATCGACCATCTTTTAAATAATTTAGGTTTGATTAATATTAAGAGAATGGAGCGGTCACTTAATGATAACTCTCAAGGGCGACCTATTTGATCCACGTATCGTTAAGGAAACTCGCCAGGTTCCTTGGCTGTGTTTTATTTTGGTCACAAGCGTAGTTAGAACTTCACGCAGACCCATAATGTACTCTTCTTTTTGCACGAGGGGCAGGTGCAACCTGTATTGGTCAGAAGGAGCAGATCTCCGGTGAAGTTAAGCCTCGGCACGCTAATTGCTTTTAGTTATTCTCCAACCCTAAGGATGAATGGGTTTTTAGGTTAGGTAAGGTTGATGTGGCTGTCGGTCTAATGGCCAACTCACTTAGACCTTGCAGATCAATTGTAAGATTGTTTTTTTTTCCTATACCATAGTTTCGTAGTATAGCTAAAAAGCGCCTACCTAAAAAGCCCGCTCTGCTGCTAGCAAAAGCTGGGAAGCTACAGAAGAAGTGCTCAACTGTTTCTTTTTCTTCCCCAACTCCGCAACTCCTTCAATATTTATGGTAGTATATTCCTAGTCTCGAAACTTGCCTCTAGTAGCCTAGTTGTTTTAAAAGTGTCCTTGTCTAACCGTAGCCTATTTTCCTCTTGAATAATATAAATTCTAATAGCTATCTTTCAGGTTGCCATAGGTATCCTAATATTTTCTGTGTTTTCACACGGTGGAAGATTAGTACCTTTACTGGCTAGCTGATCGGCTCTGCAATTTCCTTCAATATGTTTACGACCCGGGATTCTTATGAGGCAGAACCTGAAGTACGTTTGATCTTAGATTAACCGCATTCATTGATTTAATGGACGCCTGACTATCCTAGAAGTTATTAACAGTAGTCTTCGTGGCGGCATGTGTATTAAGGTATACAACAACCTATTTTATAGTAAGAACTTCTGCCTGATATACGCTGCATGGGTTCGGAAAGCGAATGGATAGTTTCAGTCATAATTCTTTAGAAAAAACTCAATATCTAACCATGTTGTCTAGCCTTTATCCATCCGTGTAAAAAATTATTTCCACCCTTCTGCATGGTCTTGGTGTTTGCCGATCTCTTCTTGACGGGATGTTCATCTTAAAGAGGCTATCGAAGATGGGTTTATGGGCGGAGAAGAGAGACAGAACTAAAATTATACTTAAAATGGCGCAATACCGAAACCGATTGGTCTTCAAATCAGGGATGGCGGAAATTCTTCTCATCCACTCAGAAGAATCTATCATCATAAACAAACAAAGCATTTGTCTTGACTATAATGTTTAAAAGAATCAGTTTTTCAAGCGCCTCGAAACTCGAAGATGGTGTTGTTTTCAGCAAAAGCAGGCCGCACAGTAAAAGAGCTCCATATAAAATATGTGCTGAAAAATGTAACGTGGAGTACTTTTGCCTAAGAATAAATAAATATGAAAGATGGTTGAATTTAGCGGACTGCCACGGCCCCGCGGATCTGGTAAATTTTATCTGATTCAAATGAAATTCGGTGTGTTTTTAGAGAAGTTTATCTTTGTTCCTTGAAGAAGAAATTGTTCTAGATATTTTTTTATTTGTCTGTTGTAAAATGGCTATGTGAGATTTACCCATTTTGTCTGCATCATTTAGCAACTGTGGTCAGCATTTTTTGTAGGTGATTAGAGAAAATACGTTCAAACGTAACTCTGATTAATATGATGTTGTGACTACGTCATAGCCCTTAAAATTGAAGCCATTTTCTTGAAGAAGGCAAAGTAGTTCGTGTTATACGATGGACTGTAATAGAGAAAAAATCCCTCTACCCTATGGGCATTTTTGCGTAGCTAAAAAACTGAGTTAAGTTTTCCTCTATTATTGTTATTTTTTTCTTAATTTTCTTCTCTTCTTATTTGGCGCTGTAACCGCCTAAGCGATTTTGGCCGAGTCCAAAACAGCACGCCAGTCATTTCTCTTCTGTGCTAACTGACGCCAATTGAAAATGCCAAGTGAAGCCAAGTCCTTCTCCACCTGGTCTTTCCAACGCAGAGGAGGCCTTCCTCTTCCTCTGTTACCAGCATCGCGGCCCGCGTTGAATATTTTCAGAGCAGGAGCGTTTCTGTCCATCCGAACGACATGGCCAAGCCAGCGGAGCCGCTGAATTTTAATTCGCTGCACTATGTCTATATCGTTGTAAAGCTCATACAGCTCATCGTTAAATCGTCTGCGATATTCGCCATCACCAACGCGTAAAGGTCCGTAAATCTTTCGCAGAATCTTTCTCTCGAAAACTCCAAGAGCCGCCTCATCAGATGCTTTCATTGTCCATGCTTCCGCGCCATACACCAGCACAGGCATGATGAGTGACTTATAGAGTGTGATCTTTGTACGACGAGAGAGGACTTTACTTCTCAATTGCCTACTCAGCCCAAAGTAGCACTTGTTGGCAAGAGTGATTCTCCGTTGGATTTCAAGGCTGACATTATTATTGGTGTTAATGCTGGTTCCCAAATAAACGAAGTCGTCTACTTTTTCAAACTTGTAACTGTCAACAGTGACGTGGGTGCCAAGACGCGTATGCTCTGACTGTTTGTGTGCTGACAGGAGATACTTCGTTTTGTCCTCGTTCACCACCAGACCCATTCGCTTTGCTTCTCTATCCAATCCCGAGAAGGCAGAACAGACGTAGCCCTTGTTTTTACCGATAATATCGATGTCGTCGGCATACGCCAGCAATACTTTATAAGAGCGTGCAATTGCTGGCGTATTTCTTAATTTTCAGCTGTTTATATTTTAAAAAGATAAATATTTTTTTACCGCCCTTTTATTAACTTGGGATGTGCGCCTAAAAGATGCAGCGATTTCTATTCTCAAGTTACATACCTGATGACAGTAGGAATGGCAATTATAATAGGGAGGTTCTAGTTTTTTAAACTATAATTTTTTTTTTTTCATTTACTTTTCAGAAACGTTTTTTTCTTCATAAAAAAAAATCATTTGACTTTTGGATTTCATTGTTTAAAAAAATATATATTTGTTTTAATTTCATTTAGTTTAAGGAACTTATTTTATATACTTTTTTTCAAGTTTAACTTTCTTATAATTTTTTCCAAGGAATTTTTTATTTAATTAAATTTTAGGAACTTATTATTTATTTTATTTTTCATTTTTGATTTAATTTGCTTTTAATATGGAAAAATTCTTTTAATATGATCTTTTATTTTTTAATATATATTTTTTTATTTTTTATTAAAGTTTTTTTTTAATTAAAATTTTTGTAAACTTATTGCTAAAATACATATAAACAGAATAACGCAAAGACTTCCTCGTTGGCAGATCTTTCGAAAGAGCTTTCAAGATAGTTGCCAGAATTGACAATTAAAGGACTGCCCTGTAAAGCGAGATTCATAATGAATATTCATTACCCTTCATGCACAATACAAACATGTAACGAGAGATGGAAAAACTAACTTTTAAAATGGGCGTAGTTTCTGTATCAACCACACATTTAATTCAATCACGTTAGCTTCATCATTTAATTTACTAAGTAGTCTTTACATAACAGCCGCCAATACGTATACTTAGAATTTGATTACATACATGCACGCATACATATGTACATACATACCACAGACAATGCATGTATGTATGTACATCATAGATGGGCACACCAATACAGTCTCATTTTGTCATGGTATTCGTGAATCGCGCTTAGTAACAGTTGCCACATTTCTATATTGTACAAAAGTGCGTCTTTTTTTGCGCGTGTTAGAAAACGCTCTTACAGGCTAACCTAATATTCACGGCTTGCGTTTTGGTACGCATGCCGTCGAATTTGTTTTTCTGCGTCACCCGAAATTGACTTGCGTGCGTTTGCATTTGATTTCATTGAGCGAAACGTCAAATCAAAATGTCACGCAGAACAAAAATTGGAAATTGAGTTAGCTTCATACGCACGCCGTTCAATTTCGGTTGATCTCATACAAGTTGCATGTGCATGAGAAATTTTTGACAATAAATTGGCGGCGTGCGTGAATATTAGGTTAGCCTGTTACAAATTTATATTTAATTTGTCTTATGAACATGAAACGAAAATAATAAAATATAATAAAAAAATAATGAATAAATAAATACAAATAATGAATTATGAAATTAATTTTTGTAAGTACATATGTACGTGCATGAAAAGTTTTTTAATTTAATTTCATTAAACTAATGTTTTAAAAAATCATAGTTTATTCAACAACAAAATTCACAAAGTTGCTCGCGGTCATCACCTTCATATTTTTCATATTCCGGATGGAATGACAAATAATGTCGCCTTATATTAAAAGTACGATTCCAAGTGGTCGTATTACCACATAACAAGCATTGGGCGTTATTAGCTTTTTTAAAACCAAAAACTGTAATTGGCACTCATACTCAGACATTTTGGGCATTGTTACATATATAGGTGGCAACCATGCGCTAAAATTACGAATAAAAATATTCAACGGCGAAGCATAGTGTCAGTCTCATGAAATCTGAAAGCAGACTGAATTGAAATTCGCTGCGTCGTTTCTGTATACGTATAAGCGCTGCGACGCAGACGCTACTCGCGAGTAGCGTTTTGCCCATCATTGATGTACATGTAACAACCGCAGTAGCTTGATAGATATAAAATGACAAGTAATCAGTTAACATCGCTTATTATTGAAAAAAAAATAAAAAAACATAAAAATAGTGAAGCTGGGACGAGTTGCCTATTCAGAAATAATTAGATGACTTTCACAAAAATTACTAATTAATGGCGAAATGTTTACATGTTAGCAGCAATTAGTTGAGATCTAACTTTAATTATATTAGATTGATTCCTAGTGTAAATAACTACATACATAGTATGTATATATATGTTTGTATGTATGTTTTTTTTTTGTATATTACACAGCATGGAAAATTTAATGAAATGCTCTCTTCTTAAATTGCTATTTTCACAAAAACTGAGTTCTGATATAAAAGTTTACCTGAGCTTTAACTAATATATATCGCTTGTTAATAGAAGTAGCTGTTGGATTGCTAAATAAAAGTTAACACCAGTTATCAGAGTTAAATCTGGAACTAGTTTTTGTAAAAATTTCAGATAGATCGTATTGAATCAAAGCCCTCGAAATGTACTATCCTACAGTGGCATAGCTAGGACATTGAGTACCCGCTCACTCACAAAAAAGATTGATACAAGACAGCAGACAACATCCATCATCAATGCCATACACGGTTAAAAATTTCGGTTTTAATTTTAAACTTTTTGGACTACATATATGACCAAACTAAATTCAGTTTCAAATACAAACCTTCCAAGTTTAAAAAAAAGAGAGCACATATGTTGGGTTTAGAATTTAAACAATTCGGTTTAAATGTTAAACCCAAATATTTTCATAATTAAGAATAAAAAAAAAACAATCTTAAATTTCATGCTCCGTCTGGTTGGGATTGAACCCGGACAGCCTTGGTAGCAACCAATTGTATCAAGCATCTTTGCACACTCAGCTACAGCCACGCATGTAAATGTGCTTTCATATGTTGAGTTTGAATCAACACCACAATTCGCTGTGCAAACATATTCTATTTCGGTTTAGATTTTAAACCAAATTTTCTATATATGAAACCTAGAAACTAGAATTAAAACATTTTGGTTTGATTTTTAAACCACGAACTTTTTGGGCTAAAATTTAAACCAGAATATATTAAAAATTGCGTAAAACTATTGACTGTTTTAAAGAGTAGACTATAAAAGTTTAAAAAAGGCAGTAGTCCCAGCGCGGTTTAAAAATTAAACCCACATTTTTGACCGTGTAGAAACATTAGATTTCGTCACAATTTTGTTTTTTTTTTTGGGCCGAAATTCTAGTTCCTTTTAAAATGTGGTCTGAACACGGAGGCAGAATGCTGTTTGTGATTCGGGACTTGATCAAAAACTCATAGTCTGACGTAGATAATTTTTGAGATCAATAAATCAAAGAAATAAAAAAAAAACATTTTTTACTATACTGCCCGAACAAAGTATTGGCACAGCAAATTTTTGACAATATGTGCAATAATAATAATATTTTTCCGCAAATTTTGTATAAAAATAGGGTTAATTTTTTTGTGTATGCAGATTTGTAGCCCAATTATTTTTATTGTAATAAAGTGGAAATTTTAAGTAGCTAAAACTACCGTTGATTTTTGGTATTCACGCAGTCTCTTCCAAACAAATTTTTTTTTTCGAAAATACTTTATATGGAAAAAATGCAAAACACCTTTAACAAAAAAATCTCAAAAATCCGAACTTGCATTTTTTTACTAGAATTTAATGGACTGCATACTCAAAAAAATTCTAAAAAATCTGATTAAAAATTTACTGAATTTTCGCGAGTTTTGCACAAAGTTTAGGAATTATATTTTTATGTGTTTTGTGGTAGAATGAGCCATATTTTTATACAAAATTGCCATAAAAATATTAGAATAAAAATTGTTGCATATATTGTGTAAAAATTTGCTGTGCCAATACTTTGTTCCGGCAGTGTATAAATAAAATCCAGTCAAACACGAATGAGTTTGTTTTATAGTGCATTGTACAGTGAGGTATATTTAAAGTTTTTATTTTTGTATTTTAATCATTATTTAATATATGCAATATTGTACATAGTTTACAAATTCTTAAAGCCTTTCATTCACTTTTATTTCTATAATTATCGTTTACTAAATATTAAAATTCGAAAACTACATTTTTATATACAAATACGATATACAGGGTGTCCCAGAAGTAACGTGCCAAACTTTAGGAGAAGGTAGGTGGGGGGGTGAGCTCCCTGATTTACAAAAAATTTTCAGGTAAAAGTGTCACCGTTTTTGAAATATTTAAATTTTTTCTAATTTAAAAAAAATCGTGCCTTTTCATGTGTTTTCTTTAACTGCAACTACAAACCGGGCAATACTTAGTAAATTTTTTATGTAAAATACTTCCAGATAGTTGCCTCTCCATACTCAAATGCAATGTAGTTAAAATATATTAAGGAACCATCATAAAATTAGGACTATTTCTGGATTTTTAACTTTTTGATACTTTCTTCCCCAACTTTGACTATCTCGGGTGAAAAAAAATGTACTGAGCTATAACTTTACATTACATAAAAAAATTGCTCATTTAATAAAGATTTCAGAAAGGTGCCACACTTACTGTTTTGAATAGAAAAAAAAAGTTATAGCCGATTTTGTGGGTAAAGGACTGAGACACGCTAGAATGTATTTAATAGATTTAAATTGAATTTGCTCTTGTTACCGTCAAATCACATGCTAAATAGTACAAAGGTACATTATTACCTGCTCCTGACATTATTTTGTGTTACTTACCGGAATTAGTGAAAGTGGATTTTGTGAAGTTGGACCCTTCGAACATTGTGTTATTAATACTATGACAGAGAACACGCAGTATACCTCGCATGAATATGCGGATATTCACCTAATTTACGGTGAAGCTTGCTGTAGTGTCAGAGCTGCTCAAAGACTCGATGCAGAGCGATACCCAAATCGTCGGCATCCGGGTCGTGAAGTATTCGCCCGGACTCATAGAGAAATATATGAAGGTAAGACTTTTACACCTTTCTTGTTTGCTTTCTTGTTAACTATCATTTTTCACTTTTTAAGGTCGCATACCTGGAAGGCGTGGCGGCGAAACAGGACGTCCTGCAACGGTAGATGCACGGGACGGGACGGACGGGAATACAAAAAACTACAGTTCACAAAGCTTTAAAAGACCATCGATTTCTTCCCTACCACATTCAACGTGTTCAGGCTCTACGAGAAAGAGATTACCTGGCGAGGGTTAGATTTTGTCGTGAAATGTTGCGAATGCATGAATCAGACCCCAACTTTTTTAATAAAATAATTTGGAGCGATGATTCATCATGCAAACGTGATGGTTAGATTAATTTACATAACCTTCACAGTTGGCAGATAGACAATCCTCACGAAGAATATCGTTCGCAGTACCGGTACAAAATAAATTTATGGTGCGGTATTTTTAATTGTCAGATATTGGGACTTGTGGAACTGCCGCCAACGACCAACTTTCCCAGTTACTCAGAGTTCCTTCAGGAACGGCTTCCAACTCTTTTAGAAGATGTACCCTTAAACCTGCGGCGACGACTATGGCTGCAAAATAACGGTTGCCCTGCTCACTACGGGCGTGAAGTAAGAGCTCAACTAGACGAAACTTATCCCCGCCGATGGATTGGACGATACGGGCCAATCACGTGGCCCGCTCGATCGCCAGACCTGAATCCATTCGATTTTTTCTACTGGGGCTGTCTTAAGGACAAAATTTATTCAAAAACAATTCAAAACGAAGAGCATTTGCGGGAACAAATAAATGGAGCTGCTGCTGAGATAGCCCAATTGGGTTTAAGATCTCTAAAAGCGTCTTTTCTTAACCCTAGAACACACACCCAGAAAATACCACGTAAACACACACCCGGGATACGTTTGTACCCGGGACCTTATTTTGCGGTTTTTTTAATGCTTATTCAACCGATTTCTATGATTTTTTTTTTGAAATGTATATTTTAATATATAGCAAGTATTTTGTCTTTTGTTTCATTCGAATATTCCTACTGGTTCCAGCGATATGGGCAAATAAAGTCAGGACATGCAACAGTGGATTTTTGTTTTTTTGTTGTTGTCCTGATAAATGCAAAACAAAATAATATAATTTATAATAATATACTTGTAGAGTAACAACGAATACACATTTTGGTTTTTATTTCATTGAAATATTCTACCTGGTTCAAAAGATATGTGCAAAAAGGTCGCGCAAGGTATGGGTACGTAGGTAGCAAATACACTGGTATAACTGGTTTTTGTATTTTATATGCAGCTGCAAGGGTTGTTTTCACACGAGGTGTTGTTATAAATGCTGCCTGTTGATATTTTCATTATTGTTTTGGTGCTCAAAAGTGTAAGAAGTGAAAATATAAGTGAAAATAAATATAACTGAAACTATAAATAACTGGATACGAAATGACTTCAAGAAGAAACGAATATTTATCAAGTGCAGCATGTAGAAGGTAAAAAATGTAAAATAAGCAACAATGTAAACATATACTAATTTTTTTTATTATGCAGGCTAACTGAGGAACAGCGAGAATCATATATACAATCTTTATTTGATGAAATTTGTGACGATGACGCTCCCTATGACTTTGACTCAGAAGATGAAGAAGAAATTCAAATCAATGACATTGAAATTGCTGATGACGATGCTGAAGTTTTGCAAAGTGCCGCAGAAGTATTACCTGACTATGACTATGCGGACTATGAGGATGATGAAGAAGACGATGAAGAAGAAGAAGTAGAAGAAAATAATGAATTACCTGCTAGTGCCGAAAAATTTGTTGCACGTGATGGTACTGAGTGGATGAAAGAACCAAATGTAAGTCGTCAGGTACTCAGACAAAATATTATAAGAGAACGTTCTGGACCAGCTAGATGCACTGAAATGTTGTCAATAGAGCAAACATTCAAATGTTTCATGAACGTTGAAATGGCTGATATAATTATGCGCCACACAAATAAGTTAGCAAAAGAAACTTATAATGCTTACAACAATGCGCATCCAAACACAACTCCTAAGTCATGGACGCCTGTGTCAATAACAGAGCTGTATGCATTTTTTGGCATACTTATTATGACTGGTGCGAACCATAGCAATGGAGAACATGTTCGAGATTTATGGAGCGTCAAAAACTATCCTTTATATCGCGCCACAATGGGAGTCAACCGTTTCTGTTCGATATTGCGGTTCCTAAGATTTGACGATAAAAACACTCGTGCAACACGCTTACTAACTGATAAAGCAGCACCGATCAGTGAGTTGTGGACGATGATGAACAATAATCTTGCTGCACATTACAAGCCCAGCTCATGCTTGACGATTGATGAACAATTATTTCCTTACCGTGGACGCACACGGTTTACGCAGTACATACCGTCAAAACCTGCTAAATATGGTATCAAGGTTTGGTGGATTTGCGATGCCACAAATGCATATCCACTGCATGGACAAATATATAGTGGCCAAGCAGAAACTGGTAGGGAAACGAACCAAGGCGAACGAGTGGTGAAGGATTTGTCTGCCAAATACCAAGGAAGTGGCCGAAACATTACAATGGACAATTTGTTTACGACCTTGCCAGTTGCAGAACTGCTTCTCACCTGGAAACTCACGATCGTTGGAACTTTGCGCAAAAACAAATCATATATTCCTCAAGAAATGAAGCAGAACAAAAACAGGACAATTGGTTCAATGACATTTGGCTTCAAAAATAATGTGACAATGTGCTCTTATGTTCCCAAAAAAAATAAAGCAGTAATTTTGCTTTCGACCATGCATAATGATGCTGAAATAGCTGACAGTGGGAAACCTGAAATAATTGAATATTATAATCGTACCAAAGGTGGTGTTGATCGAATGGACCAAATGTTTGCGGAATATCCAACACAAAGACAAACAAAACGATGGCCACTAGCGATGTTCTTCAACATGTTGGACATTACAGCTCTTGCAGCCTACATTGTCTACGATTTGAATAACCCTATGTTGCCTTGGAGAACAAACAACAAGCGTAAGCAGATCCTGCGCAGCTTGGCTGAAGCATTGTGTATGCCCATTATTGAAGCCAGAGCCATAAATCGTCAAGTGACGCGAAATTTTTCGACTAAAATTGCTATTGAAGCATATTTCAACCGACCGGTGGAATCAATGGTGTCAACAGCAGCATCAACATCTGCCGCAGCGCGCACGCCAAAACCTGTGTCCGGATCTTGCTATTTATGTTACGCACAAGAGGAAAAACGCCGTAGAAAAACCAGAAAGCTGTGCGACAAATGTAAGAAGCCAATGTGTCTTGAACATTCGGTCACATCAACAAATTGCTCTATTTGCCATGATTTTCCTTAGATATAAGATGCATTTTTATAATTTTTATAATAAAAGTCAATAATATAATGTGTGAAATTAATATTTTTAATTTTTCAAATAAAAAAAAATATGAAAAATGTTTTTTTTTTATTATTATGAGGATTTTTACTATTGGGGTACAAACGTATCCCGGGTGTGTGTTTACGTATATAATGTGTTTGGAAGGCTGTAGCTCCTGAACCAATGGTCCGATCTGGTTCAAATTTTGAATTTGAACTCAAAACTAAATAATCTTCCTAGATCCGAAGTTAGCGGTATAGAGGTTCAAAAGTTACAACACTTCAAAGTTGAAAGTGGATACATTTGTACCCGGGTGTGTGTTCTAGGGTTAAAAGGTGCCGAGCTTGTATTAGAGTAGAAGTTCGCCAATTTGAGCATATTTTATCAATAAATGAATAAATTTTTCTTCAAACAACTCATGTATATCTTATTTCACGTGAACCCATCCTTCACACAAAATATTGATAGATATAGCCCTTGTTATAGACTCTACTCCGAATTCCGGTAAGTAACATAAAATAATGTCAGAAGCAAGTAATTATGTACCTTTGTACTATTTAGCATGTCATTTTACGGTAACAAGAGCAAATTCAATTTAAATCTATTAAATACATTCTAGCGTGTCTCAGTCCTTTACCCACAAAAGCGGCTATAACTTTTTTTTTTCTATTCAAAACAGTAAGTGTTGCACCTTTCTGAAATCTTTATTAAATGAGCAATTTTTTTATGTAATGTAAAGTTATAGCTCAGTACATTTTTTTCACCCGAGATAGTCAAAGTTGGGGAAGAAAATATCAAAAAGTTAAAAATCCAGAAATAGTCCTAATTTTATGATGGTTCCTTAATATATTTTAACTACATTGCATTTGAGTATGGAGAGGCAACTATCTGGAAGTATTTTACATAAAAAATTTACTAAGTATTGCCCGGTTTGTAGTTGCAGTTAAAGAAAACACATGAAAAGGCACGATTTTTTTTTAATTCGAAAAAATGTAGATATTTCAAAAACAGTGACACTTTTACCTGAAAATTTTTTGTTTATCAAGGAGCTCACCCCCCCACCTACCTTCCCCTAAAGTTTGGCACGTTACTTCTGGGACACCCTGTATGTACACTCGTTTGATTCAATTTTGAAAAATAAAATATTCATTTAAATAACAATAAATATTTATAATAAACAATTCACGTTTTTTCTTATACATACATATGTTATACATAATTGACTATTTCGGATTTACGAGCCTAATTTCATTGTTCAAGTTATTGTGCTCTCTTTTCTCACTCTCACCTTCTCAATACAGCAACTCCTTATGATGATCGTAAGCGCTCGCCCATACCTTAGCCTTTGCTAATTCTGGCCATTCGATTAGCTTTAAGTCATCATTTATATTTAAGCAGAGAATTTTCGGTTCACTTTTCTTGAGCGGTTCCCACGTCAGTGTTGTCATGCCGGGTATTTGCTCGTCGTTGGGATTCCCACTAAGCGCGAATTGTGTCCAAAATCCGAGCATACGCTCTATTGTGCGATATTCGCGACTCTCTTTGGGCACTCGATGTGAGTAAAGATTTGAAAATAGGAAAGAAAGTTCATCTGCATGCGACACACCCTTTACGCCACGCCCCATGCGAAAAATACGAAACGGATGTGGCAACTCTTCGGAATCGAAGTCAAAACGATAGAGATAAAGCGGTGCTCCGGCAGCGTATGTGAAGCGTGAGCGTATAAGTCGGTAGAGAGGCAAATGAAGGTAACTGTATTCTATGATCTGCAAAAAAAAAAACGCTATGTTATTCAATGATTTTTAAGTTAGTAATCGCTTGTGCTTTTAATTCGTTTGGAATTCACTCACCTTTTTATATTCCTCAATCGTTGGTATTTTCCCACTGACATGCGTTACCTTCAATTTCTGCTCAAATTTTTCCCTTTCCTCACTTACGGCAACTTCAAAGGGCACAAATGGTTCCAACGAGTAAGTCTTTTGTCTTTGGGCTAAGGTGGCTAATTGTTTTGCACCTGCAATTAAAAGTTTTTGTTATCCATAACAAGAAAATAGAAGAATAGAACTAATTGCATTCATTGTAGTCTTATACTACCTTAATTAAAATTGTTTTACTAATATGATCTGATCTAGTCTAATCAAATCCAACTCAATCTAATATACATATGAATACATATAATAAAGTTGTAACATGTATATATGCAACTGTATTTGTTGTTGTAAAAGTTAATATGGTGGATCTTACTTAAGCAAAATCCACAATTTTGCTAAAGATCTAGCTTAAAATATAGGGGAACAAATACTTAGAGAGTTGCCACCTGTTTGAATATTGCAGATAAAGTAATTATTACGATATGGCTGACAAAAGAAAGAGGTTTAAGAGGACATACAGTCGAAAATATTTTTGTGCAAGGTTGCCACGTGTTTAAAAATTTCAATTTGATTTATTTGATAAGATAAACTAAATACGGCGATGTGGGTATCAACCTAAAAAGGTTTGGGAAAATTTACGACCAAGTTTTTAGAAGGGTTGCCGCCTATTTGCAAATTTTTTTTAATTAAAGTGATAACATAAGGTAAATACTGAATTAATATCTACACATCTGAAGAAAGTGCACGATATGTAGAATCGAGTTACATGAGTATAAGTAAAATTTCCAGGGTTCAATACTTTCGAAAATATATTAAATAACATCCTTGTTCATAAAAAATAAAGTATGTTTCATAAATCGAATTTTTTTTTTTGAAAATCTCACTTCATAAAGCTTTGCAAAACTATCTTAATTTTAAGGAATGAAGCCATACTAGTTCTTGGTAGGAATAACAACACAAAAATACATTTAAGGCGCAGCGAAGCACGCCAGATATTTACTAGTACTATAATGTAATCTATTCGAATCCACTCTAAGCTAATCTTATCGAATCGAATTTATTCTAACCTAATATGACCTAATCCAAGTTAATTTATTTGAGTATAATCAAATAGAATCGAATCTAATTTAATTTAATCTAGTCGAATGTAATCGCATCTAATCTAATTGATTTTAGCTTAATATAATCGAATTTCTTCTAATCTAACCAAATCGAATTGATTATAACCTCATCAAATTTAATATAATCTACTCTGATCCAATCCAGTCGGACCCCATCTCATCTAGTATAATCTATTCTAATCCAATATGATCGAATTTAATTGAAGCTAATATAATTAAATCGAATCCAATCTAATTGGTTGTGACCAAATCGAATCGAATCGATTGTAGCCTAATCGAATTTAATTCAGTCTAATCCAATCCAATTCAATCGAATCCTATCTAATTTAATCTAATCTTTTCTAGTTTAATTTAATCTTCGAATCTAATTTAATCTAATCGAATCGAATGTAATAAAATAAATCGCGTCAAATCTACTTGATTCTAACCTAATCGAATTGAATTTAGTCTAATCCACTCCAATTCAATCGAATTTTATCTAATTTAATCTAATCTTTTCTAGTTTAATATAATTTAATCCGAATAAGTCTAATAGAGCCTTATCTAATCTACTATTATCGCATCTAATTTTATCTTTGAATCCAATTTAATCTGATCGAATCGAATTCAATATCATCTAGTTTATTCGAATTTCGTCAAATTGACTTGATTATAACCTAATCGAATTGAATTTAGTCTAATCTAATCCAATTCAATCGAATCTTATATAATTTAATCTCTATGCTAGTTTAATCTAGTCCAATTTAATCCAATCGAAACATCGAATCGTATATAATCTTATCTATTCCAGTTCAACGTAATCTATTCTGGTCTAGTCTCATTTTAATCCTCTCCCCACTAACCTTGCATTGCTATCAGCCCCTCATCGGACGTATGACCGACCAGCAGCGGTATCGCATTACCCCACGCCGTTTTCATCATTTCTCTAATAGGTTTTGGAATCACACATTCGGGCGTCAGATATGGCTCCACACAATACAGAAATGGCGCATTTATATTACGTGCACGATCGCCAGCTGTAAGTGTTCGATTCTCTAGCGCTATTAGATCTTTCGCTTTACATTTTCTCAAAAATTGGAAAACTTCCTTCTCATTATCTTCACCCTTATATCCAGCCAATTTGGCGAGTGTAAAAGCACGAGCAGTCTGATTTTTCGTCTCCCACAATGGTAAAGCATTGCCCGACATTAAAATAACACGTTGGAAGATACCCTGCGTCTGTTCGGTGAGCATCATACAATGGGCAGAAGCTGCACCAGCACTTTCACCAAACACAGTAATACAGTCCGGATTTCCGCCAAAACTTGAGCAATTATTTTTCACCCACTTAATAGCCAGCACCTGATCTTTGAGGCCAGCGTTGCCAGGTACATTCAATTCGGGAGTATTCAACGAAAGGAAGCCTGGAAAGTGGGAGAAGAAAAGGAAAATGTGATAAAGAAGAACATATGGATAGAGTTCCTTTACTTACCCAGCACTCCAAGCCGGTATTGTATTGTTACAAGCACAACATCCTTTTCCATTAGATAATCAGGTCCATACCAATCCCGAGTAGCCTCACCTATGCTAAAACCACCGCCATGTATCCAAATCATAACAGGTCGTGGCTTATCAGGTTGTATCTGCGTAAGTTAATTAAATGAAATTTTTTGATAATTAAAAAATGGCATTTTTTTAAGGTTTCATCATTCCTTTTGTGCCTACTTACATTATTCGTATATACATTGAGGTAGAGGCAGTCTTCTGATCCTTCCAAAGTGCCAGTAATGGCATGAGTTTGTACCGCCATTTCTTTGGTATTTTTACAATCTCTTACTCCCTCCCAGGGCGTGGGTCGTTGCGGCGCTCTAAAACGTAGTTCGCCTACAGGTGGTTGCGCATAAGGTATGCCTTCGAAACTGTAGTAGGGTACATCATATATCGTTAATCGTTTGATGCCCTCTACTTTTCCATATTCAGTCTCTATAACCGCCGTTTCGCTGGTGGTGTGTCGATTCTGTTGATAACCGTGTTCATAGATTCTGCAAATTGAGCGACACAAGTTTGAGTTAGTTTGGAATAAAGAATAATAAAATTAATAATTCTCAAAAATTTACGAAAGGATTACGCAGCTAAACAATATGGAAAAATGTTTCTCTTTGACAGAAATTTGCAACATTTGTTGCTCTCAAAAGCTGTATTATAGATAGAGATATAGATAGGAATAACAGCATTGACCTAACTTCTTAAAAACCGAGCTGAATTGAGTTCATTCGAACTAGCAATGTTAATTCCGCGATCCCGGCCTTTTTAAGGTCCCAAAAATCCCGGGATTCTTGGCAAATAATCCCGGGATTTTCGGGATTTGTAATTAGCCCTAATGGCAATAATAGAAACTCCTTTTCTTGACCAGTATTGGCTGTATTTATTTTTTTATTCAATAATTAATATTTTTTTATAAATTTCTAGCTCATTTTATATATAACACCGTACGATAGTACATTTTAAACACAAATATCAATATATTCACGAAACCATGGGCCAAATATATTCAAATTGCGTTTTTAGTTTTTCACTCTGACGTCAGTAATTCTAAAATGATTTAAAAAATTCAGTGAAATGTGCTTAGAGAAGAAGTATAGGTATCAAGTTAAACAGGAAATCCTGTAGAATTTCAACAGATTCAAGTTTTTGGTGCAGAAGGATAAATAAGTATTGAAAATGTCCTTTTAAATTTTTGTTCTTGAAATTTCGCAATATTTTTTTTTCGAAAAAATTTTATGTTAAGGAATAAGTCCTTAGTAAACTCGATAACTTTCTCGAATTTCGTCCTTCTAACCTTATCAGCTTAAAAGATTGCCTATTCGTGAATCCAAAAATTTTTAAGTTTTTTTTCATTCTAAAGAAATTTACTTAAGCACTTTTTCGTTCAGATATACGCGGCCGCTGTGTGCGCTATCATTCCGCAGGGTCTGATTTCTATAATGATCTTTTCTAAAGGAAAGGTGGCACCGCTGAGGTGGTTCCATACTAATTTGGTTTAGATTCGATCATTGGATCATGAAGAAATTAACGGTTCTCTTAAAATTTTATATGAGAATTGAAGTCCATTTTGTTTTTTTTTTTGGCTAAAAATTACTTGTTTTTGTCTTTTTTATACAAAGTCTAAGAAAAAATAAACCTGAAAAATACTTGCGTTCCGCATGTACCTTTCCCCAAAAGTTTACATTGCTGACAAATGCAAATAAGGATTAAAATTAATAAAATTAAAGTTAAATATTTTCAAAAATAACAAGAAATACTTTCGCAAAATCTTTAAAGGACCATTCAATTTTTAATTTTTTTATTCATCGCCACGCTGTACATATTTAAGCATTTTCATATATGAAATTGGTTGTTAACTTAATAAAAACTACATCCATTTATATGACTAAATTGGTAAACTCATTCCCGGAACTTTTGAGACACTACATATATACTACATAGACTCATTTAATTTCTTCCAACAATGTTTGTACAGTTGTGATATTTACTATATACATACATACATGCATAAGTACTCGTATTTCAAGTTCAATGCGTGTGACCGCATGACTCACAAAACTTTTTTAATAGACACAGCAAGGCCGAATAGAATAACAAATGCGCCGATAACCGCATACTTAGCCATTAAAAAGCGCAAACACTTAACTTAGTGTATGTAGTTATGCTCTTTTATCTACATGCATACATATCTATTTATACGATGTTATACATATGTATGTAAACTTGAATGCACTTTAAATGAGTTAAGTGATAAAAATGGAAGTTATTTTTAAAAGAGATATGTATGTATGCGTTTACTTTATATTATGCTTTAGATAAGTAACAATAGTAAATAATATTTACTTCAATAAACACAAACTGAACAACAGGACATACAATGCATTAATTCCACTTTAGTTGGACAGAAACATGTTTTCTTCAAGCTTGCATCCGGTCTCGTAGGCATTCAGCAAGCTTCGTTCTCATCTCATTTCGACGAGTGATCTCTGCTTAAGAAAAAAGGTGCAAACTGCTTTGCTTACTTTGGCTTTACCGAAACATAATGCAAAAGCGGACAGCAGCTTGTATGAAACCCGTAATAACTGGACACTACTTTAAGCCGGAAATGCCGTGTTACTAATTGCAACGCTTTTTATACCTTTCATGAGCATGAAATGGTATTATAACTTTGGTCCGATGTTTGTAAGTACCAGAATAAAAAGAGATAGACCCATTAAAATGCATACTTATATGATCATAACGTCGAGCTGAGTCGATTTAGCCATGTCCGTCTGTCTGTCTGTCCGTCTGTTTGTATGCAATCTAGTCTCTCAGTTTTCGAGATATCCGTATCAAATTTGGTAGGTGGGTGTATTTTTATAATGTATTAATCATTTGTCGGAACCGGAAGAATCGGACCACTATAACATATAGCTCCCATACAACTGATTGTACAGATATGAGATTTTTCGTTATAACTTCTCCATTTATGCAGCTAGGAACATGAAATTTTGCAGTACTTGCTCCCATTATCAACAGAATACTTACAGTGAAAATTACAAAGATCGGGTCACTATAACCTATAGCTCCCATACAACTGATTGTTCAGATATAAAATTTTTCGTTATAACTCCTCCATTTATATAGCTAGGAACATGAAATTCCGCACTGTTTTCAATAATTATCAACAGAAAACTTACAGCGAAAATTAAAAAGATGGGGTAACTATAACCTATAGCTCCCATACAACTGATTGTTCAGATATGAGATTTTTCGTTATAATTCATCCATTTATGTAGCTAGGACCATGAAATTTCGCGCTGTTTTCACTCATTATCAACAGAAGACTTACAGCGAAAATAACAAAGATCCTGCAGCCCCCATACAACTGATTGTTCAGATATGAGGTCTTTTATTATAACTCCTGCATTTATGCAGCTAGGAACACCATTACACCATTTTCACTCATTATTAACAGAATATTTACAGTGAAAATAACAAGGATCGGGTAACTATAACATATACATATGTATTTTCCATACATCTGATTGTTCAGGTATGGGATTTTACTGTAAAACTCCTTTATTTGAACAGCTAAAACCGTAACTTTCGTAAGATATTTTATAAATAATAATACAAAGTCTAGTGAGAAAATTGTCAAAATCTATGCTTTATAAGCTTTATCTCCTATACCACTGATTATTCAGATACCAGTTTTTGCGATATATCTCCTTTATGTAGGAAACTAAACCCAATAAATTGTGTTACCGGTTTACATACCGATCACATAGCAGTGAAAATCACTTAGATTGGTGCTAATATAAGGTATATCTTCCATACATCTGATTGTTTAGATGCGATTTTTTATATAAGTATGCAACTGCTCTATCGATGTATGCAGATGTATTCAAAAGCAAGTAATCTGTCAATGTAAAATTTGCAGATGTTCATGAAAGGTATGAAGCCTTCGGCATAGCCGAAGACAGTGCTGCTCTTACTTGTTTAAATTCAATTTAGTTAATTTCTTTTATTATGGCCACGGTGCCGATAAAGTGCATGCCGAAATCCTTGTACCTTCCATGAACATAAACAAATTTCATTTATGCCATATAACGCATCAAGAAAATCGTTTTTTTTTAGAAAAAAAATGCGCAACACCCTCGACAAAAAAATCCCAAAAATCCAGGGTATTTTATTTTTGTTGAAGCTTGCACTTTATTAGACTAAAATTGAATGTGCTACAAAATTGCATACCCGTAAACTTTCTTTGATATAACTAACTCTGATTAAAAACTTTACAATTAAATGTAAATTTTTTGAAACTTGACCAAAATTTTGTGAAATTTGTGCAAGCTTTGAAATTATTTATTTGTCAATGTTGTTGTGGCTTCTTAACATTTTATTTTTAATATTTTTAATATTTTTATTGAGCTTTGTACCACTATTGTTTATTAGGAAAAATTGAAAAAGCAACAAAGTCTAAGCGGTAAAAGTTACAGCACTATTTCGGAGATCACCACATCTCCTCATCGGACTTCTTTTTTTCTAGACTTCAGCAGGGATCGAACCTGCGAATTCGTTGGCAAAGTCAGAAGCGTTAACCACTTAGCAACAAGAGTTTACGGGATGTTCGCAGGTTCGATCCCTGCTGAAGTCTAGAAAAAAAGAAGTCTGATGAGGAGATGTGGTGATCTCCGAAATAGTGCTATAACTTCTACTAGATAGAATTATATTTTATCATTTAATTAATAAAAAAATAGACAAATAAATATAAAGTTTGAAACAATTTCATTTTGAATTTTCGAGCTTCATAAACCTCTGACCATAGCTTTATATACGAGTAGAATGGATATGTGTGTACATTAGAGTGGTCAAGAAAAAAGTTTAAAATATTAAGCTCTCATCCCCTAGGATTTTTGTGAAGGGAAAAGAGAGTACCCGTATTTTTTTGTTAAAAAAAAGTATATATATTTAAATGTGCCTCACCTCATGAAGTTTTCCATGTTTTTTATGGAGAAAAAAACTTTTTCGTAGGAGACTTTCAATAATAAGATCAAATGGTTTATTTTACCATTTTTTAATACTAATGATATTTTATGAGTCCCCCTTCCATTTTGGTATTATTATTGCAAGTCTCTTAAAGAGAAACCGAGTTCTCCGATTGAAAATTATTGATTTCAAAGAATTTTTTATTATTTCTAAGAAAACGTGCTTCCCCATATAAAATGCATGGAAAATTGTATGGGCTTTGAGGCTGTTTAAATAATTTTTTTTTGTTAGCAAAAAATATGGGTATTCTTTTTTCCTTTTAGAAAAATCCGCATGAGTTTTTGGACCACCCTAGTGTACATATAAAAAACATTACGGTAGTTGCGTCTGCCATGTTGGTGCTCAAAAAAGTTGGTCATAGCAAAGCTCAACTGGCTTAGATTTATTTGGTAAGTAATTTGGTCGAGCTTTCTGGCTGACGTAGGTGTTTCCAGAAAGCTTAGATCAGGTTTTCATTCATAATTTTAATAAATAACAAGGGCAACGAGTTCAATACTAAAAATGCTGGAGGTAACAAAACTATGCAAGAGAATGAATTAGGATGACTTTTGCTTTTTCTTCACTTTCTCAATTTAATAATAAAAATCAGATTTAGGTTGACGGCAAAGTGCTAGCTAGCTATAAAATACATGCGAGGCTACAACAAAAAAAATCTTGTGTATTTTTTAGTAAAGTAGTGTAATTCACTTAACTTAATTGGCGCGTATTCATAGTCCAGCAACTAAGTCGCAACTAACAAAGTTGCAACTTAAATTTAAGTACCAACTTAAAATTTACCTCTATTCATAGTCGCATTTCAGACTTCTACTAAGTAGTTTCGACTTAGTTTACTATATAGCAAAACAAGTGTGAAAATGTATCGATTTTTCTTTACGATATTTTGGAAAAATTACATTTTTATTAAATAATATCAAGTTTGATCATCCGTTTATGTAATTTTTATTTTTATTGCATGATTATGCAAAAGAATAAGCTATCATTTTCTTGTTAATTGTGTAAAATGGCCAGAACAACCGCAGTGATGTGAAGTCGATGTTTATCGAAAGCATGCTGTGAAACATACAAATAGTAGATATCTAAATGTTATACACAAATTTACTTTAAAAGAACTAGCGCGAAACTGACTTATTATTTGAGAATTTATCTAAATTATTCCAATTATAAATTGGTGATTTAGCTTTATTGGAATTGTAATACGCATTTAATTTCAGCTTCCGATTAAAATGGATCGATCTTTGTAAATTTTAATTGGAGTTTATTCAATATTATCAAAATCACCCTCTACCAACTTAATTTTTACATATTTCGTCTGTTTTCCCTTAATTTGATAAAATACTTCTTCCTAGTTACGACTTAGTTGCAGCTGCAGCCGAAACTAAATTTTAAGTTGGTACTTAGTCAGAAAAATCGAAACTAAGGCGACTATGAATAGTTAGAATAGTTTCGACTTAGTTGAGTACTAAATATGACTATGAATATGCGCCATTGAGTTTAATTTTGTATAAGGTGACAACTCTTTTCTTGTTCTTACTTAGATATAAAACTCCTTCCACAGTCGGACCACGACAACAAAGAGCCTATCGGTGCCAAAATTTTAAGCAATATTATTTTATATATATGATTTAATAAAATTTAATTATTCAAACAGGTGGCAACTTCCTTGAAAATATTTTGGAAAGTAAGCTTTCTTAAATTTCTTCGAACAACACCAATATTGTTATATTTCTTTCATCTAATCAAATTATGTAATGGAATTTAATTTTCAAACAAGTGGTAACCCTCTTCAAAAAATTTTTGTTTCAAATGAGGTGTCGCGAACCCTTTGCCATTTGACACTCGTATTGCGATGTTTGATCAAACCGTCTAATTTAATTTTGCTTAACTTTTTGAACAGGTGGCAACTCTCTTTAAACCTATAATATGCGAACCTTCTTCTCGCCGAGACGTTACACATAGGTATGCATCTTTCAACAATCGGGCCACGGTAATAAAGAGTTACTTAATCGATTGCAAACTTTAAGCAGCTTGTCTTACACTGACTCAAATAAGTGACCCGGTGTTGATTTTATTTAAATAATCAACATATTTTCCAAGTCAAATTTTTTGTTGGTTTTTTTTCCATACATATTAGAGGCTGCATGAATTCATTCAAAACGGCATATAAATTGTTCATATACAAAACGAATGAATGATTTTGGCTTCAAACTTTTTTTGAATTTGAGTGAATACTTTTCTGATATGGATGTCGTCATAACAATATTCAAACCATGATAAAAATATAGTAAGGTAGAACCGCTGAGAGTCACTTTTAAAATTCTTGACGTTTCCAAACAATTTAATTTTTAAATTTACTCACAAACTCACACACACATTTTAATTTTCAAACTTAAGCAACAACAATTTCGAACAATCTCATTTTTTATTTTCACGTTTATATGATTTTAAAATGTTGGCAACCTTCAAAAAAAAAATCATGGCCGACAAATTGAGAGAACGGTTCTAACTTGCTATATTTTTATCATGATTCAAACAATGTGAAGATAAATTGAATTGAAAGAAATGACAAATTTATTTATGAATATCCAAAAATATTTTTTCAATAAACAAACACTGCCAGCAAAAAGTATTGGCACAGTAAATTTTTTGCAATATACGCAACACATTTTTTTTTTCTAAATTTTTCCGCCAATTTTTTATAAAAATATGGTTCATTCTACAACAAAATAAAAACATAAAAATATGATTCCTAAACTTTTTGCAAAACTTACGAAAATCTAGAAAATTTTCAACTTTTCAATCAGATTTTTTAGAATTTTTTTGGTATGCAGATTTGTAGCCCAATCAAAAGTACAAGTTTCAAGTAGCTAGGAGCTACTGTTGATTTTTGGCACTTTTTTCACGCAGTCTCTTCCATACCAACAAGCTTTTTCGAAAATACTTTATATGGAAAAAATGCAAAACATTTTCAACAAAAAATTATCAAAAATTAATGCGATTTTTTATTAACTACGAAGTTGCATTTTTTTACTACAATTTAATGGGCAGCAAAATTGCATACTCAAAAAAAAAATTTTTAAAAAACTGTAGTAATTTTTTTAGGTAATCGATTTTGCATTTTTTTTATATATATCAAGCGTATTTAATAAAAACCGGCATTAATTTTTTTTTTTTTTAATTTTTTTCCGAACGGTGTTCCGTCTGTTATTTCATAATAAATTCATGGTTTCATATCGCATATCGTCTTCAAAGAAGTCACAGCTCATATTTACATACATATGTACATATATGCAAAGCAGTGCAAAAAAATTTCAGCAAAAACTTCGAGAATACCCCTAGTTTAGAATAATGATTTCTGTGAAAATTTAGTTACTCTTTACAAAGATTGTGAAATTAGCTGAGGTCAGGTAGTAGTCAAAGGGAAGAAGAACACGACGCACAAACACATGCGCGAACAGGTAAAAACCCAAATACTACTCAAACTCTCCTTTGACTAAATACTAAAGCAGCAGAGAGTTATTGAAAGTAAAATTTCACAACAGCTAGTGACAATGCAATTTTGTCGATAGTTGTTGGCTGATATTTGATTTTTATTGCATAAACACCAAAAATAACTTTCATAAGAGAAACGTAATAACTATGCTCGCTGCGAAAACCTTTGACTGCCTTTGTGTGATATTCGCATAAATTTGCTTTTATTTAATAATTTTATTTTCAATTTATTATTAACTTAATTTTTACTAACACAAAAAGTGATTTCACTTGAATTCAATTAAAAATTTCGCGGGTATTTGTAGCGCTTTGTTTTGTTGTTGCTTGCTGTTGGTTAACAGTTTGTACTAACCGCTAACAATCTATTAGATAAATAATTCGCAATATGTGCAAAAATTATAATGCCATAAACAAAGCAATCTCATTGTTTTCAGCGCTTTTGTCTGAATATGTAAATTTGTTTTCACACAAACCAGTTAGACCTGGGTATTAGTCATCACAGCTGATTTGGTCAACTAATTGAGTAATTTCATGGAATGCATGCAAATGTATGTATGTATGTGTTTGCGTTAGGGTCACAATACATACAGGTAGCAGCGCATAGCAGTTACTAAAAGACTGGTTTTTGCTCCCTATAATGAACAAAAAAAAAGCACAATAAACACAAAACACGCGGTCAAGTTTGGTACATTTCTGCGGCGTGCTTTAAATGAGATCTTTGGAACGCGTATTTATAACTTTTTAAATGCAAACGGAAAAATAATAACATATACATATAATATATATGTAGACTACTATTTTATCAAAGGAATTAACTTTTTATTTGATCTTTTTTTTTTGTAATACTTGACTATGCCCATTAAATTTCACTTACTTTAAGCGCCATCGCAGCTTTTCTATAACTCCAAGATTTGATTGCATATTCATATCTGAGCCACGTGTGCTCTGTATATGTTACCTACGGGACTAAGTAATGGAAATTTGTATCACAAAAAAAGTTGAAAATTTTCAGTTAACACAGTTAAGCTTTTTGTCATTCACGCATGCACCATGCACTTGAATTTGAACTTCAGCCAGCTCAGGCGGCAATTCTTAAATCTACAAACAAATAACACTTCGTCGCTCAGTCGATCAACCTTGAAGTAGTTAACAAGTAGTCTACAAAATACTATCACATTACGATACGAGCAAGCAATATTTAATTTTCTGGCGCTTTTTTTTTTTTTTTAATTTCGCGGTGGAACTCCGAATCACCGAATCAACGACAACCGGACGGTACGATGTAAATGACTCTACTGAAAAAAAAGTTTTGAATGTAGCGATCAAAAGCGTAAACAATCGCAGCTTCAATAGAGCGCAAAGCAGGCTGCGAGTAGTTTACTTATCTATATACATATCTACATAAGGACGTACATACATACATACATACAAATGTATATCTAAATATACATATGTACATGAGTGCGTACATACATAGATAAAAAGATATATATCAAGAAATAATGCACAGGAAGAAACTAAGAGAAAATAAACAAATAATACTTAAGTATTACTCATATCAATTCAGTGGTTGATAGCAAGTGGTAAAAATAAATGAGGAAGACGTTTAAAATCTTGCTTTATATAGTACATATAGTTGCACATACAAACGCATGCATAGTACATTCAGTGTTGCCAGAAAAAATGAAATCTTCAAAAATGGCAAAAATAAATAAAAATTGTGAAACAAATATCTATTTTGAAGGTTTTAATTAAAAAACCTCAATTTCGTTTATATTGCAAAAACTTTTACTTAGTGCTTTAATAAATTATAAGTACCAGGTTGACTCAGCTTTGTCCGGAGTGCATATACTTTTTAAAGTTTTCAAGATTTGGATAGCTTTCAAAAAATATTTTGGAAATAAAAAATAAAAAATTTGGTTTTCGATATCTATTACGTAAATTTCTTACTCTAAAATTTAGGTGGTAACACTATTCATAAATACGCTGGAATGAATGGTACATATTTTTAGGGTATATGTATTGTGCATACATAAAAAAAAATGCTGTTGAAATTAACAAAATAAAAATTTGTATTACATTGAAGCGTGGTAACCCTGATGGAAAATATTTTCTGACCAAAGTTCTCAACAATACCTTTCATTTGATATCCATATTGCGATGTTTTACATAAATTGTGTAGAATCGAAAATAAGTGGCAACATTACACTATTATCCTAAGGGATAAAATTTTGTATATAGGGAAAGCATTGTTTAAGAACCTCCTCTTGGCACCTATGAATATTAATATTTTACCTCTATTTGCGATTCAAAATAGGTGGCAACACTATTAAAAATATTTTTGAATTAGGGATCTTAAAAAATACCTTCAAATTGATACCTATGTATATTATGATGTTTTAATTAATTTGTAACTAAATAGATGTAGGATCTAAGCCTCTTTGGATAAATGGCCTTGATATAAATCTATAGGCACCATTGTCGAGAGCCCCGTCGATGTCCAAGAAGGTCCACAGAGCGGTCTCCTTGGTCTCTAAGTCACTTTCGCTCCTACTTACCAGATACTATAAGGCCGAATCCGTTGACTTCCCTTAGATATAAGCAAATTATGAGTAATGTAAGGGAGTGAAAGTGTTAAGTTTCTCCCTTATATCAAGGTCTAACAGTCTCTCTAAAGTTTTGAGAGTGAAGGAGGCTATTTCAATAGGTCTGTATGATTTAGTTGAGTAATGAATGTCACGCGCTCATAACAATTGCAAAAAGTTGCAAGGAGAAGAAGTAGACTTAGAGAATGATAAATATAAATATATGCGGGATATTCGTTTTGGATGGAAGATACTAATAAAATCGTGCGATTGTGTAGCTGAAAGCTTATTTCGTCTTGTATTGAATATCGTGTGGCGTATCAAAATAGCGAACAAAACACATTGAATAAAAAGATTAAAACAAAAACGTCATCGTATTCTTCGAAAAAAATTTCCTCAAAAGTGTTTCAAGTAATTTTGGATTAAACGAAAAGTATTTCTCTGTATTTCAGCGGCGGTGCACAAGCTACGAAAACCCACAAATACAGATTTTTGAAAGTTAAAAAAATTACAACGTAATCTGCATAAAACTTGGAATAACAAGTTTAGCTGGAGCTCAGCAATTTTTCAGCTAGGCGCATCCTTTTCCAGGAAAAAATACTCAAAAAGAATGTTACATTTATACCTACGCTCGTTTTTTTTTTTTAATTTGTGAATTGTAGCTCTAAATTTTTTAATATGTGTACATTAGGGCGGAGTAATTTGTAAGGAGCACAATTTTCGTAGAAAACACATAGCAAATTAAAACTCTACGATTCTAAGCCAAAATGGCGAACAAACTATGTACCAAAAATTATGTTTGACCCTCCCAATTTTCAAAAGAAAAAGGTGGATATTGTATGAAGAAACCACGAAGTTTTGTAAATAAATTATTAATTTCGTTCAGAAAAAATTATAATAAACTGATTTTTCTTTTAAAAATTGAGGGGATCAATCGTAATTTTTGGTATAGCAAGTTTTGCTTAGAATCGAACGTAGAGTTCGAATAGGCTATACACAACTTTTTTCGAAAGTAAATAACTCCGCCCTAATGTACATATCGTAATTTTTATTTGGATCAATATTACGACAATCTATTTCGTTTCTTTTTAAATAATATTTTGCTAAAAAAATACCGCTTAAAATGGTGAATTTATTTAAATTAATCTGAGATAAAGCCAAACATTTTTTGAAAATAAGCCTTCAGTCTTCATTTTAAAGATGAATCCATACTTCTGGCAACACTGGATACATCTCGAAAGTGGACAAAGTATAATAAAAAAATCTTCAAGTAGCAGTACTTGGCGCGCACTCCAGTTTTGTGAGCGGGAGAGCGGTTACTTATTACTCTTTTAGTACATAATTGTGGACGCAGATAGCTTTGTTTAGCTTTTTAATTTTTTTCTTTATTCACTTGACTAAAATCATACATACATACGTACATATGTATATAAGTTAGTGAGTGCATGTGAAACTTGCTACCGGCATTGACAGATAATTCACTGTCGATACACGCCTGCCTGAAATATTAATTAATATGAAGATAAAAAATATCACCAAACAAACAGATGTTTTGACAATGTAACATATATGTGCGTATGTACATTTTAACAACCCGTTTCGCTTGAATAGGTACAGCTAATTTCTTGAACTTTACTTTACTTGCAGGTTTCCGCGACATGTTTAGCTCCGTCAGTAAAATATCAACTTTTTATATGTACATATACCTATGTATATATGTTCATCAGCGCCGATCAAACAGAGCTTTTACACTGAGTGCGTTCATACTAAATGTGTAGAAATCTTTTAAAAGGTTTTTAAATTTCTCGGCAAATTTTGTGTTATAAATTTTTTCGTAAGTTAAGATATATTTCTTTTTCTTGTTTGGCCAAATTTTGGCCGAGTTCAATAAAAAAACGCCAAGTGTGTATCTTCCCCGCCAACTGACGCCATTTAGAAATGTCAAATGAAACCAAATCCTTCTCCACCATCCGTCGGAAACCGGGCTTGTATCCTCGTCTGCCACCACCACAGGGTGTCGGTGCTGACAACGTTCAAGGCTAGAGAATTCGTGCCCATTCGTATGAAAATACCAAGGCAGTGACGTGAGTGTTAGGACGCGTATGTGCTAACTGTTTATCAGATGCCAAGATATACGAGCTTTGCTTCTCAATCGATGTCGTCGATATATGAAAGCAAGTATACACTCTTGTAAAAAATTGTACCGGAGTTCTGCAGCTCTTTTTACCTTCTCCAATATCAGATTAAAGGAATCACATGAAAGGTAGCCGGAGCTCAAAGTCATTTTGAGTACCTAATTTAGAAATCGCGGCTTAAAGGAAACTTCTTTTCTTGCTGTCTAGAGCGGCTTTGAAATCGACAAATATACTGGGTTCGTCGATCGTATTTTCGAGATTATTTTCCAATATTTGGTGTATGGTGAATATCTGATCTAAAGCCACACTGAGCTTCATATTTTCATAAAATAAGACTTCACATTGCGTACGTCGACAGTCAATTTGGTTTCTCGTCATTTGATCTGAAAATAGCCTTGTAGGTAAATGAATCCTGTACACTATCGATCGGCATTATTTCCTTATATAATTTTTCGTCATATCATAGAGGCTGAGTTTTCCTACGGTTGAAAGAAAGAGCCCTTTCGTACTTAGTCTGGCATTGGACTTGGAACAGGACTTTGTACGACCTAGAACTAAAATCGTCCAGTTACGAACACATTCCGTTTAATGCTTCGGGCATTCCAGATGTGTACCCTTAAATCAAAACCCTATAAACATTACCAGAGTCTCACGCGAGTCCTTGCTTTCGTTTTGTTGACTTGACCGTTCGCCAAATACCAACGCACAATCATATCTTCGATTAATTTTTAAGCTAAAATCGCTTAAATATTGTCAAGCTGGCAGCTGCTTTTACTAGGGCGAACTTCGAGTTGTATAGACGCTGCACACTTCAGGGGACATTGAAAGGAGTCGGACGAATTGTTTACCACACCTAGCGCATGGGCTACTCTCGTTACCCATGGTGCGCGAACGTGAACGTAAAAGTAGGAATCGACTAGAATCGAGTAATTGGTACTGCTTACCCAGAAGCTATAAAAAGATAAGTTTTTATAGGACCATCTCAGATATAGCACCGGTTA
>NW_023458555.1:24350789-24352239 GCF_013731165.1 Rhagoletis pomonella | reverse complement strand
AACATTTTCATAATTAAGAATAACAAGTAATTTTTATCAAAAAAAAACCGACTTCAACTCCCATATAAAAAAAAAATATATATATATATATATCATGATCCACTGATCGGATCTCAACCAGATTAGTATGGGACCACCTCTGAGACACTACCTTTCCGATGCAAAAAGAATTATCGGTTGACGTGGTCCAAAGTTATGCGGTAACATACATAAAAAAAAAAAAAAAAAAAAAAAACAATATTCCGACAAACTGATAACCTCCTCCTTTTTTGGAAGTCGGTTAAAAACAAAAAACAATCTTAAATTTCATGCTCCATCTGGTTGGGATTGAACCCGGACAGCCTTTGTAGCAACCAATTGTATC
Source organism: Rhagoletis pomonella (assembly GCF_013731165.1). Lineage (NCBI taxonomy): Eukaryota > Metazoa > Arthropoda > Insecta > Diptera > Tephritidae > Rhagoletis > Rhagoletis pomonella. The sequence continues at coordinate 24,351,875 of NW_023458555.1, read as the reverse complement.
AAGCATCTTTGCACACTCAGCTACAGCCACGCATGTAAATGTGCTTTCATATGTTGGGTTTGAATCAACACCACAATTCGCTATGCAAACATCTTCTATTTCGGTTTAGATTTTAAACCAAATATTCTATATATGAAACCTAGAAACTAGAATTAAAACATTTTGGTTTGATTTTTAAACCACGAACTTTTTGGGCTAAAATTTAAACCAAATATATTAAAAATTGCGTAAAACTATTGACTGGTTTAAAAAGTAGACTATAAAAGTTTAAAAAAGGCAGTAGTCCCAGCGCGGTTTAAAAATTAAACCCAAATTTTTGACCGTGTGTGTGTTATGCAATACATGCTATTCCTTCCAAATATAAATAGTGTCGTTAAGAACCCCTACACGGTCAAAAATTTAGGTTTAATTTTTAAACCGCCCTGTTACTACTGCCTTTTTTAATCTTGTATAGTCTACCTTTTAAACCAGTCAATAGTTTTAAGCAATTTTTAATATATTCTGGTTTAAATTTTAGTCCAAAAAGTTCGTGGTATAAAAATAAAACCAAAATGTTTTAATTCTAGTTTCGAAATAAAAAATGTTTGCACACAACGAAATGTGTTCAAACTCAACATATGACAGCACATTTACATGCGTGGCTGTAGCTGAGTGTGCAAAGATGCTTAATACAATTGCTTGCTACCAAGGCTGTCCGGGTTCAATCCCAATCAGGCGGATCATCAAATTTAAGATTTTTTATTTTTTTATTTTAAATTAAATCTGAAATTGTTTGGGTTTAAAATTTAAACCGAACTGTTTAAATTTTAAACCAAACAAATGTGCTCTCTTTTTTTAAAACTTGGAAGGTTTATATTTGAAACTGAATTTAGTTTGGTCATATATGTAGTCCAAAAAGTTTAAAATTAAAACCGAAATTTTTAACCGTGTACCTAATGGGGTATTGGTACGCAGCTATCAGAAGAGAGGGACTGACCCTGGTTACACTGTAGGGAAAATCTCAAGTTTTGAAAATACACAAAAAAAAAAGCCGAAACGCGTTAACTTAATATTAGAACGTAGATTAAGAATGTGTACAGCGTGTTG
>NW_023458555.1:24332447-24350689 GCF_013731165.1 Rhagoletis pomonella | reverse complement strand
AAAAAAAAATGCAAAGAAGAGAATCATTGGAAGGTGCAGAAATATATTTTTGTGAAAATTTAAAGTGGTGCTAATGAATAAAATACATACATATACATATTTATAAATTTTGCAAAAGAGAGAAAAACTAATAGATATTTATTAAACAATATGGTTATTTTGATAGCATACTGTTTGTGATAAAATTGATAAACGCGTTTGAGCTTTTTTGTCCTTGCAAGGATATGCGGTCGAAAGCTTTCGCTTATTTCGCTTGAGCTTATGCCAATATCGAGGTATATACGTACATACTTACTTATACTATGTGTACATATGCACACACATATGTATGTACATAAAAGCAGACAACATTCATATGTGCATACATACATACACATACATACATATGTTGGGAAAAACTCAAAGAAAGTAATTTTTTGTATTATTTAAACTTTTTTCATTTCGAAAATGCTTCTTCTAATTGTTGAAATTTTTTTTTATTCCTAACTCCAAATTTACCTGAAGGCATAGGGTCGAGAAAGATGCAAGTCACAAGGAAAGTCACAAGTGATCATAACTGGTGCCGCCAAAAAAAGAGCCTCTTCATAGGTAAGGTTAAATTATGCTCTGGATAAACATAAGCAGGCTCACATAAACTGAGATAACTTCCATGCTGGTGCCAGATAAATTTACGACCCATGAATCAGTGTATTCACGCAATGTCAAAGAACATTGCCGTTCTTTCAATGAATTTTCGTGAACACTTTGGTCCTTTTTCGATTATTGACTGTACGTCCTGCAGTTCTACCTTGCCGAGTAACGCCAGACTTTGCCTGCTGAAGGCTGCACAATCGCAAATCGCAATCAATGATCCACAGTTTACTCGGAATAGTAATAAATCGTACATTTTTTGTCCTTTATAAGACTTAATTTTGACGCATGCGCTGTTAGCAGGCAATGCAATTCTACCAAAAGTATCGAGTGCGTTCTTATTATTGATAGTAGGTAATCAGTAAGTTTCTCATAATGTAAACTCTACATAATCTTTGAAATCTGCAACAATCAGTTCTTTTTGAGAGCCGTCTTGCGATCTTTTGATTTCCTGAAAAGAAATTAGTATATCCTTCACTCTCCAGATAAAGGGAATTAAAATTGTAGAACCATTTTGAATATGGACATGTAGCGATCCACACGGTTCGGAACTCCCGATCAGCGATCCAAAAAATTTCCTATAACCACCGATTTGTGATTTACACAGGAATTTTGAATTTTTGCACCAATCCTTCAACCATGGCGTATGCCATGGAAAAATTCTATTTGCGAAAATTTTCGGTATGAGGAATCGTGAAAGTTTTTTAAAAAAGCATCGCTTGAAATCGTGTTTTAGAGCGCTCCTCATATTGCGATGAGATTTAACGATATTAAATTTTTTTTTGTACATCCCGAAATAAACACACATACATATGTATGTATGTAGTACATTCGTAACATTTGTTTGAAATCGATTGCCGTGATATTTTATATTATATACTCGTATATATACCCGCTGTTTTTTGCAGTGTCTTGGGTAAAAGTTTCCATGGAACGTTCCCAGTTCTCTCGATTTACATACATATGTATGTGTACTCGTACATAGGTGTACACATACATATATAATTTTGGCCGCTGAAATCACATCGAAAATTACCAACATATGAAAATATACCTGCTGCACCTAATAAACGATTTAGTAAGGCAAAATATGTAGCAGGGAGATAAGATTTTTTCAACATACATGTGTAAATATTTATATACAAAAGATGCACACCTACAGTGACTCAAACAAATACTCACATTTTTTTCAAGTTATTTTTTATTTTTGTTATTTTCTATATAAATCTTGTGCAAGCTTTAACCAAAACCATATAAATCGCAGTTTCAAACTTTGTACGAAATTTATCAACAAATTGTCATACAAATTTTAAACTTTTTAATGTGAATTCTTATAAAATTTTTGGTATGCAATTTAATAGCACACATCTACAATTTTGATCAAACTAAGGGCCAGTTTCAAGTGGGTTGTCAAATCAAAGCGCTATGCCTGCAGATATGCTACAAGGTTTTACTTATTCGAAAGGGATTGCCATCTTTAAAAAATTGAATTCAAGTTAATTAAAATAATAAATCAACTATTCCTATATGGGTATCAATGGAAATGGTATTGAAAAGGCTTTATTTCTAAACTAAATGTATGAGGCTTGCCACCTGTTTAAAAAATAAATTTCAATTTGAATTGAGGTAATACGTATCACCTAATGGATGCCAGATGAAACATGCTTAAGGAGCTAGTAATTGAAAATATTTTTCAGAGGATTGCCACCTGTTTAACAGTCGAATTTAGTTAACTTATACACAAGTTATATGATATATTAAAATATGTGTGTCAAAGAAACGGGTGTTAAGAAACCCTTAGTTTAAACATATAGAATCTTTTGTGGTATTTTAAGAGGGTTGCCAGCTGTTAAAAAATTAGATTCCAAATGTTTAATAAGCTAAATGAACTATAAAAAGTTGGGTATCAAGCGAAGTGGGTTTGAAAAGGATTTATATCTGAACTGTCTGTTGAGTTTGAAAAATCAAATTCAATTTAAATCATCAGTTAATTGCAATATGTATCACAACGCCAGACTGACTTGAAAATACTTTCAATGAGGGTTGCCACCTGTGCGAAAAATCGAATTTATTTAACTTATGCATATTAATTACATGTTAAAATATGAGTGCCACCGGTAAGAGTTTTAAGAAAATTTTAGTTTGAAAATAATTTTGATAAGGGCTGCCATCTATTTGAAAAGTAATATCTATGTACACCATTTTTCTGAAGATCAGCAGACCTGCACCGCTACCTAGAATTTCAAAACTGATGTATCAGATTAAGGCACTGTGCTGGTAGATGTGTAATAAGATTTTATTTTTTAAAGGACTTACATAGGTGAAACATTTCGATTTTTTTTTTTTACTTTCTGAATAAGGTTGCATCAAATTTAAATTCAATGTTGCCGTTTTAACGCCAAGCGGGTTCACAAGTTAATTTTAGCATATTATGAAAATTATTGTAGGCGTGAAGAAATCCAAGGTTTACATTCAATTTCAAACGAGCCTAGTATTTAATGAGGATATTTCATTGAAGAACACAAGAAGCTGTTAATTGAACATAAGTAATAAATAATCTTTGCGGCAGCTCCTAAAGGCGCAATATACTCATACAAGTATTCTCAGAATAAAAGTTAGCAGAAGTGTTGAAGTATAACGAGGTTATTATCAATAAATTAAATTGCTCGCACGCGCCTGTATAAATCTGAAGAAGCTGCTCATCACTCTTAAGTATGTATGTGCATATGATTTATGTGTGTATGTACATTTGTATGTGTTGCTTGCAGATATATCATATTCTTCCATGTATGTATGCAACTTACACGTGCCTTTAAATTTTCCAGTATACATCGACTGATATATCTAAATAATTCCGCTCCACGTGATAGATACCTAACAAATACATATGTACCTCAATTAAGGATTAAATTTTTGTTGTGATTTGGTAAAACGATAATTCCTGGAAAAGCATTCAGAAGTACATACGCTACGCGTTTATTTGTAAAAAGAAATATTTAAATAAAAAAAAAATTAAAAATTAATTCCAAAGAAAAAAATCAACATGGCAGCCATGCAGACGATCGATCAAATAAAGCTGGGCTTTAAGTAAGTAGAAATTTAATTGTATGTTATTAACTAAAGTAAAAAAAAATTAATATAAAACAAATTAATCTACATATGTTCCACTATATATCATAATCCTACCCTGACGGAAACACCAATAACCAAAGTGAGAATATTAAGCAAATGATTTTACTAGACATCATCGACGATGTAACAATCATCAACAAATTTTTTAACCCTTCCACTTTTTCCGTTTTGGAACTTTTCGACACTTTTTCGATGAAAAAGTAACCAAAAATGGCAATTAGAGGCTAAAAATGTGTTATGAAGGGTCACCAAAAAAAAAAAAATAAAAATTCGGTTACTAAATAAATTTTACATATGCATTATGGTGATCCAAAATAACTCTTCTTCTTCTTCTTATTTGCCGCTGTAACCGCTTAAGCGAATTTGGCCGATTTCAGCAAAGCATGCCAGTCGTTTACTGAGAAGAAAATTCTCCCATTAGGAATAAAATGTATTCAAATTTTAAAAGGTGTCGGTGTACATTTGAAATTTTCAATGTAAAAAACATGTAAAAAAAATGTGTTTTAATTAAAAATCTTAAAGCTATTGAACTTTTTAAGATAACATATTCTTGTTGGGCATTCAATTCTCTCAAACGGTTCAATAGTTGTAGCATTTTTAATGAAAACAAATTTTTTTACATGTTGTTTACATGGAAAATTTCAAATGTACACCGACAACTTTTAAAATTTTAATAACAATTTTTCCAAATTGGAGAATTTTCTTCTCAGTAAATAGATCCTTTTAAAGCCATAAATTCAAATACCAACAAATACAGAACTTTACTTTCTTTCGGCGATCTCTTATAAAAACTTTTCAAAACATTTTATCCAATTAACCGCCATTTTCAATTAATTTTTTTTAATAGGATCAAAAAAACCCATACCGGCACGAGCTAATCAAGAAGTTACATTTTTTCTACAAAAAGTTGCTAATTTTTTTACTATGTACTTTGAAAAATATTCGATTTAATCGCACTTTCTATCCTGGGTGAATCTTGATAAAATTTGATAGTTCAAATTTGTACAGAACATTATAACCCTCCAACTATCAATTTTAATAATCGTCTTTAAAAACCGGCACAAAGGACCCATAATGATAGTAACTTTAGGGTTACAATTTTTTACGAGAAAATTGCTTGCCAAATTTTACCGTAGCTATACAGAAAATTCTAACCCTACAACCCCTATTTTGAATAAGCTTCTTTAAATAAGGACACAAAAGACACATAATTAGCAGATTACAAGGGTTAAAACAATTTAAGTGAAAAGTGATTCCTGTATTTGATGGAAAGTCTTTGAAAACAAAAAAAAAAAATAAGTAAATGTTATTTCCGATATTTTTGTCCATTATTGGCGGAGTCCGAGTTTTTTCATGTGTATGTTTGAACTGGGGCTTGACAAGTAGGTACATGAATAACAGAGTTTCCATCTTAAGCGCGTCTATTATAAATGGATTACACTGTATATAAAATTAGTTTCGATATAATTTAATTTGTGACCAAAAATTAGAAACTCTAGCCCACTGTAAATGAAAAATTGCAAAGAGGTGGAGCAAGATACTGTTAGGGTTAGATTACCATATATGGTCATTATTTTATTGAAAATGTTATTTCGTTGCTTGGCGTGCAATACCGCGTTTGAGGTGGCTGAGAAAAAAAAAATATTTCCGGTACCCTGTCTCGGTGCTGGTCTACGTGCCTATTTATATGTTTCTTGTACATATAAATGTACAAATATGACAAAACATTTTCCATGGAATTTGGCATTCAATATAGAATTTTTTTTCTTTTTATTTGATCACCGAAGAATCTACACTCTCTGCTGCCAAACTAATTAACTCTATGGTCATTTGTTTATATTTAGATTTTCTGAACATTTGCTTGAGCATTGTTTATGTTTGAGATAAAAGACATACATAGATATGTACAAATTTGTACATACATATCTTAGACCTGGTCGGTTCCTTTAGGAAAGAGATATGTTTGCCATTACCCTCCGCAGTTTAATTTCTTATTTAAAGCGAATTTAGTCAAATGAGCATTGAGATAATTAGAACAACTGGTCGAATGACATAATTCATCATAACATGACCCTTAAAGGGGCGTTAACATATGTAATCCGATTAAAAATATCTAGAGACGGTGTGTAATAACTCTGGTTTTCACTTTTTATAGTATAACTGTATCGTATAAGCTCATGAAACCAAAAATCTTCTCGAAAAAAGCTTTCGTATTAGAGGGGAAATTACAATAAGTTTATCTGACCCGGCCTAATACATACTCATTTATTTATGTATACAAATGTATTTGGATTCGTATGTATGTAAAGAAAATTTGCTGGTTTCAATACTAAATATTTGTTTTGATAAAAGTCGAACTTTTGTTTATTTTTTCTACATACTTTTGCTTATTCTTTATAAACAAGGGGTTTATGAGTCTTAAGCGAAAAATGACAAAGAACGGCTATGTAGACTTGTGGATGTAGTTATATATGCTTATATTAGGAGACATATGTACGTAGATGCATACGCATTAACAAATTAATATTTAAGGAATGTGCACTTTCATGCTCACACATTTTTCACGGTCTTTGTCCAAAATTGTCTAGGGATTTTAATCCCAAGATCCCGGGATAATGGCCTTTTTTAAGTGCCAAAAATCACGAGATTATTTGCCAACAATTCCGGCATTTTCGGGATTTGTAATTTGTAATGGTGGCAATAATAGAAACGCCTTATGCTGTAGCATTTTTTGCTATATTTCTTTTGTTTATTTAATATTTAATAGCTTTTTTTTATAAATGTCTAGCTAATTATACATACACATAACACTGTGCCAAAGGCAATTTCATACACAAAAAAAACAATATATTCGCGAAGCCATGGGGCATCAGTAAAATGGCGTTTTTTAGTTGTTCTCTCTGATGCCAGGATTTTTTAAAAGGATTTTGAAAATTGAATAATATGAGCAATTAAGAAAATAATTTACAAAATTTAGTGCAATGTACTTAGGGAAACAGTATGTGTATCAAATTAAAGAGAAAATTCTGTATAGAAAGAACAGATTAAATTTTTTAGTGCATAAGGTATTGAAAATGTCCTTGAAAACTTTATCCTTGAATATCCTCGAAGGGTTGCAATATTTATTTTGAAAAAATATAAAATAAAAATAAAAATAAAAATAAGGACTAATATAAACTCGACAATGTCCTCGAATATAGTTCTTGTAACTTTATTAGCTTAAAAAAATAAAACTGATTAAAAGGGCCTTCGTCCTTGTGAACCAAAAAATTTTAAGTTTTTTAAATCCTACAGAATTTTTTCTATAATGTGGTTGCCATTTTTATTCTACATTGTACTGACTTTTTTTAAGTAATTTTTAGAGTTTATCATATCTTTGAAATTATAAAGTCCTAATAAAAAAAATTCTAAAACTAAAAACGCAGTTTAACTATATTTGGCCCATAGTGTCGTGAGTAAATTGATTGCTTGGTGTAATTTGAAATTTTTTTGTTTCAACCTGTTAGAATATTTTTACTCTGAATTTTTAGAAAAATTCTAGGTACGCAATTTTATAAGTAAAGTCCATTAAATTACAGCAGGATAAAGTGCAAGTTTCAAGTGACTAAAAGTAATGTTAATTTTTTGTAATTTTTTTGCTGGCGCTGTCACGCATTTTCTTCCATACAAAGTATGTTCGACAATTTGTTTATATGGAAGAAAATGCCCAGCTTCATTTAAAAAATTCCCAAAAATCAAAGGTAATCGCATTAAACTTGCATTTCATCCTAATTTAAAAGTAAAGTAAAAAGTTTGAAATTTTGGCATTTTTTTTGCATTTTTATAATTTTTGTACAAATTTTGAAATGCGCATTTAAATGCAGTTAATTATATGTAAAATGAGGTAGACTTTTATAAAAAAAAAATTAAATATTAAATAGACAAAAGAAAAATAAATATTAAAAATATTAAAAATAAATATTAAAATTATTATGAACTTCTTTCAGCCACACAATACATAAGTTGACTTAAGTTTGTTTGCATCGAATTTTTTTTTGACATGCCTTAATACATTTTCGTTATAACAAAAGATATCTTCATATAAATTTCCAACGAAAAAGTGATCTAATAACAAACTGGAGATACCATTATCGTCATGATTATCGATTTTAATATTAATGGTTATCGATATTGTTATCTCTAGCATTCATTTCGGAAAAGTTTTTATCGATGAAGTTTAAACTGATCAGAATTATCTATCATTGACGATTACTTATCGATTACTTATCGATACTGGTATATACATATATATTGGAGCTCCTACTAAGAATCGACTAAGTATCCAGCTATTCGGTTAGTTGACAAGTTTATTAGCACTATGTTTTTTTCGATTGAGAGTCCAATTGCAACTACTCGATTGACCACTTTCGACTAACCGCTCACCGTCGAGTAGTCTGAACATCGATTAACCGAAATGTTTCGAAAAGTGAAAGTTGTTCACAAAAAAATTATTGTTGTTAGCGCGGTTGGGTTTTGCCAGTAAGGCGCCAATAAGGTGTTCACTTATTCGGCTTTTTTTCTAAGAGAAATTACAACTTGAAAAAAAACCGGTTCCTGAACCCCGACAAATCGGTTATATTTAACATAGTTTTTTTTCTAATTAAAATGCTCATTTTGATATGAGGTCGTGACCCAAGACTATAATATAACTGTCAACAGTAAAGATAGCTTTTATTTAGGAAAGTACAAAGCAAAATTAATTCAAATTTTTTTAAGATCAAGTGTGAAAAAGAAATAAAAAAAATTAGTGAAATATTCAAGTTTGGCTGATTTTAACTATTTTTAATGTTTTACTACGTTTTTTCTGACTATTTTTGGATTGGAATAGCGCTCCTGCCGCCGAAGCCGAGTGATTAGATATGCCTACTGCCGCTGGAGTTTAATTTCCCAGCGACATCAAAAAAAAAAAAATTCAAAAAGCGCTCAACCCCCGGCAGACAATGGCAAATATCCGTGTGTACTTTTTCCATAAAAAAACTTCTTCCGGGGTAACGTTAGAGTGTAGATCTCTCCACTTGTGTCACAACATCAAAAATCAGAACACAAATTGGAGAAGAAGCGGAGAAGAAAACGTTTAAGCGCCAAACATTCAATTATTGTATTCAAATATGATATACTCTTCATCCCCAAATAACCTAGAATATAATTTTAAAACTATTTAGGGGCTTCCCCTAAACTGGAAAAAGCCATCTTCGCAAAACTCAAAACTTTTATTGAGAGGTCAAGATTTGTATGAAATTAAAAAAAAGAAACGGTTTGTTCGATAAAAAAAGTCCTATAGATATCAAAAAAAAAAAAAGCAGTGGAAACCGGTTTAGAAAAATCGAGTCAGTCACCCTAATAATTATTCAAGGAATTATTATATTTTTGCCAAAAGAAAACAACTAGTGGAAAAATAAAAAAAATAACGGCTTGTGAGTAGTTAGTTGAACAAGTTCAAAGGAAACGGTTAGTCCGTTAAATTAAGTTGACTTTCTTCTTTTATAAACAACTTTAGGTAATGATAATTTTTCAAATGCTTTTTAATATTATTTTCGATAACGTTTTATACATTGTTATGTCTTTATTAGTCTAAACCAACATCCAAATCTTGGTGGCTAACGATATTGATAGCGGCATCAATGTCATACAAATTTGACATCACTGTCATTCTCTTTCATTTTAAATTCGCATTCACGAGGTTCTGCAACATATAGTATTTTATAATAGCAATTTAAAAATCATTTAATACAATAGAAATAAATTATGCAAAAAAAAAACCGCTCTTATAAGTTACTCTCCCCCTTTTTTTTATTTATAAATAGTAGTACTCCTGGCTAAATAATAAAAATTCACCAACGAGTGCAACGATGTTGACCCCTAAATTGTCAAACAAACTAGTTATGTACGGGCATCTTTGTTGCTCTTTTTAGTTTTATTATATTTTTATGTGCTTCAATCATTTCTCATCTAATAAATTTAATTTATTTTACACGTGACTTGAACTTGTTTTTTTCTTTAATTTTTGCATTTCCATTCAGAATATTTTAAACACAATTTAAAAAGCATTCACGCTGTTTTGCTATTTTTAATTTTCACAAATTGTCCGAAAATTAAGTCAACAAAAATATTGTCATCCTATTTTGTCATGCCTGGTTAGCTAACAATTAGCTGGTGGATATTTATAACATTGAAAAATTAATCCAATTGAAAAGGTAACCGCACGTCACGAGCTAATTACATATATACACATGGAAAAAAATATAGCAGATTGATAGCAAATCCAGTCACCAAGCGAAAAAAATAATTGTATCAAAAGCGACCCAAACGAGGCAAGTTTGGGGAAAAAAAACGACTCGGAGACATACCAAGTAGTCGGCGGGGTAAGGAAGCGTCAATACCACAATCCAAAGATAAATGAGAGTGATCTCACTGTGTGGCTGACATAAGCGCCATGAAAAACATATAAAAACGCCGCCTTTAAGCAGCGGTGAGTAACGAAAAGCTGACAAATAAGTTACCTACTAAAAAAACTATTACATATGTACGTATGTCATACACACCATATGTGTACTCGTAAATAGTAGGAGCAGCAACAAACGTCAGCAGCGAGCAACAAGTTTGTTCTGTAGTTGGCAAAGACATCGTAAAAATGAGCAAACAAAAATACTTAAAAAAAATGCAAGCTTATAATGCTGTTCAATCTACGTTGCTTATTGTAGCAAGTAATTTTTAAGCAGAAAACAAAACCGACTTCAAATCTCACAAAAAAAAAAATTTTAGTTTATCGTTCATTTCTACGTGATCCGATGATCGGATTTACACCAAATTAATATGGGACCACCTGTGAGGTAATATCTTTTATTTAAAATAATTATAGAAATCGGTTAACGTGGTCCAAAGTTATGCGGTAACATACACAAAAAAAAAAAAGAAACGAAAAATGTCAACATCTTTTATTTTATTACTGAGTTTAAATATATTTATTATACTTATTATAATATTTTTATTTTTTTTTTATTTTATATGTTAAGTTTAATCGAAACCAACTTGCCAAAAAAAACTGGATACAACTTCTAAAGGCCTTTTTCTATTGGTATGGTTCGGTTATAGTAGGACTGATATATCTGTGATCATAAGCAATAACCGCCTGAGTCGACTTAAGAAAGAATTGCGTATATATGCTATTGTACTCTGCTAGTACTATTCCAAATATATGTGAAATCCCCATCTCGCCAGCTAGGCCATTTAAAAAATTATAAACGAACGAACGAATCAATAAACACAAAGAATGTGTTTTGAAGGCCCTACTACTTAAACATATACATATCGACCCCTCTGCGCAAAATTATCGTATGTTAAATTTTTTACGAAATTCACTTTTTGATGCAACTTTGTTTTACAACCCATATCGCATCACCTGATCAAATAGTAGATACGGCTTAAATCCCAATAGCTACCATAAAAATTGACTGTAAATTTTATCGTATGTGACAATGACTTTTTTCTTGTGGGTGAAATAATCATATGTGCTAAGAAATTAAAATGTAGAGACCTTTCTATAAAAAAAGCTTGCGTTTAGTTAAATTTCTCAATTATCTCAGCAAATCTAAACTTTGGTATTGATGGTGCTAGCTAAAGCAGAGGAAAATACAAGAAATGATTTCCTGTAAAATTTGGTTTTTGTAACATACGATAATTTTGCGCAAAGGGGTCAAAAATTATAATGATTGTTGACTTTTTTATATTTTCACTGCTGGCGTTCTGCATAGTAGATAACACAAATATTCGCTATATACAAATTTTTTCGAATAATGGGTCGTTTTCCAAACGTACGTATACGTAAGTAAATAAACACACATATACTAATGTATGTACATATGAATGTTCTTATTGTAAGTACATACTATGTATATACATATATAACAACCCCTAACCTCACACAATTCATTAACAATGACCTCCGTCGTCTGAAAGCTTTTCAATCTGTAAGTTTCTTTTTATTGATTGTATGCATTTTGCCTGCAATACTTGAGCGATGCTGAGAGGAGCTTTTCATCTCAGCTAGGTACTATTTATGTGTGGGCAATGAAAAAATCGAGAGCGCTGCTTGGTTTAACCAACAACAATATGATTAGGAGAAAAACTATCTATTCAGATTCATTCATCTGCACGTGCAAGAGCTTTTCCTGCATATATCTATAGGTATACTTAAATATATGTATGTACATACATATGTATATATGTTTTCTAAACTAGAAAAAAGGACAATGGCCTCGAAAATACATATGTATGTATGCAAGTGCATTATTTCGGCATATGAAAGTCTACTTAAGCACTACATAGCTCTGTTCGAGGTAAATAGATTTAGTCTAAATATGTACATTCAAACTTATGTACTATACATACGGTGACCAGATTTCTGTGGCCAAAAATCGGGACATTTCTGAAGTAACGAATCCGAACATACAATTTTGTTTTTATTTAAAACAAAGCAAAGAGAAAACAAATTGAAAAATGTTTATTATTTTTTTATGAAAATATAACTTTCAATCTAAAAAAAACATGTAAGTCAAAATTTTAAAATTTGTAAAACATTTATAAAAATTCGCCGAATTTGAATAAATTTTCATCACATTTTGAAACATTTTAGTCAGATTTTTTTTAGAATTGCTTTGAGTATGCTATGTTTTGAAGCTCATTAAGCTTTGGTATAATAAAGTGCAAGTGGGAAGAAGCTTGGACTTACCGTTGATTTTTGCCAATTTTTTGTTCGCACATTTTGTTTAACAATATTTTTGTATGGAAAGAAGGAGCACCACTTTCCACGAAATTTACCAAATAGCAACAGTAAGTCTTAGCTACTTAAAATTTGCGCTTTGAATTGAATAGGTTACAAAACTGCATACTCAGAATGTGTCTAAGAAATTGAATTAAAAAGCTCAAAATTTTCATGAAACTTTTTCGAATTTTGCTAGTTTTTGTACAAAGTTTCAAATTCTGACTTACATGGTCTTTGTTAGATAACGAGCCACACTTCCATAAAAACGAATAAACATTAAATAATCGAAAGAGGAATAGCCAAAGAAAGCTAAATTGTCTCTTCGCTATTTATATTTTCGCTACTCTATCTACAGCTTAAGTTTTTCATATACACGATTTTTGTGATGGTATTAGAATTACTAATAAGTAACAATAAGGATGCGGGCTATATTTATGGCTCACTTATATTCCATGTCCTTTGTGATAAAGAAAGTGCTGCCCCGTTTGTGCGAAAAATTGTTTTTGGGTTAGAGCACAGAGAGAGTCTCAATAAATCAATAAAGATAATACTGAAAATCGGGACTTATACTATATATATATATATATATACACACTTATATGTCCCGACTTTCAAAATATATTTAGCGGGACAATTTTCTCCAAATCGGTACTGTCCCGCCAAAATCGGTACGAATGGTCACCGCAGCTATACATAACTTTATGTAATGTCAGCAAGATTTGAGTTTTTCATTGTGATTGTATATTTCCCTGTCAACAGCACTCTTACCTTGCTGAATAGACTTTACATTAACGCTTTTCATTGTGCACAAAGAAATTACCAAAGTGCAGTATATGTACAGTGCATATGTATGCATGTATGTATGTATGTATAAAAAAAAAGTTCAAGGTCATTATTAGATATGCATTTACTTCTTTCATATTCATTGAATATGTATTTACATATCTATGGTCCTCTGCAATAACGACACAATTAAAAATTCAAACAAGTAAAGAAGTATAAATCCAGGTGAAACCGAATTTTATATACCCGGAACAGGTATCAACTATCGTCTTTCCTACTTTCCTTTAACTTTATTGTTGTAAGTATTAACTTGGAGTAAATGAACGTCCTCAGTTATTGAAATGTCAGAGTTTTCATATATCCGAAAATTACCGTTATACGGGAAGCCGGTGCAATTTTAGTCCGATTTCAATAACTTTCAACGAGTTGCTTTTTCTTACCAAGGTTATTAAATGCATCGAGTTTGGTTGAAATTGATAAATCGGTTACCGAGATACACATTTTTTGGACATAAGTGGGCGGAGCCACGCCCAAAATGCAAACATTTATAATAATCTAATTTTTTGCCCAGTGGTCATTGTAATAATCTATTCTGAGTCAATTTGCTTTAGTAGTTACTGATTTATCGCAGTTTTCGTGTTTGTGTAAAATACCGTTATATGGGAGGTGGGCGTGGACATTGCCCGATTTCAAAGATTTCAAAGAGATGCCTTAGCTGCATTCTAAACAGGGCTCATACCGAGTTTGGTAAGGATTGGTGAAGCGGCTACTTAGATACAGTATTTCATCCTAAGAAGGCGGGGTCCCGCCCCTTTTCAAAAAATTTCACAATAAATTATTTTTCACCAAAATTCTACTTCACGTACTAATTCTGGATCGAATATTTACTGAAATATTATAGCTTTTTCATTTTTCAAAAATACCGTTATATGAGAAGGGGCGTAGTTACAGTCCGTTTTCGCCCATTTTCAATACCTTGGATAAAGGGCAACCTATATACCAAATTTCTTTGAGATATCTCAAGTTATCACGTACACGGCGGACGGACAGACAGACATGGCTTAATGGATTTCTCTTTTTATTCTGATCATTTATGTATATATTTGTCTATATCTATCTTTATTCCTTTATGCTGGTACAAACAACCGCAATGCGAACAAAGTTGCTTATAATATCCTGTGCATAAGTGCGCTCGGGTATAAAAATAAAACCTCTTACCCGTACTCCTAACTACTTACTTTAGTAATGGTTAGACATGGAGTATACAAGAATTCTCCAAAACGCAATGGTCGATGTTCTGGGTATGCAGCTACGGTTTCACAGCTATTTTCGATATTTCTTTTCCAATTCTGATGGAGCTGGTGGTATTGTTCAACGTCATTTTACACAACCATATCAGTTTGCATTGCGTGGGCAGTATTCAGAAACCATCTCTTTCACAGTGCATGGGAGTTGACTTACTTATGCCCTGGCGATGAAGCTTGTTTAAAGAAAATTCCAATTTAATTTCAAAATTTCTCGACTATTCATTATGGTTGCAGCTTTTCGAATTCAAGTTTTCGTGGCGGTGCTTTAGAACTTTAGCTGTAACAAGAAAGTGACTTAAGTCGATAATAGCTTCCTCGGATGCCACATGAAGAACGTTCGAAGCGCTTTATCCATCTATCACAACGCGATCAATTTGATCGGTCCCACCTACTGAATGATGAATAATTTCTAAACAAGGATCACCTCAAGGAGTGAATGGGAGCAAGATTCAGTCCTGATCTCTTACTCCGACTCAGCAGCCATCCACATTAAAGGCTCTAAGTTGGATCTGAAAGCAGGAAGTGGAGTATACTCGCAAGAACTTTCACTTAGGCTCAGTTTTCGTCTGCTACGTCAACCGATTTCTATAACTATTTTTTTGGAGAGAGGGTGGTACCTCATTGGTTGTGCCATAATAATTTGGTTTAGATCCGATCATTGGATTGTGAAGAAATTAACGGTACTATAAAATTTTTATATGAGAGTTGAAGCCGGTTTTTTTTGCTAAGAAATCACTTCTGTATTTTCTAAACAACGTTTACGTATAAATTTTTCAACCCGTATGGAATTATTACCCGTATTTTTATCAAGTATCGTTCTCCATGCAGAAGTTGTGTATGTAATTCTTTCATCAATTTTAACATATGTTTCTACATGTATTCTTGGCGTGAGGCTTTCCATTTCATAACTTTCAAACTTTCCACGCCTTTTGTTGAAAAATTGTACAAACAAATTTACTTATTCAATTAAATACTTACGTATGTACATAGGTGTGAATGTACTGTAGGCATGTATGACTAGCAAAATGGAATTACCCAATCCCCCCGACCCTCCTAAACCATTGTTGCCATCTTTTATTTATTAATGATTTTTCTGTTTGTTTTACGTTTTACTAATTCCTTCCGCTGGCGGCATTTTTTCGTCACTGTAGGCAAAGTGCCAAATTATTTTAAATTTATCTTCTGCTAAAACAAAATACTAAGTGCTTGGCTTGAATTTTTGAAGCGATTTATTGTTTGGCATTTTTTATGTTTATTTTTACTTAATGATTTGTTGATAAATTTCTGCCACGAGCTAATTATTTGAATGACTAACAAATGAATTGTCAAAGTGCATATGTAAGTATGTATATGTATCATTACGTAAGGTAAAAAAAAAATAAACAAGGAAAAGTAAAAGTTTTTGTGAAAATTATTTTTAGATAGGTACGCAACGTAACATTCTATTTTTTTTACTTTTTCTAACTTTTAACCATAAACACAACTCCTTCCTTAAATCGTTTGCGTCCTTTCCCATCTTTTTCTCTTCAAGCAAATTTAATTAATTTTCTTACACCTAAATTGATTTTATTTCACTTTGTTTGATTGTCCAAGTCATCGGAGGCAATCGTTAAATACTGCTAATAATTTTCTATTAAGCGCAACAAATAAAATTGTACAAATAATCATGTGGTGCGCTACTATAAAAATTCGTGTCAAAATAAACACCGAACAGCAGTGAGAACACGAGAAATTACAGCAACAAATGGCAGGAACACGTGAAAGCTGACATACGGTCAAACACACCCATGTATTGGAATATACCCTGCAGAAATAAATTATCAATTCATAAAATAAAACTTGTCGTTGTCGGGATTTCGATAAATATCTAACTTTAAGTGAGTTGTAAAGTCATGCAGGAGTCATGCAGACGTTGCCGGGAGTTTGGTTTCTTTAAAAAAACTTCCATTTAAATACACTCATACAAAATTACTTTGAATACACTTTTTTCTGCACTTCGCGGATGCTTTTTCGAATTTAGGACAAGTAATATAAAGATCGAAATTTTATATTATCATTTTGATGTTGTGTCTGATGGAATTCAAAATGGTACCACCTACAAAGGAACACGTAAACAAATAAGCGAATATGTAATGTTAAATAAACTCAATAAACAAAAATGTAAAAAATAGAAAAAAAAATCTTTTTTGTTGATATTTTTTATGCAAAAGTAATTAGCTACAAGTAAGATGACATCTAATGCAGAGGAAACCAGTTCGCACTATTTTGCGGCCGAAGTAAATAAATAATAAAAAGGTACAACTAGTTGACTGCTTGGTAGACATAAGTTAGCTATAAACTAGCCCCGTTTCCTGCAGGGTATGTACATATACATATGTATGCTCACATGTATGCCTACATATATGTATATGGAGGCACGTAGGCGTACGGGCATTTGTGCTTTAGTAGCGAATGTCATTTGAGCAGCAAACTAACGTTAGAATTCCATTTTTATGGTACTGTTTATTTGCTATCGCCTACGCCCAGGTTCAAATTCAAGCTCGAATAGTAAAAGTTTCTAGTGGTAGTGGCTCGATATAAAAAAGGAATGGCTGAAGAAAATTATTACTTTCATTTCTTTTTCCAAAAAATTAACCACTCCTTTGCTGTCAATTCGCAATTTGCTATGTGTTAATGGCAAATATACACGCGAATAACGAATATTAATAAAAGTAAAAAACAACAAAGGGTTGAGTTTCAAGGACGCCAAATAGGCAGAGGCACTTCATTATGCCCTCAGTGTATTCTCCCTATGACTCTCCGTTGCCGCTCCCTCCGCGGAAGGCAACCAGTCTTGTGGAATACTGCGACAACTGGAACGTCTGATCGATCCTTTATTCCGATGTTAATGCCAAAGATTAAGGGCCACCAGCATAAACATGGTTATCGACGTGATCGACTCCATAACATATAACATGTAATATGTAAACATACTGGTCTGGGTTCGGATATTCCCTGTGCGTATCCTTAAATCGTAGTCCTTTATTGAAACCTTCATTTAACTTCTTCGTTACAAAAGGTATCTTCCTTTCCTTAAAAGATATTTATATTATATCTTAGACAGGTAACTCTATGCCAGCTAGTGTAATAAATTTTGAAAGAAAAGAACTTTATTTTTCCCAGTATTGCAAATTGCGTGCAAATTACTTATTTTTAGTTATGGTCATCAACCATAAATAAAATAAAAGCCATGGTATGTATTTTTTTATTTTATTTTCTATAGATATATTTTAAATTGCTATCACGTGTATTAAACTACCCTGAATTTTGACTTCTTCTTATTGCCTTGCCCTTGTAAATACTTTAATTCTACTCACAGCATTTTCTTTATTCATTTATCTATTAAAAAAGAATACGTCAGCACATTTTTCTCGAAAGTGGATGCAAATAAAAAATATTACACAAAAGACATTTTTTAACTTTCCTTTTTTCTGACTTTTTCGCATTGTGTGCTTTTTATTGCATTTTCTTACTTACCCCCTTTTATTGCGCTAATAAATGTTGACCGGCATTTGAATGACCGCAATGTAATCGACACCATTCAAATGCTG
>NW_023458555.1:24313142-24332437 GCF_013731165.1 Rhagoletis pomonella | reverse complement strand
AAATACATATGTATATAAGTAGGTATATATATGTAGGTACATTAGAGTGGTATTTTATAGGCCCGCCAAAACCCCTAGAAAATGCCAGAAAATGCAATGGTGGGACAAATAAAAAATCTTTAGTATTAAAAAATGGTTAAAAAAAACAATCGGTTATTGTTGCTGGTAGTCTCCTGAAGAGAACCAGAGTTTACCGATCGAAAAATATTAGGGCCGTTCAGTAAGTTGTTGAGCTGGTCTTGGATTTGCAGTTGGAATTGCATTTGCAAATTTTATGCTTGCTGCCATGGCAACAATAAAGTAAGAATTTACTAACCCCATAAACATATTCTGAGCGTTCAGAATATGAGTCCGAAAAGAGTCCTAGGTAGGTAAGAAATATAAGTTTCAAAAACAAAAAATGTGTGACTCTTAAATTAATCTTTTAGGAGCCAGCACTTTGTGACAATATAAAAACAATAAATACAAAAGATTAAAAAATCATGGATCCGTCAGCAGTTGGTTGGAGCGTAACGTCGTGGAAGCGATATTTCATCATATTAAAAAAAAATTTCGTGAGAATTCGAGGTATAAAATGCACCCAAAGGATTTTGTATTTTTCGCTTCTCTTAATCGTGGAAAACGAGCGCTTAATCAGACGCCGCCAGGGTGTGACTACGATGCCAAAGGGGAACGCAGACCAGTTAGTTTTATGTACGTATATGTATATATAGTCACCGCAAACTTCGTCAGCACTGGCTCAAAGGTTACGAGTGCAGGCCTTTGGTGTTAAAATGTGTACCAATGAAAGAGGTAAAACATTTGGTAAATACTCTTGATTAGAGGCCTAGTTGGAACTTCCTTCTACCTAGGTATGGATCTTAGTCAAGGTGGGCGGATCCCATTTTGTGTGATTGTCCCGTATTGATTTGTCTGGCCTAATTCATATCTATTTCCCTGCAGTCGCAAGCCTTAGAATAGGAATATTTCTACCAAGATCCGTTTAGCCTTTATTTCGGCAGCTGAAGGTGTATTGGTCATTTATGGCTAGTAACACATCCTTATCGTACCTAATGTAACTTGTAACTGAAAAAAGGCCGAAAAAGGTATAATTTTACCTACAAAGGCAGCACTGATACATACGTACTAGAATGAACAACTTAATGAACGGATCGGGTGCTGTGCTTTAATTTTTCCCAATCAAACGAAATTCAGTCACGCCACAAAAAAGCTAAATAAGAATACATATTAGTATGTATATGTACATGTAAGTACATGTATGTTTGTCCAAATGAAGATTTATGTATGTAAATGTGACTTAGAGTATACAGTTTTTAATACATATGTATATACTACATAGTATCTACATCTGCTATATACTATACCTACATATAAATATGTAAAATTTTAAATTTGCTACAAATCTAAAGCACATGCAATGAAATGAAATCATTTCGTTCATTTATTCAATTTGACACCAACGCCAAATACATTTGTGTATCAATTTATAGTCAGCACGTTGATTGAATTTAGTAATTGCTGGCTTTGTTGTTGCTGCTGACGTTCTGCGAAAGGTATTTTTTTCTAGTCAGTCAGTGAAAATTAGTAACAAAAAATTCAAGTACCCCAGATGATTTTTAATAGCACCCACGAGAATTTGCATATATTTAAGTAGTATTAATGTGCAAAAGCGGGTATATATTTAGATGTATACATACATATGAGTATGTACATATATACTTATATACATATTTTTGTAGAAATTTGTGAATGGCAAAATTTTCATAAATGTTTTTTATTTGGATAATACAGTTTTTTGGTTTCCTGTATAATAAATAATTAAGTGATATCCAAGAATTTGCTGTGTATATGAGTGTGTACATTAGAGTAGTCTGAAAAAAAACGTAAATTCGGAACTTTAGTAAAATATTCCCTTGTTTTTTTTTATTTTTGAAATCAAAAAAAAACATTTAGAGGCCTCTCAAAGCGCTCAAAGTTTTTTATTTATTTTATATAGGTAAAAAAGTTCTTTAGTAGAAATGGTATAAAATTCTTGAAAATGTATATTTTTCGATCAGAGACTTCCAATAATAATTTCAAATTATTTATTTACCAATGTTTACCTTAAAATCGCTAGCTTAAAAAATTGGCAAAATAAATAGTTGGATATTATAACTGGAAGTCTCCTAAATAGAAGCAGAGTTTCCTGATTGAAAGGTTTTAATTTTCAAGAAATTTATACCATTTCCACGAAAATGGTTTTTTCATATAAAATACATGGAATATTTTTAGCGCATTGAGCGACTTCTAAATATTTCGCGATTCGAAATAAAATTGCGACTTAACTTTTTTACATGGTTTTTTTGAACCATCATGATGTACATACATATGTACATGGCATACATTTTGACCTTGAATGTCAAAAATATTCATACATAAGAACAATAAAATACCATTTTTCATATTTCGCAAAAAATGTAGAATTAATAGCCAACCTTTAGCCGGATTAATATACATATTTATGTAATTTTATAATATTTCTTTCAATTTTTGTGAGATAAGGCAGCTTAAGTAAAAATAGCAAAAATTATTTAATTTAATTTTGTTTCTGCAATTTAAAAAAATAACAAACATATAAATTTTTACACAGGCGATAATTAATGTATGCCTTGCCGGACGTGGTATTTAGGGTGGTTGCTGTTCTTGTTGTAGTATGGGCTACTTAGCCGTGCTTGGACCGGATAGTCCTTCAATCGTTCTCGTCAAGCTCAACTAACGGTAAGACCTGAAATCGTGATATTTCGCCGGGCTTAAACCAGACGTAAAATGATGTTATTCGACTTGAATTGGCTGGGGGGCATGTTAGAGGTGGTTGGTATCTTGGGATGTATCTCCGCACGCTGGGAACTCATTAAGCCGTGGCAACTGAAGCACTCTCTCGTCCATAGGTGGTCCTTTGACAACATTCACAGTATGAGAGTCTGTATAAGCGATAACAGGCTCCCTGTAAATGCCGTTCATAGCCTGTCTGTATAGTCTCTGGTCCAGCGGTTTTTTACGTGGTGCTGGACGTCGTCCTTTAGCTCATCGAGATGACTCTTGACGTGCATGTGTGAGGGCTTTGCATCAAGGAAGTGTCTGTTCGAGTGCTTACGTCTGTAGCACCGTAGTAAAAACCGCTTGCTTAGCTTAATATTGTGCTTCCTTACTGGGAGCATTTAGCACTCACTGAGTACGTTATGTTTAGGCGACATAAGAACGCCTTCCGTGGTTGTCTGGAGTGCTGTATTGTTGTATGTCTGAAGCTTCATGCCGGCGAGCACACCAATTGGGTTGAGTTAAATCTGCCTTATTACTGTTCTCCCCTCGCCTTGGTCGAGTGGAGGGACTAGGGTGTTGGATTACCCGTTTTGCCATTTAAAAGCACTGAAAAGTCATCCCACCAAATCATAAGTGTACTCTGAATGTCCAGATAATTGATTGCAAAATTTCTTGGCTGTCCTTTGTCACTGCATCTTCGTCGTGTTGCCTGACTTACGTTTCTTATTACAATGAGGCCCATCTGGATCTTAGCTTCAATAAGGTAGCGTTCCGTGACTACCATTTTCCGACTATTGAACCAAATATGTCTTCTTTTCCCACCCTGGCATTAAAGTCACCAAGCACTCATAAAAATGCACTTTAGTCTCATTGTCCTGTTTTTCCGTCGGCGCACATAAAGTGGGCCCAAATTGTGAAACTTTGCCTTTATATGAATTGTGGCAAATTCATTCAGCGATGGAGTGCACCTGAAGACAAGGTGGCTGAGTCTCCCCAAAACCACAAATTTCACACCTAATTTGGCAACGTATGCTGAAACAGCCAAGTGCAGTCCTGGTATTTTTGAACGATATCCAGCAGCTGTATAGAGGCAGACTTCCTATAGAGGGTCCGCACATTCAAGGTGAATATCCGTAAGTGGTAGTCCTTATTCCTTCGCGATTTCTTTGATTTTGTCAACTTGCCACATGGAGGTAATGCAAATGCTTGCAAGATGTATATCTAGGAATACAATTTACAAAGCGACAATGTTATCGCAGATCTGCTATTTCATGCTGAAGATAAAAAATAATGTCTCAGTTATTTATTGAAGCGAAAAATAAGCACTTTTGCGAAGCTAATTTTATCTGAATTTAAAGTTATACTATTCGTAGTAAGTATGGCACGTACAACCATGACACTTCCTCCACCGCATGTACATAGAGATAGATTAATAAGTTAGTAATAATATTTAGCTGCAGATAATTTCCAACAAAATAAAATAACAAAAGAACAAATTGAGTTTTGATGATTGCATTTTTTATGTCTTTGATTTGGATTTTGTTAATCAAAGTTTTATTTTTAAATATTAAAACTCAGAACATACATATATACATTAGCAAGCTGATATAGGAACTAAGTACGTGACAGATCTCGTATATATGTACATATATACAAAACACATTTTTGTTTGCAAACATAAATAATTTTGCAGATGAAAAATAATTATTAATGCGAATTTTTAATCGCTTGTGCTCTAGAATGAAATTAATGTATACACAAAACTTACCTAAAATTTCATGTTTTTAATTTCTTAGTAGAATTCGCTTGTATGTAGAATCTAGTTCGGGCGAAATCGAGATTTACAAATCCGGCGCCTGAAATTATGAATTTCTGACTTTGCACATCGATGATGCGGGTTCGATTTCTGCTGTATTCTAGAGAAAGAAGTCTGATGACTCAATCAATGTTTATTGGGTTGCCGAAATTTTTAGCAGTAGAAACTTAGTTGTCGAAATTTACGGATAGTTAGTGAGCCATACAAATTTATGGGGTTCTCGAAAATTTCCTAGTTAAAGGAATTTATAAAGTTATCGACATTTCTTGAACTATCACTTTTTAAAGTGTTGACAAAATTTCTCGAGTAATTGTAATGCTGTTCTTTAAACTTATCGAGTTGTCGATAACAATTGATTCACTAAAATTTTTCGATTTATAGAGACGAAATTTTTGAAATATTGAAAATATATCGAGTTATTGAAATTTTGTGATTATATAACTTTATCCATTTATCATTGCTTATTGAACTTTATCGTGTTGCCTGGGTGTAACGAGATGTCGGGATTTGCCAGTAGCTTTCGAAAAATATGGAGCTATAATACTAACCGAGTTAAAGAAATTTATAGAGGTATCCAAAGTTTATCGAGTTATCGATTTATATCGAGAAACGCACTCTTATCGAAATTAATCAAACATTATGGAAATTAGTCGTGTTATCGAATTTTGCTGAGTTATCGGATTATCGAATTTTTTTAAATGCATTTTATTAACTAATTTACGTACCTAAATATTTTTATTTTTGTAACTTTATATAAATATTAGAATGCCTTAGGGTTTAGGCAAAAAAAATGTGTCTACTAATTTTTCAAATTTTTGTCGAATCAATGATTCCTACCATAATAAGTACATTGTGTGGCTTAACGAAGACCCACTCCTGAGCTGCACACCTTTGCTTGCTATCTCTTAAAAACGGATTTTTCATAAAAGACGTTTCTAATTCCAATTTTTTCTATGTACTTAGTAAATATTAAAATTATTATATTCTAAATTTAAAAATCTGGCAGGCAATTCCAAGATTCACAGCGAAAACACTTGTAAAAAATTATCACCGACCAATATTTGAATATTGGTTTAGACATGATTGAATTTTTCATTTTAATTGTTAATTGCATTTAGAAGATGCCTTTAAAGTGTGGAAATTGAAAAGTGGTAAGTTCAAAGTAATTTGCATACAAATGAGTATACACAGTCAAGCGAGATTTCAAGAGTTTCCCGATTCTTTTAAGTGTTGTGAAGAATATTTCTGATAACGTTTTCAATATTTGTAAAAGGATGTCTGACTGTTTTTATTTCAGATACGCCAACAATATTTCGTGATCCATCCTAATGTACAAAATGCCCATATATCCACAATCGCAATCAGCAATGACACTGATTCAACCACCGCGCTGGTCTTTACACTAAGTAATCATAAAAAGCATACCTTCATGGATTCATTATTAATGCCATTTGACTAATGTCTGGATTTACTATCGCCCATCAGATAACTATTTTCGGGTTGTTTTTTATAACAAAATGTACTGTTTACCCATGTTAGTTTTGGAATCCCCTGAGATATCTACGAATTTCAGCGAATTTTTATCAGTGAGTAATTTGAAATTGTTCACAGATTATGAAAATATACACACATATAATATACATATTTATGTTAAACCAAAAAATTATGTTATCAATTTGCACATGAGTAATAACCCTGTAGGGAAAACACGAACTAGTGAACCAGATTTCTAGTTCAGTACTAGTTATTTTTTTGCCAAAAACGAACCAGTCCGATAGTAACCAGTTCCGCACCAGTCCAAAAGCAGTGAAATGTGGTACTTTCACTAAACTCTTCTATTTTAAATTTTAAAAGCAGGGAAGGTAATCATTATGAGTAAAATAATTTAAATCAGCATTTAATCATTATTTTATGAATTATTATTGAGTTTTATTTTTTCGCTCAAACGGAAATAATTATTATTTGATTTTTATTTTTGGGATTACAAATAATGATTATTTTATGATTTTTATTTTTTCGCGCAGAGATTATCATTAATTTTCAGTTTTATTTTTTCACTTAAAAATAATGATAATTTATAAAATTGAAAAGGTCATAAAGACGCAGCCTACTGGAATTTTTACCAGAAAAGTTCGGGTCTTATTCCTTTTATAAGGGTGCGGCTAACTCTTAAAAGGATACGTCGGTATAGTTTTTGAGTTGCTTAATAATCATTATACTTAGTGATTTCATAAACAAAGGCCAAGATCCTGAAGGACAATTGAGAAAGGCAATGCAGTTGCAGAAAAAGAGGCATTTAAAAAAAAAAAGTGTCAAAAGAATTATCACTTTTTCACTAAATTTATTTAAAAATGCAAGGCACCAGAGCTACCTTTTTTTAATAAAAGACAAAATTATTTTTTTTCTTTATGCAATCCAGCACCAGATACCTTAATACAGTCAGTCAATAAAATTTAGGTACAACGAATTTTTTACAATACGGGCAACTATTTTTTAAATATTTTAGTTTTCGGTAATTTTTTATAAGAATATGGTCAATTCTACAACAAAATCCCCAAAAGTCAGAGTTCCAAGCCTTGTGCAAAATTTAAGAAAATTCTGCAAAATGTCATTAAAATAATTCACTTTCTATTTACGCTCTCTAGAAAAAGTTGTTTAGTCCATTCAATTTTAGTTGTAACAACAAAAAAAAAATGCTAAATATCAATGGTAAGTCCTAGCTACCTCAAACGTGCACTTTGTTATACTAAAATTGAATGGGCTAATAACTAAGTACTTAACTTTTTTCTAAAGAGTGTAAATTGCAACACTTGGATGGAAATTCGCAGAGTTTTCTTTAATTTTCCATAAGGTTTGGAACTCTGATTTTTGGGGTTTTTGGTGTAGAATTAACCATATTTTTATAAAAAATTAGGGGGAAAAAATATTTAAAAAATAGTTGCTGGTATTGTAAAAACTTCACTGTACCTAAACTTTATTGACTGACTGTATATCTTATTTAAGTTAAGTACGACAAAAACCTTCGAAGTACTTCATATACATATAAGCTTAAAAAGAACTGAATTTACTTAAAAATCAATATGCTTAAATTTAGACAAGTAAGACAAAGTGAACTAATATTTTTACTTTTAAGCAGAACGCACTTTTGTTTTTTACTTACTACTTAAGTTTAATACTACTACTACTACTAATGTGGTTTATACATTTTTAATAAATGCGTTTAAACATTTGCGATTGTATTGTCCTTCCTTCAACCGATCGTATTTAATATAGAAGGGAAATGTTTCGACAAGCCTGATTAGAAATGTAGCTCTAAGGTGACGAATTTATAACAGGTTGGGAACTACATATAAAAAATGGATGCAGATCGAACTATTGGAACTGGTTCGGAACTATAGAAAAAGAGGTGCAAAACGAACTAGATCTTATCTGACGAATTTCGAACTGGTTCGGAACTAGAGCCAAAGGAATGCAACGGGGGACAATTGACACTTCATAGGACATCGCAATGCTAAATTCGCCAGTCGCTAGCATGCAAAAGAGAATTAACGCGTACTAGTCATGGTTCCAAACGCACTAGAACCGAACCAGTTCCACACTAGTTCGTTTCCCTACAGGGAAGTAAACAACCGTATGCCGCAAAGTAATCATAAACTACTTAAATAGCTTAAATTTGGGTTTTAAATAAATAAAATTAACCTTGCTGATAATCATAGCTCATAAAAATATTCATATGCTCATTTGCACATATTATCAACACAAATATTTTAGATATTATAAAATAAATATTTGTAAAAAAATTAGTTTGACCTAAAATAACTGTTGATTTTCAAAACTTTTTTTATGCAGTAGGAGATCCGACAAGGGCACGACCTTCACCCATCTGTTTAATGGATGAAATTTACTTTGTATGAAATTTAACGTATTAGGAAATATTTGGCGAGTAGGTTGGTTGAAAAAATACTGGTCATGATATTTTTAATTAATTATTCAAAATTTAATTATTATTATTTTTTTTAATTTTGCACTCATTTCATTACTTAATTTAATTAAGTTAAAATTAATTAAAAACTGAAACCAGTTATTACTAAAGGGATATCAATTGAAATGGTTTTAAAAAGCTTTGTTTCTTAACTTTACTGTATGAGGGATGCCACCTGTTAAAATCAACTTGAATTAAGGGAATTAGGTATTAAAAATATGTATAACCATATGGGCGCCAAACGAAAAGTGTTTAAGGAGGTAATAGTTTGTAAATATTTTGAACAGGGTTGCCAACAGTTCAAAACTCGAATTCAGTTAAGTTATTAACAATGAAACATTTAAATATGCCTAACAAAAGAGTGATAAGAAATCTTAAGTTTTTACGCTAAGAATATTTTTGAGGTGTTAGAAGTGAGTTGCCACCCATGTAAAAATTTAAGTTCAAATTATTTATTAGATTTAATGAATTATTAAAATATTTGTAGATATCACTCGAAATGGGTTTGACAAGGCTTTATTTCTGAACTATATTTTTAGGGTTTCCCCATGTTCTAAAAGTCAAATTCTACTTAATTCATCTGTTTATAAGAATGTGTACCAAGATGTCAAACGAAGGTTGCTAAAGAAGGTTTTAGCTTTAAAATATTTTGAAGAGGGCTGCCACCTGTTTGAAAAGTTGAATTTAATTTACTTAAATATGTATATACAAATTATACGAATATAAAAATACGGATGTCCAATGGAAGATTTTTAAGAAATTTTTAGTTTGAACAGTTATAATGATTGAAAAGGGTTACCATCCGTATAAAAGTTACATTCAAATTATTTGGAAAGTTAAATGAAGTACTAAGAAATGGATATCAATCGAAATAGGGTTTAAAAGGCTTTATTTATGACCTTTATTTAGGGGGTTGCGTTCTGTTGCTTTTTTTGACTTTCTTTTCTATTTTTCGGCCTCAATTTCTTCTACTATATACGATTGTTTTACATTGATGATTTGTAACGGTCGTAATGAATTGCTAAATAGTATATAATAAATATAAAGCATATCTATAAGATCAAAAGGTAAAAAAGGCAGTAAAAATTATATATATAGGTTTATTATATTCCATATGCTAAAGATAAAAATTGGCAACAATATACATTTGGATAGTACATATATCCTGACTTATATCCTGTACTTATTTTCATACCACTCAAGATACTTACGAATTTGCTCACTAAAAAATATTTTACTTAACTAAGCGTGGTAAAATAGTTTATGTATAGTATTTCAAAAAACATTTCCTAATAAATATTTGTATCTAACTTTTTTCAGAATGGTCGATTTTAAAGTACAACAAAGACGTTTTCGTACCAGCGAAAAAACAATTGTCAGCACTATTTATGGACCAATAAAGGGTGTTAAACGCAAGTCCATCTATAGTGATTCGTACTACAGTTTCGAAAAAATACCATTCGCTAAACCGCCGGTAGGTGAGCTGCGCTACAAAGCACCACAACCGCCAGAGCCATGGATAGAAGTGCGGAGTTGTACTTCACGCGGGCCGAAGCCATTGCAAAAGCATTTCGTATTTCAAATGACAGAAGGCTCCGAAGATTGTCTCTATCTAAATGTGTATACAAAGAATGTGAGTTGTACATATATAAAACTGCGTAAACCGCAAAAAAATCATCAACTTCTTCTCTCTTCATACGCAGCTAAATCCACAAAAACTCATGCCGGTCATGGTGTGGATTTATGGCGGTGGTTTTCAGTTTGGTGAAGCCTCTCGTGAACTTTATAGTCCCGACTATTTGCTGCGCGAAGATGTCGTGATTATTTCAATAACATATCGCTTGGGGCCATTTGGTAAGCCTACTTCACCCTTATATTTACTATTTGTAACTAATTTATATGTATCATCATTCTCACAGGCTTTCTCTCTATGGAAGACCCCACTTTTGATGTACCTGGCAATGCCGGTCTCAAAGACCAAATTATGGCATTGCGTTGGGTGAAAGCGAATTGTGAACGCTTCGGCGGTGACAGCAATAATATAACACTTTTCGGTGACAGCGCTGGCGGTGCCTCTGTGCACTATATGATGATAACCGATCAAACATGTGGTCTTTTTCACAAAGCGATATCCATGTCGGGCAATGCACTTTCACCCTGGGCAGTAACACCTCAACGCAATTGGCCATATCGGCTAGCAGTGGCCGCTGGCTATGCGGGTGAAAATAATGATACAGATGTTTTTGACTTTCTAGGCAAAGCAAAAGGTGCTGATATTGTGAAAGCAAATGAGGATCTTTGTTCGGATGAAGAAAAACGTGAACGCATTGGTTTCTCCTTTGGTCCAGTGATCGAGCCATATGTGACTGATCATTGTGTGGTACCCAAGAAACCGATTGAAATGATGCGCACCGCATGGAGTAATCACATTCCCATGATTATTGGTGGTGTATCGAATGAGGGATTGTTGTTGTATTCGGGTGAGTAGCTTTACGGCGTTCAACTGATTTTCATATTGCGTGCTCTTTTATAAAATTTCATTAAACTCCTTTTTCGGTTCCATTTCTTTCTTTTTAATGAGATTCCATTTTATGCCAAGAAATGTAAATTAATACTCTTTTAATTTTGTTTCATTCCATTCCCTTCCGTTCAATTTAATTGCATCCCTCTACTTTCCATTCCATCCCTTTCCGTATTGTTAACTCTTCCCGTTTATACCTCTTACTCTGTTTTATTTCGTCCCATCTCGTTCCGTTCCATACGTGCCGTTCCATCTCATTGCTTTCCATTACGTCCCCGTTCCCTTCCATTCCATCTCGTTCAATTCTCATTCTTTTACCTGAAGTTTAATTTTTCCTCCACATTTTATTTCATTTTATATCATTCAATTTTATTCATTCCATGCTAATTTCTCCATTTAATTTACTTATATTCCATTTCATTTTATACCACTTGATTCCATTTTATTGTATTCCACCCAATTCTATTCTGTTTCATTCCATACCATTCCATTCTACTTTCCATTTATTAAATTGTCTGGCACGAAGTATCGTTCTATTGCATAATCTTATATTTCGTTTCATTGCACTATGCATATGTATCTTATAGCGCTTCATTCCTATTCCTTTGCAATTCTTACTAGGTTACTCTGAACTCATTTGAAATGAAAATAGTTTTCTTGTATTTTTGCGATTTTTGAACAATTCTTCTTATATGTATTTTAAATAACAGAGACCAAAAAAAATCCCAAATTACTCAACGAACTTGGCGATTGCCGTTTTGTGGTGCCACTCGAACTTGGCATGGACCGCGATGGCGATCTGTGCAAGGAATATGGCCTACAATTGCGTAAAGCTTACTATGGTGATAAGGAGCCGAGCTTAGAAACTTTACATGAGTACCTGTTGGTAGGTTAAAAAGCGCCCCCTTCATTAAAAGCTTGTTTGTAATTTTTAAATTCTTATTCCGCAGATGGTTTCCCACGAGTACTTCTGGTTCCCCATCTATCGCACAGTATTGTCACGCACGGCGCATGCCACAGCACCCACCTACTTGTATCGTTTCGATTTTGACTCGAAACATTTCAACCATCTGCGCATACTCAGCTGTGGCAAGAAAGTACGTGGCACCTGTCATGGTGATGATCTTTCCTATTTGTTTTACAACTCATTGGCGCGCAAGCTGAAGAATCATACACGCGAGTACAAATGCATTGAGCGGCTGGTTGGCATGTGGACACACTTTGCCATGCATTCCGATCCCAACTTTGATCCGGAGTACGTTGATCTATGGCAGCCTGTAACGAAGGATAATTTTGAGAAACGACAACTAAAGTGCCTTAATATTTCCGATGATTTGAAGGAGATTGATGTGCCCGAATTGAAGAAGTTACAAGTATGGGAGAACTTTTTTTGCTGTGATGAATTAATTTGAGGAGATTTATTAGGGGTAGTGGAATTAATTTGACCTGAGTAGCTAAAGGTAAACAAATTGAATGTGGCTGCCTCGGATTAGATTTAAGAGTTTCTTATAGCAAAGCTTAGAAAATATGTACACTGATTGACAAGCTTTTGAGTGAAGCTTTATGAAATGTGAAACATTATTATTCTAAGAATTATTCTATTAAGATTTTTGACTTCAATTTGATACAAAAAAGAAGCAGTAAGGATTTTAAAAATACATACTAACAAAATTACGTTTTAGAAGCTTTTTCGAAGCTTTCTATGAATTATAAGGGGGATAACAAAGTCTCTCTGGCCATCGCGGTTCAAGAAAGCTTTAAATAGTTTTTTTTCGCCATAACTCAAAGAAAAAAGAGAAAAAGCTCCTCAAGTTGATCACAATTGGTTAAAAAGCGTAAAAGCTCGCTTTAGCGAACATTGTTTTTCTTATCGGTACGTAGGTACAAAGGGTAAAAGCTCTCTTTGGTCATCACATTTTTAACCAAATTCTTTGTGGAAAATTATAGCTACATATTGTTTTGAGCTTTTTGAAAAAACGAAGCACCAAAATTTTTGAAATCTAGAAATATTCAAATAATTTTTTTTTTTATATTATATGTATATTGAAATAATTTCACGTGTACTAATTTTTTTTTTTTTCAATTTACTTTACATGTATTTTTTGAAGTTATGAGCGTAAAAATTATTACTTATATTTTTTTTTAATAACGACAAACGCAAAAAAATCACTAAAAAATATAATCAAAATCTATAAGTTTTTTAAACATCTTTTCTAGCTTCAGAGACACTATGTCTGAAGCTTGTCCTATATCTTTTTATAATCTTTGAACTTTTAAAAAATACTAAACCGCCTAAATAATCGCCGTGGCTAACTAAAAAGTTTAAAATTTATTACCTTTATGTAAATAGCTTAGAGTGTAATTTATTTTAAGCAATCACACACATATATAGATGTACATTATATAAATATATCGATATATTTTGTAGATAGATACTAAAGAAGCCACCTGAAACAACTAAACCACCAATTCAATTGCAAAGTTGCTCTATTGTTCTAATTACCAAAATGTACTAGTATTAAGAAATCAATTCGTATTCCCTTAAATAAGAATTGATGATCATATTTGTAGATATATTTTTTTAAGAATATAACTTTTTTAATTGCAAAGATGCAAGGGACGTCTTCCAGTCGCATGAAAGACAGAGATTTAAAGCTCTAACGAATATCTACTATAAAAGGAACAAAGCTTACGAGCAGCGTTTGGAATATTATTTTTTTAAGTTTAAATTTTAAGCTTAGAATTGGCTCTTAAAATCGGGAAATACATATAAAATGACACCTCCAAGCTTTGAACACGAAAGCTAAATGATAAACTTTCAGAGATTTAAGATTTCATTAGTACAAAAAGTGAAAAATCCATTCTTTAGCTTACGAAAACATTAGTACCTATTTTTATTTTTGTGCATGCCAAACATATAACTATTAAGTGAAAGTTTAAAAGCTCTTTTTTAAACTTGAAAATAATATTCGTATAATGTCGGTTTACCCTGCCGAAAAAGCTTGCTAACAAAAAAAAAATTATTAGGCTAAAAGTGGTGATGGGCATAACCTTGCCCGTTCGCAGAGCTTTTCGAAGCTTTCTATCCACTTTATATGAAGAACAAATGCTCTACCTCTGCACATTACTGGTATAAACTAAAAGTTTTGTTTATTAAATTATCCATTTGAATTAGGGATCCCAAAGCGCAAACTAGGGCTAAGGTGATTTATTTATATGGTTTTCCTCTAGATTCCTTTTATTGATAAAATAAATTGCTTTAAATGTATATTCTATCATTTAGCTGTGTGCCAAATCCCAGGTCTACATATAACAAAAATATTGAAAACGAAGAATATTATAGATATGTCATAAAAATATAAAAACTTTAGCTATAAAACTACATTCACAAATATCCTGCAACAGAAGTACCTTTTTGCTATAAAGTGTTACATGAAATTGAACAGAATGTGATTAATAGGCAAGTAGTAACTTTAGTAAAAAAAACAAGATAACTGTATGAAAGCTGAAAATAAGACATTAAATATTGATTCAGTGTCGGTGAGAAAGACTTTTTTACATAGTTGCTACACAAGCAAGATAAATAGCGCCGTGGTAACATTAAATACTTATTTGTGTATGTGTTTTTTTTTACCAAAAAGCATATGTTCCAATGCAAAATTTTAGAATGTAAGTTTAGGCGCCGGAAACGGAACTTTAAGAGGAGTCAACTCGCTTTCGAAAAAAAACCGAAGTAATAAGACGTACAAATAAATATAACATTCATATGGAAAATCAATTATTACTACAGAATGAATATAAATCTAAACATGGCTTGACTCAGTCAGCATTCTCAGTCATAAGGTACACGAAATCAGGTGTCACCGGGGAAAAAAAACAGTATCCAATCGCATCTTTACGATACTAAAGCGCGTCGCAGCAATGACCAGAAAACGATTTGTCGCGTATAAAAAATTAGTCAACCTGCGACTTTCGCAGTCTAATAACACCCAAAACAAAAAAAATTCACTTCTCACTAAGCTTCTAAGGGTGCGTTCACACAGGAAGTGGAGCTAAGCTAGGTATATGAAAGTGCTCATATAGCAAGCTTTTCCACGAACGTTTTGGAGCTGAATGCAAAGGTTTTATTTTTATTTTCAATTTTGTTTTAAATCTTTCAGCTTCATGACTGATGCGAACGCAAAAAAAATTTTTAAACAAAACCCTATTTTTCGTGGAAGCAATTAGGGTTCGAAATTTCAGACTTTGGTATCGATACTGAGTACTCATTCTGGCATCGAGCTCATGGTATCGATACTCTAAAAGTATCAGGGAAAAAGTATCGATACTACTCAGTATCGGACTCATTAAAATACGTTTTTTGGGATACTAAAATTATTTTATTCTTCAATCGTATATCTAGTTATTTCCTGAAATTAAAACAAAAAAATTTAAAATATTTGATTTTTATTTCATTGCAGAACTTACTTTCACGTTAGAAGTAATTTTAACGTCAAATGTACATACATATATATATATATATATATATATATATATATATATATATACTTTCACGAATTTCAAGTTTTATTAAGAAATTTGTGTAAAGTTTTAGTATGCATTTTTGTAGCCTATTAAATTTTAGTATGATAATGTGCAAGTTTGAATTAAAAGTCAACAGTAGTAGGCTACACGTAAATTTGAATAGGTTACAAAACTGCATTCCCAAAAAGTTTCTAAAAAATCTGCATTTTCGTGAACTTTGCGTAAAGTTTTATGTCCTTATTCATAAAAAATAAAAAAGGTTTATAAACTGAAAAATTTATGAAAATGTCATTTTATTAAGCTCTTTAAACCTACTTTATTTTTTATGAATAAGGCCACTAAACCTTCACTTATTTGGTTTATGTTATGCAACAGAATACACGCAATTGCAGTTTATTTTAAGTGATAGACAAAATTGAATGATAGTAATCCATATAAGCAAAGAAAGCAATGGAAGAAAAAATCTAAAAAGTGTGCGTTTTAAAAAGTATTCGATACTACGAGTACCTTGCAAAGTATCGAGTAAAAACACCAAATAAGGTATCGAGTATTAAAGTACTCATTTTTATACCCTCAGTATCGATACTTACTCAATATCGATAGTATCGTTCGAACCCTAGAAGCAATTGAAACAAATTGATCAAGTATTGCAGCCGCTTTTCAATTAAGGTAAGTTTTGTGATAACTTTGCAGCCGATTCCATACAAAAAGCTCTGCTCCGCTTCGTTTAGTGTGAACTCCAGCAAATCCGCTCCGCTCTTATTTGCTTCATTCGGCGCCACTCGGCACCACTCGGCATTCTGTGTGAACGCACCCTATGATTTTTAGAAGAGTCAGCAAATATCAGCTTATTCGGCGCAGACATGACAAATCCTCAGACAAAAAATCTTCCAAATGCGGGATGCCTTCAGCTAAACTATACGTATTTTACATATGTATGCGTGAATTGAATGAAATTAGTATACTTCAGTCATGACTCATGAGCCATAAAAATTTTTTTAAATGCCTGCTCATAACAATTCTAAAAAAAAATAGTACTATCACTAATTCTCACTAAAGCGAAAAAAATATTCAAAGTATTCCTACCCTTATTTGTGCCGGCAATTTTTGACTCCATCGAGAATATATAGGCTACCAATTTGATTTGACTCATTTTTCCATATTAGTTTGTGCGGCACCATCATAAACAAGCGTGATTTAAGGGTGAAGGTGTGTTGCTGTGCCTAATTTTTTTTTTTTGCATGCTGTCGAGTACTAATCATTTCGCTCCCGTTTGTAAAAGTTTCGCTCCTCAATTCTTGAAATCAAATAATAAGAATTCTGAAATAACAGACTCAAATCATTTAAGTGGTTCCACTGAACTCTTGGTGTTTGTTTCATGGAGCTGCGACTCATTTCGGTATAAAGCAAGCCACTTGATGATGCCACTATACAGGTTCATACTAACAGAGAACTTAGTCATTGTTCATACTCTCGCTTTGTGTGACGTGCGTTAACGATTATTAGTGGATATGGGTGAATGTTGTTCTTTGACTTACATATATCCACTAATACTCTTTCTTGCGCTTGCCAAACAATGACTTAAAATGGCGAATGATTGCAGATCTCTGATGCGTGTACAAATACATTCGTATTGTGCGTTCCGTGCGGTAGAAACTTCCCACAAAAAAATATAAATAAATATTTCGTATAAATTAAAATTTTGTAATTAACAAAAAATACAAAAATTTGAGAAGAAATTTGAAATCAATTCTCACAGAACAATTTTGTAATAAACGCACTAAAGAAACAATGTGTCGTTTGAAATATTTTGTAAGACATTTTATATTGTTTATATAATAAAGCTTCGATGTGATGCTAATAGTTTATAAATATTTTAATATGAATGTTTACATATAAAAAAAAACTAATAAATAAAATGTACTAATTGTTTGAAAAGAAGAGTAA
Source organism: Rhagoletis pomonella (assembly GCF_013731165.1). Taxonomy (NCBI): domain Eukaryota; kingdom Metazoa; phylum Arthropoda; class Insecta; order Diptera; family Tephritidae; genus Rhagoletis; species Rhagoletis pomonella. The sequence continues at coordinate 24,314,848 of NW_023458555.1, read as the reverse complement.
AGAAGAATAAAACTAATTTTTCTTAAAGGTTGAAGTTTTATTTGTATTTAGTTAAAGGGGGTTGTAAAGTAAAGTTGCCATATTTTATAGCTACGTATAGGTTCTTATATATCAACGTTTGTTGTGGGAGCCCCTTATGACTCCATATTTGGAGCGCTAAAATTTTGACATAATTTTAATTATTTGCAACAGCTGATGAACGACGCCAACTGTTGGCTATGTGGACGGCTGCTTTATAATTCATATATTCATAGTCAGCTGTTGAAGCGACGCCAACGCCAAAGCTGTAAATAGAGGGGCTTTTTAACAAGACAAACGAATACACAAAAGCGCGAATACCCATAATGTTATCATGTCTTTGGAGTCGATAACGAATGCATACTAAGTAGACAGACAACAGCTTACACATATATATGTATATGTACATACATACAAATATGCAAGCTAGCGAAAGTGTACAAATAAAAACAATACCACATACTACATACATACATTCATACATAAATTCAAATGTATATATGTACATACACTCCTATGTGCTTATGTACTTATTTATTTACGAAGCAAACCGCATAAACCAGATAAGGCAGCGGCTTAGCATAACCTTCGATAGCTCAGTTGGTAGAGCGGTGGACTGTAGATGTTAAATGCGAAGTAGAAATCCATAGGTCGCTGGTTCAAATCCGGCTCGAAGGAATACTATATACTTTTTTTATACCCCGTTTTTTGCACTAACTAATATTTTTTGATTTTGTTTTTTGTACATGTAACTTTAAATTAAAGAAATTTAAAGCAATTATCTAAATTATGAATTTTGATAACAAAATTAATGTTGTAAAGAAATAAATTAAAACTTAATTTACTACAAAGATATTTTCGGGTATCAAATTTCACTTGACTTTACAGCAGCTTCGACCCTGCAGCAATTCATACTCACCTTAGGTTAGCCCTCAGATAGTCCCTATTGTTGCCAGCACTAGTCCCTCATAATTCCCCTGCCAATGGTCTCAACTGCCATTTTTAGCATTGGCGTGTCATTGGAAAGGCCCAATCAACACTGACCCGGAGATAGTCCTGGACTAGTCCAATTTTGGAGATTTTTTTCGTTGGAGTAAGGAAATTCGGAACACAAAAAAAAACTAAATTTTATCACTTTATAACCATGTTGCTCTGACGGAATTTGAACCCGGACCCTCCTGAAAGCTAACAAATAGTGGCAAGCATCTCTGCGCACTGAGCTACAGCCACGCATGTAAATGTGTGTTCAAATGTTTACTTTGTATCAAGGCCAGACCAAGCGATTGGGACATTTACAGGGTGGTGTTCTTTAAATGTTTTTTATTAAATTGCAAGACCGCACCACCCTGTCACTGCCAAACTGTACCGGTTCCTTGGGGACTGGTCGAAGGCTGACATTTTCGATGCAAGCAAATGTCCAATTCTGACCAGTCAAATTTTAACCAGTGAAGTACTAGTCTTTTACGGAAAATTGGCCGCCTTATTGCTGCAGGGGATCAACTCATACGCTAACTTACGCAATCAAATTTTGCGCATGTGTTGAAAGTTCATCGATGTACACCCAAAGAAATCTGCAAACGTAACACAGAGTTTTTTTCTTTACTAAGGTAAGGTAGATAATTATGCAACGGAAATTGCAGTGAAAATAATAAATAATTTAATAAAAGGAGATCAAAACTCATTAACAC
>NW_023458555.1:24309535-24313042 GCF_013731165.1 Rhagoletis pomonella | reverse complement strand
GAAAATAATAAATAATTTAATAAAAGGAGATCAAAACTCATTAACACGTCGAATATTTAAAATTTTCTCGAAGAATTGGAAAGTAAATACGGAGATTTGCTTTTATATACGGAAGTACGTTGGTTAATGTTTGGAAAGATTTTTTAATTTAAGCAAGGAGATCCTCTAATTTTTTTGAAATTGATTATAACCCAACTAATGAGGAACTCATTACCGCTCCAAATAATGTAGAGTTTAATCTTGATTTGGGTTTTTTATGGGATTTAAACAGTCTTTTCAATGAGCTAAATTTGCTTCTTCAAGGGAAAACCAAGGACATCTGTGAATTAGTTGCAACCGTCAGTCATTTTAGAAGAAAATTAAAAATATTAATAGGAAATTTAGAAGATAAAAATGGTTTCAATTTGACAAAAACTGCAGAAATTTTCGCAGATAATCAAACAAATTACAAATCATAATAATCAAATCAAATATAATCAAATTAATAACAATATTTTGAACGAGTTCGGAATGTCTAAGGTGGAAAGAAAAAAGTTTTCTATAAGGAAACAATTGTAGAAAGGAATTTTCTTACACCGTATTCATGTCGCCGCCAATAATTTGTCATTTGATACCAAACTTGTTTAATTTGGATAAGCGGTTTGTTTATTATCAGAAAATTACTTTTATATATAAATATTTGGACAAGGTGACTTAAAAAAAACTGTTAGTTTCGGTCCCTGATATATATAACATAACACGAAGCGTTCATGAAAAAAAATTAACAAAATGGGTATCGAAACCTAAGTATTATATACATATGTACATATGTATATATTTTATACATACTACATACTACATAAATTTGGTAAGTGCTGAAATGTGATTAGCTATTGATATTATTTTACTAATTGACATTATCTTGAATTAACGAATTTTTGCAATTACTGTGTAATAAATTAGATAAAAGTTAAATGAACTGTAGTAGTAAATGAAATAATATAAAGAGCCTAGTTTGCACATATGTACTACATAGGTATGTAATAAAATAAAATAAAATAAACAATTTCCAAGATTAGGCGTAAAGTGAAATACCTGGTCTATGGTGGGTTTTCCAGGTCTATACTTCCAAGAAAATTGTGTTCGAAATTTTAAATGAGCCCACAAAAGTATTCCGTACCATAAAAGACTGCGGAAGCTCCCTGATTCGATAGGCAGTCAGCCTCCTCATTGCCATCATGGCCCTCATTCGCCGGTACCTGTCGTAATAAAAATATTTTCTTCGCACCAAGTGCATTTAGGACATTATCAAATACTAGCTGAGAACTTTTTTTGTGGGACTACAGCGCCAGTAGGGCTGCCTGACTGACCGACATAATGCAGATATATTTCGATGATGTGCCCCTTCTAAGACATTCTCTGCCACAAATTTCTATTGCATGAATCTCCGCCTGAAAGATGGTGAGGTAACAACCAATTAGTTTTACCATTTTCAGGCTTAGATCCATCTGTGTACTAGACCTCCCCATTGGGTTTGGTGTATGGGTTCCCTATATTACGGAGAGATCGATCTGCAATGTTGCATGTGGTTGGTGATAGTTTCGTCATGGAGCCCTGTTATGCAGATTACGAGATCATCTACGTAGCCTTGATTTTCAAATCTATTGCTGTTCAGTGTGAAACTGAGTTCGTCTATAACCATAGTCCACAAAAGGGGAGAAAGTACACTCCCTGAAAATATCCTCTTGTGTGTTATCGATCCTATCGTATCTCCTAATTCCACACGGATGTTTAGTGTTCTTATCATCGATCAATGGGTGCTGATTTATGATTGGGCTTAAACCCTTACTTAATAAGGCATCCTTTATTGCCTTATATAATGTGTTATCAAAATCCCCTGAAATATCAATGAAAGCGCAAAGGGCTATAATTTTAGACTCCAGAGCTTTCCTCAATTTTTGAAGTGAGGCTATGAATGGAAATCTCTGTAGATTTTTCCGTTTGATAGGCAAACAGGTATTTGTTTGTTAGGTTAACCCCTCTGCAATACTGATCCAGTATTTTCTAAATTTTCAAAAAGTCGGGTGAAAGGTTCAAGTAGCCACTTTAGTCGCATAGTGGCAACACTGTTCCACTGTCTGTTATAAATTCGTGAGTGTTTTTGTTTTTATGTTAATATACTGTTAAAGGCCGAGCGTACCTCAACCAAAAAAAAGCTTTTGTCTAACATTCCACATATGTAAGTACAGAAAGGCTGTTGCCACCCTATGGAAAAAATGATTTACCACTTTAGTCAAAAATAAACATAAAACGAACAGCGCTAATACAATCCTCAAGCGACAACAAATCTCACGTAAATAAATACTTTTGTCGCATAGTAAAAAGCAGCCGGCATTAATAAATTAATACTCGTACAAGCCGGCAATAACGAGATAGACAGTTTAGAGTGGCACTTAAAACACCAAAACAACTTGAAAGCCAAATAATTTTGAAAAGAGAGAAAGATATATACGGAGGGAGAGAGAGAGAGAGAGAAAAAAATAGAGGAATATAAAGAGAACGAGTTATACAAACAGCTGTGCGCTCAACAGCCGAGAACTCTTATCCACTGCATGATCGCTTTGGGGCCCAAAGTTTGGGGCAAAAGCAGCGCTGAGTGTGGCGGGTGCATGAAATGCACCTTTGGGCGCCACACGGCCTTCAGTCATCACTGCAACCAATACTATGATTCAGTCGCAATTCAGCGGTTAGCAGTGTTGGCTGCGTTTATTTTTTCGTTACGCGAAAGTATTTTTATTTAATAGATATCAAGTCTCGTTTTTCTATTGGTATTTTGTGTTGTTGGCATGTTTCTTCTTTTGACCGTTTTACTATAGGCGTTTGCACGAACTGCATGTTTTCGATTTTGATTTGGTTACCACTTCCTTCAAACGTGTTTGCAAACAACTTTGCAAGCAAGAAAAGGAATACAGAAACGTGAACATAAAATTCGACCGCCGCTGTGGTAGATATTACTTACAATCGTAATATTTATATCTACAAAAAAACATACATACGTTTTAATAACCAGTTTGCTAGAAAACTGCCATTTGGTCGTAAAGCATTGTTGGCACACTTTCCAAACTTTTGGACGACAATTTGGCTTTGGACTTTTTGTGGCAATTTTTTTTTGTTTATTTTGTAATAGCGTGATTCAGCGTTTTGTTTTTATTTTTTTTTTCAAATAATGCTTTGTTAAAAAATATTAGTAAATATTGAACGTGGTTAACGTTCTTTGTGCTTGACAACGCATGACAAGTATTATAAACACATATTAAATTGTGTGCTCATAGTAAAATTATAAAGAGCAGATAATAGTTATAAAGATAGGCAACAAAGTAATGTTTTTTTAATATTATAAAGCTCTAATTACATAAAATTAGCAAGAGCGATTCGTTTGCGCTTTGTGAGTTTCTCTGTAGTTACAGTGTAATAAAAAATTCATGCTGAGCACAATGGATTCCATCTCTTTTATGGATATGCTGAAGC
>NW_023458555.1:24305883-24309435 GCF_013731165.1 Rhagoletis pomonella | reverse complement strand
GCTTCAGCATATCCATAAAAGAGATGGAATCCATTGTGCTCAGCATGGATTTTTTATTACACTGTAACTACAGAAAAACTCACGAAGCGCAAACGAATCGCTCCTGCTAATTTTATGTAATTAGAGCTTTATAATATTAAAAAAACGTTACTTTGTTGCCTATCTTTATAGTTATTATCTGCTCTTTATAATTTTGCTATGAGCACACAATTTAATATGTGTTTATAGTACTTGTCATGCGTTGTCAAGCACATAGAACGTTAACCACGTTCAATATTTACTAATATTTTTTAACAAAGCATTATTTGAAAAAAAAATAAAAACAAAACGCTGAATCACGCTATTACAAAATCAAAAAAATTGCCACAAAAAGTCCAAAAGCCAAATTGTCGTCCAAAAAGTTGGAAAGTGTGCCAACAATGCTTTACGATCAAATGGCAGTTTTCTAGCAAACTGGTTATTAAAACGTATGTATGTTTTTTTGTAGATAGATATAAATATTACGATTGTAAGTAGTATCTACCACAGCGGCGGTCGAGTTTTTTGTTCACGTTTCTGTTTTCCGTTTCTTGCTTGCAAAGTTGTTTGCAAACACGTTTGAAGGAAGTGGTAACCAAATCAAAATCGAAAACATGCAATTCGGGCAAACGTCTATAGTAAAACGGTCAAAAGAAGAAGCATTCCAACAACACAAAAAACCAAAAGAAAAATGAGACTTGATATCTATTAAATAAAAACACTTTCGCGTAACGAAAAAATAAACGCAGCCAACACTGCTAACCGCTGAATAGCGACTGAATCAAAGTATTGGTTGCAGTGATGACTGAAGGCCGTGTGGCGCCCAAAGGTGCATTTCATGCACCCGCCACACTCAGCGCTGCTTTTGCCCCAAACTTTGGGCCCCAAAGCGATCATGCAGTGGATAAAAATTCTCGGCTGTTGAGCACACAGCTGTTTGTATAACTCTTTCTCTTTGTATCTCTCTCTTTTACTCTCTCGCTTTCTCTCCCTCCCTATATATCTTTGTCTCTTGTCGAAAATATTTGGCTTTCAAGTTGTTTTGGTTTTTCAAGTGCCACTCTAAAGTGCCTATCTCATTATTGCTTTCACATTGCCGGCTTGTACGAGTATTTATTTATAAATGCCGGCTGCTTTTTACTATGCGACAAAAGTGTTTATTTACGTGAGCTTTATTGTCGCTTGTGGATTGTATTAGCGCTGTTCGTTTTATGTCTATTTTTGAATAAAGTGGTAAATTATTTTTTTCATAGGGTGGCAACACCCTTTATGTACATACATATGTAGAATGTTAGACAAAAGCTTTTTTTGTTGAGGTACGCTCAGCTTTTAACAGTATATTAACATAAAAACAAAACCACTCTCAAATTTCCAACATGCAATAGAACAGTGTTGCCATTGTGCGACTTAAGAGGCTATTTGAACCTTTTTAGGCACCAATACCCTTTGACCCGACTTTAAACTTTTCAAGCACATGCAACTCTTCTCCTTGCAGCAACTGATTTCTCTGCATGTTCACAACCTTGTTTTGTACAAAGCTTGTCTCGGTATTTCCTTTTTAAATTCAACATATAAATTTGATTTTCACTTTGAATTTCAGATTTACTTATATTTTTCCTGGTAAAGAAAAAATACCGTCATTTTCCCGAAAAACTGGCCTCAGTATCTTTCTCCTAAAAAGCATGGATAAATCCATTATTTAAGAGAAGTCAACCTAAAGGAACGGCCTCTGAACAAGAACCAGTTTGCCTATCAACCAAGCAAATCCACAGAGATTGCCACTCATAGCCCCACTTTACAAATTGAGAACGCTCTGGAGTCTAAAAATATAGCCCATTGCGCCTTCATTGATATTTCAGGGAATTTTGATAGCACATCATATAAGGTAACACAAAACATCCGTATGGAATTAGGAGGTACGATATAATCGATAACGGCCTCAAGAGGATGCTTTCAGGGGGTTTACTCTCTCCCTTTTTGTGGACTATAGTTATATTATAACTCCTTTTGACACTGAACGCAAAAAGGCTACGTAGATGATATGGTAATCTGCCTAACAGGGCTCCATGGCGAAACTATCACATGCCATATTGCAGATCGATCTCTCTATAATGTACGGAACCCATACACCAAACCAAATGGGGAGGTCTAGTGAACAGATGAATCTAAGCCTGAAAATTTTAAAAGCAATGTGTAGTTAGCCCACCATCTTTCAGGCGGAGATTCATGCAATAGAAATTTGTGGCAGAGAATGTCTTAGAAGGGGCACATCACCGAAATATATCTGCATTATGTCGGGCAGTCAGGTAGCCCTAAAGGCCCTGAAGTCCCACAAAATAAGTTCTCAGCTAGTATTTGATAATGTCCTAAATGCACTTGGTGCCAAGAAAATAGTATTATTACGACAGGTACCGGGGAATGAGGGCCATGATGGCAATGAGGAGGCTGACTGCCTATCGAATCAGGGAGCTTCCGCAGTATTTCATTGTGCGGAAACCTTTTGTGGGCTCATTTTAAATTTGAAACAAAATTTGCTTGGAAGTATAGACCTGGAAAATCCACCATAGACCAGGTATTTCACTTTACGCCTAATCTTGGAGATAGTTTTTCTTTTATGTTATTTTATTTTATCTTTTTTTATTACATACATATGTAGGTAGTACATATGTGCAGACTAGGCTCTTTATATTATTTCATTTACTTCTACAGTTCATTTAGCTTTTATCTAATTTGTTACGCAGTAATTGCAATGATATTAGTTTGCACAAATTCGTTAATTCAAGATAATGCCAGTTAGTAAAATAATATTAATAAAGGTAAGCTTAGTCCGTAAAAAATGGCTTATCACCTTTCAGCACTTACCTGGAAGTTTATAAAATAGGTACTATTTAGAATACAATAATTAATTAAGCCTTTAATTTATTTTTAATTTCGGTTCGAAAATCGACAGACTTTAAATTTGCTAACGTGAAATAGATATGATGAAATACATACATATGTATGTATGTGTTTAAACGACTTATGCATTTCCCGCATAAACAAAGAACAACATTCGGAACTCGTTCAAAATATTGTTATTAATTTTTTCCGTACTTTGATTATCTGAGAAAATTTCAGCAGTTTTTGTCAAATTGAAACCATTTTTATCTTCTAAATTTCCTATTAATATTTTTAATTTGCTTCCAAAATGACTGACGGTTGCAACTAATTCACAGATGTCCTTGGTTTTCCCTTGAAGAAGCAAATTTAGCTCATTTAAAAGACTGTTTAAATCCCATAAAAAACCCAAATCAAGATTAAAATCTACATTATTTGGAGCCGTAATGAGTTCCTCATTAGTTGGGTTATAATCAATTTCAAAAAAATTAGAGGATCACCTTGCTTAAATTAAAAAATCTTTCCAAACATTAACCAACGTACTTCCGTATATAAAAGCAAATCTCCGCATTTACTTTCCAATTCTACGAGAAAATTTTAAATATTCGATGTGTTAATGAGTTTTGATCTCCTTTTATTAAATTATTTATTATTTTC
>NW_023458555.1:24300074-24305783 GCF_013731165.1 Rhagoletis pomonella | reverse complement strand
CATGCTGAGCACAATGGATTCCATCTCTTTTATGGATATGCTGAAGCTGACCTTTAGGTGAGTAAACCGACATTTGCAAAAAAAAAATAATATTCGTATTTTACTCGTTTATTTTACACATTCAAGCACTCACAGCAAAAACACAATGGAAATTTTAGACAAATACATACATATGCGCTCAACTGCTCGTATTAGTTTTATAGATACTCGTATGTAAGGACATTAGGGTGGACCGAAAAAAAAAATAAATTTGTCCATTTCGATCGGAAAATATTTACGTTCGCCCCAAGAGCATTAAAGTTTCGAAAAATCGATCTATTTTATGATTATTTTTGACTTTTTTTAAAGGTTTTTTTTTAAGATTTTTTGGATTTTTTTTTGATGAAGTTAGCAGAATTCCTCTAATTTTCGTTCAAAGTTTGTAACTTTGATTAATATTTTGTTTGCTAAAATATAAGCCGTATTGTAATAAAAAATTTAAAAAAATTTCTTACCAGTATAACATAAGAACTATTGTTAATATTTAAAAATCACCGGATACTCAACTTTGTGAGTGGCTGTAATTAATTTAGTAAAAATTTTAGTTTTTTAGACTCATGATTTCTTCAGCCAATTTGCTTAGAATTATATTTCCCATACAAATTGACCCGCACCAATGTACATACATATCCTGTGTATAAGTTAGCTAAATTCGACTTTTCAAAGCCTTTCAAAACTATTTTTAAACTTAAGTCTTATAAAAATTCGTCTGTCACTGGGTTACATATTTCAATTAACTGATGAATTAAGCTGAATTTGATTTTTCAAATACGTGGCAACCTCCCTAAATAGAGTTTTGAATTAAATTTCTTCCAAACCCATTTCGATTGATACACAGCTTTTAATAATTTGAGTTTATACCTGTGGCAACCCTCTTCAAATTTTTCTAAAATATCCTAAACGTTCAAACAAAATAATTCTTACTACTCTTTCGTTTTGCACCTATATTTTAATGACTCGTCTAACTTTTGCTTAATTTAATTAAATTCGTCATTTCAAGGAGATGGCAACCATCTTCAAAATATTATCAAACTAAATCAACTTTCGTCTGACACCCATATTCTGCCCCATATTTCAATTAGCGGCAATTAGCGCAATTCAAGTATAAATAAGAATAAGCTTTTTTAAACATGTGGCAACACTCCTTAATATAGTTTGGAAATAAAGCTCTTTCAAAGCAATTTCGATTTATATACATTGTTCTAATAATTCATTTAACATATGAAAAAATTTCGAGTTTGATTTTGGTAAATAGGTGGCAACCCTAATATGAGTTCTCAAAAATATTCTTAATATTCAAACTAAAGGTTTTAAAATTTCAAATTAACTGTGTACAATTTAAATAAAGTCGATTTTTCAAATAAGTGGCATTCTTATTAAATATATAATTGAAACTAAAACCTTTTTAAAAAATTTTTTTGCCTAATACACCTTACCTGCCTTAGCTTAAATTGAATATTTTTTAACAGGTGGTCATCCTCATATATGTGATAGTCGAACCCGTATTGTATTTAATAATTGATTTAAATTATTGAATTAAAGACCAATAAATTGAAAGATTTTTAGGTTCCTCGGGCGAACGTAAATATTTTCCGACAAGAAAACTTTTTAACACGGTTCGATGGGATCATTTTAGGCAACCTATCCGCACTATAAGAGTATCGAAATCGAAAAACTTATTTTTTTTTGCTCCACCCTAACGAACATATGTACATAGCAAGCAAATTTGCACAGTGACCGCAAGCAGTCGTATCAAAACCAACCGTTAAACAAGTCAGCGGCAAAACAAAAAAGCCGACATTCACAGGTGGCGAATTACAATGTAGAGATTTTGTAATAAAAGGCCACCATATTGCTTTAATTTTTCACTTTTTCCTGTGCGCTTTTGGTTTTTGCTTTTAAATTTTTATGTCGCTTTTTGGAGTTCACACTTTTAATAAAAGTTCATAAAGTCATCATTACATAAAGATTTGTAGTTTTATAAGCATTCGCGGAAATATGTATATAAATCAAATTACGGTTGCCAGATTTTAGATCCGTGTTGGAGTTGAATTTGAAATTTTAAAAACATTTGATTTCTTAAAACAAACTGCAAACTTATCTAGTTGTTGTACATAAACAGGCCATGGAGCTGCAATTTTTCGAGAATATTCATCATAAAAATTAAAATTTTTGTCTTATAGAAAATTTTGGAAGCGTAAAAAAATTTAAAATACCCTAACCGTTCAAAAGTATCTGCAGCCTTCTATTTATGTCTAGCTTAGAAAGACATATGAAAAAAAAATATTTCGCGTTTGCATTTCGGTCAGAGCTTGGCCGAGCTTCTCCTCCGATTTATGTTGTGCGCCTTGAGGTTGTCAAAAAAAGGGGGGGACCTACCTTTTATGCCGTCTGGAAACGGCGATTGTATTTTTATGAGAAGCTGTTTTTTCAAGGCAGAAATACACCGGGTTCTTGCCATATACTGCCAAGGGATGAGCGCTGTTAGAAACACCTTTTCATATATTTTTTTCCGAAAATTACTGTTACCGCTGTTAAGAAAAAACCTTTTTTTCTATATTTTTTTGCGATGTTGCCTTGACCAGGCCTTTAACCCAGGTGCTGCGAAGTGGAAGCGCGCACTACTTACCACTACGCCACAGCGGCCGACATAGGGATATATAGGTTTGGTTTAATATGCATAAGCTTTTTTTTTTGTAAACCTGTGTTATCAGAAATGGAAATCATTTTAAGTCCTCCTAAGGTTAAGAAAAATTTACCTGCGGCTTTGAACCCTCTAGCTCATTTTCTACGAAAGTATTATAAACGCTGTAGATATGTACATATTTATATTGCGTTTTAACATTTTAACTGAAAGATAAGCTCGGGGAATACGAGTGAGCATTGGCATTATTTGATAACATCTCTCAGCGGTCATTAGCCGGTTAATAAGTCAACCTTTACCATTGTTATTCAAAAACCACTTTCACTTTAACAATTGCGTTGCTAAAGCTTGCTGTATCCAAATTAGATAATAGCTTTGAAGAAAAATTTACCCAATTACAAGCTTTAATTAACCGGACATAAGCAACTTGTTGAAATATAGCAAGACAACTACACCTGAAGAACAAAACATGTTCTATGAAATGGTGAAGTGAAAATCATTTTATGTACTTAATACTGAATTGTCACTCTGTATATAATTGGTGCCTATTGGGGCTAGGTGTGGGGCATTGTTAATCACTTTTCGAGGCCGAGACAACCTTCGATGACACAGACTGTACCTGCGCAGCTGCTGGGCTACGCATTGTGTGGTTGATCTGGTCCCCTGTGTTTGGGTAAGGGTATTTTCATTCACAGTCATTGTCTCGGCAGCTTCCTAGACTTGAATAAGCTCGTGGCAGCTACCGCCATGACCGGCGGGTTTTGTGGTAGATGGTGGCGAGTCTACATCAGTTTCTGCTGAGATTTCGGTTGGTTTTCGGACCATCGTCCAACTAATCCGCGACTGTTTTGCATACTAAGGGGGTAGCTTTATCTGTTCGAATCCCTAGGCTGTCCTTGGTGCGGGGCAATGAGGAGGATAATATGTATTAGCTGTTATAGCCAGAATTTTTTCACAAATGGAGACTGTTAAAGCGGCAGCATCGGATTGCATGAATTTAAGCGAACTCGTTCTTATGCACTGCGCTGAAGTTCAAACCACACTTCGTCTTGGTGTTTAACAACGGCGCTTAGACTAGACGACAAGCTCGATACCGAACCATTAAAACTTCATCTTTTTGACAAACCCTGAATTCTAAATCGCCTCTTTCGGCATTGACAGTGTAAATAATTTGTTGACAGATTCAACAGCCGGCTGCTCGTGATTTGTGCTGGCTCCAAATGAGCCTAAGTTCTAAGAAGCGGACGCCGTTTATACTTGCAAGTGGTCGTTGAAGCCGCTTTGACAATTTTTGTGGCAGAGTGGCGTAATGTAGGACTGGTGGGGGGGTGATGTGTTATGAGCTTCGTCAGTCTCGTCTTAAACTGTTATTTTTCGTTCTCGATCCTAATATAAGGCCAGTCTTGTTTACACTGGAGTTCTATAATTGTAATAATTGCAAATTTGCAGAGTGCAGAGTGAGAGTAGCAGCTCAGTGAACCGACCGAAAAGTAGAATGAATCAAAGTTCGATGCCACTACCCAGACAGACGTCTTACACCGTACCGTCACCTCGGAATTTTTCTTCTCCAAATCCAAGTTTCATCTATTCGTTCCGTTTTCATTCCTTTCGATAGTCTTATAATTGAAAGCACACATATGCCTACACGTAAATAAATATTCAAAGCCATGTTTGAATTTTATAGTGCCACCTAGTCGTGCATTGCCCTTTTTCTTTAGTTTCAGCGTGTGAATTAGTTTACATTTATCATCATAAATAACTTCTTATTGGTAATTTCCGCTTTTTATATTTTACAACTGCACTTTCTGTTTGCCGCTATGTTAACTTTTCATTTGTATAAATAATCATGTAGAGTACGTAGATACATACATATGTATGTAGGTAGCATGTCTGTTTGCTATTCGTTAAGTGCAAATTTGTAAATGCTACTCGCATATGGCCGTGCGTGCGCCTATGTTCGCATTTATTTGAGTATGAACATTAGTGTGGGGCGGAAAAGTAAATTTTTCGCTTTCAAAATTTTAATAGTGCGGAATCCTATTAAACCCCTTACCGATCGAGTAATAATTATGATCGCCCCAAAAACTTTAAAGTCTCGAAAAATCTCTTAAAATTATGTTTTTTTTTAAGATTCTGAGCACTTATGCGGTTTCGCAACCGATTAAATTTTTGTGTAAAAAAGTGCCTTGTGTTTTGTAATTTTTTTTTCGCTCACAGTACCACGCACTTCGATATTTCTTTTATATGGAGGAAAATCTGTGACACTGTTAGAAAAAACATTTCTAGAAATCAACACAATTTTTTAGCGATTTCAAACTTCCTCTTGTTATACTAAAATTGAATGAGCTACAAAACTGCGTACTTAAAATCTTTTCAGAAAATTAAAAAAAAAAAATAAAACAACCATTCTAAGACACATTTATCAAAATATTAACGCTCATGAGGCGACCGAATATATTTTCGATCGGAAAACGGTTTATGACGGTTAAATGAGATCCTGTTAAGCGTCTTTCCCGCACTCTTAGGCCGAGGCCATGCAATGAGCGGCTTAATTAAAACATATGAAATACCATTAAAATGGTCATGCTCTGAGCGGCATTTCTGAACGGCTCAGCGGCATTTCTGAACGGCTGAGCAGCATTTTTGTATGGCGCTGCTCAGCCACTTGCCGCTTTGCTGCTCATTGCGTGGCCTCGACCTTAGAATTTTGAAATGAAAAAATTTTTGTGATTTGTTCGCTCCGCCCTAAGGCACATACATACATATTTTGTGCCCTCACTCTTCTCACGGTGAATACAAAACTGTTTCCTTCATTTACTGAGAGTAAACGTAAACTTGCCATTTTTCATACGTTCAGTGATGCATCAATTTTGTTCACTTTGGTGAAACTCATGTTTTATGACATGCACAGTCAAATAAAGGGGAGCCCAAAGCTCATTTGTTTTTAAGCATATAAGATAAAGCTCGTGTGAGTTCCAAATTTCGGTTATTTACTTCATTATTGACATCATTTTTGAAACACTTAT
>NW_023458555.1:24280698-24300064 GCF_013731165.1 Rhagoletis pomonella | reverse complement strand
AGGGAACGAATCGTAGTAGGTCACTGTAGCGAAAACTAGTTGAAGTAAGTAGATACCATCCACGACGATGACTCGAAGCTAACGAGAGCAACAATAGCGATCATGTATTGTTTTTCTAAGCATATATAATCTGAAATAAGCACAGCAATCTTCATAAAGTGAAATGTCTCTCGAAGCACCCTTTATAGGGAAACATCTTGAAAACGAAGACATATTAGTTGATGAACTTGCATGTTACACTAACTGATTATGTACATTTGTTATACTTGTTTACAATTTCTATTATCATTTCACTATGAGTGTAATTAGCAATTGGCAATTGCCATGTACATCAGCCAAATTACAATTTACATACTCATAAAAATATGTGCATATTTTTTTCAAAGAATCGGCCTGTAAAACCTTTGTTTATCATTTGATAACCTTTCATTAAATAGCTTTGGCTTTAGTTACACCATATTTAAATGACAGTTGTCTGGTGTAATATTTAGTACCTATATTAAAAAAAAAACGTATTTAGCAATCGTAGTATAGAATTGATTGCGCGTGGAGATAACAAGTCACATTTTGAAATATGTCACGTATGAAGTCAGCGATAGTGATTCTTCGAGCCGAGAGGTCGTTAAAAGGCTTGAGGCGCAGTAAAAATAATAACTTGAAATTAAAATAGATGAATTGCCTAACTTAGAAGCTTTATATTCAATTTTTTTTTTTACAAAAATTCAGTAGGGTTACTATATCTCCATTCATTCCAATGGGATTTGGCGATTTTTAAGTAAAAGAATCGAGTGTAGTAAAACTAGCAATTGTAAAAAAATATCTGAGTTTTGCATTACTGTCATCATCTGATTTTTCTTCCTGTTCTTGTTATTTGACACTACAACCGCTTATCGGCTGGATCAAGAGTAAAAACTTTACCAATTGCTTCTTGCCTTTGTGAATTACACCAGATATTCATGCTAAAAGTAGGATTTTTTTTACATTTCTCGGCATGTACATAGGAGTTGCAAACGCGGTGCGGCAAAAACAAAAGATTTCAAAACACACAAAACAATGAATATATCTACTTACTGTGTTTTAGTTTTTTACCCTGACGTCAGGCTTTTTTAGAAAGACTTTCAAATTTCAAAAATATGATTAATTTAAAAAAATTTTTTCAGAAATTGGATCCAATGTAGAATTATAATATGGGCACTAAATGAGAGGGACAATTCTGTGAATTAAAAAAAAAAGTTAAGCCTTTTGGTTCACAAGGACGAATAGATATTGAAATTGCCATTTTATTTCATTTTATTTTTATAAGCTAATAAAGTTAGGTGGGAAAAGTTCAAGGACTTGATCGTCTGTATATTAGTCCTTAACATAGAATTTTTTTAAAATTCATATTGTAAACTTTCAAAAATTTTCAAGGACAAAATTTTCAAAGGATTATCTTTATTTTTAGTGCTACAAAATTTTCCTTTTTTTAATATATTTTTTTTTTTTAATTAACCATATTAAATTTCAAAAGCCTTTAAAAAAAAATCCTGACTTCAGAGAGAAAAACTAGAAACAAAGTTTTACTATATTCCTTGACTGTCTCCCTGTGATTTGTTATGGAGCCGATCACGTCGATAACGATGTTTAACCCGCAGTTAGTTGTAATCAGGCTCTTAGTAACAGGCCCTAAGTATATTTTATTTCATTGAAAAATACCAAAAGTTTTGAGTTAATGGACTTTTGAGATGATTCCGAGTATTCAAAGGCATTAACGCCAGGCTTATGCAGTAAAAGGTTGGATACCCTGTCAACCTAAGCTCATTGGCTATAAATACATATTAATTATGTAAAGCTTCAATAATATCATAGCAGTAATTTTAGTCTACTTTAAGCAATCCCGGTATTTGGAATATGCCTCCCCCTGGCACTCAGAAACTACTAACAATTCGCAATTCCGCCGTCGAGTATAATCATTCGACTATTAATAACATTCTAGTATGACCTAGCAGTTCTCGGTTTTGCTTCTATAAACGTTACTAAGTTAACTCTTTGGAATTATTATGTATACAAAATAACGATTAAATCTTAATGCCGCTATTACGAATCAGCTTAACACGTATCAAGTTTTTATATTGTTTGTTCTTGAATAATTATTGATCGAATTTTGGAATGATGATTGTGAATTTCTACTATGAATTGATGAATTCTGAAGCATTCAACTCATCATGTATGTATGTTTGTATATTCAGTGACTCAAACAAATTACCACGTGTTGATTTTTGTTTAATATTTGCAATGGTTTTCGTGCTAAACTTTTTTTTCTTATTTTTCTATAAAAATACCGTCCAAGCTTTAATCAAAAACATATAACACACAGTCTCAGCCTTTGTACCAAATTTAGGAATATTCATAAAAATTAAACTTTTTAATCCGAACCTTTAGAACATCTTTGGGTATACAGTTTTATAGTCCATACAATTTTAATTTAATGAAGTACAAGTTTCAATGATTTTTGACAGTTTTTGTTTGGGGCGGTTTTTTTTATTTTATTTAACAAGCGTAATTTACAAAAGCTTGCTTTGATTTTTTAAAATTTTATTACTTACGGTCTCCCGCATTTTATTTCATAAGAAATTCATGCTTATATAGAAAAATGTGCAAAAATCCAACACCAAAAAATAAAATTCTTAAACATAAACGTGATTTTTAGCCATTTGAAATTGGCACTTCATCAGTGTTCTAAAGATTCAGATTAAAAAGTTAATTTAGATGCAAATTTTTCGAATTTTGTATACAGTTTGAAACTGTGTTTTATATGTTTTTGGTTAAAGCTTGAACCGTATTCTTATTACGAATATTAAAAAAAAAAATCACCACGTAGCCGCCATCTCCAAAAGTGACACAACTCAAGTTTTGGCATTTTTGAAATTATGCACTAAAAATATACACATTGTTTGTTTTTATCTTTTTGCAACAGCTGGAGCAAATTTTTGTTATAATTTGTTGAAATAACCTAAGGTAAAGACTTCCTTACCCCTATGATGCAGCATGTGCCAAGAAATAGTTTTTCGCATTTTCTGACGAACGCGTTATTTTGAGTTGTGTCACTTTTGAAGATGGCGTGCGATATGTCTTGCTTCGATATAGCTTGTTCATACCTACATATATATGTATATTGGTTTTCCAGAGGCTATAAAAATAATGTTCTTCTATTACTTTTCCCGTTTTTATGCATCATTTTATGACTATGTTATTTATATGAGCATTTAATAGAACATTTATATATCCTCGTTTAAAGTACAAAACAGCGTATCAACAAAATGTGAAACTGGTTGCATTAATTATTTTCTAGAGCGTAAAAAACGCTTATATTTCAAAATGGTTCTCTTTTTTATAAAGCAATCGCATTTCTGGCTAGTATATTTCAGGACGGATGGTTAAGGATTGAGCAAAGAGCTTGTATGAGCAAATCCAATTTTTGGACAGCCAAAGTCAGTTACGCTGTTTTACACAATGACGATACGCGGTTTCGCACTTTAAACGACGATATATATGTATATTAATAATCTAATTAGAAAACTACATTTAATTAGATGTAAATATTAACTTCATTATTACTAATACCAAATTAATTTCTTTTGTTTAAAGAAAACTTAAAATATACAATAAATAGCTAATAACTTGCATTTCTGCACTTCGCCCTGCTGATAAATCATGGCTCGCTTAGTAGAGTATTTAGAACATTGTTTCTAGTTTTTGTAATAATTTAAATCTAAATAAGCATAGGGTGCAACTAAATCGGAAGCATTATTTAAATTGTTGTTAAATGTCTAATAAGTAATTTGTATTTGATAGTGCGGCGTCATGGTTTAAAGGCCAATAAAACCTTAGGGGCCTTATAAATTAAATACTGTTGCCACAAAAAAAAACAGCAGTGTTTGAAAATGCAGTAAATTTTTTTTTTAATTAATTTGCTTTTGCTGTGCGTCGATTTCAGCACGTTTAAAATCGAAAGCAAAGCAATAGAAATTCAGTAAAAGGCTGTGAAATTTCGAAAATAACCAGATAGTTCAAAGGCAAAGAATCAAGAAAAATTTTACTATCACTTAGCTGTTTAGCATCAAATTGGCAGAAATAGAGGATATTATGGGTGCATAATAAAACACCAGTCTCTTTTATTTCTAAACCTCAGTAGATTGTAGATTGTAGATTGTTGACAAATGTGCACAACGACGGTTAGATGCTAGTTTTCAACTACGTTGCGCAACTTTGACGTTTTGAAATTCACCCTACATACATACATATATGTATATTATATGTATGTATGTACATATGCATGCACAAATGCACAGGTGGCTTACACTGATAAGCTCTGCATTGATGACGGCGGCGTCGACACGTGTTTATTATACATATACTTTTTCACTTATACTTATTACGAACTTCAGCCTTCTTTTTATAAAATTGCGCTCTTTGATTTTTCTGCAATAACTAGATTTAAAACACGCGACGAGTCGAGAAATATAAGAACAGATTTTGAAACTTGCCAAATATCTCCGTAACAATAAGGTTTTGGCACTTAACCTATTCTGGTCAAGGATTAAATTTTACTTTTATCTCATTCTTTAAAAAAAAAAACGCCAAAAAATACAAAATAATAGCCTAAATTTGGTCGTTTTACATGTTTGTTAGAGAATTGAATAAAGGTCATTCACACAACATCTATGTAGAAAACTTGAGGACAATATACATAGTAGATGCACCAAACACATAGAGTTGTTGAGCTTATTCTGCTTATAGGCAGTGTTTATATTTAATTGACTTAAAATTCAGAGCATGTTGAGGAAAAACCATTAAGTCGCGAAAGGGTTAAAGGTGGGTTGTGAATCGATCCTAAACCTATCAGAAATAAATGAATAAACCATCAGAAAGATATGAAAAATATAAGATCAAAAGCATCTTAATTCAATCCCAACATTGACGAACTAGTTCAAATGAAACATTCGCAAAAATCTCATTAATATTGTATTCTTATTTAAAAAAAATAGAATTATTACTTATTCGTAGAATGTTATAACAATTTTCTCAACTGTAATGCAGTGTGACAGTAAATTTTTAAAACAAACAAATTATAAATTCGCGAAACTAGTGACCAAAAATTGTGAAAATAGGTACTTATTTTTTCTCTCTGACGTTGGTACTTTTTTTTAAAAGACTTTGATATTTTAAAGATATTTATGATAAATTCAAAAACAAAAAAAATATTTAAAAAGCTCAGTGCAATGGAGTATAATAATGTGGGTATTATGGAAAAGGGAAAATTCTGTAGAATTAAATAAGTTTAAATATTATCTTTGATAATTTGCAATAAGTATTTTTGAAAAATATTTAGGTTAAGAACTGACATAGACAGGAACACATTTTCAATACCCGTTTGTCGTTGTGAACCAAAAGACTTAAAATTGATAAATTCTACAGAATTTTCTCTTTCATTTGGTACCCATAGTACCTATTATTCCGCATAGCATTGCATTTTTTAAATAATTTCTTGAATTAAACATATTTTTGAAAGTCCTTTAGAAAAATCCTAACTAAAAACGCACTTTCACTAGCTTCGTGAGTATGTTGATTGTTTTGTGTGTTTCGATTTTTATTGTTTTTTTGTTTTTGTCGCACGGTGAAATCATATTCAAACTGTGTGAATTTTTTTTCTAGTATTGCTTCTGCCACCGTCTCAGCTTCCATTTGATTCTGGACTTTGATAGATAGCTTTCAAGATACGAAATTTTATAGGAAATATTAAGATAAAGAAGATAGGAAACATTATAGTAAATTAATGGGAAAAGAGATTGGGCATAAAACAATACAATGGAAACAGTTGGGAACCACTGCTTTAGACATCAAGGTATGCAAAAGCTAGCATTCAATAATGTTGTTGTCCATTTAAATCGAAATAAATTTTTACACTGTTTAAGGGAGAATTGAAAAAATCAAACCTCTCCTGTAAAATTTATCTTTTACGATAAAATCGTAAACAGGGGATGTTATAACCAGGGCCGAAGAAAGTAAGCAAGAAAAAATCCATTTTGAGCGCTTAGATAAGCATTAAAACATTGGTAAATATGCTTGCAAATATGCTCGCGAAACAAGAAAATTTAGTTACAGTTTAATGTTTTTTTTATTCGGTTTATTTCAAGGATTGAAAAATTAAAATGGACAATTAAGTGTTGGTTGGTATTTTCAGCGCTGGTCGTTTTAATCTTTTTTTTAAAGATATTCGTTATTCTTCATTCGAGATAAAGTAGTGCCTTCCCGTAGAGACAAACCATTGGTTTAAATTTTTTGTACCCAAGCAGAAATGGAACTGAAGTTACGGATTAATATAAACCAAATCTGTTTTATGTTATTATTTGTAAACATTTCGACAAATAAAAAAGCGCCAAAGAAATGGTCAAGAAAAACTTATTGAGCCAAATGTTCTTAAGCAGTACAAAGTTCTTAATACGCTTCCTATTATGGTTTGCTAAAGCTTGTTTGTGGAGTGTACAAGGTACTCTTGTTTTCAACAGAAATATATGCCTGTTCCATTTTTTGGGAAGGAAAAAGTAAGACAGCAGGATGTAAAAACGGATTTAATCTCCAAATCCGGATTTCAAAAACAATTGTTTAAAAGAGGATACGGAATCTTATCTAATTGCATTCGGTGTCAAAATCTTAACTGCACTTTGAAATTAAATTTTTGAATTAATCTCCAAAAGTTACATAAATTGCCCCAGCGTGCGTCGCCCCGCTGTTTGTTTTGGGCGTGTTTGTTTTTATTTTGAAAATGACGTTGACTTGCTAGGCTTCACTTTGGATTCCTTGGTAAATCAAATCATCTCATCGGATCAGGTTTGTGCTGTAAGTCTTTGGTGTGGCAAGTGTCTGGCTACCTACACAAGAAATGCCGGTGCAATAAATAAACTCATTGCGAAATTAATGCATATAAAATAAAAGTGATAAAAAGGCGTGGTGTGCAGGAGAATGCAGTTGTGCACTTCAGAAATCGCACCACGTAGAGTGATTCGCACTTTTTTTTATGGGCGGCTGGCGACTGGCGACATTGCGGCATAGGCCAAGATTCAGCTATTGTAAATCACTTGGCAGCTATTGTAAATCCCATTGCATTCATTATTATTTTTTATTTTCTTTATTTGCACTTTAATTGTCGGATTTTGTTTGCGTTTATCGCTTTTAGTTTGTCATCGCTTGCTCAAAGTGTATGCGTATGTCAGCAATAAGTCTCCTGCTTTGGTTAAATTTTACATAAAATCACTATAAATAATTCAGTAACGTTTGTAGTTTAATGTTTATTTGAAATTTTATTGCACTTTCAGGGTCATCTCATTCAGATATGAACAAAATAAGCACACAACCAACATTTATGAGGTGGCCAAGACCACCAAAGGCGAAATTAAAGGTGTGAAGCGCCTCACTATTTGGGGCGACTCGTATTTTAGTTTTGAACGCATTCCCTTTGCTAAACCGCCTCTGGGTGAGCTACGCTTCCGCGCTCCAGTACCAGCCGAACCATGGCAGGGCGTACTGGATGGCACTGGTCCCGCTGAGAAGCCTCTACAATCAAATGTAATATTCCGCAAATACAAAGGGTCGGAGGATTGCTTGTACCTGAATGTATTTACAAAGAATGTAAGTATTGAATTATTTGACAAAATTAACGTAATTTAATTAAGTCATTTAAAATTAAAGGGTGGTAGAAAGAATATATAAACAGCTAGAAATTAGTTTAATATCTAAAGAACTATATGGGGTTAAACTACGTGACAGTCAGTGGCGGACTTATGGGCGGTGTTTCAATATGGCGTATATTTATGTACAATATGGCGTCTATGTGGGTCCGCCACTGACGAGCACGTAGTTTAACCCCCAAAACCCTCCGCTGGATCCGCCACTGTTGAATATGATCAACATTGAGCACTCACATTAACGCTTAAAACTCGGCCTAGTTTATTTTTAGCCGACCTTGTTCTTATTTTATCTTAACAACAACAAAACACTTCAGATCATACACATATTTTTTTTTTCTAATTTTCATTCCAGATCAATCCTGAAAAACCACGACCGGTTATGGTTTGGATTTATGGCGGTGGCTTTCAGATTGGCGAGGCCACGCGTGACATGTACAGCCCAGACTTCTTAATATCCAAAGATATTGTACTCGTGACGATCGCCTACCGCCTCGGCCCGTTTGGATTTCTCTCACTAGACGATCCCGATGTTCAAGTTCCTGGAAACGCAGGTATTAAGGATCAAATACTCGCACTGCGTTGGGTTAATGAGAATATTGCTGCATTCGGTGGCGATCCAAACAATGTGACCATATTTGGTGAGAGCGCTGGTGGCGCGTCCACACACATTTGCATGCTCAGTGAACAGTCAAAGGGATTAATACACAGAGGTATAGTAATGTCCGGCAGCGCCTTATGTCCTTGGGCACATCTACCGAACAAACGTTGGGCTTTTCGGCTAGCCAAGGCACTCGGTTACGAAGGCGAGGATAAAGATGCAGAAGTTTATGAGTTTTTGTCAAATACCAAAGGACCAGATATAGTGCGTGCAAATGTAAAGGTGTTGTCCAAAGATGAGAAACACAATAGAATACCATTTGCGTTTGTACCCATTGTAGAACCTTATTGGACAGAGCAATGTGTGATGAGCGAACATCCGTACGAGTTAATGAAAAAGACGTGGAGCAACAGCATACCTATGATTATTGGAGGCACTAGCTTCGAGGGTCTAATATTTTATCCAGGTAATGAAGATATGGAATAAATATTTGTAATATAAATGCAGCTAATGGAATGTTTTTCTCTTTAGAAATAATGAAACGTCCGGCAACACTCGATGAGGTGCGCAATTGCAAGAATCTTTTACCGCCGGATGCGGGTGTAAAAGATGATTTGCAAAAAGCTGAGGAATGTGGGCTTAAAATAAAGAAAATCTATTTTGGGCAAGAAGAGTGCTCGCGTAAGACAATGATGCAGTTTCTGGATGTGAGTAGGATGCCTATAAAATTTTATAAGCAATAATCTTTACTCATTTTTCACCCTGCACAGCTGAACTCGTACCGTGATTTTTGGTTACCCATCTACCGCACATTGCTCGCACGCCAGCGTCACAGCACCGCTCCCACCTATGTCTACCGCTTCGACTATGATTCAAGGGAAGGCAATGCCATACGTAATATTCTGTGTGGTGGTGATGTGCGTGGTACTTGTCATGGTGATGATCTCTGTTATCTCTACTATACTATGTTTTCACACCAGCCGGTTAAGGGCTCCAAGGAGCACGAAGTAACGCGCACAATGGTTGACATTTGGACGAGCTTCGCAGCGAATAGCGATCCTAATTGTGATATGTTGGAGGAGGTGACATTTGAGCCGATCACACGCGATGAAGGTGAAATTAAGTGTCTCAATATTGGTGAAAAGGTTGAATTTATTGATCTGCCTGGTATGGATAAATTAACGGTGTGGCGGGAATTCTATGCGCCGGGGAAATTGTAACACGCTGTAAGGGTGTGGTGTTTTTTACTTTAATAAGAGTGGGTGTCTACCTCATGGAAATTACCGCTTGTTGTATATCGTCACCCTTGTATCAGAAGCACGAATGTGCAAATTTATCAGTTTTGAGTTATTGCGTTGACTTGATTAACCTTTAGCTTTTCTATGTTATACTAAGACCCGTAATACTATGAGTACCACATATTTTAAAATTTCAATTGAATGAATGTAGTGTTAAGTCTCGTAAAAAAAACTTTTATACTTGATTTCCCAAAATTTTAATTTTTACAAATTCATGTTTCTGGCATACGGGCGACGATATCTGGAATTGAGATTGAAAATCGTTTTAAGTTTGTTGAAATTTAAGTTTGTAAATTAAATAAAATACCAGTGTAAAATATTGTTGTTTGGGTAAGATGGTACATCGTTGTAATATTTTTGTAGTGATATATTTTTGTTAATTATCTTTAAGGACACATTTCTTCATACTTAATAAAATAAAACAATAATTCATAGAGAACCACAAAGTGCTTTACTCAGTATGAAAAGTTATTACATCTTCTCACAATTATTGTACGCACTAATATATACTATTAGTAGCATTATTTCAAATTTAAATTTAGTAGGAAATCTTCATCTCCTACTTGTGTAAAAAAGCACACAAACTAATTTGTCAATGCAATATGCAAATTCTAATATACGTTGCAAAACTATTATTTGTGTGCGAATTATTTTCAATCTTACGTTTCTTACCCTCATGCTTCGTCCCATGCATTTTTCTATAGAAATTCGCTTGTTGTACATATAAACATGTAGGTATAAGTATGTATGTAAATTAAGGTGGGTCAATTTGTGTGGAAAGATTTTTTCGACATCGTTCCCTGCAGATTCGGATTCTAGCTGAAATTCTAAGAGAAAAATTCCATTAAAGCATGGCTCTAGGTCAATTTCTAGCCTGCGAAATTTTAAAAGAAGCTATTTTTAATTAATACAAAGTATGTAAATATGCAGATTATTATTTACTAAAGTGTTACGAATATTACTCTTTTTAATTAAATTTTTCATAACTATTACTTAATTAAAGAAAGAAAATTTTCAACAGGTGAAACCCTATTCAAAAACCTCAAGAGGTATTCTTAATGATTCATCTAAACCATTTCTGCGAGACCTCGAATGGCGTCGGTTTTCATTCGTAATATCCGACTCAAAATTAAGCTTGCCTGTCTCGTCGTGTTTTGCGTCATTTGAGCGTCGCTACAGTGTAATATATCGATGCCTGAGTGGAAGATCGGAGTTAGCTTTTATATCTAGGTGCGATATGTATGTGGCCTACATCGATGAGCCTCGCGCTGCTCGAGCAGAAAACAGAGATTCTACTAATAAGCAAACGGAAAATCAGAGAGCGGGCAGAAATAAGAGTTAAAAGATTCACCGAGCAGGCGACACTGTCACTCAAGTATGTACCTAGGTATCAAATTTGACTTGAGACTAAAATTTAAGGACCGCCCGGACTACATTTGGGAAAAACCAGTGTCCATAGTCAAGGTTTATAGGTTAATAGGTTTGGGCAACTGAATGTGGCATGCCGTCGTATATCAAGAGAATACGATCAGTGTATAGACTTTGTGCCCTAAGAGTGGGCTCGGCATTTCGTACGGTGGCGGAAGATACAGCGCTGGTCTCAGAACTAACGGGTGATTTTTTAAGAGCTTGATAACTTTTTTTTTAAAAAAAACGCATAAAATTTGCAAAATCTCATCGGTTCTTTATTTGAAACGTTAGATTGGTCCATGACATTTACTTTTTGAAGATAATTTCATTTAAATGTTGACCGCGGCTGCGTCTTAGGTGGTCCATTCGGAAAGTCCAATTTTGGGCAACTTTTTCGAGCATTTCGGCCGGAATAGCCCGAAGTTCTTCGGAAATGTTGTCTTCCAAAGCTGGAATAGTTGCTGGCTTATTTCTGTAGACTTTAGACTTGACGTAGCCCCACAAAAAATAGTCTAAAGGCGTCAAATCGCATGATCTTGGTGGCCAACTTACCGGTCCATTTCTTGAGATGAATTGTTCTCCGAAGTTTTCCCTCAAAATGGCCATAGAATCGCGAGCTGTGTGGCATGTAGCGCCATCTTGTTGAAACCACATGTCAACCAAGTTCAGTTCTTCCATTTTTGGCAACAAAAAGTTTGTTAGCATCGAACGATAGCGATCGCCATTCACCGTAACGTTGCGTCCAACAGCATCTTTGAAAAAATACGGTCCAATGATTCCACCAGCGTACAAACCACACCAAACAGTGCATTTTTCGGGATGCATGGGCAGTTCTTGAACGGCTTCTGGTTGCTCTTCACTCCAAATGCGGCAATTTTGCTTATTTACGAAGCCATTCAACCAGAAATGAGCCTCATCGCTGAACAAAATTTGTCGATAAAAAAGCATTTCGAACCGAACACTGATTTTGGTAATAAAATTCAATGATTTGCAAGCGTTGCTCGTTAGTAAGTCTATTCATGATGAAATTTCAAAGCATACTGAGCATCTTTCTCTTTGACACCATGTCTGAAATCCCACGTGATCTGTCAAATACTAATGCATGAAAATCCTAACCTCAAAAAAATCACCCGTTATAAAAAGACACACGCACACACACACCCACACACAGTGCCCTGCTAAGGAAGCCATTTTTATCAAGAGGGAGCGAAAAAACAGTTTTCCGAGCAAACCTTTTATTATTGAATCATGGCAAAATGGAGCGTATGAGTAAAGCACGGATCACACGTTTTGTACATTTGTACAGATTTTTATATTTTGATAGTTGCAGAGTGGCGTTGTTTGAAAAGTTTTCATTGAGCTGAACTTATTATCGATAAAAATTTCTAGAAACACATTTTCATTATTGCCACCACCTGCCAAGAGAACGTGACCATTAAACACAACTGCTTTATAGTATTTTTCATCTGTTTTATTTTTAACCAGCTTTAAAAGCTCCAATACAAATAAAACAAAAAAATATCATTTACCTTAAAAGTTGCTTTACTACAGTTTTATTCGAAAGTTTCACTGTCATCAAATGAAATAAATCAAAGTAAACTTTCATTCAACTGTTAACACAACTGTAATTTTCTCATTCCTTTTGCTTGCTGACCAATAAATTTTGCAGCTGCAACTGAAAATGGACAACGATTTCAATCAATTTGCATTTACCGTAGCAAAAAAGGGGGCGATCCTTTCAATAAAGTTACATACAAACATACATAGGTAGCAAAAATATATGTAGGTATGTAGCTTGGCGTCCATTGTAGGTAGGGGCACACAACATTGTGTTAAACTTCGATTAGTTTAATTAAATTAAACTTTTCCCATTAAGTTCATATTTTATAAGTGGTAAGAAAAGATTGCGAATTGTGTGCAATTCAATAGGAAGCAACGTAAAAGTGCAAAACTTTTCAATTTCGCTCAATCCCCTGGCAAAAGTGCTCAAGGTCTTAAGGATTTAACTCTTTAATAATGGTGATGCTGTCTTTTGTTCTTTATTTTTCTGCGATTTTTGGTCTTTTTGCCGTCTTTTTGTTTGCAATTTAAGTTAGTGACTTTTTTGCCGCTGCAAAGGGAAGCTTATAACCTTAGCCCATCCACTTCAACTCATCAATTGAGGTAATTCGAAAATAAAATTGAAGAGGATTGCCACATTTTAAAAAGTTAAAACAAATAAGACAGCTTATGTTTCGAAAATATGTTTGAAGATGGTGGCCACCTGATGATAAATTGAAGATCAATTTAATAAGAAGGCTCAAGTGAACTACTTTACATTGGCATCAACGAGAGTTATTTCTAAGATTGTTTTGAAGAAGTTGACCACCTGCTCAGAAATTTAAATCAGTTTAATCAGGTAAATTAAATTAAATATGTATTTTAAAAAGTATTAAAGGAGAAAGTTTAAGAAAGCTGTATTTCGAAAAAATTATTTAAGAGAGTTGCCATTTAGTGAGAATTACAAGGTCGGTTTTATTAACAAGTTAGAAAAAACATCCTAATGCCCTGTAAATAAACTTTGTTTCTAAAATATTTTTGAAGAAAGTGGCCACCTGTTCAGAAATTAAAATCTTTTGATTTAAAAAACTTCATGAAATACTTTTGTATTTGAATATAGTATCAAACTAGAGAGGTTTAAGAAAGCTTTATTTCGAAAGTATGTTTTAAGAGAGTTGCCACCTGTTCCTAGTTTTAAGGTCAATTTAATTAACAAGATAAATGAAACTTCCTAAGATGGGCGTCAAAAGAGAGAGGTTAAATTGGTTTTTTTCTAAAATATTTCTAAAAAGGGTTGCCATATTCACAAAAAGATAATAAAATTAGCAAATTTAATCAAAGTAAATTATGGAGGTATACAATATCTTATCCCGAAAATATTTCTGAAAAGGCTTGCCACCTATTTCTAAATTTAATATCAACATAATAAGAAAGTTAAATGAAATATTTTTGTATTACCATCAGAAATCATAATCAGTTTAATTAACAAATTAAACAAAATATATATTTTAGTATAGTATCAAGCGAGCCTCCCTTTTTTGTCTCGAAAATTTTTTTAAGAGGGTTGCCATCTGTACAAAAAAATCATGGACAATTTAATGAACAAGATCAATGAAATATCCTATAATATTTCTTCATAGTGTGGCCATAAGCAAAAAAAGATAAAATCGATTTAATTAACACTTTAGTGAAACATTTTAAGTATCAAGTTATATTAGTTTCGATCGAATCGAGTTTAAAATAGCTTTATTTAAAATTTTGGAGGGGGTTGCCACCTGAGAGCAAATTCAGAATTAGTGTAATCAGCAAACTGTTTATGATTGAACGAAGGAGGTCTGGAAAGCTTTACTTTTAAAATATTTGTTAAGAGCGTTGCCATATATTTAATAATTTAAAACTAATTTAATTGAGTAATTAAATAAACTCTTTCCCATGGGTGGCAAACGAGAGATGCTGTAGTATGCTTCAACACTAAAATACGTTTGAACAGAGAGGTTTAAGTAGATTAAGGACGGGTTTCCGCCGTCCGTCTGCCGTGTACTCATATAACGGTAATTTGTAGAAACACGAAAACTACGATAAATCAAGAACTACTAAAGCAAATTGACTCAAAATCGATGAGCGCAATAACAACTTAGCTGAAGAAATACGAAAACTCCGATATTTTAACAACTGGCGACTCTAATTTACTCCAAGTTAGTACTTACAACAATCCTCTTAACAATATATAAAACTGTTATGAAAAAAAATCTTTAGGAATTGGGCATGGCACCGCCCATTTTATGACTACAAAGGTCTATCTCGTTAACCCCTTTATCGATGTCTACCAAACTTGGTTCAATTATATTAGTAAGTTCAACTCAGCGGATTATCAAAAACATTTCTAATTGGCGAAAACACCCTAGCTTATAATGCAAAAGTAGTTTAGAGAACTTTGAAACGACGATATTTGATACCTGCGCTGGGTATATAAAGTTCGGTTTCGACTGAACTTATACTTCTTTACTTATTTAAATGGTTTCTACCTTTTATAAAAGTAATTTTTTGGTTAGTTGAAGGTATCTTAAAATAATACTCGTATTTGTTTAGCTGCTCCTTTCCTAAGTTGCATGCTGTAATTAGCAATTAGCAAACACTAGAAGAGTGGGATTAGTCAACACGCATGCGACACTTTTTCCCAATTCACACAACGAATTTGTGTCTCCAACGAAGCGCAGTGGACAAAGCGCCCGAAAAATGTGTTCGCATTAAGCCAAGTATCGCAAAAACTAAGTGGAGTATTGCACCCAAATCCCACTAGAGTGCATTGACAGCATATCAGATTTAGAATTTTAATTTTTTGTTTAGCATTGCTGCATTCTGCTTGTGTATATGTGCATTTGTGTACATACATACATATGTGTACTAATAGCGCTGTTATAAAGCCCCAAATATGCGGTTGCGATAAACATTGATGGCGCTGGCGTTGTCACCATCGCCGTCGCCATAGCCATCGCTAGTTGCAGCTTCCATGTATTCGCTCGTTAAAATTCGTCTGTAACGGGTGAAAACATTGAAAATTTGCGGGAGTCTGCGGTTAGACTGTCATATCTCTTCCCCTCCTAGCATGCCCTTACGGTAATTTTTTGTCAGATTTACTACATGTTGTTCTTTTGTGCAGCTTTTGTTGTTCTTTTCTAACAAGAGTGTGGTTTAGTTCATGTTTTCAATTTGGTTTGCTTCTCCGCTTTTTACGCTAGTTGAATTTTGCGAGCTAGTCACCACGCTGATGATAACAAATGGCTGTTGTTAATAAATCGATTTTGCAGTTGTGGCCAGCAGTGTTTTTTTTCCCATTACTGTTCTTGATTTTATGAATTCTATTTGATGATCCGAATAAAAATTGAAAATGCGTAGGTAAATCAAAGCTTACGGAAAAAATATTCCTTTTTGAGCTACGTATCTACTTTAATAGCTGTAATAAGCCTTTCGAAAAATTCAAATTCAAATTTTAAATTCAGAATTTTCTGCTTGCTATTGAAATTCACTAGCTATTTAAAACCTCTCGTAATGAAAGTGAATAAACGACTATTGAAAGAATAAAATATTGCGTGGTAAAGCGCTTAAATTTACCCCCTTCAAAGGCTTTAGCCTTTTCATCCCAGATGCAAAAAATTTTGGAATTTTTTAATAAAAATTAGTACATGAGCTCTTTTAAGCCTAAATACTATAAAGAAGTAATGAAAAAATGTTTATTCCTTGACAATGGGACAGAGGGAGCAATTCTACACCCTACGCGACTGAAAAACAATAACGCTACTGGAGCTGAAGACCTGCCAGCTAAGCTATTCAAGTATGGTGGCGAGGAGCTGATAACGTAAATGCATTAACTCTTATGCAGAATATGATCAGACGAACTCATGTCCGGCGAATGGAATTTTAATGTGCTCCGCCCAATCCACCGCTGGCTTGGCCATGTTGTTCGAATGAACACCAACGCTCCTGCTCTGAAAATATTCAGCTCGGAACCCGCGGGTGGTAGCAGAGGAAGAAGGAAGCCCCCAATGCGATGGACAGACCAGATAGAGAAGGACTTGGCTTCACTTGACATTTAATTAGAAATAAGAAGCGAATTTGAAAAAAAAAAAAATTCTTCTTGGTCGAACTAAGGGGTCGCCTTTTTAAATTTTTTGGTTACCCCTTATTCGGTAATAACAAACATTTTTTAAAGAATTCTGCTGGAGTAATATTAAAAAAAGCTTAATGATTTTTGGAGATCTTTAGTACATATAGGGTGGTATAAGGTGAAAAGAACTAAGATCTGGTGGATAAGTACTAGAAGTCAATAAACTCTCGTTCGTTTTTTTTGGTTTTACACTTACATATAAAATAAAGCTCTTTGGAACAAGTTCCACTTAAATATTTTCTTTTATATTCACTATAGATAAAAGAAGAAAGGATCTGGGGATATTTAGAAAAATTGTTTGCATATAATTTGCAAAGTTATCTTGAGCAACCACAGGTTACTGGATTTAAGAGTACAGAAAGTGGAGAAAACTCTCCCTACAGCATTTAAACAATTCAAGCAGTTAAAGATCTTTATTGACGTATATCCCCAGGGCTTGGTGGGTGATCAGGGTGACATTTAAGAAAGTTCTCACATCCTTCCCAGAGATTTCAGATCAACCAGCATATCTTCAATTCTGCTTGAAATCCAGTAGAGGCTAATTGAATATTATAAAAAGGCATCCTCGTGATCAGGAGCTCAACGTGCATACATCAAGTTGTTGAATGAAGCCTTTAACAAGACTAAGCTGTGGGTACCTTTCTCGAAATCAAGCGGGCTTTCAGCAACGACCTTCTGGGGTCAATTGTGAGATCCCTATTCTGACTCGGAGAACATATGTATGAAAGATTTTACGAATTGGCTAGGATCATAGCATCTCTTAACATATCTAAAGCCGATACAATAAACTGCCTATTCGGAGTAATCAAGAAACGTAATGGTAAACAGTCTGCGAGCGTATGTAACTCGAAGAAATATCTAACCGCACTAATGGACAGCTCCAATTGTTTTGAAGACGGCAATAAATCGCGGTAACTGGTAATATCAGGAAGCGTATTAAAATAGCATTTAAAGCGACCAATGGGTTCTGCACTGCTGCCCAGGTTATGCTGCTGACAACCAACCAATCACAATTGTTTTAGCCAACTCGTCACCTGTTCCATCGTCTGATATTGTAAACAAAGTAAGTAATGTGTTGAAAAATGTACATAAACACATTTCGTGTAGTACGTAAATAAAATTCAAAGAATAACACAAGCTTAAATTTTAAATGAAACGGCTGTCTAATTTTCGCCATCTAACTCTTCATTCCATTCAAAAAATAAAAAATAAAAACAAAAAAAATACAATAAATATTGGCATTTTTGTGAAGCTATCCAACCACTTTGTCACTTTGTGTGCTATGACACTTATTTAGAACGATGCCGACAACCCATTCACATGGAAGGGTGGTGGCAAGTGTCGCCTAAATAAACATTGCATACTTCAAGGCAACTTGTGCTTTTGCCATGACATTGCGGCGGAAAATTGCCTCACAAAATTGCTAAAAATATGCGCAACATTAGCAAAATTTGTTTTCAAGTTCGACATCAAAAAGGTTAGTCTAAGTGTGAGTAATAACAGCAATGTTAACATTTCGACGCAACTTTATTGGCATGAAAACTAGAGTGGTAGCCCACCAGGGTCCGCCTCAACACATCCGACTCTAATATGAAAGTGTTGACATTTTTAAAGTTTTTGAAATTAAAACTTGTAGTTGTGGCAGCACTGCTGTACGTATTGCGTATTGCTTTTGTTGAAAAGGCGTGCCACCCAGTGCAAATTTAGAAATGTGTGACATCGTGTTTTTGAAAGGCGTGAGTGCAGTGTCAAAGGAAGGCAATAACAATGCATGCATCTGAATATATTCCGAAATTTCATCAGAAAAAAATAAAAATATTTAGAAACGAATATAAAACAAGTTAAGAAATGCTTGAAAAAGCATTGCATTTCCATTTCAGCTGTGCAGGGCATTCTGCATTGAAAGTTTCGATATACGTTCGAAGGCGTGCTTGCCGGGAAAAATCTAAGATTAATTTTGCCTATGCAACATAATATTTTCTGTACATACATATGTATATTGGCGGACAGCGTAGTCGAGTTGTTAGATATGCATACTACCGTTCCATAGGACTAAACTTAGATCACTGGACAAGACTTCAGCGAGCAATGGCAAACCTCCGAGTGTATTTCTGCCTTGAAAAAACTTCTCATAAAATCCATTTGCCGTTCGGAGGGCGCATTAAATTCGAAGAAAAGCTCGGTGGAAATGAGCTATAAAATTCAAGCACTATTTAATGGAAGTCTGGCAGCGCTGATAAAATATAAACCACTCGTTTCTTTTCTCCTTGGCTGACGCTAATTGGAAATTCAAATTCATAGCTGAGGAAACCTTCTTCTTCCCTTGCTGCTACCAAGGGGTACCGCCTTGAATACTTTCAGGGCTGGTGCATGTCCATTCGAACGAGGTGACTAAATAAGAGGAGCTCTTTTTTTATTGTCTGGCTTATGTCGCTTCGCTTTCATATTCGACTAAAAATAGCAGAACAGACATTGAGACTGTGGAGAAATTATACGCTCTATTAATGAATTTTTCCTGAGGGATACCTTTTTCCTGCGTCAAACTAGGTAAGTCGCTTGTTTGGTATTTTTTGACTCGGAGATATTTTGTCTCTTATAACTAGATTAATTTGATTTTTCATATTTTTTT
>NW_023458555.1:24272667-24280598 GCF_013731165.1 Rhagoletis pomonella | reverse complement strand
GCAGTTTTTCGCAGACTACGAACGATTTAGCACTACGTGTGTCCACAATTTCGAGAGCTAGAAGCGGCTGATTGCAGGCAATTTTATAGCGTGAATTAGAAACAAATTTCATACATATCTTATGAACGTTAAATTAAAATTTTTTACTACTTATTTGTGTGAGAAAAGAGTGGTTAGTGGAACTAATTCCTTCGAACTGGTTTCAAGCTGGGAAACATTTTTTTTTAATTTTCTAGTACTTCACCGTGCGAAAAATAGGAATTATTTAGTTATTTACATAAATGTAAAAAAAGGAAAATGGCTCAGTTGTGAGTTGACTTTCCAAATCACTGACATAGAGTATCATATATTTGTATATATGAAGATTTATGGCCGTAGGATAACGATAACTCGTGTCGCAGTTTTAGTGAATTGAACTAATGCTGCCAAATCGTCCATTAAAACTTCGGAAATGCAAAATTTCGATATCTTTCTACTAAATTTGAATATTTAAGTTTTTAATGGACCAACAGGATTTCTTCTATGGACATCGAAAAAGTTAATTAATGGAAAAAGTACAGCGGCTTTGTAAGGTTGTATTACAAGGCTGCAAAACGATATGTTTTCTAGTCGAATAATTTATGTATGTCTATATGATTGGACAGGGCGTATGATGAACATTAAACTATCAAATTCAACTTTTATAACAAATTCTTTTCCTCCCTAAGACCAGTACGCAGTTCTTAAGAAATTTGCTCCGCTTTCTACTACGGTTTTCTAAAGTTTTTTTGAAAAAAGAGAGCACAAGGCAACACATGTTTTCAACAGAAATATATGCCCGTTACATTATTTATTGAGGAAAGAGTGAGGCAAGAGGCTGTGAAGTATCAGATGTTAAAATTCCTTGGACACACGCACGAAATAATGCAAATTTTTTTCTTGACCGTTTTCTTCAGAGCCTTTCATAATATTAAATAAACAAAATAAAGTGATTATATTAATAGGATTTAAATTAAACTAAGACTCGTCGAAACGCATGCAAAATTAAAAATCTTGAAGGATAATATTTTTAAAGGACATTTTTCACTTGTTCCAAAAGGATAATTGAACACAGAATTTGTATTTAATCTTGTTTCGAATTATTCTTTCAATTGATACCCATATATCAATTTTTTCTGAAAAATTTTGGAAATATGTTATAAAATATGGTCCTTTGGAAAAAATCTGACTTCCTTTAAAAAACCCAAAAACGAATTTCTGCTGTAGATGCAGGAATAAGTTGCCTTCAATACGTTTCCAAAACAATAGCGCATATAATGTGAGTTCCAAAACTGCCAGGGTATTTATTAAATATGCATAATGCATTAGGGTGGTCCAAATACACCAAAAATCTAGTTTTTGTAATTTTCTTGCAGCCACCCACCAGAATTATACGAAATGGGAAATAGAATAGAATAGACCAGTATTTTATTTCAAATCAGTTAATATTAAACAATTCAATACAAACCGTTACTGTGTGCTTCAAAAAAATTATTTATCTACAATTTCTTCTAAGAAAGCTCTAAAATGCTCTTCATCGGCCATTTTCAAAAAAAAAAAAAAACAAAATCACACACAAATTTTTAACACATTCTACTTACTAAAAAGTTAAAATTTACCTCTAATTCTGACAAAACCAACCTACCTTATGAAAATGTAACACTTAACACTATTGATATGAGAACACAAAAAAATCTCATCCGAGCCCTTTGGACCCGGCCGGTAGCCAAAGGGTTAAATGTTAGCCGATTTATATATTTAAAAACTCTGATGGCCTTATTTTTAATATTTTTCAGTTCTGTTTTTTTTTGACTACCCTAATATTTATCTAAACGAAGTTTATTTTTAATAAATTTTAATTAGTTAAAGATATTAAAAAAAATAAAGAAAAAGGAAAACATTTAGGCTGGAGACGTCTTTTTTCTTTAGAAAACATCCCAGATTAGGGTTTACTTTATTAACTAAAAAATCAGTAGTGAGTCACATTATTTTTGTACTCAGTCCGAGCGTGTGGATCACTACAGTATGTTAGCTCGATAATTCCGCTCGTGAGTACCGACTTCCATCATGCAGGTCTATTCCAATATTGAGTAAATGGCTCATATTGTTCTACGTTGATTTAACCAGATCTTAAGCTAGACTGAAGCGCTACATAAGGCTTTGTATGAGATGTTCAGAAAACTGATGTCGTGGTGATTCGCAAAACATGGCAAGCCTGAATTCATTCGAACATACTCTGCTTAGGAATTGCTGCACGTTTCACACCTGCTTTTCATACTTCGTGATAGTCTGGTAACAGAATATGTATCTCATCCTCTACGACTGGTAATTACGGGTAATCATCATTTCAATGCGATCCGCCGCTGGTTACATTCAAAAGATTTTATTCATAATTTAAGCGCCCGCTTGTCATAAATCACCATTTCGCCGTATTCTTTCTTACTCTTCTTAAAACCTTAATAAAGTCGCCGTTTTTTCTGGTAAGCACTTATGTAGGTACAATTTTCTTAATCTCAGGATTTCAAGAATTTCGCACTCACGTGTTTTGATCTTCTCTCTCTGTTCCCTATTACAATGCTTCACATTTCGTATTGCGATGGATCTCGGCGTGGCTCAGTAGCTGGCGTTTCTATTATTTGTCTCGCCTGCACTTTCCTCCTGGTACTAGTTGCTTTATGTGCCTGAAATCCAATAACAATCCAATGTTATTTATTGCTCTCAGATTTAAGAATAAATACCAACTACGACCATAACGTAGCATTGAGCCGATTGGTCGTCAGTAATTTACACTATGGATGAGCATCCAGTAGCTTAGTTGACTCACAACAACATCACTTTGGCTCGCCTTTGGTCACTTAAAACAAACACATCACTTCTGAAGCATGGAATATGGTAGTCAAAAATCGCATCGGGTCATTATGACAGTCGTAATCTAAGGCGGGATAGTTATCGCATTTTGCCTGAGATCCGCTAATGTGGACTTTAAGATGGCAACTGAGTATGTTTTGGCATTGCACTCCCATATCTTATTGCATTACGAAAAGCTTTGCACTTAGTAAAATTAATTGAAAATTAAAATTACGAAACTTGAAAAGTGCAGCCGAACCGCATAACCTTGGCAAATAGAGTCACAAATAGTTCACGCTGACAAGGATTTTCCGAAATTGTTGTCAAATAAAGAACTCAAGCAAAGGGCTGAGCACAAAATCTAGTATTTACTACAAACATACACTTGCACATTGCAAGAAAACAAAAAATAGAAAAATGCAAAAAAAAATGAAAATTGCATAACCGCAGCAATTAGTAAGAATGTCGTTGGTTAAAGCAAGTCTATGTTGCACAAATTTCAAGGCAATGACAAGAACAGTGGATGAACTGGCATAAGTGCTGGTAAAAGGCAATGCATTTCCATTGGCATTCACATTAGGGTAAGCGAGAGTCCTTTTCCTAATAATATTTTCCAAATGACGCTAACTAAAGAAATTTCAAAACAAATTTTTAACGAACAATAGACTCTTCTCAAAAGTATTAGGTATAAGACAGAAAGAATTTCCATCTGGCCTGCTCCTCAGCGACTGACTGCATATAAACTCTATAAAAAAAATGAGCCAGACTAATTCATATAATATGTATGTGCCAGATACAGGATTGTGCGTGTGGTTACATGCATATGTACGTATGTATATGAATAAGTGAAATATCTATGGCCGTTGAGTCTATGTGTACGTACATATGTACATATGTATGTATTTACAAGTGCGACCGCAGCTGCAGTCGAACAAATTTTTTAATTGAATTGCTTGCAACATACAGCTTGTGGCATAACCCAGGCACATAAGATGAGGAAAAATACTATACTCGCACACATATATACATACATGCATACATACATTAGGGTGTTGCAATCTCCACCACAACCAATTGGCTAAAAAAGATGGGCCTTTCTCTAGCGGAGGAGAAAACAGAAGCGGATTTGTAGCCCGATCACTTTAGATTTTTTCAATGAAAAATTTCCCCCAATTGCGATATGAGAAATATCCGCCATCTTGGATTTTGTGTTTTTTACGATTTGCGCACGGATTTTGCATTTCTCGCGAAAAAAGGTCGAGAACAAATTTGTAGAGAATTCGATTCCCTATAGGGAGTAAAATTTTAACGTGCCTATAATTTTTTTAAACAATTATTTATTGCTAATAATATGCAAAAAATATCCAAAATTAGGTAAGTGCGCAGTTTTTCTGAATTTTGAGCAATTTCTATTTGAAATAAGTGGCACATTTAAATGGCAAAGTTGTAGAGGACAAAATTTTCAATAAATACATTATTTATATGTTCGCGTACGATGTGTAGATCTCGACCAACAACGCGCTAAATGCAGCGGCAAGGGGAAAGCTACTCAAAACTTTGTGTGACAACTGGTCCCATAAACGCTTCCATGGGGTACGCCTGCTAAGCATTCATAACGATTTGCAGATGCATTCCGGTGCAAGTAAGAGAACATCTAAATGTCAAGGGTACTAATAGACATAGACCGTTTTGTTGTATCATCGACGATATGTGAATTAAAAAATAAATAAAAATAATAAAATTTATGTAGAGGGGCCCGTGATTATTTTGTTCGGGGCCCGTGATTTTCTCTCCACGACCCTAGGTGCACCTAAACTTTCAAATATTAAAATCAAATTTTGTTACCGAAGACTTTTAAGGGACACCCTAACATATATATACATATATATGTACATATGGTACGTCCACTGGGCGTATGCAGTCATGCTCCCCGGCAGCAGCAGCAGCTAAGAGAAGCGACATGCAGCATATTAACTTTTTAAGTATATTAATTGCCACCATTTGAACTTTTATTTAATTTACGAGCAACTGCAATAATCTTGGCCCGCTGCCGATGTTAGCACTTGCATGCGCTGCCTGCACTCTCTTTCTGCTCTGCATCCTTTCACACTGCCAACTAAATGCTGGTTTGAATGGGTTAGCAAAAAAGGCTACTCAGAATTTTACTGGCTGGTGGGTGCGCCACTTACTTGCATGCATACATACATACATGGACGCTCGCTTAACTTAGCTTAAGTTAAAACTTAGCCGCGCCTTGCCTAGCTCGGACGGTGGTTCGCTCAGGCGGTCGGTCGGTTGGTCCGTCGGTCGGTCGTTTAATCGTTAGTTAGCAGCTAGCTATGTATGTACCGGCAAACCACATACAAGTGCTGAAAAAGTGGAGCACTATATGGTGGAAATTTGTGTGTGGCTGCCAGGCAATTTTTTTCATTTCTCTTCCGTGCATGCCACTGCTATCATTGGCTACACTCGTCACCGTCTCCGTTGCTGTTTTTTCCCTTTTTTTGGATATTTTGTTTTAGTAAAAAAGCCAAATGAAGTGCAATACAAAGCCGCGTTGGCGCGTGCGCTCAACAGCTATGTACATATAAACATACCTACGTACCACCGGATTAACGATTGCAACAACTGTCGTCAACCAGCTAGTCTATGTATGTAAGTATGTAGGGTGCAGCATGCCACTCATTGTGTGTACAAACGATAGCAATTGACATTGCTTGTGTAGCTGCGACCCAATGCTGTCGGTTGTTGCCTAACGATGCCTGGTAACCAGGTCACATATGAGGCTAATAAATTGAGTTAAATTAAAAGGAAGCTGTCAGAAGAACATACTAATGCGCATTAATATACAGACCTACCTACTCGTATGCACACGCAGGCTTGATTTTCTCATTTTTATGTGCGGGCATGTGCATGGCAGTGGGTGTAAAATTATCTGGCGTTGTAAAGTACTTCCACTAAAATTGAAATAATTTCATAAAAAATAATTTCAAAAAAAAAAAAAAAAAAAAATTTCATAAAAGTTCAAGAGCTTATTCAAATACTTGAATATGCATAAGTCTGTCTTATCCTTTCCAAAATGCATTATGGTACTTTACTTTAATTCAGAGAAATTAATATGTATAATTGACCGAAATTGTTTGGCTATAAACCATGGGTAGAGA
This sequence comes from Rhagoletis pomonella, assembly GCF_013731165.1. Classification (NCBI taxonomy): domain Eukaryota; kingdom Metazoa; phylum Arthropoda; class Insecta; order Diptera; family Tephritidae; genus Rhagoletis; species Rhagoletis pomonella. The sequence goes on along the minus strand of NW_023458555.1, from coordinate 24,274,569 downwards.
TTAAACAATTTTCAGTCATGGATAATGACAGTTAGGTAGCAAGGAATAGCACATCTCACCAAGGTTCTTAACTTGTCAATGTCCACTGTCATCATAACCGATATGTGGAGATCAGGGGAATGGTCCCACTGCTTAAAGCGGGGTGGCTGGTATCCCAGTAACGCTTTTTTACCCGGTCGAGGAGCCGCCTCAGGCCTTCTTACTCCCGCACTTCATATACCACCTGATCCCAGCGAAGCATCAGCGTGGTAAAGTGCATAATACAAAAACAGCACTTAACGCCATAAACACTATACTAACTCGTTATATTACCCGTAATCGCCCCTGTGGGAGAACGGTTTTAGTAGCTTTGGACCTGTCAAAGGCCTTTCACGCCGTTTGTCATTCCACGCTACCAGAATACATAGAGTTTTCCTCTTTGCCACAAAGACTTAAACGGTGGTCGGCGAATTGTATGTGTCGTCAGCAACCTTTCGATATTAAACTTCAAAACCTGGAAGACCTAAGCAAGCCGTTCCACAGAGTGGTATCCTCTCCTCCTACTTTTTAACTTCTTCCTCAGGCACCGGAGGGAATTTCACTGATCTCATAAACTGACAACTGCTTTCTCTCCGAAATTTCTCGCTTCTTCACTGCAAGGAGCTTGGTCCTCTCCCCAACGAAATCAACGGTGACCCTCCTCACCACCTGACGATGGAAGCCACGCTTCAACTAGATATTCAAATCAATTACACACCAATTCCGACGGGGAAAAACCTGAACATTTCAGGGATTATCTTTGATAGCCTACTGTACTTATCCGCGCACCTGGGGTAAAGACAACGAAACGTTGCCTTCGAAAGTCCTTCTCCATCTGATCGTTCTATCGCAGTGGGGGCCAACACGGACGATATGGCCATGCCAGCGGAGCCGCTGTATTTATATTCGCTTCATTATGTCCATATCGTTGTAAAGCTCACACAGCTCATCTTTCCATCGTCTGCGGTACTCGCCGTCGCCAATGCGTACTTTCGAATACTCCAAGAGCCGCCTCATCAGATGTTGTCCTTGTCCATGCGTCTGCGCCATATACCAGCACGGGTATGATGAGTGACTTATAGGCTGTCGTTTTCGTACGTCAAGATGTTGCAGTCATTTCAACACCTACCTGCCCAGACTCGATCACGATATTCTAAAAGAGTTCCGACATGTGGAGACTCCCCCACGACGCCAAATATCCCTTCGCATGTCAGCTGAATCACACTCAGCTAACACTCCGCTCCCTTTGGCAATTGAGCTAGACGACAAGGATTTATGAACAAACCCGACTAGGCGGGTCTTTGTAGTGCCACTACAATAACATCGTCTCATCATCAGGTTGGAGTTGCATGCTTTGCTTGAGTCCCGCACAAAAAAAACTTCCAATGAAAAGGCTCAGAAGGCATTGGCCGAACCCCCTTCTTAAAAATCTATGTTTTGAGGACGTGCACCTAAAACTTCGTGCAGAATCGTTTACCCCGCGGTTTGATGTCCTTGAGAAGACTGTCATATGAGAAATTCGCCGGGCAAGACTAGGGAAGGATGCGTGTGGTGGGACAGATACTCCGTTTTGAGCATACTCATTTACGCCACTAGACAAGCGTCTCGCCGTAACTCGCATCAAAATGAGATTCCTAAATATTTTGTCTCTCTTCTACAATGCCCAGACGTTTAAAAAGGAGTGGGTACTCTGCTGTAGCTACAAAGTAAAAACGCGCTAGGAGTTTAGAGTACCAGCTCTTAATCGAGGTAGGAATAAAGCGACTACGACAAAATTTCCGATAACATATATTGAGGCTGATCGACTTCGCCAGATCAGAAACATTGTACCTACCAAGTATGGAGTACTATATTCTAGCACAAACTAAATTATCAGCAAAAAAA
>NW_023458555.1:24264036-24272567 GCF_013731165.1 Rhagoletis pomonella | reverse complement strand
ATTTGATTTTTCATATTTTTTTGCTGATAATTTAGTTTGTGCTAGAAGATAGTACTGCATACTTGGTAGGTACAATGTTTCTGATCTGGCGAAGTCGATCAGCTTCAATATATGTTATCGGAAATTTTGTCGTAGTCGCTTTATTCCTACCTCGATTAAGAGCTGGTACTCTAAACTCCTAGCGCGTTTTTACTTTGTAGCTACAGCAGAGTACCCACTCCTTTTTTAACGTCTGGGCATTGTAGAAGAGAGACAAAATATTTAGGAATCTCATTTTGATGCGAGTTACGGCGAGACACTTGTCTAGTGGCGTAAATGAGTATGCTCAAAACGGAGTATCTGTCCCGCCACACGCATCCTTCCCTAGTCTTGCCCGGCGAATTTCTCATATGACAGTCTTCTCAAGGACATCAAACCGCGGGGTAAACGATTCTGCACGAAGTTTTAGGTGCACGTCCTCAAAACATAGATTTTTAAGAAGGGGGTTCGGCCAATGCCTTCTGAGCCTTTTCATTGGAAGTTTTTTTTGAGCGGGACTCAAGCAAAGCATGCAACTCCAACCTGATGATGAGACGATGCTATTGTAATGGCACTACAAAGACACGCCTAGTCGGGTTTGTTCATAAATCCTTGTCGTCTAGCTCAATTGCCAAAGGGAGCGGAGTGTTAGCTGAGTGTGATTCAGCTGACATGCGAAGGGGTATTTGGCGTCGTGGGGGAGTCTCCACATGTCGGAACTCTTTTAGAATATCGTGATCGAGTCTGGACAGGTAGGTGTTGAGATGACTGCAACATCGTGACGTACGAAAACGACAGCCTATAAGTCACTCATCATAAACGTGCTGGTATATGGCGCAGACGCATGGACAAGGACAACATCTGATGAGGCGGGTCTTGGAGTATTTGAAAGAAAGATTTTGCGGAAGATTTATGAGCCGTTACGCATTGGTGACGGCGAGTACCGCAGACGATGGAAAGATGAGCTGTATGACCTTTACAACGATATGGACATAATGAAGCGAATATAAATACAGCGGCTCCGCTGGCATGGCCATGTCGTCCGTGTTGGCCCCCACTGCGATAGAACGATCAGATGGAGGACTTTCGAAGGCAACGTTTCGTTGTCTTTACCCCAGGTGCGCGGATAAGTACAGTAGGCTATCAAAGATAATCCCTGAAATGTTCAGGTTTTTCCCCGTCGGAATTTGTGTGTAATTGATTTGAATATCTAGTTGAAGCGTGGCTTCCATCGTCGGGTGGTGAAGAGGGTCACCGTTGATTTCGTTGGGGAGAGGACCAAGCTCCTTGCAGTGAAGAAGCGAGAAATTTCGGAGAGAAAGCAGTTGTCAGTTTATGAGATCAGTGAAATTCACTCCGGTGCCTGAGGAAGAAGTTAAAAAGTAGGAGGAGAGGATACCACTCTGTTGAACGGCTTGCTTAGGTCTTCCAGGTTTTGAAGTTTAATATCGAAAGGTTGCTGACGACACATACAATTCGCCGACCACCGTTTAAGTCTTTGTGGCAAAGAGGAAAACTCTATGTATTCTGGTAGCGTGGAATGAAAAACGGCGTGAAAGGCCTTTGACAGGTCCAAAGCTACTAAAACCGTTCTCCCACAGGGGCGATTACGGGTAATGTAACGAGTTAGTATAGTGTTTATGGCGTTTAGTGCTGTTTTTGTTTTATGCACTTTACCGCGCTGATGCTTCCCTGGGATCAGGTGGTATATGAAGTGCGGGAGTAAGAAGGCCTAAGGCGGCTCCTCGACCGGGTAAAAAAGCGTTACTGGGGTACCAGCCACCCCGCTTTAAGCAGTGGGACCATTTCCCTGATTTCCACATATCGGTTATGATGACAGTGGACATTGACAAGTTAAGAACCTTGGTGAGATGTGCTATTCCTAGCTACCTAACTGTCATTATCCATGACTGAAAATTGCTTAATCTCTACCCATGGTTTATAGCCAAACAATTTCGGTCAATTATACATATTAATTTCTCTGAATTAAAGTAAATTACCATAATGCATTTTGGAAAGGATAAGACAGACTTGTGCATATTCAAGCATTTGAATAAGCTCTTGAACTTTTATGAAATTATTTCAATTTTAGTGGAAGTACTTTACAACGCCAGATTATTTTACACCCACTGCCATGCACATGCCCGCATATAAAAATGAGAAAATCAAGCCTGCGTGTGCATACGAGTAGGTTGGTCTCCATATTAATGCGCATTAGTATGTTCTTCTGACAGCTTCCTTTTAATTTAACTCAATTTATTAGCCTCATATGTGACCTGGTTACCAGGCATCGTTAGGAAACAACCGACAGCAATGGGTCGCAGCTACACAAGCAATGTCAATTGCTATCGTTTGTACACAAAATGAGTGGCATGCTGCACCCTACATACTTACATACATAGACTAGCTGGTTGACGACAGTTGTTGCAATCGTTAATCTGGTGGTACGTAGGTATGTATATATGTACATAGCTGTAGAGCGCACGCGCCAACGCGGCTTTGTATTGCACTTCATTTGACTTTTTTACTAAAACAAAATATCAAAAAAAAAAAAACCGCTACGGAGACGGTGACGAGTATAGCCAATGATAGCAGTGGCATGCACGGAAGAGAAAAGAAAAAAATTGCCTGGCAGCCACACACAAATTTCCACCATATAGTGCTCCACTTTTTCAGCACTTGTATGTGGTTTGCCGGTACATACACAGCTAGCTGCTAACTAACGATTAAACGACCGACCGACCGACCGACCGCCTGAGCGAACCACCGTCCGAGCTAGGCAAGGCGCGGCTAAGTTTTAACTTAAGCTAAGTTACGCGAGCGTCCATGTATGTATGTATGCATGCAAGTAAGTGGCGTACCCACCAGGCAGTAAAATTCTGAGTAGTCTTTTTTTGCTAACCCATTCAAACCAGCATTTAGTTGGCGGTGTGAAAGGATGCCGAGCAGAAAGAAAGTGCAGGCAGTGCATGCAAGTGCTAACATCGGCAGCGGGCCAAGATTATTGCAGTTGCTCGTAAATTAAATAAAAGTTCAAATGGTGGCAATTAATATACTTAAAAAGTTAATATGCTGCATGTCGCTTCTCTTAGCTGCTGCTGCTGCCGGGGAGCATGACTGCATACGCCCAGTGGACGTACCATATGTACATTTAGTATATGTCTGTTAGGGTGTCGCTTAAAAGTTTTCGGTAATAAAATTTGATTTTAATATTTGAAAGTTTAGGTGCACCTAGGGTCGTCGAGAGAAAATCACGGGCCCCAGACTAAATAATCACGGGCCCCTCTACATAAATTGTATAAATTGTATTTATTTCGCATATCGTCGATGATACTACAAATCGGTTTATGTTTATTAGTACCATTGACAATTAGATGGTCGCTTGCTTGCACCGGAATTCATCTGCAAATCGTTATAAGTGCTTAGCAGGCGTACCCCATGGAAGCGTTTATGGGACCAGTTGTCGCACAAAGTTTTGAGTAGCTTTCCCCTTGCCGCTGCATTTAGCGCGTTGTTGGTCGATATCTACACATAGTACGCGAACATATAAATAATACGTTTATTGGAAATTTTGTCCTCTACAACTTTGCCATTTAAATGTACCACTTATTTCAAATAGAAATGGCTCAAAATTTGGAAAAACCGCGCACTTACATAATTTTGCGTATCTTTTGCATATTATTAGCAAAAAAATAATTGTTTAAAAAAATTATAGGCGCATGAAAATTATAGGGAATCGAATTCTCTACTAATTTGTTCTCGAACTTTTTTCGCGAGAAATGGAAAAACCGCGAGCAAATCGTAAAAAACACAAAATCAAAGATGGCGGACATTTCCCATGTCGCAATCGAGGGAAAAGTTTTAATTTTGTATACACCTAAACAGGAGACACCTAACGTCATCAAAAAATTTCTTCCTAGAATTTTTCCATTGAAAGAATCTAAAGTGATCGGGCTACAAAGCCGCTTCTGTTTTCTCCTCGGCTAGAGAAAGGCCCATCTTTTTTAGCCAATTGATTATGCTGGAGATTACAACACCCTAATGTATGTATGCATGTATGTATATATGTGTGCGAGTATAGTATTTTTCCTCATCTTATGTGCATGGGTTATGCCACAAGCTGTATGTTGCAAGCAATTCAATTAAAAAATTTGTTCGACTGCAGCTGCGGTCGCACTTGTAAATACATACATATGTATGTACGTACACATAGACTCAACGGCCATAGATATTTCACTTATGTATATACATATGTACATATGCATGTAACCACACGCACAATCCTGTATCTGGCACATACATATTATATGAATTAGTCTGGCTCATTTTTTTATACACTTTACATGCAGTCAGTCGCTGAGGAGCAAGCCAGGTGGAAATTCTTTCTTTCTTATACCAAACACTTTTGAGAAGAGTCCATTGTTCGTTAAAAAAATTATTTTAAAATTTCTTTAGTTAGCGTCATTTGGCAATTATTGTCAGGAAAAAGATTTTCGCTTACCCTAATGTAATTGCCAATGGAAATGCATTGCCTTTTACCAGCACTTATGCCAGTTCATCCACTGTTCTTGTCATTGCCTTGAAATTTGTGCAACATACACTTGCTTTAACCAACGACATTCTTACTAATTGCTGCGGTTATGCAATTTTAATTTTTTTTTTTGCATTTTTCTATTTTTTGTTTTGTTGCAATGTGCAAGTGTATGTTTGTAGTAGTATGTAGTAAATACTAGATTTTGTGCTCAGCGCTTTTCTTGGGTTCTTTATTTGACAACGATTTCGGAAAATCCTTGTCAGCGTGAACTATTTGTGACTTTATTTGCCAAGGTTATGCGATTCGGCTGCACTTTTCAAGTTTCGTAATTTTAATTTTCAATTAATTTTACTAAGAGCAGAGCTTTTCGTAATGCAATAAGATATGGGAGTGCGATGCCAAAACATACTCAGTTGCCACCTTAAAGTCCACATGAGCGGATCTCAGGCAAAATGCGATAACTATCCCGTGCGTGGCCTTAGATTACGACTGTCATATTGCCCGATGCGATTTTTGACTACCACATTCCACGCTTCAGAAGTGATAGGTGCAATCCCGTATTCCTCGGCTCGGACTAGTAAAACTGTCAAAAAATAAAAATTCGCTCAGAGTAACATTGAAAAGTACGGGATCGCTTTCTAGTAAAAAATGGTAACTTCTGTCAACTTCAACATAACCTCCAAATTTTGGTTGTAAATTACTGCTTATTTTGTATATAAACACACTCAGCTCACACATCTAAATAACCAAAAATACTTTCAAATTCATTAGAATCCACTTAAACAAGTATTTAAATACATTTCAACATGAATTAGCAGAGTGCACTTTTCTTTTGTTTACAATTTGGTTGCCAAACACACTACAGCTGATCGTTTGACACGTTTACCAGGATTTACCAGCAAAAAATTCTCGGACTAAAACTGGTAACTTCTGACAGAGAGATAACCGTATTTACCCTCTTTTTTGTCCTCTCAATAGTCAGAGAACCAAGTACGGGATCGATTTCCAGTAAAATCTGACTGATTCTGACTAGTCCGGACTCGTACGGGATCGTAACTGATGTGTTTGGTTTTAGTGACCAAAGGCGAGCCAAAGTGATGATGTTGTGAGTCAACTAAGCTACTGCATGCTCATCCATAATGTAAATTACTGGCGACCAATCGGCTCAACGCTACGTTATGGTCGTAGTTGGTATTTATTCTTAAATCTGAGAGCAATAAATAACGTTGGATTGTTATTGGATTTCAGGCACATAAAGCAACTAGTACCAGGAGGAAAGTGCAGGCGAGACAAATAATAAAATCGCCAGCTACTGAGCCACGCTGAGAACCATCGCAACATGAAATGTGAAGCGTTGTAATAGGGAACAGAGAGAGAGAAGATCAAAACACATGAGTGCGAAATTCTTGAAATTCTGAGATTAGGAAAATTTTACCTACATAAATAAGTGCTTACCAGAAAAAATGGCCACTTTATTAAGGTTTTAAGAAGAGTCGTGTAAGAACGAATACGGCGAACTGGTGATTTATGACAAGCGGGCGCTTAAATTATGAATAAAATCTTTTGAATGTAACCAGCGGCGGATCGCATTGAAATGATGATTACCCGTAGTTACCAGTCGTAGAGGATGAGATACATATTCTGTTACCAGACTATCACGAAGTATGAAAAGCAAGTGTGGAGCGTGCACCAATTCCTAAGCAGAGTATGTACGGATGAAAGCAGGCTTGCCATGTTTGCGAATCACCACGATGAACATCTTATATAAAGCCTTATGTAGCGCTTAAGTCTAGCTTAGGATCTGGTTAAATCAACGTAGGAAAGTATGAGCTATTTACTCAATATGGGAATAGACGTGTAAGATAGAAGTCGGTACTCACCAGCAGCATTATCGAGCTAACTTACTGTAGTGATACGCACGCTCGGACTGAATAAAAAAATAATGTGACTCATTACTGATTTTTTAGTTACTAAAAGAAAACCTAAACTGGGATGTTATCTAAAGAAAGAAGGCGTCTCCAGTCTGTTTCCTTTTTTTCTTTATTCTAATATTTTTAACTAATTAAAATTTATTAAAAGTAAACTTCGTTTAGATAAATATTAGGGTGGTCCAAAAAACACAGAAGTGAAAAATATTAAAAATAGGGCCATTTTTTTAATTTTTAAATCGGCTAACATTTAACCCTTTTTCTACCGGCCGGGTTCAGGGGGCCCGTATGAGATTTTTTTTTGTGTTCTCATATCAATATCCGATGAGAGGCCCACTTATAGTTAAGTGTTACATTTTCATAAGGTAAGCTGGTTTTCAGCTATTTAGTAAGTAAAATGTGTTAAAAATTTGTGTGTGATTTTGTTATTATTTTTTTTTTAAATGGCCGATAAAGAGCAATTTCTTAGAAAAAGTACGTGGTAACGGTTTGTACTGAATTGTGTAATATTAACTGATTTGAAAAAAAATTACGGGTCTACTTATTTTCCATTTCGTATAACTCTGGTGGGTGGCAGTAAGAAAATTACAAAAACTAGATATTTTAGTGTATTTTTGGACCACCCCAATGCACATATACATAATTAGCAAACACCCTGGAAGTTTTGGAACTCACATTTGATTCGCTTTTTTTTTGTAAACGTATTAAAGACAGCCTATTCCTGCATCTACAGCAGAAATTTGTTTTTGGTTTTTTGAAAACGAAGTCAAAATGAAATATAAATTTTGTTTTCAATTACCCTTTTGGAACAAGTGAAACATGTCCTTTAAAAATATTATCCTTCAAGATTTTTAATTTTGCATGCTTTTCGACGAGTTTTAGTTTAATTTAAGTCCTGTTAATATAAAAACTTTATTTTGTTCATTTAATATAATGAAAGGCATTTCCTTCTAAAGACCAGTATGCAGCTTTCAAGAAAACGCTCAAGAAAAAATTTCCATTATTGCGTGCGTGTGTCCAAGGAATTTAAACATCTGATACTTCAGAGCCTTTCTCCCCACTCTTTGCTCAAGATATGGAACGGGCATATATTTCTGTTAAAAACATGTGTTGCCTTGTGCTCTTACTTTCACAAAAACTTTATAAAACCGTAGTAGAAAGCGGAGCAAATTTCTTGATAACTGCGTACTGTCTTCAGGAAATTTTGCTCAAGAAATTTTCTTAGCTATTTCTTGTACGTCATTTTATATGGAGTTTTTGTTTTTCTCGAGAGCTGCATACTGGCCTTAAGGGAAGAAAAGGATTTGTTATAAAAGTTGGATTCAATAGTTTAATGTTCATAATGTCCAACCAATTAAAAATGTTCTTCAAATGTAAATTTTCAGGACATACACAAATTATTCGACAAAAAAACATATCGTTTTGCAGCCTTGTAATACAACCTTACAAAGCCGCTGTGATTTTTCCATTAATTAAATTTTTCGATGTCCATGGGAGAAATCCTGTTGTCCTATTAAAAACTTAAATATTAAAATTTAATAGAAACATATCAAAATTTTGCATTTCCATAGTTTTCATGGACGGTTTGTTAGCATTAGTTCAAGTCATTCACTAAAACTTCGACACGAGTTATCGATATCCACTGTCTATAAAACTTCATATATCTATATGTATATATACTATTTAGGCTTAAAAGTACATATATATGATACTCTATGTCAGTGATTTGGAAAGTCAACTCACAACTGAGCCATTTTGCTTTTTTTTACATTTATGTAAATAACTAAATAATTCCTATTTTTCGCACGGCGAAGTACTAGAAAATTATAAAAAATATATCACAGCTTGAAACCAGTTCGAAGAAATGAGTTCCACTAACCACTCTTTTCGCACACAAATAAGTAGTAAAAAATTTTAATTTAACGTTCATAAGATATGTGTGAAATTTTTTTCTAATTCCCGCTATAAAATTGCCTGCAATCAGCCGCTTTTAGCTCTCGAAAATGTGGACACACGTAGTGCTAAATCGTTCGTAGTCTGCGAAAAACTGC
>NW_023458555.1:24250644-24263936 GCF_013731165.1 Rhagoletis pomonella | reverse complement strand
GTTAAGTATACATATTTTTTTTAATCAAATCTAAGCCAAATATGCTTTTTATGTGTGCAAAACAATTGCCTTATTTATCAAATGACTATTTGCTAGACGTACTCACACTCTTACTGCACATACGTACATACATACATATTTTCACCAGTTGACCATTTAAGTGTCTAACAAACAATTTAATAAAATAATAAATGTTTAGACTTTTCACAAACAAATTTATATGCATTTCGATTTACGCTCCCCTCTGCCTTTCAATATTTTCAAATCCATTGTCTGTGGAATTTCGCTTTGCATGCATGTATTAACATTAGGCGTATTTCTTTTTTCTTAAATTAAATATACTTATATATATTTTTATTTTTATACGTGGCTCCATAGCATAAGAAAAAAAGATTGTTTCACTCAGCATTGCCTTGAAATTAAATCATTTTTTGACATTTAGTACTACTAGTATTCGCCCAGCGGTTGAAATTCAACCATTTAAATGAAAGGGGGTTGAGGTGGGCTGAGCGGAGCCGGGTTGAGTTTACGAGTATTTAAGTGAATTGAGGTGAAATGCGTTGAGCAAAATAACCGAATATAACATAACATAACATAATATAATACAACTTAGCACCATAGAAAACAACACAGCACAACATAACATCTTCATAACATAAATCAAGATAAGATAACATAACATAACATAACGTAACCTAACATAACATAACATAACATAACATCATTGCATAACATAATATAACATAGCAACAGAACATAACATAACACCATACCATAACATAACATAACATCACAACATAACACTGTACAAAACAATAAGACACAACACCACACGACACAAAACAACACAATACAATACAACACAACACTGCTGCTAAGCACATTTAGGAGGCATTTCCGGCCCAACCATGTACATGTATGGCATTGGTATTGGTGTCACTTTTGAATTGATTTTTTCGCTTTATATTAAATTAATTTGAAATTTTACAAATTGCCTGCACATCAGGTTCAAAATACCTTTCTAATAATATATGTATATATAATTGTGTATACCTTAGAGGTACGTTTTAGCCGTAAAAGGGGTGTAAAGAGAATATGATTTCCTATTTACATAAAAGATTGCAAATTTTCTTTAAGGTGTTGCCACTTAAAAAAATTTTAGTTTTAAAAGTTTAAGGAGATGAGAAAGAACCTTATCTGTCGCTTAAAAAATAGAAATAGTTGTAATCTGGCTACAACCACATTCACAGTGTAACTCTGTCGTCGCCAAGATAGTTATCTATGTACATCGGAGTGCATGTTGAAATAAATTGTAGTAAATTGTGAATAAATGTATCCTATAGCCGTATATATCGTTTTCAATGCGTTCAGGCTAGAAGTTTTAGCGTTGTATCCGAATTCATCACATCTACGCCCGTAATTAACTATTTCGCTTTGATTGATGATCGACTTAACTTTAAGACCCACCTCGAGTATTCTTCCCAAAAAGGCTTCAAATGTGGTTCTAAACATAGTAGCAGAATGCATTGCAGTTGGATGGTCAGCTCGGTATTATTTTATGCTGCTACGATTTGAGCTGAAGCAGTGGAGTCAAAAGTTTTAGTACATAGCCAGTAAGTAGAGCATGCTGCTACGCCGGAATAGTAATACTCAGGAGAGTTTCCTTCTTCACGGGCATCACCTCAAAAACAAAAAAAAAAAACATATGTATATACAACCATATTTATTAAAAATAGCATCTCTTTTGATGTAGAACTGCATTCAGATTTACTGAAAAAAGTATGTTTTTATGCATACATATGTATGTATGTATATAGAATATTCCAAGTCAATGGAATAAAAAAAAATTATAAACCAGGTTTTAATCGCTGTCATAATGTGTATGTTTTTTTCAGTACAAATTGTCTTCTCGAATTTTCTTGTGGGCAATGTTTTTAAACAAAATTTTTAACGAAATTTTATTTTTGTTGTTTTTTCATCGTTTCTAATCCTCCCACCTAGTAACATATATTTAGTTTTAGAAAAAAGTCATATGCCTAATGCAGTACATATATATGTGTTAACTTGTACGTACGCCTATGCCTCTTGTCTGTGATCGCCTGACGGCGGTTGACTTTTCTATTATTCGTATTATTTATTTCGTTTTACATGCAATTTCAAAATTCAAGGCATTTATGCAAATTTCCAGACATTTGAGGGAAAAACAAAAATATAAAGAATGTAACAAACCAAAAAGCTATTACAAACACAATCAGAACAAAAGCTCAAAAGAAAACAAATGCGATTGCACAAAAACAAAAAAAAAAAATCAACAAAAAATAGAATAGCAAATGACAATTTCATGGCACTTTCTCACGCACATATCGCACATTTCGCACATTTTGTAAGAATACTTACATACATACAAAAGTATATATATACATAGTACATACAAGTACATAAATATGTATATATGTATAAAGTCCACATTTTGTTTGTCGTCTATATATCTACTTAAAACAGCCTGTATTTTTTTAGTGGACAATAGGTCACTCACTACAATGAGTCGATCGCAAAAGGACAGTAGATGAATGGGTGGGGGAGGGGGGAGGGGGCATACAATGCCACACAAACTCATTGCTTGTTTTATTTGTTTTTGTTGACCACAAATCTGTGCTGTCTGTTTTCTGTGTGCATTAAGCTTGTAACCATTTGCGTTTCTCTTCATGCGTTTATATGTATGTGTGCATTTGTGTGTGTGTCAATAAAAAGTCGATTCAACTCGCAGTTAAATTTTTGATTGCAATTTGGTTAGCTTATGGCGGCAGATGTTATAAGTTAATGCGCGCCGCGGTCAGTTAGCTTTTCGAGCAAGGATAATGAACTTTGTGGCGTTAAAAGTCAGCGCAATTGAGCTTATAATAATCGCTGCTGTTTGTTATTAATCCCAACAATGCATTTAAAATTTAATTTGCGCAAGAAATGGCTGCAGATAGGCTTAAAATATTTTAGCTGTCCATCAAGTAATCATTGCCACAATCCATAATGAAAAGCATAAGTATTTTATACAATGATAAATCGAAAATAATCACTTTTCCATAATTTTTAGTTTCTTTATACCAGCACGAAATATACTATCGTGAATATGGCCGCTATTGAATTTAAAATAGCTTAATTCATCAATCCTCGTTAGTAATAATGTTACGTATACGACGTGCGGCACTAATCGTATTATCTGAATTTCGCGAAAATTTATTTCAATTTGTTACAAAATTTATTTAACTTTCGCCAAATTTTGCAATCAATGTGTTACCAACTCCCCGATGAGCTAGAGGCTAGAAACTTCAAACTTCAGAACCCGATGACAGTGTAAAATAAAAGATGAATTCATCCGATATGTGGCGCAGGAGTCGAGATATTAGGAAAATCTCAATTTAAGGCTTTTGTTATCGATATTTTCGGAAGTTATCGATATAATGATCGACATTTTTATCAATATTTTTTTATCGATATTGTTATCGGTTGTTTTATTGATATTGTTACCGATTATGCTATTGATATATTTATCGATCTTGTTGTAGATATTTTTATCGATTTTGTCATTAATATTTTTATCGGTTTTGTTACCGATATTTTTGTCGATTTGGCTATCGATATTGTTATCGCTTTTGCTATCGCCATTTCTATCGGCTTTATTATCGATTTTTTCATCGACTTTTTTATCGGTTTGTAATCGATTCTTTGATAGATTTTGTAATCGATGTTTTTATCGATTTTGTCATGATATTTTTTATCGATTTTGTTATCGATATTTTTATCGATTTTGCTATCGATATTATTATCGATTTTGATATCGATATTTTCATCGACCTTTTTATCGATGTTTTTACCGATTTTGCTATCGTTATTAATATCGCTTTTGTTATCGATATTTTTTTCTTAGTGTGCGCTTTCGTTTTTGACTTGGATGTGCTCTTAACCATACCACGTATTCTACGTTCAAATTTGGATCGGAGATACAGCCTGCAGACCAAGATGAAGGCGCTGAGCTTTTCATTTTTGTAATAAGTTAAATGAATTACTAAGATACGGGTATCAATCGAGATGTTTATGAAAAGGGTTTATTTCTTAACTACATGAAGAGGGTTTCCACCCGTTTAAAAAATGAAATTTAATTTGAATTAAAGGAATTAGGTAATTGAAATAGATAGGTATCACCATATGGGAATCAGACGAAAGAGGTTTAAGAAGGTTTAAGCTTGCAAATATTACGAAGAGAGTTGCCACCTATTTGCAAAATCAAATTAAGATAAACTTAATTAACATTTGTGTCAAACCAAAGGTTTACGACATCGTGTTTGTCATTTTATTACAAATGCATACATTGTCGATGTGTGATTTGTTCTGATTACATTCCTTTTAAATTACTGGACTGTTAAATTAACTCGGGAATCTTTTTACTCTTCACTTATTTCTTGCTAAATATGTCCAATTTTTACTTTCGCGTGATACCCATATTGATATACATATCTCAGTTAACTTTTTCCGTTAGTTAAAGTGAAATTGATTTTCTAAACATGTTGAAACCTTTCTACGTGTCATTTAAAAGCAAAGTATTTTCAAAACCATTTCAATTGATACCCATATTGTAATATCTATTTAATTCATTTAACTTATTAAATAATTTTAATAAAATTTCTAACAGGTGGCAATCCGTTTCAAAAAAAAAATATAAAACTTTATTGCACATCTTCAGGTCAAGCCCTGTCATTCGATACCTCACTTTCGAAAATAAGACTAACTATATGTATATAAATGCCACAAGAACGCAAATTTCCAAATTCAAACTGCATTTACAGTGAAAGCATGAAAGTTATCCAAAAACAATTTGCATTTTTGTATTAAGCATCCTCAATTTTACAAAGAAGCGAATTTACATTTAAATCCATCCATAAATCTATTTTTGCCCACATTTTATATGGAAGGGAAGCACTGTGCGTCATGTAGATATTCATATACATAGTTATAAGAGGTCGGCCATACATGTACGATATGGCGTATGAGTAACATTATTTCCTGCTTCTTTTTCAAACAAAAAATTATTACACATTTTTATTTTGACCATTCGCAAGTGGTTTCTTATCAAAATTAAGTTTACGTGTCTCGGCGTTTTTTGTGATATATCAAAACTTGAGATTTTTTTTTCGAATTCAAAATAAAAAAAAAACAGGGGTATAATTTTTTTCGGTGTAGAACAATCCTAGGGAGTGAGAGCATACAAATTTCAACTTTACTTTTTCCACATGTATCTTTCGTTTCGACTACCCTAATGTACATATTTTTGTATACGTACACATTTCTTTCATAAATTGCTACTATCAGCATTTTTCACTTTATGTAACCAGCGAAAAAAAAATTGTTTGCACTCATATTTATATTTTTTCTTCCGCTCTGCTTCCTTTGGCTCATTTAAAATTACGCATTTCAAGCAAACTTGCGAACAAAGGCATTCATTTCGTGTGCTCACAAAGGTAATAAATGAAGCCAAAAAGGGGAGTGCAGTTCATTTTCCATTTGTTGTATAACCTCGATTGCCACAGAGAGTGACCTGCTCTGGCTTTACCAACTGCTCCACTTATTCACTTTGCATCGTTTCACTCGAAATTTATGCATTAACCACTCATTCAGTTTTTCCAGTCGCTTCCACCTGCGCTTGAATTATTATCATCATGGCATACATGTAGGTACATAGGCATGAGTGTGCGATAGCGTGGTATTCACATTGGGTGAGACTTTTAGTGGTATTCAACCAGTTGAGCTAGGGATGTAGCGAAAAGTAGTTAAGTGGTATTACAAATGATTTACAAGAATTCTGTCTAAAAAATTCTGTATTCGCTTGGCTAGAAAATTACAGTATACTTGTACACTGAAAGCTAAGGAGCTGCTGAAAAAATTGTCAAATACACTTTTTCTGACGTTTTACTCATTTGCGTGAATACACCACTTGTATTTCTCGGTGCATTGCTTTTTGGGCGCCACATTCACTTAATTGTGGTAGCAGTGAAGCGATTAAACACGATAGATATGATGTTGTTTACTTTTACTTTGAATTTACTTACACTTTGTAGCGGAAATATCCGAAAGCACATAAGTACACAAAGCCAAGCGAAAAGTGGCGTGTGAATTTTATGCACACACACATCCACCATAATACATACACACACATATGCATGTACGACTATTTGTGCAAAAGTTGCACTCAAATCCTTCGCTTTGCTGCACATTCGCTCTTTTGCTTGCCTGGTTATGGCGAAAAAAAGTGCTGTTTGCCACATTTTTCACGAATGGTGAAACTTTTTAATTACGCATTCAGTGGGCGCATTCAAGAATTATTGCAACGAAGCAATTCCGATAATTTACCCACATTGCTTGCTCATGTTTCGTCCTTCGGGTGTGTTTTTTATTTTTTATTATTTTTTTTATATATAATATACACACACACATATTTAAGTTCGACACTTTGCCAATTTTTCCCAGAATAGGCTGTACGATAAATGGAGCAACCGTCAACGTAGCGCTCGTTATGTTTGAAGTGTGTGAGTGTGTGTGTGATACATATTTTATGCGCACCGCTTCCAGTTTCCATGTACAGCGAGTGAGTATGCGTTGACCTGAAGTGCAAGTCAGTGACTTAAAATTTACGAGCATTTTTAACACCACATGCATACATACACTGCCGGAACAAAGTATTGGCACAACAAATTTTTCACAATACATATATGCAACAATTTTTATTGTAATATTTTTCCGCTAGTTTCATATTCATTCTACAACAAAAAACATAAAAATATAATTCCTAAACTTTGCGCAAAACTCGCGAAAATTCAGCAAATTTTCATCAAAATTTTCAACTTTTTAATCAGATTTTTTTGAATTTTTTTGGGGACGCAGATTTGTAGCCCAATTAACTTTACCATAATAAAGTGCGAAAAATCAGCAAATTTTCATAAAATTGTTTAACTTTTTAATCAGATTTTTTGGAATTTTTTTGAGGACGTAGATTTGTAGCCGAATTAACTTTATTATAATAATGTGCAAGTTATAGGTAGCTAGGAATTACCGTTGATTTTTGGCAATTCTTTTTCACGCAGTCTCTTCTATACAAAATTTTTTTTTCGAAAATACTTCATATGGAAAAAATGCAAAACACTTTCAACAAAAAAAAAAAATTCTCTAAAATCAGCGCGATTTTTGACTGACTGCGAACTTACATTTTTTTACTAGAATTTAATGGGCTGTAAAACTGCTTTCTAAAAAACATCTGATTAAAAATTTGAAAATGTTGATGAAAATTTGCTGAATTTTCACGAGTTTTGCACAAAGTTTAGGAATTATATTTTATGTTTTTTGTTGTAGAATGGACCATATTTTTATACGAAACTAGCGGAAAAATATTACAATGAAAATTTTTGCACATATTGTGAAAAATTTGCTGTGCCAATACTTTGTTACGACAGTGTACTTGTACTTGAGACGATAATGGCTGCTGTTGTTAGCAGCACTTAGTGAAGGATTACTGTGATGATAAAAATTTCAACAGCTCCAAGCGGCGAAGAAAACTTCAGTTAAGTGAAATTTTTTGTGATTATAAATTTTTAATAGTGAATTTGGCGGTAGTTTTTTCATCAAAAATGTATTTTATTTTTCAGTTTAAAAGCAGACAAAATTGCGCCCGCAAATAAATATTACTTACCCCTACCTTGAACTTGCATGAAAAAGATTTTAAACTTGAAAGGCGTGTTGTATAATTAAATATTAAAGAATTCAATTTTATATACCAAATTTTGCTGAAGGTGTGTCACACGTTTTCTTTCACACTGTTTGAAACTTTTTTTACAACATCGCACAGTGATCTGAGAGTGGCAGAAAGTCACAATTTCAAAATGTGTGAAAATATTCAACCAAGTGTTTGACTCGATTCGCCACATGTCTACTAACAGGTTTTAAGAATTTTTTTCGGAGAAAAATTACCTACTCTAGCAATTACCAAAGGACACAGGAAGTTGGTGTTGTATAAATAGAAATTGTATGAAGAAATTCGAAAAGCATTTAGCGGCTCAGAAACGGTAGTTGAATGATCGATTAAAACTGGATTTGTCCTCATGTTCAATACAAAGTTCAATAGTATGCAAGGGTGGCTCCAAATCATGTCCTTATAATTTTTTCCTAGTCCTTACAGAGTTTAGTACATTTCTGTGATATTATGCACTTTTAGTGTTTTTCTGGGGAGTAAAATTAGCTTGCGCCACCGTGCGGTGGAGGGTGATTCATACAAAAAACTTTGTGCACTTTAAACTAACTAATAGGAATTCAAATTTTAACAGCGTCCGCTAGCATCTATATCGTCAATATTTCATAAACTGAACGATTCACACTGGCAGATCACTTTAAAATAAAAAGTATGAAAACTGGTACAAATTGGCTTACTGACATGCCCACTTCACAAGGGGCGGATGTGGTAAATGTTATCCGATTCCAATGAAATTCGGTTTGTAACTTGGATTAAGCTAGCAAGACAACATATGTATATCTGAAATATGGTGAAAATCGGTCAACTACCACGCCCACCAACTATACGCATTTTGTACTGTAATGTGGCAAAGACTAGTAAGGATCTCTCAAAATACCACAAATCTAGCGCAAGATCTATTTTTGCATAAAAGCCCAGAAATATACAAGAATTTGTGGATTGGCGACTGCCATTCCCGCCCAACAGTGTGGGGTAAGGAGGGCGTGACTGGTCGCCAATCCAAACAATGTGTTATATATCTCGGAGTTTTTATGCAAAAATAGATCTAGCACCGAATTTTATATTTTACTAATCCTTGCAACATTAGAATCTCGAATTCCGATATCAGATTTATGTCTTTCTAGGTTAGTCTAAGTTGCAAATCGAGTTTCATTGAAATCGGATAAAATTTACCATAACCTCCCTCTAAAATAGTGGGCGTTGCGGTCAGCTAAATTCAACCATTTTTCATCCATATTTATTCATTCGCACGCGCGACGGTTGCAAAGACTTCTTAAAATTAAAATGCCGGAGCAGTGGTCACTGCATGCGGAGTAGAGGGCTAGAACTACGCTTGTCCACTCCAGGTCAAATATGCCTTGTAGTGCTGCACCTGGCTTTCGTAAACCATTTTGCATTTGCCCGTTCGATAAAACTATTCTCCAGCCAGAGTTTTTAGGAGGATTCGGAAGGACCGCATCTGCTGCAGTACTTATTGCTGACAGTAGAGTGCCTTTCCTTACCAGTTCATCCGCAACACAGTTGCCCGGCACATCTCTATGGCTTGGCATGCATGCATCAACCGTGACGTACTTATCTCCTTGCTAACTTATTTGGGGTACGTATACATTCCATGACAATCCTTGAAGTCGATTTTTCACAATTATGGGCTTTGATAGCTGCGTGGATATCAGTAAATCGATCAGCCATCTTGCAGCTTCGTGGAATACTATAAATTCAGCTGCCAAAAACAAGCATACTCCACTCCCTAATTTCAGATCCACCAGAATAGAGGCTGTCGATTCGGAGTAAGAGACCAGGACTGAAAATGTAGCATCAGTTCAGTCAGCGAGACTGTGTAGTCCAGGCGCCTGGAGACTGCTGGAAGATCTTTCAGAATTCCAGAGTGTCCGAATCTCGTATCCCCCCACTTAATTAGCGCGTTTAATCTAATAGCATTACAGCTTAACTGCAGTTTACCATGTAGGTCCACATGAAGAAAGTGGAGCAAGGTGTCTAGGACTTAAGTCGGCCCCAGTAAATATCATGCACGCCACCCTTTCAACTTTTGTTAGTTTGTATTTTATTGTAGATTTATACACGGACGACCACCATACCGTGATGCTGTAAGTACATTCATTACATCCAGTTCACAATTTGAGGCTTTAAGCCCCTTTTTTCCTCTTTTGCTGATTTACAGACGTACAAGGCAGTAATCGATTTCTTGCAGCGCTCTTCTGCATTGTGTCGCCAAGTTAGCTCTCTGTACAAAATAACGCCCAGATACCTAACTTCCTCCGAAAAAGTCAGCGCAACACCGTTGAAGGAAGGGAAATTGTAGCTCAGCAGATTTAGTTTTCGTTGGAAAAAGAACCATAACCATTTTTGCTGAATTGACAATAATGCCTACTTCTTCGCACCAGGTTTCTTAAACGCGTAAGGTGCCTTGAACCAGTTCGAATAGAACTTGGCGGTGCATACCTACTGCCGTCAGTGAAAGGTCTACAGCGTTAGAAATGACCTATTCAAGTCTGTATTTAAGATAAGATTTCCTAGCTTCGACAAATTGTAACCCATTTTAAAAAGTGTGGTATCAGTTTGTTTGGTATTAGAAGTGATTTAGACCACACAGCTTTCATAGAAATCTTTTATGAATGAACGAATTTATGAATAGATAAGTGCATCAAGTACAAAGATTGCTTTCTTTTAATAAAAAATGGAGGCTTCAGGCACTATAAGAAACCTATTTTCTTGTTGCATTTAACGCTACGAACACTGAGTTTTCTTTTTAGCACCTGCAGATAACCAAATAAATTAGAACCAATAATATCCTTATTATTTTGTTGCTATACATTCGGTTTTGTTATCTTTCAGCGTCGAAATTGCTATTCGTACTTGGTCACAGCCGGTCCGCAGTCTTTAACTGGGGGCTTTCGTTTTTTTTTTTTTACTTACTGGTTTAAGTGTCGTTCTTACCCCGTTATACAAAAATAGCAGCTAGAGGGTTAAAATGCATTACAAAATTTTATGTTTTTTATTATGTGACCCAAAAAAATAAATTTGCTTGCATGAATTCAGTTAAATTTTCATTTTCCTACGAGAAAATCGAATATTCATAGCTGAAAAATCAGTTACACAAGAATATGTTGAAAAATTGAAAAATGCGAATGTATTTCTTCCACCTTGCTCTTTTTATTTGCTTTCTACATATGTACATATGTATATGCTTCAATGTTTTATTTCTCTTTTGTATTCATCTTACTTTGGAGAATCATTTCCTTGGCTGCAACAATATCTAGGGCCTTTTTATCTTAAATTGTTCAATAAAAATGCGTATGTATTTATCAATGCAAAAGTTGTTCCATGTAAGGGCTTATAGGGTGGTTCAAACAATTGTGCAGTTTGCATCTTTGCCTTGAATATGTAGTCCGCATAATTTAAATAGCGCAAAATGTTTGCTACTTCTGCAATCATATATTGGGGTTTTTCAAATAGTTTTACTACTTGGGATATTATTGTTCTTTTAGGAATTATTTAAAAATTCTGAAATAATTTGTATAACTCGGTAGCACTTTCCTTTAAAAAGTAATTTTTCTAAACCAAGTCTTCGGGGAAACATTGGGATATCCATAGAATTTTATTTCATACACATGAGTGCCTCGAGTTCTTGGAGCACAGGCTAAATACCCTGTATAGTTTTTTAACAAATTTTTCAAGAAATGGTCCAAGAGGACGGTTCCACCCAAATTCGGGTATGAGGAGTCGAACTGGAAACTAAGTTTGCTGCAGGTTTTCATACAAGCATTTTTTCGAAATTTTTTCTTCCCAGGCAAATATTTTATGTATTAAACCCTATTTTATGCTTTCTAGGTTTTATCTGGTTGTATGTTCGGCAAAATTCCTTTTGGAAGAGTTGCTTCAAAACTCAACCCTCTTTAGGGTTTAGTAAGTGTGTTCTAGGGAGTAAAGGGGGGAACTAAATAACTTGTTTGTAGCCATTTCGGTCTCGGCGGTCCAAAAAACCTTAAGGCTGCATGAAAAATTAAATTTCAATCTCTAGGGATAGTTTTAAGGGGGTGGCGGCAGGAAAATGTTCAACTGAAATTATTTTTTTGTATGGTCATATGCATGTTCAGTGATTCCAAAAACCTAGAAATAGTGGGGTCCCCTCTATGGCTCGCAACTTTTTTTTCGTATGCCTGGTTAATAATATATTACAGCTTTCAGATTTTTCACCTCAAAATGGCCAATACCGATTTTCTGGTATTTGGTATGTTCACATAAGTTAAGGCCTGAGACAACTTTGCCAAATATATTTAGCTCAAAAAAATCAACCAAATAAAAGAAAGAAGCCATAAAATACGCTATAAAATCTGAAAAAGTTTCCTTGGGGGCAAGATTAAAAAAAATGTTATGTAGGCGTGCGGAAAACTGAAAAAACGAATTTTGCGTTTTAATTCCCCATAACCGAAATAGTGTGCAAACGTGAGAACTTGTCTTCAAGTTCAATCGTGGGAATCCAAAGTTTAAATTAAAAATAACTGAAAATTTTTTTGTACTGCACTGCATATGTCTGTCTACAGACGGTTTTGGCGGAAGGTGCACAGCGCATAGTTGTTCAAAATTAGAATTTTGTGTTTTCATTATTCACTGGAGCCTTCATTTTTTACTCAATTTGATGAAAGCTTATGAAATTTGCAAGATACTATTTGAGCACGATTTTTGAATTTTTGTTCGTTTGTACTCATTTTGAAGAAAATTAATTCTCCTATTCCAGTTTATTAATGTTACATAAGAGAAACTGGTTAAAAACAAGTGTACGGTTCCCCCAGACAAAAAAGATTAACAAGAAAATTTGAACTGATAAAAAAAATTTCACCAAAATTCAGAATAAAAATTTGAGTTTCTAGAAAAATGTTGGGTATGCAGTTTTATAGATCATTAAATTTTAGTAGTTTCTTTTCTAGCACATCTGCATGCTTAATGGGAAATAAATGCGTTTGCTATGTTATTAAAAATCGAAGCCCACAATTTTTATAAAAAAAAAAAAAACAAAACAAAAATATTTAATTTTTGTAAATTTTTTTATAACAATTCAATTTTTTATTTATTTTTTCGTTAAATACATTGTAAGGACGCTAAAATGACACAAAAAAATGCCGAGACAAGTAAACTAAATTTTTAGTCAAAGATTACGGATCTGTATACCGTGTTTCTAATCAGGTAATTTTTCCAACATATTTAAACGTTAAGTTTGCATTGCGAGTAAAAAAAAATTAAGTTCAAATATAAATCTAAATCTAAAGTGCGATCAACTCGAAAAAAATTTAGGGCGAGTTCTTTGCATAACTCAATTCTTAGAACTTAAGTCCAATTAATGCAAATATTTTTTTCCATGATTGTATACATTAACTAAAAAACACTGTTATACCTTTTTATCTATTATTTGCGTTGAATCTGTACGATCCACAAGTAATTATATTTCCCTCTCTGAATTTTGAGTTAGCTCATTTTAGATCTAGGC
>NW_023458555.1:24249168-24250544 GCF_013731165.1 Rhagoletis pomonella | reverse complement strand
TTTTTTTTAATCAAATCTAAGCCAAATATGCTTCTTATGTGTGCAAAACATATTGCCTTATTTATCAAATGACTATTTGCTAGACGTACTCACACTCTTACTGCACATACGTACATACATATTTTCACCAGTTGACCATTTAAGTGTCTAACAAACAATTTAATAAAATAATAAATGTTTAGAGCATTTCGATTTACGCTCCCCTCTGCCTTTCAATATTTATTTTCAAATCCATTGTCTGTGGAATTTCGCTTTGCATGCATGTATTAACATTAGGCGTATTTCTTTTTTCTTAAATTAAATATACTTATGAGTAGAGGATGATGAATAGATTATGAACTTGCAGTTTTCCATATATATTTTTATTTTTATACGTGGCTCCATATCATAAGAAAAAAAGATTGTTTCACTCAGCATTGCCTTGAAATTAAATCATTTTTAGACATTTAGTATTACTAGTATTCGCCCAGCGGTTGAAATTCAACTTCTTCTAAATTAAATGTGGTGAGGTGAGCGGGGCCGAGTTGAGTTTAGTTGAGTATTGACGTGAATTGAGGTGAAATGCGTTGAGTGAAATAACAGAACATAACATAACATATCATAACATATCATAACATAACTTAACATAATATAACACAACTCAACATAATAGAACACAACACAACAAAACACAACACAACACAACGCAGCACAACACAGCATAACATAACATAACACGACATAGCATAACATAACTGGATATAACATAACATCATTGCATAACATAACATAGCATCGGAACATAACACTGTACAAAACAATAAAACACAACGCCACAATACAATAAAACACAACACTGCTGCTAAGCACGTTTCTGCAATTTAGTATCAATATTAAAGCATACATTTAGGAGGCATTTCCGGCCCAACCATGTACATGTATGGCATTGGTATTGGTGCCACTTTTGAATTGATTTTTTCGCTTTATGTTAAATTAATTTGAAATTTTAAAAATTGCCTGCACATCAGCATCAAAATACCTTTCTAATCTATATATATAAAATTCAAATTATGTATGTACCTATAGACACACTTGGCTCCTAAACGAATAAGCCGATCGTAACCAAATTTTACACACGCACTGGATATCTTCCAGGGATGGTCAAAGGGTAAAAAATATTTTGATATATAAAGGGGGCGTGGCACCTCCCATACAAATGGAATTTTTCATTGTCCTTATCTCTGGAAGTATTTATGTTAGACCACTGAAATTTGGTGAGGGGTTATATGAGATCGATCCCTACCACCTCCAAAAAAACTGGGGATAACGAAAAAGGGGGCGTGGCACCTCCCATACGAATGAAATTTTTCACAGTCCATATCTCTGGAAGTATTTAG
>NW_023458555.1:24248852-24249158 GCF_013731165.1 Rhagoletis pomonella | reverse complement strand
AAGTATTTAGGTTAGACATCTGAAATTTGGTGAGGGGTTATATGAGAGCGATCCCTACCACCTCCAAAAAAACTGGGGATAACGAAAAAGGGGGCGTGGCACCTCCCATACGAATGAAATTTTTCACAGTCCATATCTCTGGAAGTATTTAGGTTAGACATCTGAAATTTGGTGAGGGTTTATATGAGATCGATCCCTACCACCTCCAAAAAAACTGGGGATAACGAAAAAGGGGGCGTGGCACCTCCCATACGAATGCAATTTTTCACAGTCCATATCTCTGGAAGTATTTAGGTTAGACATCTG
>NW_023458555.1:24248661-24248842 GCF_013731165.1 Rhagoletis pomonella | reverse complement strand
AAAAAAACTGGGGATAACGAAAAAGGGGGCGTTGCACCTCCCGTACGAATGAAATATTTCATATATATATATAAAATTAAGTGGCAAAACTTCCTGTTCGCATACTCCTCCTAGACGGCTTGCCCGATATCAAAGAAATTTTCAGGGGTGATTGGGGTCTGTGTGGAGGGTGCACATAAGA
>NW_023458555.1:24224520-24248651 GCF_013731165.1 Rhagoletis pomonella | reverse complement strand
AACAAAAAAAAAAATTAATTCTGTTTGGCTTTACGTGTTTTTTTCGGATTTCTATCATTCCTAGACGGCTTGCCCGATTTCAATGAAATTTTCAGGGGTGATTGGGGTCTGTGTGGAGGGTGCACATAAAATGAAATTTTCAGAAGTGATTGGGGTATGTGTGGAGGGTGCACATAAGAGATTTCTATCATACCTAGACGGCTTGCCCGATTTCAATGAAATTTTCAGGGGTAATTGGGGTCTGTGTGGAGGGTGCACATAAGAAATTTAATGTGTGTATCATTGCACGTTTTCCAATTAATTCTGTTTGGCTTTACGTGCTTTTTTGGATTTTTATTATTGTTTTGCCGCAAGATTGGCAGTCCTGCCTTTTACTAATAAATAAACAGAAACAGCTGGCGAATGTTTACAATTATTAAAAAACATTGACAACAATTTAATTTATAATCTTATAACTGGAGTCTACTATCGCACCCTTTCCTCAAACGTGTATTAATTCAATATTCAAATAACGTATATTTATATAATTTGAAAAAATATCCCTACTATACAAATATGTACAGCAATATTAACTAACTAGCGAATACCCGGCGTGCTTCGCTGCGCCTTAAAAGTAATTTTGTTTTGTTACTCCCTCTCACAACATTTGAAAATATTAGTTAATATTGCTGTACATATTTGTATAGTAGGGAGATTTTTTCAAATTATATAAATACTAGCAATTACCCGGCGTGCTTCGCTGCGCCTTAAATGTATTTTTGTGTTGTAACTCTCCCCGTAAGCTCTTATGGCCTCATTCACAAAATATTTTTAAAGAACTTTATGAAGTTAGATTTAAAAAAATCGATCTATGCAGCATTGTTTATTTTTTTTTTTAGTTAATATATTTTCGAAGGTAATTAGAAAATATGTAAAGAACCGACTTTCTCTTGGAAATTTAATTTATAATCTTATAACTGGAGTCTACTATCGCACCCTTTCCTCAAACGTGTACTGATTCAATATTCAAATAACCTATATTTATATAATTTGAAAAAATCTCCCTACTATACAAATATGTACAGCAATATTAACTAATATTTTCAAATGTTGTGAGAGGGAGTAACAAAACAAAATTACTTTTAAGGCGCAGCGAAGCACGCCGGGTATTCGCTAGTGATATATAATTGCTTATACCTTAGAGGTATGTTTTAGCCGTAAAAGGGGTGTAAAGTAAACATGATTGCCTATTTACATAAAAGATTGCAAATTTTCTTTAAGGTGTTGCCCGATAAAAAATTTAAGTTCTGAAAATTATAAAAATACATTAACACATACATAAGAATGTATTAACGCTCAGTTAGTCCACGACGTAGCGTAAACTTAGGTTGACGTACGTAGCAGCATATAAAATTTACTGTTGATAGAGAGAGAGAGAAGCAACGGCAACGTCACCGCCATGCGGTGGTGAGTTTTCGTGAACACGCGAATCCCATAAGCTAGATCGTGTCTGCGTTAACCTACGTCTACGCTACGTCGTTGACTGTTTGCGCTTTTAGCCTAGTTGATCACAAAACAGAGGTAATCCTAATAAGCTGCACGAAAGCCGTAGAAATAATAGTCTGAACACATTGAAAATGACGGACCGCGGGCCACAGCTTCCAATTTTTTATTTTCAACATCTAAATGCTTTGTCGATGGCGACATGAATTTTTTGAACGCGACTTTGACAGCATGAATTTGTATGAATTTGACATAAGAGATGAGAAAGAACCTTATTTGTCGCTTAAAAAATAGAAATAGTTGTAATCTGGCCACAACCACATTCACAGTGTAACTCTGTCGTCGCCAAGATAATTATCTATGTACATAAGAGTGCGTGTTGAAATAAATTGACAAATGTAGCCCATAGCCCGTCGTTTTCAATGCGTTCAGGCTAGAAGTTTTAGCGTTGTAACCGAATTCATCACACCCAAGCCCATAGTTAAATATGTCGTTTTGATTGATGATCGACTTGACTTTAAGACCCACCTCGAGTATTCTTCCAAAAAGGCTTCAAATGTGGTTCTAAACATCGTAGCAGAATTCATTGCAGTTGGATGGTCAGCTCAGTTTTATTTTATGCTGCTCCGATTTGAGCTGAAGCAGTGGAGTTGTTTTTTCATCGTTTCTGATCCTCCCTCCTAGTAACATATATTTAGTTTTAGAAAAAGTCATATGCCTAATGTAGTACATACATATGTATGTGTATACTCGTACGTACGCCCATGATAAAAACAAAGCAAGGTAGAACCGTTCTCTCAATTTGTCGGCCATGATTTTTTTTTGAAGTTCGCCAACATTTTAAGATCATATAAAGGTGAAAATAAAAAATTGAAATTGTTCGAAATTGTTGTTGCTTGAGATTGAAAATGAAATTGCGTGTGTGAGTTTCTGAGTAAATTTAAAAATTAAATTGTTTGGAAACGTCAAGAATTTTAAAAGTGACTCTCAGCGGTTCTACCTTACTATATTTTTATCATGCGTACGCCTATGCCTCTTGTCTTTGATCGCCTGACGGCGGTTGACTTTTCTATTATTCGTATTATTTATTTAATTTTCCATGCAATTTCAAAATTCAAGGCATTTATGCAAATTTCCAGACATTTGAGCGAAAAACAAAAATATAAAGAATGTAACAAACCAAAAAGCTATTACAAACACAATCAGAACAAAAGCTCAAAAGAAAACAAATGCGATTGCACAAAAACAAAACAAAAAGAAATCAACAAAAAAGAGAATAGCAAATGACAATTTCATGGCATTTTCTCACGCACATATCGTACATACAATGCTTATAAATATTCGCACATTTTGTAAGAATACTTACATACATACAAGTACATAAATATGTATGTATGTATAAAGTCCACATTTTGTTTGTCGTCTATATATCTACTTACAACAGCCTGTATTTTTTTAGTGGACAATAGGTCACTCACTACAATGAGTCGATCGCAAAAGGACAGTAGATGAATGGGTGGGAGAGGAGGGGGCATACAATGCCACGCAAACTCATTGCTTGTTTTATTTGTTTTTGTTGACCACAAATCTGTGCTGTCTGTTTTCTGTGTGCATTAAGCTTGTAACCATTTGCGTTTCTCTTCATGCGTTTATGTGTATGTGTGCATTTGTGTGTGTGTCAATAAAAAGTCGATTCAACTCGCAGTTAAATTTTTGATTGCAATTTGGTTAGCTTATGGCGGCAGATGTTATAAGTTAATGCGCGCCGCGGTCAGTTAGCTTTTCGAGCAAGGATAATGAACTTTGTGGCGTTAAAAGTCAGCGCAATTGAGCTTAAAATAATCGCTGCTGTTTGTTATTAATCCCAACAATGCATTTAAAATTTAATTAGCGCAAGAAATGGCTGCATATAGGCTTAAAATATTTTAGCTGTCCATCAAGCAATCATGCCACAATCCAAAATGAAAAGCATAAGAATAATTAATTTTTGTAGTTTAAACTTTTTAGAAAATTCTGGAGAATTAAGCGAGTACTTTTCCACATTTAATAGTTATTTTATACAATGATAAAACGAAAATAATCACTTTTCCATAATTTTGGGTTTCTTTATACCAGCACAAAACATACTTTCGTGAATATGGCCGCTATTGAATTGAAAATAGTTAGATTAATTCATCAATCCTAGTTAGTAATAACTATTGTTACGTATACGACGTGCGGTACTAATCGTATTCTCTGATTTTCCCGCAAATTTATTTTAATTTGTTACAAACTTTATTTAACTTTCTTTGTATGTGTATATGTAAATATGTATGTATGTATATTTGTTCTGGCCGAATCTTGCTATCAATGTGTTACCAACTCCCCGGTGAGCTAGAGGCTAGAAACTTCAAACTTCAGAACCAGATGACAGTGTAATATGAAAGACGAATTCATCCGATATGTGGCGCAGGATTTGAGATATTTGGAAAATCTCTATTTAAGGCTTTTGTTATCGATTTTGTTATCGATATTGTTACTGATTTTTCTATCGATATTTTCGGAACGTATCGGTATAATAATCGATATTTTTTATCGATTTTGTTATCGGTTGTTTTGTTGATTTTGTTACCGATTTTGCTATCGATTTTGCTATTGATATATTTATCGATCTTGTTGTCGATATTTTTATCGATTTTGTTTTTGATATTTTTATTTTTTTTGGGTTTGTTACCGATATTTTTGTCGATTTTGCTATCGATGTTGTTATCGCTTTTGCTATCGATCTTTCGATCGGTTGTATTATCGACTTTGTTATCGGTTTGTAATCGATTTTTTGATAGATTTGGGAAAGTTTTCCAATACGGAACCCGGCTTTAAAAAAAAACAAAAATGAGGGGGTTTAGAGCGGCTTTTTGTGATTGTAAATCTGAAAACCCCACCCTCCGGAGTCTTATAATTTTTATGAAAATTGAATTTTAAGTTGCAAAAAATGTCAACTTCAACCTCACTTTTTGCTTTGTAAACCAATTGTACTACAATGTCGGTGCTGCCACACAACAAAAAATGCCAAAAAAAGCACTGAAAACGAGAAACAATAAAAACGGGCATTGTAATTAACTTTTTTTTAATTAAATATCGATGTATTGATAAAAAAAAGTGATTCAGTCTAAAATCGAGAGATTTTGTAATACAAATGTTAACTTAGTTATTTATCGAAGTATTGATTTTCATGGGAAAAGCGGCGCAGGCGAAAATTTTTAATAAAACATCGCGCGATTTTTTATTAACAATTTTCATTATTTATCGAAGTATTGATTTTTATGGAAAAAGCGCCGCAGGCGAAAATGTTTAATAAAAATCGCGCGATTTTTTATTAAAAATTTTCATTATCAAATCGATGTACGTTTTCTACATTTGTGTACTTTTAACTATAATAACACCAGTAAATATTATTTCGCCCGAAAAAAATTATACCGTTGTGATCAGGAGTAAGACTCCTATCGATCCATATACTATTGTTTTTAATAAGAGCAATGTACGTATTGTACACTTATACCCCTATTTATACGCACTTATTTGTGGTGTATTTTTTTAACGTATGGTAGCATACATTTTGTGTTACTGTCAGCCATTGTTATTTCTGCTTGTTTGTGAAATGTGCAAACGTTTGTGAAGACATTTATAAACGCGTTTTACTTAATTAATTAATTAATAATTGTATATTAAGGTATTACAAACGCATGCGAACCTTTTAAGGATAATATATTTGTGTAAATAAAAGTGATAGGTGTGGAGTTATAATAAAATGTGGTGATAGCAGGCGGGATATTTTAACAACAAATAACTTAAGTACTGTTAGCAACAACATTGTGAAAGTGATAAATATAGTTAAAGGAGACCTCCATTAGTGTCCCCACCGAGTTTCATAAAAAAATTCACTATACTTTGCACGGAATAGCAATTGGTTCCGTAATGGAAATCTCAGCCATCGATTTTTTGATAGATTTTGTAACTGAACTGACTGAACTGTTAAGTGAATTACAAAGAGATGGTTATCAATCGAGATGTTTATGAAAAGGGTTTATTTCTTAACTACATGAAGAGGGTTTCCACCCGTTTAAAAAATGAAATTTAATTTGAATTAAAGGAATTAGGTAATTGAAATAGATAGGTATCACCATATGGGAGTCAGACGAAAGAGGTTTAAGAAGGTTTAAGCTTGCAAATATTACGAAGAGAGTTGCCACCTATTTGCAAAATCAAATTAAGATAAACTTAATTAACATTTGTGTCAAACCAAAGGTTTACGACATCGTATTTGTCATTTTATTACAAATACATACATTGTCGATGTGTGATTTGTTCTGATTACACTCCTTTTAAATTACTGAACTGTTAAATTAACTTAGGAATGTTTTTGCTCTTCACCTATTTCTTGCTAAATATGTCCAATTTTCACTTTCGTGTGATACCCATATTGATGTACATATTTCAGTTAACTTATTCCGTTAGCTAAAGTGAATTTGATTTTCTAAACATATGGCAACCCTTCTACGTGTCGTTTAAAAGCAAAGTATTTTCAAAACCACTTCAATTGATACCCATATTGTAATATCTAATTAATTTAACTTATAAAATAATTTTAATGAAATTTCTAACAGGTGGCAACCCGTTTCAAAAAAAAATAAAACTTTATTGCACATCTTCAGATCAAGCCCTATCATTTGATACCTCACTTTTGAACATAAGACGAACTATATGTACACATCTATATAAATGCCACCAGAACGCGAATTGCTAAATTCAAACTGCATTTACAGTGAAAGTTATCCAAAAACTATTTTTGAATTTAGCATCCTCAATTTTACAAAGAAGCGGATTTTCATTTAAATCCATCCATAAATCTATTTTTGCCCACATCTTATATGGAAAGGAAGCACTGTGCGCCATGTAGATGTACATATACAAGAGGTCGGCCATACATATACGATATGGCGTATGAGTAACATTATTTCCTGCTTCTTTTTCAAACAAAAAATTATTACACATTTTTATATCGACCATTCAAAAGTGGTTTCTTATTAAAATTAAGTTTACGTGTCTCGGTGTTTTGTGTGAAATATCAAAACTTGAGATTTTTTTTCGAATTCAAAATAAAAAAAACAGGGGTATAATTTTTTTCGGTGTAGCAAAATCCTAGGGAGCGAGAGCATACAAATTTCGACTTTACTTTCTTCACATGTATCTTTCGACCACCCTAAAGTACATAATTTGTATACGTATACATTTCTTTCATAAATTGCCACTATCAGCATTTTTCACTCTATGTAACCAGCGAAAAAAAAAATCTTTTGCACTTATATTTATATTTTTTCTTCCACTCTGCTTCCTTTGGCTCATTTAAAATTACGCATTTCAAGCAAACTTGCGAACAAAGGCATTCATTTCGTGTGCTCACAAAGGTAATAAATGAAGCCAAAAAGGGGAGTGCAGTTCATTTTCCATTTGTTGTATAACCTCGATTGCCATAGAGAGTGACCTGCTCTGGCTTTACCAACTGCTCCACTTATTTACTTTGCATCGTTTCACTCGAAATTTATGCACTAACCACTCATTCAGGTTTTCCAGTCGCTTCCACCTGCGCTTGAATTATTATCATCATGGCATGCATGTAGGTACATAGGCATGAGTGTGCGATAGCGTGGTATTCACATTGGGTGAGACTTTTAGGGGTATTCAAGCAGTTGAGCAAGGGTTGTAGCGAAACGTAGTTAAGTGGTATTAGAAATGATTTACAAGAATTTTGTCTAAAGAAATTCTGTATTCGCTTGGCTAGCAAATGCAGTATACATGTACACTGAAAGCTAAGGAGCTGCTGAAAAAATTGTCAAATTCACTTTTTCTGACTTTTTACTCATTTGCGTGAATACACCACTTGTATTTCTCGGTGCATTGCTTTTTGGGCGCCACATTCACTTAATTGTGGTAGCAGTGAAGCGATTAAACACGATAGATATGATGTTGTTTACTTTTACTTTGAATTTACTTACTTTGTAGCGAAAATATCCGAAAGCACATAAGTACACAAAGCCAAGTGAAAAGTGGCGTGTGAATTTTATGCACACACACATCCACCATAATACATACACACACATATGCATGTACGACTATTTTTGCAAAAGTTGCACTCAAATCCTTCGCTTTGCTGCACATTCGCTCTCTTGCTTGCCTGGTTATGGCGAAAAAAATGCTGTTTGCCACATTTTTCACGAATGGTGAAACTTTTTAATTACGCATTCAGTGGGCGCATTCAAGAATTATTGCAACGAAGCAATTCCGATAATTTACCCACATTGCTTGCTCATGTTTCGTCCTTCGGTGTGTTTTTTTATTTTTTATTTATTTTTTTGTATATATAATATACACACATATTTAAGTTCGACACTTTGCCAATTTTTCCCAGAATAGGCTGTACGATAAATGGAGCAACCGTCAACGTAGCGCTCGGTATGTTGGAAGTGTGTATGTGTGTGTGATACATATTTTATGCGCACCGCTTCCAGTTTCCATGTACAGCGAGTATGCGTTGACCTGAAGTGCAAGTCAGTGACTTAAAATTTACGAGCATTTTTAACACCACATGCATACATACACTGCCGGAACAAAGTATTGGCACAACAAATTTTTCACAATATATGCAACAATTTTCATTCTAATATTTTTCCGCTAGTTTCATATTCATTCTACAACAAAAAACATAAAAATATAATTCCTAAACTTTGCGCAAAACTCGCGAAAATTCAGCAAATTTTCATCAAAATTTTCAACTTTTTAATCAGATTTTTTGGAATTTTTTTGAGGACGCAGATTTGTAGCCCAATTAACTTTACCATAATAAAGTGCGAAAAATCAGCAAATTTTCATAAAATTTTTTAACTTTTTAATCAGATTTTTTGGAATTTTTTTGAGGACGGAAATTTGTAGCCCAATTAACTTTATTATAATAAAGTGCAAGTTTTAGGTAGCTAGGAATTACCGTTGATTTTTGGCAATTCTTTTTCACGCAGTCTCTTCTATACAAAAATACTTCATATGGAAAAAATGCAAAGCACTTTCAACAAAAAAAAAATTCTCTAAAATCAGCGCGATTTTTGACTAACTGCGAACTTACATTTTTTTACTAGAATTTAATGGGCTGCAAAACTGCTTTCTAAAAAAAAATCTAAAACATCTGATTAAAAATTTGAAAATTTTGATGAAAATTTGCTGAATTTTCTCGAGTTTTGCACAAAGTTTAGGAATTATATTTTATGTTTTTTGTTGTAGAATGAACCATATTTTTATACGAAACTAGCGGAAAAATATTACAATGAAAATTTTTGCACATATTGTGAAAAATTTGCTGTGCCAATACTTTGTTACGACAGTGTACTTGTAGATATGTATGTATGTAGATAGTAGTCATATATTATTTACGGTCCTATACTTATTAAGTAAATAAATATTTGAGGCGATAATGGCTGCTGTTGTTAGCAGCACTTAGTGAAGGATTTCTGTGATGATAAAAATTTCAACAGCTCCAAGCGGCGAAGAAAACTTCAGTTAAGTGAAATTTTTTGTGATTATAAATTTTTAATAGTGAATTTGGCGGTAGTTTTTTCATGAAAAATGTATCTTATTTTTCAGTTTAAAAGCAGACAAAATTGCGCCCGCAAATAAATATTACTTACCCCTACCTTGAACTTGCATGAAAAAGATTTTAAACTTGAAAGGCGTGTTGTATAATTAAATATTAAAGAATTCAATTTTATATACCAAAATTTTGCTGAAGGTGTGTCACACGTTTTCTTTCACACTGTTTGAAACTTTTTTTACAACATCGCACAGTGATCTGAGAGTGACAGAAAGTCACAATTTCAAAATGTGTGAAAATATTCAACCAAGTGTTTGACTCGATTCGCCACATGTCTACTAACAGGTTTTAAGAAGAAGAAGAAGAAGATAAATTACTTACTCTAGCAATTACCAAAGGACACAGGAAGTTGGTGTTGTATAAATAGAAATTGTATGCAGAAATTCGAAAAGCATTTACCGGCTCAGAAACAGTAGTTGAATGATCGATTAAAACTGGATTTGTCCTCATGTTCAATACAAAGTTCAATAGTATGCAAGGGTGGCTCCAAATCATGTCCTTATAATTTTTTCCTAGTCCTTACAGAGTTTAGTACATTTCTGTGATATTATGCACTTTTAGTGTTTTTCTGGGGAGTAAAATTAGCTTGCCCCACCGTGCGGTGGAGGGTGATTCATACAAAAAACTTTGTGCACTTTAAACTAACTAATAGGAATTCAAATTTTAACAGCGTCCGCTAGCATCTATATCGTCAATATTTCATAAACTGAACGATTCACACTGGCAGATCACTTTAAAATAAAAAGTATGAAAACTGGTACAAATTGGCTTACTGACATGCCCACTTCACAAGGGGCGGATGTGGTAAATGTTATCCGATTCCAATGAAATTCGGTTTGTAACTTGGATTAAGCTAGGAAGACATATGTATATCTGAAATATGGTGAAAATCGGTCAACTACCACGCCCACCAACTATACGCATTTTGTACTGTAATGTGGCAAAGACTAGTAAGGATCTCTCAAAATACCACAAATCTAGCGCAAGATCTATTTTTGCATAAAAGCCCAGAAATATACAAGAATTTGTGGATTGGCGACTGCCATTCCCGCCCAATAGTGTGGGGTAAGGAGGGCGTGACTGGTCGCCAATCCAAACAATGTGTTATATATCTCGGGGTTTTTATGCAAAAATAGATCTAGCACCGAATTTAATATTTTACTAATCCTTGCAACATTAGAATCCCGAATTCCGATATCAGATTTATGTCTTTCTAGGTTAGTCTAAGTTGCAAATCGAGTTTCATTGAAATCGGATAAAATTTACCATAACCTCCCTCTAAAATAGTGGGCGTTGCGGTCAGCTAAATTCAACCATTTTTCATCCATATTTATTCATTCGCACGCGCGACGGTTGCAAAGACTTCTTAAAATTAAAATGCCGGAGCAGTGGTCGCTGCATGCGGAGTAGAGGGCTAGAACTACGCTTGTCCACTCTAGGTCAAATATGCCTTGTAATGCTGCCCCTGGCTTTCGCAAACCATTTTGTATTTGCCCGTTCGATAAAACTATTCTCCAGCCAGAGTTTTTAGGAAGATATCGGAAGGACCGCATCTGCTGCAGTACTTATTGCTGACAGTAGAGTGCCTTTCCTTACCAGTTCATCCGCAACACAGTTGCCCGGCACATCTCTATGGCCTGGCATGCATGCATCAACCGTGACGTACTTATCTCCTTGCTAACTTATTTGGGGTACGTATACATTCCATGACAATCCTTGGAGTCGATTTTTCACAATTAAGGGCTTTGATAGCTGCGTGGATATCAGTAAATCGATCAGCCATCTTGCAGCTTCGTGGATTACTGTAAATTCAGCTGCCAAAACGCTGCAATGATCTGCCAGAAAAAACTGAGGCGAAACAAGCATACTCCACTCCCTAATTTCAGATCCAACTTAGAGTCACCAGAATAGAGGCTGTCGATTCGGAGTAAGAGACCAGGACTGAATCCCCTTCCCATTCACCGCTTAGAGGATCTTTCTTTGCAAATGTAGCATCAGTTCAGTCAGCGAGACTGTGTAGTCCAGGCGCCTGAAGACTGCTGGAAGATCCTTCAGAATTCCAGAGTGTCCGAATCTCGTATCCCCCCACTTAATCAGCGCATTTAATCTAATAGCGTTACAACTTAACTGTAGTTTACCATATAGGTCCATAGGAAGAAAGTGGAGCAAGGTCCCTAAGGTTTTAGTCGGTTTTCAGGGAAATGCCCTAGTCATTATCATGGACACCACCCTTTCAACTTTTGTTAGTTTGTATTTTATTGTAGATTTATACACGGACGACCACCATACCGTGATGCTGTACAGTAAGTACATTCATTACATCCAGTTCACAATATGAGGCCCTTAGCCACATTTTTCCTCTTTTGCCAATTTACAGGCGTACAAGGCAGTAATCGCTTACTTGCAGCGCTCTTCCTTATTGCGTCGCCAAATTAGGTCTCCGTACAAAATAACGCCCAGATATCTAACTTCCTCCGAAAAAGTCAGCGCAGCACCGTTGAAGGAAGGGAAATTGTAGCTCAGCAGATTTAGTTTTCTTTGGAAAAAGAACCATAACCATTTTTGCTGAATTGACAATAATGCCTACTTCTTCGCACCAGGTTTCTAAAACGCGTAAAGTGCCTTGAACAAGTTCGAATAGAACTTGGCGGTGCATACCTACTGCCGTCAGTGAAAGGTCTACAGCGTTAGAAATGACCTATTCAAGTCTGTATTTAAGATAAGATTTCCTAGCTTCGACAAATTGTAACCCATTTTAAAAAGTGTGTTATCAGTTTGTTTGGTATTAGAAGTGATTTAGACCAACATCACTTGTGTCACAGCTTTCATAGAAATCTTTTATGAATGAATGAATTTATGAATAGATAAGTGCATCAAGTACAAAGATAGCTTTCTTTTAATAAAAAATGGAGGCTTCAGGCACTATAAGAAACCTATTTTCTTGTTGCATTTAACGCTATGAACACTGAGTTTTATTTCAGGTGTATTCTGCATCTTTTTAGCACCAGCGGATAACCGAATAAATTATAACCAATAATATCTACATTATTTTGTTGCTATACGTTCGGTTTTGTTATCTTTCAGCGTCGTAATTGCTATTCGTACTTGGTCACAGCCGGTCCACAGTCTTTAGCTGGGGGCTTCGTTTTTTTTTTACTGGTTTAAGTGTCGTTCTTACCCCGTTATACAAAAATAGCAGCTAGAGGGTTAAAATGCATTACAAAATTTTATGTTTTTTATTATGTGACCCAAAAAAATAAATTTGCTTGCATGAATTCAGTTAAATTTTCATTTTGCTACGAGAAAATCGAATATCCATAGCTGAAAAATCAGTTACACAAGAGTATGTTGAAAAATTGAAAAATGCGAATGTATTTCTTCCACCTTGCTCTTTTTATTTGCTTTCTACATATGTACATATATGCTTTAATGTTTTATTTCTCTTTTGTATTCATCTTACTTTGGAGAATCATTTTCTTGGCTGCAACAATATCTAGGGCCTTTTTATCTTAAATTGTTCAATAAAAATGCGTATGTATTTATCAATGCAAAAGTTGTTCCGTACAAGGACTTATAGGGTGATTCAAACGATTGTGCAGTTTGCATTTTTGCTTTGAATTTGTAGTCCGCATAATTCAAATAGCGCAAAATGTTTTCTACTTCTGCAATCATATATTGGGGTTTTTCAAATAGTTTTACTACTTGGGATATTATTGTTCTTTTAGGAATAATTTAAAAATTCTGAAATAATTTGTATACCTCGGAAGCACTTTCCTTTAAGAAGTAATTTTTCTAAACCAAGTCTTCGAAGAAACATTGGGATATCCATAGAATTTTATTTCATACACGTGATTGCATCGAGTTCTTGGACCACAGGCTAAATACCCTGTATAGTTTTTTAGCAAATTTTTCAGGAAATGGTCCAAGAGGATAGTTCCACCCTATTTCGGGTATGAGGAATCGAACTGGATCCTTCGTTTTCAAAGTTTTCTGCGCGTTTTCATACAAGCATTTTTTCGAAATTTTTGCTTCCAAGGCAAATGTTTTAGGTATTAAACCCTATTTTATGGTTTCTAACTTTTATCTGGTTGGGTCTTCGGCAAAATTCCTTTTGGAATGGTTGCTTCAAAACTCGGCGGTCCAAAAAACCTTAAGGTTGCATGAAAAATTAAATTTCAATCCCTAGGGATAGCTTTAAGGGGGTGGCGGCAGGAAAATTTTCAACTGAAATTATTTTTTTGTATGGTCATATTCATGTTCTGTGATTCCAAAAACCTAGAAATAGTGGGGTCCACTCTATGGCTCGCAACTTTTTTTTCGTATGCCTGGTTAATAATATATTACAGCTTTCGGATTTTTCACCTAAAAATGGCCAATACCGATTTTCTGGTATTTGGTATGTTCACATA
Organism: Rhagoletis pomonella; assembly: GCF_013731165.1. Taxonomy (NCBI): domain Eukaryota; kingdom Metazoa; phylum Arthropoda; class Insecta; order Diptera; family Tephritidae; genus Rhagoletis; species Rhagoletis pomonella. The sequence goes on along the minus strand of NW_023458555.1, from coordinate 24,235,085 downwards.
AGTTAAGGCCTGAGACAACTTTGCCAAATATATTTAGCTCAAAAAAATCAACCAAATAAAAGAAAGAAGCCATAAAATACGCTATAAAATCTGAAAAAGTTTCCTTGGGGGCAAGATTAAAAAAAAATGCTATGTAGGCGTGCGGAAAACTGAAAAAACGAATTTTGCGTTTTAATTCCCCATAACCGAAATAGTGTGCAAACGTGAGAACTTGTCTTCAAGTTCAATCGTGGGAATCCAAACTTTAAATTAAAAAAAACTGAACATTTCTTTGTACTGCACTGCATATGTCTGTCTACAGACGGTTTTCGCGGAAGGTGCACAACGCATAGTTGTTCAAAATTGGAATTTTGTGTTTTCATTATTCACTGGAGCCTTCATTTTTTACTCTTTTACTCAATTTGATGAAAGCTTATGAAATTTGCAAGATACTATTTGAGCACGATTTTTGAATTTTTGTTCGTTTGTACTCATTTTGAAGAAAATTAATTCTCCTATTCCAGTTAATTAATGTTACATAAGAGAAACTAGTTAAAAACAAGTGTACGGTTCCCCCAGACAAAAAAGATTAACAAGAAAATTTGAACTGATAAAAAAAATTTCACCAAAATTCAGAAAAAAAATTTGAGTTTCTAGAAAAATGTTGGGTATGCAGTTTCATATATCTTTAAATTTTAGTAGCTTCTTTTCGAGCACATCTGCATGCTTAATGGGAAATAAATGCGTTTGTTATGTTATTAAAAATCAACGCCCACAATTTTTATAAAAAAAAAAAAACAAAACAAAAATATTTAATTTTTGTAAATTTTTTTATAACAATTCAATTTTTTATTTATTTTTTCGTTAAATACATTGTAAGGACGCTAAAATGATACAAAAAATGCCGAGACAAGTAAACTAAATTTTTAGTCAAAGATTACGGATCTGTATACCGTGTTTCTAATCAGGTAATTTTTCCAAGATATTTAAACGTTAAGTTTGCATTGCGAGTGAAAAAAATTAAGTTCAAATATAAATCTAAATCTAAAGTGCGATCAACTCAAAAAAAATTTAGGGCGAGTTCTTTGCATAACTCAATTCTTAGAACTTATGTCCAATTAATGCAAATATTTTTTTCCATGATTGTATACATTAACTAAAAAACACTGTTATACCTTTTTATCTATTATTTGCGTTGAATCTGTACGATCCACAAGTAATTATATTTCCCTCTCTGAATTTTGAGTTAGCTCATTTTAGATCTAGGCATGATAAAAACATAACAAGGTAAAACCATTGAGAGGCAGTCTGACGTTTGCCAACAATATAATTTTAAAATAAAAACTCAAACTCACACACACATTCTCATTTTCAATCTCAAACAACAACAATTGTGAACAATTTAATTTTTTTATTTTCAATTTTATATGATTTTAATATGTTGGCAAACGTCAGAAAAAAATCATGGCCGACGAAATGAGAGAATGAATTTACCTTGTAATATTTTTATCATGGATCTAGGCGTGCGATATGTTAGAGTACTTCCATATATGTATGACATGGCGTATGAGTAACATTATTTTCTGCTTCTATGTATTTCATACCAAAAATTATTGCAAATTATCATGTGACCATTCAAAGTTTGTTTATTTGTCCATCGATTCTCATCGGGTTTTTGGGAAATGATGCAGAAGTAAACGTTCTAATTCAGATACAAATGTGAATCGTTCCGGCCACGTAGATCCGACTGTCTGCCTTATACTTTCCAACGGCATCTGATCTAGCGTTCAGTCCAAATTGCTGCCCGATTATCTTCAAAAATCGTATTCGTTGCTGTCGGTCTCGACCATCAATTCCTTAAGCTAAGCCTCTGCAAGTAGCTAGCTATTTCGCATTTTTTTTTTCTCATCAGGGTCAATGTTTTCAATAATAGTCACCTACCGAACCATAGGTGAACCAAATGATGCCATGGATTTCAGATTTTTCGACTCCATCTGAGGCGCCTGTAGCTTTTTTGGGGCTTTGTCCTGGAAGCAAAATTTTCTTGAACAATTTTCTTCTTTAAGGGGTTGTCAGACGCTCTTCCTTTCGTTGCAATAATTGTGACTAGTCCAGAGCTTTTTTTCGGGTATTTATGAGGCCGTCTAGAAGTTTCATGCTTTTAATTTTTTTTAATAACAAAACCGATATCTTCAAGCCGTTTTTGGCATTTTTATATTGACTTACTTAATTTCTGTTTACTTTCCTTTCCCTGGTAGGTTTCTGCAGACGTGGAACGCTGGGATGAAAGTGTTGCTGATAGTAGGGCTCCAACCTATTGATTCGATACTTTTATTACCGCCCGAATTCTCTTTTACGACTACCCACTAGACCAAAGTTGATTGTTGACATCTCTCCGTCCCTTCTCAGCAGTATTCGGATTTTGCGCTGCCTGGCATTCTGCTGCTGAGAAGTTTAATGAATTTTGACGCCAGAAGGGAAGTTTACTGGATTTTACTGCCAAATAACCTTCTCGTCCATGGTCTAGTGCTAATGTTGGATATACTTACGACATCCAGAGTTGCAATCTTCACCTACTTACTAGTCAACTCCATATAGATAGCTTATACCTGAAGGTTCGACCATCCTCCCACTCGAAAAATATACGAAAACACAGGATGACCTAAACTAAGTAGAAAAAGCCTGTAGCTCTGACTAACTGACGTCTTCTGAATCTTCTTAAAGGTTAGTTGAGTTTAGACCACCCTTTATGAATGCATATGCAATGTGCGCTTTCTCAATCTATTCCAAGGTGCTGTATGCATTTCAGTTTACATATCATATGCGTCTACTTACGCTTTTGATTCCAATTTCAAATCAAAATGCATAGAATTGTGCACGAAAAGGCATTCCATATGCTTTTGTACGTATGAATGTTTATAAATACTCAAGTGTATGAGTCTATTCTGTCTTTGTAGATCACGTGTTTGTGTATTTTCGCAAAATGTGTGAAAATGTATGCATACACGTGCTCATGCAAGATTGTATGACTATGGGCCAAAGATTAATACCCCATCGAGAAATTGTAGAAAACGGTTTAGGTCAAACTTCACTATGCTACCTTCTGGTAACTAGTTTAACTGGTTATTGGCGTAACTGGTTATTGGCTTAACTATCTAGTGGCTTCACTGATTATTGGCTTAACTGGTTATTGGATTAACTGATTTTTGGTTTACCTGTTTAAGTGTTTGCAGTCTTCGGCGTAATAACCAGGTAAGCGTAAATATCAAAATTTTTAGCTTCAATCGTTAAAAAACTTCAACTACGCTACTTTTTGGGTTCTTACTAATTTCTCAAAGGCATACATAAATATATTTACTCGACTAAGAATTTGCTCACACAATATATGCACATACCATTGGAAGAATGCGTGACTCTAAGTGCACACTGAATTTCGTTTGTTTTCTCAAGTGGCTTAAACAAAGAAAAAACACCTGAAAATAAAACAAAATATAAAGTCTTAATGGTAAATTCGTATAGGTACATACATACATATACATTTATTCCTGTTATACAAAACTGTACCAAATTTGTGTGTGCATACACATGAGTATGGGAATATCAAATTGATAAAACGAATTTCAAATGTGCATACATACATAACTATATACACATACATAGGTACATTTTATGTGGATTTGTAAATGCGTGTGCAAACATCTTCCTAGCACTATAACCCTAAGTTTTAACATAAACCCAGCCCAACACAAACAAAGCAAAATAGCTATTCAACAAAGCAAATAGCTTTATTGATAACTATGAAAATTTCTTTATTTTATTAAATTAAAAGAAAATATGATATACCCAATATGTAGGAGACTAGCAGGTTATTGGCCTTATACAAACAATGCGCTTTAACCATCTGACTTATTCGATTTCATAAGCCTTTTACGGTTCAATAATTTTACTTCACCTAGATTAAAAAAATACAAATATAAAAGTTCACTGGTAGTGTTGCAAATACCGCACTACGGCTTATATAAAATTCAATTTTGTTCCATAAAATATATTTGCTATGAAGAAAATATGCGAGCATGTAATACATATTTATTCTTAATTCATCTGCGCTTGTAATATGAAGTAAGGACGCGGATTCCTCGTTTTATTAAAAACTAGCCGGTCTCGTATGTTAGGATAAAAGAGTAATTTTTAAATAGGTTGCAACCCTACTATAAAACTAAAATTTTTTTGTACATGCGAACGTCACCCCTTTCATTTGATATCTCATTTTGTTACCGAAAAAATGGTGAAGGTCTTATAATTTGTAAACAGGTGGCAACCCTACTAAAAAAATTATAATTTTTTACATATCTAAAGGCTGAGTCTTTTCGTTTGTCAGTGACAGTGCAGAACTGATAACTTCGCTTACTAAGATTGAATATAGTAATATTAGTAACAGGTGGCAACTCTGCTAAAAAAAAAAAAAAAATTTTTGCTTATCTAGACGCCACTCGCTTTCATTTTACACCTAATTTTTTCTCCAACGAGCGGACCTTATAGTTTTTTAGACAGGTGGAAACCCTATAGAAATTCTAAAAACCAAAGGTCACTTTCCTATCGATACAGAATATATTAGAGAAATCTCGTCCAAATCCGTCCAGTAGTTTTCTATATTAGCGCGTACAAAGAATCTCGACTTTCCTTTATAATATGTAAGATAGAAGATATGTAAAAATTTTTAAATAAGTGGCAACCCTACTAAAAAATTAAAGCTTTTGTACATGCGAAGGCTATGCCTTTTTATTTGGTATCTCATTTTGCATTCTAAAGGACGGCGAAAATCGTTTAACTTTTTAGTAGGTGCCAACCCTACTCAGAAAAATAATACATTATTGCATAGCTAAATCTTTCGTTTGACAGTGACGGTGCAGAACTAATGCCTACGCTTATTATGATTGAATATAGTAATTCTATTAACAGGTGGCAATACTATTAAAAAAAATAAAACATTTGTCCTTTTCTAGAGGCTAATCTCTTTCATTTGACACCACATATTTTAATCCTATGAACAGTTTTTTAGACAGGTGGCAACCTTATAAAAAATCGATATAAATAGGATAACTCTCCCATCGATACAGAGTATACGTGAGAAAATCTCGTCTAAAATAATAACTTTGGCTTTCACTTGAGTTGAAGATAATAAACATTTGGTCGATAGGTACTTACTTGGTCTTGGCGGTGTAGACCATATTGTCAATAAAGGGTCAGAAAAATCATAACCCATATGTAAGTTTGTATGTCAAAGTTACGCCGGTAACTTGTTTCACAACCAAGCACCGTGAACACCTTCAATTATCGTCCAAGTAACCGAAATAAGTACGATTTACTGCAGGTACCAAGAAAAGTGTGAATGCGTTGCATTTTGCGTTCGTTTGCTACTTTAACCTCTATTTACCGTGTTTTATTCATGCAACTGCACCTATTCCAACCATAAAACACCCAACCCCACCGCGTATTTGAACATATTTATCACTCACTCAATGTATTGCTAAATTTCTAACTCGAACTTCAAAAGCAGCTTTTGAACCAAATTCGCGGGCAATTAGTTAGAATCTGTGTGTCACAATGAAAACAGATTTCTTTTGTGGCTTTGGGGTGACAAGGACCCTTGACAACGCTTGACATAAATTTTCTCTGCTGATGTGGGAAGCAAACAAAAAAAAAATAGGGAAAATGAAAAACAAAAAAGGGAATTACTGACTTACCCAAAATAAAATAATAGTTTTAAATGCTACTCGAATGCTGTTGGAAATTCCAAAAATCTGCTGAGAAAAAATACAATGGCTCACATCTGGCACACAAAGCTCCATTAGTCTTGCAGTCACACAAAAATACATTGACGTACATACATACATAGCTATGCATGTACATAGTATGTGCTTAACTACCTCAGGGAAATAAGTATATGTGCATTTATATAATCCGAAAAAAACCAGCTGGGCATTATATTAAATATTGCAACATAGTTTTATTTTGAAGTAGTAACCATTAGTAACAAAACACAAAGTAACTGCATTTCAATGTGCTTCCTTAAACAAAAATAAAAAGCTAAATATGAATATACTTTAGGAAATAAGTATATGTGCATGGTAATGTATATTAAATTATAATTAGATTCATTAAGTTTTTGTTTTATTTTTTTAATAATTTATATGTTTTCCTTTTTTCACAAAAACCTGACTGACTCTATTTGGCATGGAGTTCACTAATTGCTGTAATGTTGTAACACTTATTTCATTCCACTCAATTAATAACGCATTTTTTAGCTGCTTAATCGTGTCAAACTGCCGACCATTCTTGTAAACTTTGTTCGATAGTATCCCCCACAAGTCCTCAATCGGATTTAGATCAGGGCTGACGGCTGGCCACTCTAAAACCGGTATATTCCTGGATGCAAAGAACTCTTTTGTAGTGCGCGCAGTATGAATTGGTGCGTTGTCCTGTTGGAAGATCCAAGAATCTGCGAAGAGCTCCCCAGCGAATTCGATTAGGACCTCATCCAACAGTTTCACGTACATCTCCGCATTTGTTCTCGTGGGTATGAAACAAAGCGGGGACTTTCCTGTATACCCAAAAGCTGCCCAAATCATCAGCGATCCGCCACCGTGATTTCGCTTATGACGGGTTTGGCGGGGTTGCCGTACATCGCGCCAATACTTCTGACTGCCATCAGGACCGTCCAAATTGAATTTTTTCTCGTCAGAAAAAATGACATTTTGGAACTCGTCCGTCCAAAATTTTAATTTTTCAGCAAATTTCAAACGTGCTGTCAAGTGGCGCTTCAAAAGCTTGGGTACAGGCTCTCGGGACTCATACTTGACCAGTTTATTTTCGGTCAAAACTTGATGGACTCTTCTCCTGGTTATGTTTAGATCTAAATGGGCCTTGATTTCCAAGCACGACATATTTTTTTCGACTGCCAGTCGCCGAATTTCGCGCTTACAGCGTTCGTCGACATTACTCGGTCTTCCGCAGCGCTTAATTGTGCCATAATCATCGGGACTTTTTAGGAAATTACGAATGGTATTTCTGTGTCTGTTCAATCTGGCAGCTATATCGACAATTTTTGTTCCGGCTTCAGCTAAACCCCGTATCAAACCGCGTTCCTCCCCGGATAAATGCGTAGCACGTGGCATTATAGCCTAAAAATCATAAGTGTAAATTTTATGTGTTACAAATACACTACACACTGCTTTCGCTTACGAGTTTTTAAGATAAAAATGTCACCACTTAACTTTACTTGACTTGATCACACTCCAATGCTTACTAATCTTTGATTGTACATATATTTATTTCCTAAGCGCAAACAGGTGCCTGATCACATATTGATGATAACGGTTCTAAGAATGGAAGAGTTTTGCGTATGAAAATAAAACAGAACATATAACAAAAACAATGCATATCTAAAAAATTAATACCGTTATTAAAAGAGAAGCAAACAAATAAAACAACAATGCACATATACTTATTTCTCTGAGGTACGTGTGTACTAAGTGTACGTACGTGCTTTTAAAAGTTCATTAAGTATGCGTGCACTTTTGTGCCAACAATGTAGATACATAGCTACATACATACATGCCACCTATGTAATAACTCCTTGCAACACATTCAACACCTTGTGTACTTTATTTCAGTTATGGTGTTTTGTTGACAGCTGCCATTGTTGTTGATGGCAATGGTGCACTGTTAGATAAAGTGTTGAAATTACGCGCGAAAATTACACGCACACACACACGTACACATACTCATACATATGTATGTATGTATACAACATTGCATAGAAATTGCAATTGTGTTGCTGTACAAAAGCACATTTTCTAACCGCAATTTTCCGACTCGCTTTTAATCATTTAATTTTACAACTTGAAGAAAATTATTTTCGCTGGCACAATTTAGCTAGCACGTAACAATTTTACAGTGACGTTCGTGTGTTAGTGCCGTGTTGACTGTTGAATGGCAGTCTGTTTGTGTGCAGGCTTGATTTCCGCTGTTCGCTTCTGCATGAATACGTAACTGCGTGTTGAGTGGTTGACCCAGCGCTGGTTGAATGTCGAATGGTCATTATAAGAATTATGTGCTTAAAACTCAAAGTCTAAGCATTTAATTGCCTCGAGCATTTAGTGTGAAATTATTTTCAATGCAGCGGTTTATATGTAAGTACACACAGTCACAACTACATACATACTACTACTTACTTGCGCACTCGCATTTTACGAGAGTTTAATTGTTTGTGCTGAGTAGAAAGAGAGCTTAATGGCGTTAAAGTACTTGAAAGGGTAATGGAGGTTTAAAGAAGTGTTTGGACGGACATGCGTACATCTTTATGTCAATTAGCGCGCGCATTTCTTGGTTGACATTTTCATTTTAGTGATTATTTTGAGGGGCGCTCAGTTTTTTTCCAAAGTTTTAGGAAGATTTTATTGGAAATACATTTATGTATACGGTGACCATCCGCCCTGTATTGTAAAGGACAGTTCCCTTTTTACGTCAATTGTCCTGTTAATTAAATTTGTTTTATATGGGACGCTAAATGTTCAGATTTTTTTTTTGTGTCGTACTTGCCCCATTTTCGGCGTCCGGTATTTCGATGTTTTAACAGCTTGCAAAAATTACATGCCTGTAAGCAGTTTTAAGTGACGTTGGCATATGATCGCACGCTTCTCCATATAATTTAAAAACGAGCATTTTTAGATCTGGAATCGTGGGGAACGTAGATAATTTCTGGAGTTTTGTGTATAAATGGCAATAAGGCTTTAATGATTACACTGTGGGAATGCTAAAATTACACAAATAAACGCCGATACGCGTAAACTCGATTTTGGGTCGTAGATAACGTTTATACGTGTATACTAGGGTATTCAATATTCCGAAACATTTCAACAAGCCCGGGATTTCGGGATGTAAAAATCCACGTCCCTCGATGCCGAGATTTTTCGGGATTTTTACTTCATCACAACTTTTTGCATTTTACAGTAGCTTCGCCTTTTTTGATCCACACAGATTCATTGTCCCCACATTTGGTAATTTGATGTTTAAATATTTTTACTCCAAAAAAGGCCAACAAAATAAATGAAAAATAACTCTGCCACACTATAAAAGCTTGTTGTGTTTTCAATTGCTACCAGATTTTTCGTTATTACACTATTCTTGCACAAAATTTATTGAGCAAGAACAGTTTTTCAGGCATGTCCTGAAATTCACTTCCAAGTGAAAATGGCCCAAGTTCACTTTGAATCCAAATATCGGGGTTCTGTATTTCTCCTGTTTCATGTCAAATGAATTATTCTTTTCGATTTCAACATCTCTTTCATTCAGTAAATGAATCAGTAAAAATCTAGGTAGCTCCGCCAAGATATCTATTTTCATTTTAAGTTTGCATTATTATGAAAATGTTACTTATTCGCCATGTTCATGGCAAATTTATAACTAATAATTTTCAATACATACAATTATACAGACATACTTTCTATAAATAACTTTCAATGCAGCAAAACCAGTTATGTACCTATACATATTTAGTTGTAATTCGAAATTTATGCGCTTAAATGTCGTATGCAATACATATCTGCGTATGTGCATATGTATCTACATTAGACTGGATCACTCCACATACAAAAAAAAAACGGTACTGTTTTTCCACTGGAATTATAAAACCCCTAAAATGACAAAACGGTTCAAGCTTAAAAAAATTTGCATAAAAATATTTTAAAAAAATTTAAAAAAAAATTTTTACGGAATTGTAATAATCAGATTTGTGATGCTGTTTTCTTTTAAAAATTTCCAGAGATTGGTATAAGGAAAACTTGAATAACTGAACCTAAACTCTTCCGATTTAGGCTTGTGAGGTGTCATTGGAAAGGTATTTTCTCACCCTTTTTATGTCTTTGCTAATAAGCTGATTCAACGGATGAAAGAGAAAGGTAGGATGAACAAACATCATTCAAAGTTGAATGTTGGTATTTGAAAAAAAATTAATAAAAATTGGGACGCGAAAGACTTTTTTGGCCAGAAATAAAATCGGTGGGAAAATACCTTTCTACTGAGATCCCATAAGTCTAAATCAGAATAGTTTTGGCTCAGTTATTCAAGATTTTTGTAAATAAATCTTTGAAAAAGGTAAAAAAAACTGCATCAAAATTTGAATTTGAAGAATTTGAAATCATCTGAGGGGACTTTTTTCAAAAAGTTATTTAAGAAACTATTTTTATTCCTAAAAAAAACTCAATTTTTCAAGTCGGTCCAGCTCACTTAAATCTTAATTTTTTTTCGAAAATAGTTTGTGGTCGTCTTAAAATATAATCGATTTTGTAATCCCGGCGAAAAAACCGCAACTTTTTTTGGTGATGCAGTCTAATGTATGTGCAAAAAACATGTATTGTGCATCAATAAAAAAGTTATTCGACATTAGTTATGAAAAAGCTGCATCCATTGGCCAACGAAAAAATAGCAATTAGGGAATATTTAGTGTATATTTTAGCTGTTTGTCAAGTAGGAAGTTTGTAATTGATTTAATTAGCATGTCAATTGTAATAGCTTAAATTTAATAA
>NW_023458555.1:24218819-24224420 GCF_013731165.1 Rhagoletis pomonella | reverse complement strand
CTGCTGAGAAGTTTAATGAATTTTGACGCCAGAAGGGAAGTTTACTGGATTTTACTGCCAAATAACCTTCTTGCCCATGGTATAATGCTAATGTTGGATATACTTACGACACCCTGAGTTGATCTCTTCACCTACTTACTAGTGAACTCCATATAGATAGCTTATACCTCGAACCATCCTCCCGCTCGAAAAATATACGAAAACACAGAATGACCTAAACCAAGTAGAAAAAGGCTGTAGCTCTGACTAACTGACGTCTTCTGAAACTTCTTAAAGGTTAGTTGAGTTTAGACCACCCTTTACGAATGCTTATACAATGTGCGCTTTCTCAATCTATTCCAAGGTGCTGTATGCGTTTCAGTTTACATATCATATGCGTCTACTTACGCTTTTGATTCCAATTTCAAATCAAAATGCATAGAATTGTGCACGAAAAGGCATTCCATATGCTTTTGTACGTATGAATGTTTATAAATGCTCAAGTATGAGTCTGTTCTGTCTTTGTGGATCACGTGTTTGTGTATTTTCGCAAAATGTGTGAAAATGTATGCATACACGTGCTCATGCAAGATTGTATGACTATGGGCCAAAGATTAATACCCCATCGAGAAATTGTAGAAAACGGTTTAGGTCAAGCTTCACAACGCTACCCTCTGGTAACTAGTTAAACTGGTTATTGGATTAACTGGTTATTGGCTTAACTATCTAGTGGCTTCACTGATTATTGGCTTAAATGGTTATTGGATTAACTGATTATTGGGTTACCTGTTTAAGTGTTTGCAGTCTTCGGCGTAATAACCAGGTAAGCGTAAATATCAAAATTTTTAGCTTCAATCGGTAAAAAACTTCAACTACGCTACTTTTTGGGTTCTTCCTAATTTCTCAAAGGCATGCATAAATGTATTTACTCAACTAAGAATATGCTCACACAATATATGCACATACCATTGGAAGAATGCATGACTCTAAGTGCACACTGAATTTCGTTTGTTTTCTCAAGTGGCTTAAACAAAGAAAAAACACCTGAAAATAAAACAAAATATAAAGTCTTAATGGAAAATTCGTATACATACATACATACATATACATTTATTTCTGTTATACAAAACTGTACCAAATTTGTGTGTGCATACACATGAGTATGGGAATATCAAATTGATAAAACGAATTTCAAATGTGCATACATACATAACTATATACACATACATAGGTACATTTTATGTGGATTTGTAAATGCGTGTGCAAACATCCTCCTAGCACTATAACCATAGGTTTTAACATAAACCCAGCCCAACACAAACAAAGCAGAATAGCTATTCAACAAAGCAAATAGCTTTATTGATAACTATGAAAATTTCTTTATTTTATTTAATTAAAAGAAAATATGATATGCCCAATATGTAGGAGACTAGCAGGTTATTGGCCTTATACAAACAATGCGCTTTAACCATCTGACTTATTCGATTTCATTAGCCTTTTACGGTTCAATAATTTTACTTCACCTAGATTAAAAAAATACAAATATAAAAGTTCACTGGGAGTGTTGCAAATACCGCACTACGGCTTATATAAAATTCAATTTCGTTCCATAAAATATATTTGCTAAGAAGAAAATATACGAGCATGTAATACATATTTATTCTTAATTCATCTGCGCTTCTAATATGAAGTAAGGACGCGGATTCCTCGTTTTATTAAAAACTGGCCGGTCTCCTTTGTTAGGATAAAAGAGTAATTTTTAAATAGGTTGCAACCGTACTATAAAACTAAAATTTTTTTGTACATGCGAATGTCACCCCTTTCATTTCATATCTCATTTTGTTATCGAAAAAATGGTGAAGGTCTTATAATTTGTAAACAGGTGGCAACCCTACTCAAAAAATTATAAATTTTTGCATATCTAAAGGCTGAGTCTTTTCGTTTGTCAGTGACAGTGCAGAACTGATAACTTCGCTTACTAAGATTGAATATAGTAATATTAGTAACAGGTGTCAACTCTGCTAAAAAAAAAAAAATTTTGCTTATCTAGACGCCACTCGCTTTCATTTTACACCTAATTTTTTAGACAGGTGGAAACCCTATAGAAATTCTAAAGGTCACTTTCCTATCGATACAGTATACAAGTATATTAGAGATAATCTCGTCCAAATCCGTTCAGTAGTTTTCTATATTAGCACGTACAAAAAATCTCGACTTTCCTTTATACTATGTATAGATAGAAGATATGTAATAATTTTTAAATAAGTGGCAACCCAACTAAAAAATTAAAGCTTTTGTACATGCGAAGGCTATGCCTTTTTATTTGGTATCTCATTTTGCATTCTAAAGGACGGCGAAAATCGTTTAACTTTTTAGTAGGTGGCAACCCTACTCAGAAAAATAATACATTATTGCATAGCTAAATCTTTCGTTTGACAGTGACGGTGCAGAACTAATGCCTACGCTTATTATGATTGAATATAGTAATTCTATTAACTGGTGGCAACCCTATTCTAAAAAATAAAACATTAGTGCTAGTCCCTTTCATTTGACACCCCATTTTTGTAATCCTATGAATAGTTTTTTAGACAGGTGGCAACCTTATTAAAATTCTAAATAAAAAAGATCACTCTCCCATCGATACAGAATATATTAGAGAAAATCTCGTCAAAATCCGTTCAGTAGTTTTCGAGATTACAAAGAATCACGACTTTCCTTTATACTATGTATAGATAGAAGATTATATTTTTTAACCGGTGTCCTCGGCGTATAAGCTACTTTCTGTTACGGTGCTACAAAAAAAAATTGGTTGCATGTTCTTTTTTTGTTATGTAGTAGTAGGGTGGTAGAACAGGTCTAAAAATATAACTTTGGCTTTCACTTGAGTTGAAGATAATAAACATTTGGTCGATAGGTACTTAATTGGTCTTGGCGGTGTAGATCATATTGTCAATAAAGGTTACGCCGGTAACTTGTTTCACAACCAAGCACCGTGAACACCTTCAATTATCGTCCAAGTAACCGAAATAAGTACGATTTATTTCAGGTACCAAGAAAAGTGTTAATGTATTGTATTTTGCGTTCGTTTGCTACTTTAACCTCTATTTTCCGTATTTTATTCATGCAACTGCACCTATTCCAACCATAAAACACCCAACCCCACCGCGTATTTGAACATATTTATCACTCACTCAATGAATTGCTAAATTTCTAACTCGAACTTCAAAAGCAGCTTTTGAACGAAATTCGCGGGCAATTACTTAGAATCTGTGTGTCACAATGAAAACAGATTTCTTTTGTGGCTTTGGGGTGACAAGGACCCTTGACAACGCTTGACATAAATTTTCTCTGCTGATATGGGAAGCAAACAAAAAAAAATAGGGAAAATGAAAAACAAAAAAGGGAATTACTGACTTACCCAAAATAAAATAATAGTTTTAAATGCTACCCAAATGCTGTTGGAAATTCCAAAAATCTGCTGAGAAAAAATACAATGGCTCACATCTGGCACACAAAGCTCCATTAGACTTGCAGTCACACAAAAATACATTCACGTTCATACATATGTATGTAGCTATGCATGTAGTATGTGCTTAACTACGTGTGTACTAAGTGTACGTACGTGCTTTTAAAAGTTCATTAAGTATGCGTGCACTTTTGTGCCAACAATGTAGATACATAGCTACATACATACATGCCACCTATGTAATAACTCCTTGCAACACATTCAACACCTTGTGTACTTTATTTCAGTTATGGTGTTTTGTTGACAGCTGCCATTGTCGTTGATGGCAATGGTGCACTGTTAGATAAAGTGTTGAAATTACGCGCGAAAATTACACGAACACACACACGTACACATACTCATACATATGTATGTATGTATACAACATTGCATAGAAATTGCAATTGTGTTGCTGTACAAAAGCACATTTTCTAACCGCAATTTTCCGACTCGCTTTTAATCATTTAATTTTACAACTTGAAGAAAATTATTTTCGCTGGCACAATTTAGCTAGCACGTAACAGTTTTGCAGTGAATGCGCAAGTACGAATAGTATTGGTGTGGCATTCGTGTGTAAGTGCAGTGCCGTGTTGACTGTTGAATGGCAGTCTGTTTGTGTGTATGTTTGTGTGTATGTATGTATGTGGAAGTGCATTTGCAGGCTTGATTTCCGCTGTTCGCTTCTGCATGAATACGTAACTGCGTGTTGAGTGGTTGACCCAGCGCTGGTTGAATGTCGAATGGTCATTATAAGAATTATGTGCTTAAAACTCAAAGTCTAAGCATTTAATTGCCTCGAGCATTTAGTGTGAAATTATTTTGAATGCAGCGGTGTATATGTATGTACATACAGTCACAACTACATACATACTACTTACTTGCGCACTCGCATTTTACGAGAGTTTAATTGTTTGTGCTGAGTAGAAAGAGAGCTTAATGGCGTTAAAGTACTTGAAAGGGTAATGGAGGCTTAAAGAAGTGTACGGACGGACATGCATACATCTTTATGTCAATTAGCGCGCGCATTTCTTGGTTAACATTTTCATTTTAGTGATTATTTTGAGGGGCGCTCAGTTTTTTTTTAATTTTAGGGAGATTTTATTGGAAATACATTTATGTATACGGTGACCATCCGCCCTGTGTTGTAAGGGGACCCCTTTGTATGTCAATTGTCCTGGTAATTTAATTGTTTTATACGGGTTCGGTTTTTTTTAATGTGCCGTATTTTATTTTAACAAGCCCGGGATTTCAGGATGTAAAAGTTCAAATCCCTTGATCCCGACATATTTTGGGATTTTTACTTTATCACAGCTTTTTGCATTTTACAGTAGCTTCGCCTTTTTTAATTCACGCAGATTTATTGTCACCACATTTGGTAATTTGATGTTTAGATATTTTTATTCCAAAAAAGGCCAAAAAATAAGTGAACTCTGCCACACTATAAACGCTTGTTTTGTTTTCAATTGCTACCAGATTTTTCGTTATTATACTATTCTTGCACAAAATTTATTGAACAAGTACGGTTATTCAGGCAGGTCCTGAAATTCACTTCCAAGTGAAAATGGCCCAAGTTCACTTTGAATCCAAATTTCGGGGTTCTGTATTTCTCGCGTTTCATGTCAAATGAATTATTCTTTTCGTTTTCAACATCTCTTTCATTCAGTAAATGAATCAGTAAAAATCCAGGTAGTCCCGCCAAGATATCTATTTTCATTTTAAGTTTGCATTATGAAAATGTTACTTATACGCCATGTTCATGGCAAATTTATAACTACACAGAGAAAATGATACAGGTAAAACGCAAGTTTTTAAAAAAAATTTAAAAAAAAAAGTTTTTGAAATAATTTTACTTCATACAAAATAAAAAATACAGTATTTGTATTTACGACTTTAAAACGAAACATTCGCAAAACAAAAACGATCGTTATAATATATTCACTTATTTACTGAGGAGAACAGACAAAATTAAAGAAATAACGGAAAAAATGCGTATTTTCAAAACTAAAATGAAACATTTGAGGATTTTCTCCCAACGAATTGTAGTGCGACACACTTTTCAACAAGTAAAATAAAACTATACACTTTTAAAATAAAAAATTTAATTTATTTTCAGTCAA
>NW_023458555.1:24214552-24218719 GCF_013731165.1 Rhagoletis pomonella | reverse complement strand
AAAACTATACACTTTTAAAATAAAAAATTTAATTTATTTTCAGTCAATTAAGTATGAAAAATATTTAAAACTAAAATGTTTTGCATTAGAATTTGAGAAGCTACCTAGCTATAATGAAAAACATTTCATATGTTTGCATCATTTGTCGAAAAAATTGTGTTGATACAAATAAGTTACTTCCATCTTCAAAAAAGGTGATGAAGTATATACAAACAATACCGCCATTCTAACCACCTAACTACATGGAAGGGACATTGGTGATACGGTGGACTTCTTCGACCGAAAAAAGCTTTGGTAAGAATAATTTACAAAAATAAATTCTTATGAGTTATTAAATAATAATTTAAAATTTTCTTGCTTTAAATTACAGGGTTTGACCAGCGTGAAGAAAAACTAGCAGGCCCAGCGTTGAAGTAAGGCGGGAACATCTGTATGTATGTATGTATATAGTATTTGTAAAACATCTGTATTTTGTTTATTAAATTTTGTAACCTATTTATAAGTATATATGTATGTATATCAATATATTTTTGACAATGTATGTATATACCAAATGACTTGTTGTGATTTAATAAAAATTAAATTTTAATATCATATTTAAAAATGCATATTTTTAAAATGGAGAAAAAACATTTTAGGATTTGATATCAACATGCGTATATTCAATTATCAAACGATCGTTTTTAAAAACGATTTGAAAATTTGCGTACCAAAAACAAAACCATGGATTTTGGAAATTGAATTGAAAATTTTCGTTCTCAAAATTTAAATAAATATTGTAGGTGCAAAACCTGGGTCAAAACGTTTTTAAAAGTAAAACGTTCCATACAAATTTGGAAACGAAAATTTCTCTGTGTAATAATTTTCAATACATACAATTATACATAGATACTTTCTATAAATAACTTTCGGGTAATGTAGCAAAACCAGTTATGTACCTATACATATTTAGTTGTAATTCGAAATTTATGCGTTTAAAATGTCGTATGCAATACATATGCATGTATCTACATTAGACTGCATCACTCCACATACAAAAAAAAAAATCGGTACTGTTTTTCCACTGGAATTTTAATACCCTTAAAATGCCAAAACGGGTCAAGCTTAAAAAAATTGGCATAAAAATATTTTTAAAAAATTAGAAAAAAAAATTTAACGGAATCGCAATATTCAGATTTGTGATGCTGTTTTCTTTTAACTTTTTTCAGAAATTGGTATAAGAAAAACTTGAATAACTGAACCTAAACTCTTCCGATTTAGGCTTGTGAGGTGCATTAGCGCACACAAGGGGTGGGTTTTGGGGTTCAAACCCCCCCTAAAGCTAATAACCTCAAATACAATCTGTATCTTAAAGCTAAGAATCCAGCTCTCAAGGAAATTATAAAAAATATTTATTATAATTTCTGTTGCTTGAAAAAGCGCTTTGCTATTGCTGTAAATTTTCATGAGGGAATAAATATACGAGCATTTTTTTTCTTGAGAGCTGCAAACTGATTTAAGAAATTTTGGTAGAAGAAAATTTCTTTTCCATTTCTCGTCCGCCGTTTTATATGAATTTTTCGTTATTCTTGAGAGTTCAGTTAATTTTTTCGGTATTTGAAATATTAAACAAATTTAGCAATCGTGAAAAATCACCATGGAATCACTAAATTTATTTTTACTGACTCTTTTTTAAAATTTTTTATACCCGAGCGCACTTGTGCACAAGGGTATATTAATTTTGTTCACATAACGGTTGTTTGTAACAGCCAAAACGAATCAAGATAGATATAGACAAATGTATACATAAATGATCAGGATGAAAAGAGAAATCGATTAAGCGGTGACTGTCTGTCCGTCCGTCCGTCCGTCCGTGTGCACGATAACTCGAGCAAAAATTGAGATATCTCAACGAAATTTGGTATGTAGGTTTCCCTTAATCCAAGGTATTTTGGTACTGAAAATGGGCGAAATCGGACTTTAACCTCGCCCACTTCCCATATATATTATAAATTTTTGGAAAATGGGCGTAGTCACGCCCACTTATAGTTACATGTGTATATCTTGGTAACCGCTGCACCAATTTCTTCCAAACTTATCACAGTTGTTGGCCTTCGCACAACATACCAAATGGGCGAAAATTTTTAAAATCGCTCAATAACCACGCCTACTTCCCATATAACGGTAATTTTCAGAAATACGAAAACTGCGATATTTTAGTAACTACTGGAGATTATTCACTCAAAATTGATATTTACAATAATTTTTAGACGAAAAATAAGAATATTATAAAGTGTTGGAAAATGGGCGTAGCCACGCCCACTTATGGTTACATGTGTATATCTTGGTAACTGCTGCACCAATTTCTTCCAACCTTGGCACAGTTGTTGGCCTTCGTACAGCATAAAAAATCGCCGAAACTTTTTAAAATCGGACAATAACCACGCCCACATCCCATATAACGGTAATTTAGGGAAATACAAAATCTTCGATAAATCAGTAAATATTGAAGCTAATTTATTCAAAATTGATGCTTGCAGCAACTCTTTACCAAAAAATACGTTGATGGTAAAATTTTTAGAAAATGGGCGTGGCACCGCCCACTTATGGTCACATATAAGTATATCGGTAACCGTTCTACCAATTTTTACCAAACTCGGTGTGGTTATTGTGCTTGCCACATATAAGCAAAACGTTGGAAATTATTGAAATCGGACTAAAATAACGGCCGCTTTTCATATAACGGTAAATTTCAGAAATCCTTGAAACTTCAATATTTCGAAATTGAAGGACGATAATTTACTCAAAATTGATACACCCCGGCTTACCATCTAGCGGTAGCTTTCGGAAAGGTGAAAAAATATATATTTAATACTTGCGCCGGGTATTTAATGTTCGGCTCCGTCCGAACTTAGACTTTCTTACTTGTTATTAGGTTCTTTTGAAAGTTGAGCGCATCTTGAGTTTATAGAACTTTTTATTAAACAAGTAGTTTTTAAGGAAAGAACACAACCGACTTCAATTCTCATATTCAAATTTAGGGGTACCAATAATTTCTTCATGATCCAATTATCGGATCTCTAAAACAAATTACGGGACGAATCTTGAGATACTATCTTTCTAATAAAAAAAGGATTATTGAAAACGGTTCACGTGGTCCAAAGTTATGTATTCCGGCGAGATGATAACCTCCCTTTTTTTGAAGTCGGTTAAAAGCGTTTGAGTTCTGTTAATCTGTAAATAAAGTGCAGTTTAAGAATTTTAAAATGTTTATTTATTTATTACATACTGTACATAAAACTTGCATAAATGTATTTTAAAGAGGGTATTATCTGAAGCAAATTTTCAGTATTTTCCGGTGATATATCTTCAGAAATATAAAACCCCCCCTAAAATATATTCCTGGGTGCACCCCCGGTGAGGTGTCATTGGAAAGGTATTTTCTCACCCTTTCTATTTCTTTGACAATAAACTTATTCAAACGATGAAAGAGAAAGTTAGGATGAACGAGCCTAATTCAAAGTTGACTTGAAATGTGTTGGTATTTGAAAAAAATAAATAAATAAAAATTGAGACGCGAACAACGTTTTTGGACAGAAATAAAAACGGTGGGAAAATACCTTTCCAATGACACCTCAGAAGCCTAAATCAGAATAGCTTTGGCTCAGTTATTCAAGATTTTTGTAAATCAATCTTTGAAAAAGGTAAAAAACACAGCATCAAAAATCTCATTATTACGATGCCGTTGAAAAGAATTTGAAATATTTTTATGCAGATTTTGTAAGCTGTTTTAATCTGTTTTGTCATCTGAGGGGACTTTTTTCAAAAAGTTATTTAAGAAACTATTTTTATTCCTAAAAAAAAACTAAATTTTTCAAGTCGGTCCAGCTCACTTAAATCTTAATTTTATTCGAAAATAGTTTGTGGACGTCTTAAAATATAATCGATTTTGTAATCCCGGCGAAAAAACCGCAACTTTTTTTGGTGATGCAGTCTAACGTACATATATGCAAAAAACATGTATTGTGCATCAATAAAAAAGTTATACGACATTAGTTATGAAAAAGCTGCATCCAACGAAAAAATAGCAATTAGGGAATATTTAGTGTATATTTTAGCTGTTTGTCAAGTAGGAAGTTTTTAATTGATTTAATTAGCATGTCAATTGTAATAGCTTAAATTTAATAA
>NW_023458555.1:24179482-24214452 GCF_013731165.1 Rhagoletis pomonella | reverse complement strand
TAATTGATTTAATTAGCATGTCAATTGTAATAGCTTAAATTTAATAACATGCATTAAAAAGACTGTCATGTCTGCGTAAAAATTTGTTGAAATGCCCACTTTTGCAATTTGTTTTAATTGTGTTTAATAATACAGTATATTTGAAAACAAATGTTGCATTTTTTACATCCATAGGTTTTTATGCAAAAAGAAATAGCGATTATTGCTGAATTTCAAATCTACTTACCGATTTTAGTGAACGGATGATAAAATGATGAAACTAGATATTGCGGAAGTCGGCTGTAAAGTTAGTTGCAGATTTTTTGACAGACATTCCATTGAAAATTTAGTCATTAAATTTCTGATCCTACAGAAAACCACTATTTACAAGGCTGGTCTCCTCATAAGCTAAATATTAAGGGCAGTGAGAGTGGTATTCATGCCTAAAGCTGGAAGGACGTGTCCAAATGCTGTAAACGTGTCGACCTATCAGTCTCTCCTCATATTTCCTTAAGCAGGGATCACGCCAGGTATAAATTGGCATTAATTACATCAAAAAGAGAACTTTCTGGGCAACCACAAAATAACTGCATTAATTTTTAGAAAATCGGAAATGAGTGCTAAAACTGGCTTACCTTCCTGCTTAGTGCTTTGTTATATATATATATTTTTTTTAACATAGTTGAAAAAATGTGTATGCAATCTACATATTTTTACATTATGTTCTCACTGATACGTATAGCTTGAAGCTTGAAATTTAACTAAATGATACTTAAAACTATTTTCCAGAAAAATTGCACACAGTAACCACAAATTATTTGGCATTGCCCACACATAAGCTCTCTCTGCAAAATGATTAGATTTAAATTAAATTCGCCAGTGACACGTAAAATCGTGTAGAGTGTGGTGAACCACAAGCGCGCATTCGACTTTCAATTAAAAATTTTTTTTATGATTAGCACAATTGTAATGGTGTATCTGCTATAAAATGGAATGTGAAAATTGATTTTATCAACTCAACAAGTGCAGTCATAGACACGTTAATATATATGTACATACATATGTATATGGTATAAATAGCTTGGAATAATAGTAGTTGTTTTCTGAATAATATAGCGCAAAAAAATGCGCACACAAATATATATACTGTTACGAATACTATACACATAAAAGTTATTGAAAATTCTATGTGAGACTTAAAAATTTCACGAGTTCATTTGATAGATAGACACAAAATAATAATAATAATATTTTGGCGTTTACACTTTTGCTAACTGCGTGGCCGTACTTCTCCTCCGATTTGTGGTGTTCGTCTTGACATTGTTACAAAAATTAAGAGACCTACAGGTTTGCGCCGCTTTTGAACGGCAAATGGAATTTATGAGGAGCCTTTTCATAGCAGAAATACACTCGAAGGTTTGCCATTATCTTTTTCTCATTTAGATGTTGCTCGTACTGGGAATCGAATCCTGCATTCCAATGCAATGCCAATACGCACTCTAGCAACTCAGTCATAGCGGCCCATAAAAAAACAATACACAAATATTGAAAAAACTTAACTAAAAAAAAATTATTTATGCATTTAGTTTTTATTTATGATACTTGCATATCATCCGATGAGTGGAAACGTTTTCATTGTGGTTTTGAGTATATTATTTCCTACTCAACAAAAAATAATTTTATTTGAAAGATTACATTTAATTTTTCTAATTAGATTTATTTTCGATTTTCGCCTGTGAAATTTTTTGGGTTTATACTTAATTCGCATATAAATAGTTAGATAAAAATATCGAATATACACATACAAACCTACATGTGGGCATATTCTGCATTACGGATGTTCCATGTATGTAAATACTCTTTTTGTTATCATAAAAATAATAGTAGGCTTTGGATCAGAACAAGTTTTTTTGCCATGGATATGCTGTGGATAGCCGCTATTGTCATTCAAAAAGATTTTCTGTAAATAGTCGAAGGAATGGTGTAGATTTTTGATTACCTCCACAAAAGTGCCCACTCGTATTATGTACAGTCAGAGCTAAAAGTTAGTATGCGTAATCTAAACTAACATTCATAATTTTTTCATGAAAAAATTGTTTCCTTAATTTTTTAGGAAAATATAGTTTATTCTATAACATAAACCATATAAATCGAAGTTTCAGACTTTATATAAAATTCACTAGAATTAAAAAAAAGTTCATCAAAATTTCAAACTGTTTATTCAAAAACTTTAGAAAATTCAATTTTAGCACAACAAAGTGCAAGTTTCAAGTCGCTAAAAATTTCCGTTGAGATGTTGTGTTGTTTACTTCAAAAATAGACTTTGATGCATACATAGTTAGATAGACATGACTTTTCGAACCGATGGCAACCGCAATCAAAAGTATTTTCAAACTAAAGCTTTATAAAACTCCTTCGTTTTATATTCATATTTAAATATGTATATCATATACATATCTTGTGTATAAGTTAACTAAATTCGACTTTTCAAGCAGGTGGCAAGCCTATTCAAAAGTATTTTAAAAACCAAACTTTTCTCCATATTTTTAACCGACTTCCAAAAAAGGAGGAGGTTATCAGTTTTTTTTTTTTTTTTTATGTATGTTACCGCATAACTTTGCACCACGTCAACCGATTTGAATAATTCTTTTTGCAACGGAAAGGTAGTGTCTCAGAGGTGATCCCATACATTTGGTTTAGATCCGATTGTTGGATCATGAAATATATAGACATATATATATTTTTTTAAGTCGGTTTTTTTTTGCTAAAAATTACTTGTAATATCTCATTAAACTTGTGTATAATTTGTATCAATTGTTCTTTTCAAACAGGTGACAACCCTATTTAAAATATTTGCAAACTACAACGTTTTGTAATACGTTCGTGAAGCATATCTCAATTACCTAATTGCCTTAATTTAAATTGAGTTTAGTTTTTTTTTAAATAAGCGGCAAACCTCCTACATGAAATTAAGAAATAAGGTCTTTTAGATCGATTTTTCGTAATTCTTTTAACTTATTAAATAATTTTTAACAAGTTGCTTATCTTTTAGAAAAAGTGAAACCATAATGAACATAAAGAGACCAAGCCCTTTAATTTGACATCTCAGCTTTGAAGTCTCGCGCAAATCTGATGACATAAAAAAATGCCTTCGCTTTTGTATTTTTCTGCATAGTAATGAACAGTTATTTTAATCCTAATCTCAAGCTCAATCTTCATCTTAGTCTTTACCTTAACCTTAAACGTAACCAACTACCCCGCCATCCCTTCCTTGCCTTCTTCTGTCGTTTTTTTCACATAACGGTTGTTTGTAACAGGCAAAACGAATCGAGATAGATATAGACAAATGTATACACAAATGATCAGAATGAAAAGAGAAACCGATTAAGCGGTGACTGTCTGTCCGTCCGTCCGTCTGTGCACACGATAACTTGAGTAAAAATTAAGATATCTTAACGAAACTTGGTACGTGTACTTCTTTCGGGCGTAGGACGGATGGTATTAAAAATTGGCAAAATCGGACAATAACCACGCCTACCTCCCATATAACGGTAATTTTCAGAAATACAAAAACTGTGATATTTTAGTAACTACTGAAGATAATTCACCCAAAATTGATATTTATAATAAATTTTAGACGAAAAATAAGAATATTAACATTTTTTTGAAAATGGGCGTAGACACGCCCACTTATGGTTACATGTGTACATCTTGGTAACCGCTGCATCAATTTATTCCAAACTTGGCACAGTTGTTGGCCCTGGTATAGCATACCAAATGGCCGAAAATTTTTAAAATCGGACAATAACCACGCCCACATCCCATATAACGGTAACTTCGAGAAATCCTCGATAAATCAGTAAATATTAAAGCTAATTTATTCAAAATGATGGTTGCAACAATTATTTGCCAGGAAATACGTTTATGATAAAATTTTGGAAAATGGGCGTGGCACCGCCCACTTATGATCACGTATATGTATCTCGCTAACCGTTCTAGCAATTTGTACCAAACTCGGTATGGTTATTGTGCTTGCCACATAAAAGCAAACCATTGAAAATTGTTGAAATCGGACTAAAATTACGGCCGCTTTTCATATAACGGTAAATTTCAGAAATGCTTGAAATTTCAATATTTTGAAATTTAAGGCCGCTAGTTTACTTAAAATTTATACACGCCGGCTTATCATGTAGCGGTAGATTTCGGAAAGGTGGAAAACATATATTTAATACTTGCCCAAAAATCGCCAGCGTTTCACCACCTCTTCGTTTCCCAATGCATGGAAGTTGGCAATTGTAACTCCCATAGCCAAAAAACCATGTTCCATTCTCTTTGCAAATTTTAGGCCTATTAGTATACCACCCGAATGGCCTAAGGTCTTTCAAATTATTTGTGTGCAATAATCATTAATAACAGTGTTTATCGAAGAGAAAAATTTACACAACCCGCACCAGTCTGCCTGCAGGTCTGGCCGATCTTAATCGAATGCTGTTGTGAAAGTCTTGGACGATGTTCGTGAGCAGTTTGCTCAGGATCACATCAATATGTTATGTCTCCTAGACTTTTCAAAAGTATTTGATCCGGTCAACCATAGTTTGTTGTGTGAGAAGCTTAGAAACTATTTTAGCTTTGAGGATATAGCAGTGCCGAGCTTTTCCACTGATTTGTGGTGTGCGCTTGAATGTTGTCACACAAAGGGGAGGGACGTACAGTTTTACGCCGACTCCGAAAAGAGATTATGTTTTTATGAGAAGCTGTTTTTTCCCAGCTGAATACACTCGAAGCTTGGCTATTGCCTGCCGAGGGGCGACCGATGTTAAGAAAAAACCTTTTTTCTATATTTTTTTGCGATGTTGCTTTGACCAGAGCTTGAACCCAGGCCCAAGTAGCGTGCACTGCTAATCACTGCAACACAGCAGCCACCTAACTAATTAACTAACACATATTTTACTTCTATATAACTTCTTTCGCATGACATCCACACTATTGTGTTTTATTTAAGACCTCACTATACTAAACTGGCATCTTTAAAGTTTAAACATTTGGCAACACTCTTCCCAAATATTTTCGTTTGACACTCACATTGTTGTAACACATTTTTTTAACTTATTAACTAATTGCGGTTATAACCTCTCTCCAAAAAAAATGAGTAAATTGTGTCTCTATTACTTGTAACCTCAATTTCATTTATGTACTTATATAATCATATCGTCTTCTTGCTCGCTTACTGCTTTGGTAAATAATTGCAGTTTCGCTTGCGTGTTTATTGTCAAAATTTTAATTTCCAATTAAATTACTGTTGAAATTTTAATTTATTTTGTGTACAAGCAACTCAAACAAATTTAATTGTGGCCAAATTGGCAATTAACAGGCACCTAAAACAGCGGATTAAAATAAATAAATTAAAATTTTATTCACAGGTGCTGCATTGTTGCTACAGGAACGTAAATTTATTGCTTAAAATTCATGCAAATCGTTGCTGTTTTTACACAAAGTGCTTATTTAGTATTAAAAATATTTAATTGTTAGTTGGAAATAAACAAATTTAAGCAAATTCGGAATATTTGAGATTAAATGAACAATAGTGGCATAAGTCTATTTTAATGTTTTATGTTTAAAGTGGCTAACTGAACTTTTCGGTGAAAATAACTTCTTGATACAGAGAAAGGAGGAAAAGTCTTTGCATGGTGGTGAAAAAAAATTTGCCTTATCCTGCGTTTCGGCCGAAAAAAATTTCACTCGAAAACTTTTATTCCGCCCATAGTAAATACATGTAAACCAAACGTGAAAAGTGAAACGGTTCGGGGAAAATGAAACTCATGATATGGCTGAATATTTTTTTTTTTTAGTATTTATAATCGCTAAAAAGTATTGAAAATAAAATCTGCTAACTCTAAAAACATTTATTTTTACAATAAAAGCTGCAACACCATAAATGCATGATTTAGTACAAAGAACGTACAGAATATTCCACATGAACTGACCCCATAGAAGCTACATGCTTCTTGGGTCTTCCGTTAGTTGAGCTTGACGACAGCGATTGAAGGAATCCAATTTACCGGCACGTAATCTACTCCATGCCTTAGATCCGAGTTGTATATGCTATCGAAGGTTGAATAGTCTAAAGCAGCCTCAACGTCTACAAAAATGCCTAAGGCGAATTATTTCCTACTGATGGCATTATTAATTCTCGCAACCACATTTTGCAAAGCCGTCTTACAGGATTTCCTCGCCTGTTAGGCATGTTGACGCAAAGGCAGAGGATGTGATAAAAGCCCGAACGAACATGCAACTCCAACAATATTTCCCGACATTTCAGCATAAAGGACATCATGCCAATGGGCCTAAAGCTTTTCGGACTAGTATAGTCGTCTCTATCAACTTCGGGAATAAAGACGACGTCTGCTGGTCGCTATGATTGATGTTAATTTGTTGTTTATAATAAAGTGGTGTAATTAAAAATTTACGTTTTTGGAGATTTCATAATACAACTAATAAGCTTGATGAGGAGAATATGTTCAGCCTAACAGATGACTAAACTTGCCAAAAATGGCCAAGATAATGGCAAAGAGTAAGATAATGATTTTATGATGTAAATTTATTTCAACTCTTCATTTAATAGTCCTCTACTCCTTTAGAGCCCATATTTTCTTTTGCGAGGATAGTAAACGCTCCCCGCAGAAAGAATCTGCTTGATGCTAATTTTTAAAAACTTATTCTAATCGAGGCAAACAAAGTACAAAGATATTATAGTATATTAAATTTTGTACACGATGTACGTGTAAGTTTTTGAAGAAATTTGTTTTTGCCTTTATCTTAAAGAAATATTGTAATTGTATTGAAATACATTGTAAATTGATATGTGCTTATGTTCAAAAATATACACACATACATATATGTATCCAAATACCGATACATTTCTAAAAAAATTCTCTGGAAAAGGGGTACTTACCTTACTATATTTGGTTTGGAGAAAAATCTGTTGATTACACTACTTTTATAATTAATGAGAATTTTTTAGATTACCACTAAACTCCAAAGATTTAGTGGAAAAAAATTTAATTACCACTAAAGGCATTTATTTTAGGTAGAAATATTTTCCACTGCCGCTAACGCACTTAGTGGTAGTGAAAAAAAATATGAGTTCCACTACCTTTAGTGGGGAAAAATATAAACTCCACTATATTCAAAATTAGTGGTACTTGAAATTTAGTGCACTTCGCCCATGTCGCACGAAACAAATGCTACTAACTAACTTTTTCATTTATAACGTAAAACCTTTGCAAAAAAAAATTTTTTAAGGTAAAGAAATAAAGTATACGAAGGGTAACAAAATAACAAAACAGTATTTTCCTTTTTTTAAGCGGATGCTTAGTTATTACTTAATGGTGTGTTTTTCGCTCTACTGTGAAATTTTAGTAAATTGAGTTAGCTGCTTTTTCCGTGGCGACGGAGTTATAAATTTTCTTTACACTCGACAATTTTTAAAATAAAATATATGTATATATGCATGTGATTATCATGTCAAATATATTATTTTTACGTTTTACAAAAATGTTGCCGTTTTTGTAAATTTTTTAATGTTTCAACACGAGTCGATGTTAAAGTGAACAGTAATATAAAATACAATACTTGCTACGATTTCCTAAAAGCGTACGCTCCAAGTAAGTAACAAATTTAGGTGGTAAATTGAAGCTTAAATAAACACTTTTCTATTTTATTTCTAAAAACAGTTGACTTCATTACAGCAATTCAGATATTTACGAAAAGTACCTAAAGAGTTCTCGCTTTCCTATGGACGAAGACAACGCCGTACCTGGCTTTAAACAGGACGATAAAGTCTGTGACAGTTTGCGCGAGAAGAAAATGAAAACCCATTTCTATGGAATTTTGTTATTTCTAATTGCTGTGGCGATATTCATCGGCTGTTGTAGTTATTTTTGTCCCAAACTAGGCGATAAGCTTATTGGTGTAATGATAACGTTATTGTAAACGAGTTAATAGAACTTTGCTAAAATAAAAATGTATGAAAAAAAAAGTTTTGTGTATTATATGTACATATATAAAATATTGATATATTTTCATCACTCTCATTGTTACATATTGCCACTGTCAATGCAAAACGCTCCACTTGACAAATTTGTATTCGTGGGATTGATATGGGGAGCTGAAAAGGGAAGCGAGACGTATGTATTTGCCGAAATGTATTTGCTTGAAATGCTGACCGACCGGAAAGAAGCCCGAAAATGTTACTAAAAAGTTGGGCGAACACCTATAAGAGCAACCATGACGACCTAGCGACCGATGTCCAGAATGTACTTAAATTATGGAGGGAACACTTGTCCACCCTACTGAATGGTAGCAGCACTGAAAGTTGTGGAGAAGTCGAATCCGAGCCCGCAGTCGATGATGACGGAGTCGGATGTCCCTCCGCCTGACTATGGCGAGGTACGAATGGCAATTACGCAGCTGAAAACCAACAAAGCTGCTGCAGTTGACGGTCTGCCAGCTGAGCATTCTAGTACGGCGGCGAGGCCAAGCAAAGGAACCTAAGCGACGCGGTTTGCAAACCTGATAAGTAATTTCACATTGCACACGCAAAGATTATGCAACACAGTGCCATATATGTATGTTGTCGCTGATGTAGCCAGCAGTGCCATTTTTGAAATCCGGAAGGTAGAAATTGAATTGTAAGGGGTTTAATAAGACTTTTGTAATGAGTGGCCCCACGCAATCAATCATGCTGGAGTTGTTGATAATTTGCTGCCGCTAAGCACCATATTTATTCTTGTTGAGCTTTTCCTTTCCTTTGTAATTGTTCTAGGAAAAGGTCAGTCTTATCAAATGCTGTCAAAACAGTTCGCTCCATTTTGTATAAGTAAGATCCACATGAACTAAAATATACTCAATAAATCCTACTTGCTCAATTTAACCTGAACTCCATTTCACTTAAGGAAGTGTAGTCAATTTAAATCTCACCAAAATAAAGTTTTTTTCCAAATCATTGATTTTATTTTTAATCTGCTAAAAGTGTTTCCAATTTTTTGCTGAACTATGCGTATATATGTATGCCATGCAACTGCCACCAACCAAACAAAATATTGGCCAGCAAGCTGTGAAATGGCAAAAGTATGTTAGTGTGTTTATACTTATACTATGAAGTAGACATTTCAAATGTCTATACATATGTATATGTATGTACAGTTATAACCGTGAGAGGATAAGCTTTAGTTAAAATTAAAGCCGGATAATGCAAACTGCAAATCGTTGTTGACTATTAGAAGTTTGGCTACAGCAAACTCATATTATCGTCGCTGTTAGTGGCGTATTTCGTATTTGTAGCGAACTTGTTTCTATACTTTTAGTTTAATTAAAATTTAGCAATTGCATGCACATATGTAGGTCTCTATGCTGCTTAACCCTATTAGAGCAAAAGCAGAAATTAATATACAGCAGATTATAATCACGATAAGTGCGAATTGGTCAATTTGGTTTTGCAGAGAATCGCAACACCTTACCGACTTGAATGTAAAGATTCAAACGCAAGATTAACAGGGCAATTCTGGTCACCACAATTTTCAATTCTGGCAAATAACTTGAAAGTTTTTGTATGCTTTTCGAAAGACTAGTTGAAAAATCAGCTAACGAGGTCTTAAGGTTATTCTATTTGTCACATAGCAATAAGTTTTCTAAAAATTTAATTGAATTAAAAAAAATATGTTTCTTTTTAACATAATAAAAACTTAAATCCAAAAGAATCAATACAAAAAAATTAAAATTTTTATTAAATTAAAATAAGAAAAAAAGTTTATAAAAATCTAATGAAATTAAAAAAAAGTTTTCTTTTTAAAATAATAAAATCTAATCTTTAAGAGAATATAAAATCGAAAAAGTGAAAAATAAAATTTAAAAAACAAAATTTACAAAACTCAAAAAAACTATTGAAATAAATATTAATACCCCATAATGACAATGACAAAGAAAAAAAATAGTTCTTAAAAACTAAATGAAAAAAAAAAAAATTAAATATGTAGTAAAGAAATATCCTCTCAAGAAGCTAATACCGAATTTGCACTAGTCATTGTAATTAAAAAAAAAATTTCCAACATTGGTATTAAAAATGTTGTAATTTGATGCCAAGTGCAAAAACACATACAGTACAAATATGTTAGCCAAACGTCGGGCCGTAATGTGAAGAAAGTTTTTTCTTGCACTCAACCTTACCTGGAATCCAGAAAGTTTAAATAACCAAAATTGGCCACCAACCTATAATCGAAAAATTATGTTTTTTTTTGTAAAACAATAAAGCCTAAAATTAAAGAAAATTACTTTTAAAAATAAATAAAATGAAAAGTCAAAAAAATAAGTTTCTGTAAATTAATGGAAATTAAAAAAAATAAAAACTAAAAAAATAGTAATTTTTAAGCAAAAAACAAACTCGACTTCAATTCTCATATAAAAATTTTATATTATCATTAATTTCTTTTTAATCCAATGATCGGATTTAAACCTAATTAATAAAAAAAGAATTACAGGAATCGATTAAAGTGGGCCGAAGTTGTGCGGTTATACCTATACATAAAAAACAAAAAAAAAAATATTCCGACGAATTGATAATGCTCTTCTTTTTGTGAAGCCGGTTAAAAATAAATAAAAAAAAGAAATAAAACTATATAACTTTCGTCAGCAACTTAGACTGTTGAACGTTTGATAAGAGCATTGTATATCCCTTTTGAAAGAATTGACTGCCGGTCTGTTTAACCCGGAAATACGACCAAAATATAGAGCATCCCCGAGTTGGCAATTCATATTTTTTTCGTTATTCAATAAAAAGCACTTTTTTATTTTATAAGTTCTGCTCCAGTTGAAGTTCAAAGGTCATTTAAGTTGGCACTTCCGAGAAAAGAATTACCAACAAAAGTTACATATCCTTGTCCGCAGAATCCGAATCTGTGATTAAAATATGTGTGTCCCATTCAAAAGAATTGACTTCCGGAAAATCCGGATAGAGCATCCCCTGCTTGATAATTCATATTTTTTTCCTTTTAAAACAAAAACATTTTCCTCCATTTTAGAGAAAGTGTTCGCGTGGTCTAGGACACCCGATATATTTATATTCATTACATTGGATTTAGCATAAATAATGATTTACAAAAACTAATAACTAAATGCAAGTGCATCATTTCATAATATTGACCGTGCCTTACTAATAAAAGGTTAAAACAAAACGGAACAATGAAAATTGCACAGAGAAGCGAAGTAATTCGGTGTTGAAATTCGTGTAGCGCAGTTCCGCGATATCTCTTGCAATTGAAATAACAATAGGAATAACAAACAACAGGATAGAATAATTTGACCGAGCAGAGAGACAGTTGTTTGGTAGTTATAGTAATTGAAACAGAGAAGCGCAAATGCATACAACTGTGTACATTAGAGTGGTCCAAAAAAAAGTAAAGTCGGAATTTTAATGCTCCCAAGGAGAAAAATAATTTTCTCCCTAGGAGAAAAATATACGCCCTTTTTTTATTATTTTGAAATCAAAAAATATTTAGAGGACACTCAAACGCGTACAAAGTTTTTCTTGTATTTTACATGGGGAAAAAATATTTTTCGTAGAAATGGTATAGAATTCTTAAAAAAGGAATATTTTCCGATCTTAAAATTCTGTTTCTCTTCAGGAGACTTCCAATAAGAAAACCCACTTGTTTATTAAACCATTTTTTAATACTAAAAATTTTTATTGGTCACCTAATTGCATTTTTCGAGGTTTTTGGCGGCCCTGTAAAATTATTTACTATGAAAAAAATAAACAATTGGTTAATATTACTGGATATCTGCTGAAGAGAAACAGAGTTTTTAGATAGAAAAATATTGATTGTCAAGAATTTTTTACCCTTCTACGAGAAGTTGTTTTTCCGCTATAAAATATGCATGGAAAACTTTGACGGCTTTGAGCGACTTTTCAATATTTTTTGATTTAAAATTAAAAAAAAAAAGTTTGGGATTCTTTCCGACTTTACTTTTTCGCGTGCATTTTTGGACCACCCTGGTGTACATAGAAGCGTTCGTACAAATTTAGAAGTATGTGTTAATGTATGTTTATTTAGTTTATTTGCGCATGTAGCTCGCTTTCGAAAACCATTGCATATCTTTCGCAATACATCGAGTAAGGCAACAAAATTAACGCGCAGATTTTGGTGTTAAGTTTGCTGTGATTCTAAATTTGAGTGGACTCAAAGCATTGCAATGCAAATGTTCATAGAAATGGTGTTATATGAAAATATCTTTCGTTGCTTCTCTTGATTGCATAATGTACATCTGTATAAGTATATATTCACGATATCTTACTAGTTATTTGGCATTTCTAATGTTACTGGTTTACAGCAAAAAAGTTATATCCAATTTCTATGTAGAATTGCTCGGCGATTCTGAAAATTGAAACAATTCTTCGAGATATTTGCAATTTATCTAGCCTTTATTCAGCTTAAAAAAATAGTCGTTTCCCTTAATCACGTATCTCTTACGAACTAATTGAATAATCGTAATACGAGGTACGGGAAATAAAATCCAATAAAATTCTTCACAAACCGAGTGTACATCACTTTTCGATAGCACTGATAGTTTCAGAAAAATTAATTAATAATTTCTGACACCTCTGGCTTTCGATGCAAACACTCTAGCTACTCAGGTGTACGAGGCGTATGAGTAACACTCTTTTCTGCTCATATTTCATCCAACAAAAAATTATAGTTTAAAAAACTAACAACTCGCTTTCCTTAATTTCCATTCGTACTGTCATCAGGTATGTAACTTGAGAATGGAAATCGCTGCATTTTTTAAGCGCATTTTCCATCTTATTTATCCATCGATTTTCTTCATTAGTAACTTGATTTCATTTTAACAGAACAGGCTTTAGTACAAATGCAAAACATTTACACAGCAACCGCTAGTTTTTAAATTGTTGCCCTGTTAACGTTCGAATATTTTCCATTTCTTCATCGAAAAAAAACAAAAAATCTGGAATGATTGACTAGTTTCTCACAAACTATCAGGACTATCGAGAAGTGATGTATGTGCGGTTTATGGAGAATTTCATGTGCTTTAATTTTCCGTATTTCATACTTCATATTACGATTATTCAATTGGTTCGTATGACATTCGTGATTAAGTGGAACCACTCTTTTTTTAAGCTTTATAACGGTAAATTTCAAATATCTCGAAAACTTATCCAAACAAAAAAAAATTGCTCGATTTTCGGAGTCGGCGAGCGATTCTACATTCAAATTGTATAGTGACATCTGGAGAGCAAAAACAAAATTAAAATCTGTGATCCAGTGTATTTAATAAATAAGATATAGAAAAAATAAATAAATTTCGAGTTAAGGTATTTGGGACGTTTAAAATGCTCGAAGTAGCATGGGAATTTAAGATCAAAACGCAGTTGCCACGCTCGCTCTTTCACATACTTTGAATTTCTTTGAATCTCTATAAAAACTTTCAACATCCAACTTCAAATCTTTCAAGAGATTTGGAGAGCAACATCCGAACCTTTTCAAGCATATGTATGTGGTTGAGATGAAACAAAATTAGTTGGGGTGAGTTGAGTTGAGGTGAGTTGAAGTGAGGTGAGTTAAGGTCAGTTGGGGGTGAAGTGAGTTAAGGTGAGTTGATGTAAACTGAGTGGAGTTGATATGAGGTTGGTTGAGGTGTGGCGAGGGGAGTTGAGGTGATTTGAGGTGATCTCTGGTGAGTTGAGGTGAAATACGTTGAACAGCACTACATAGCATAGTTTAACATAATATAACATAACATGACATAGCATATCATAACATAAGATACAATAACATAATAAAGAGTTTCTCATTCTTCAGTTATTGCTATTGCGAATGAGAGAACTCAAAATTTTACGTAGGTGGTCACTTTGGAGAAAAATTACCATAAATATGTGTGAGCCGATGTTCTTGCCGAAACTTAAATACGTACCCGGTGAATACGTAGGAAACATGGAAGAGTGCAACCGCGCTCCAAGCACTCCAAGACATATTTTTTAATTTGAAATAGTCGTGGCCCCTATGCCTAATTTTGGGTTAAATTTTACCAATTTTTATTTAGAATTTAGGTTGGGTTAGCTTAGACTATGTTGGCTGACCATAGGGGGGTCTCACATAGACGAATATAACATCCATAGCTTTCACGCAATATTTGCAAATCTGCACGCTGAGTTCTTTTCCAAAGCCTGTCCGCTTGGCGATACATGAGTAGATCTCTTAATCTTTAGATATCCCCAAGAGGAATTGGTACATTTGTCATTAGTGAGGCGTCTAAGAGGACGCCCTCCTTGGCTAGCTCGTCAGTTCTCTCATAACCTTCCACATCCTTGTGTGCTGGGACCCAGTATATGAAGGTGGACGGTTTTAGCCCTACCCTGCAAAAAATGGGACTAATCCGGGATGACTCCGGGAGCAATCGCAAAGGAACATGCGACTAATACCACTTTTGATCTCTTTATATGGAATGAACTGATCGCTTTTGTTCGAGCATGTCCTATGAAGAGACTAATTGTTCACCTAACTAATCACTTTTAAAAAATTAAAATAAAAATTTGCGCCAGCTGAGATTCGAACCGGGTTGCTCAGTTTTGTTAGGCGAATACTCTCTCCGTGTGCCAACGCCGCACATGAAATTTCATTGATTAAGTGCGTACATATCATTAAATCGTGAATAGTACCCGTTAGAGATGAGTTGGGGACCAATTGATCTCCAATTATACCCATAAGGGATGAGTCGAGACTAATTGACCTCCATTAGTACCCGTATGAGACTAGTCGGGACTAATTAATGCCCAATTGTACCCGATTGAGAGTAATCTCGGAATACTCTCTATAGAGATTAGTCGCACAATTTTTTGCAGGGTAGCTAGCCTCTTTATAGCCTCCTTAAAGTATAGCCTTAATGTCCACCTGTCTATCTATGTACATGTTTATTTGCTCGCTTGTTGGGTTAATTATTTACAAGTTAGTAAATTACTACCAACAATGTATATTTAAGGCGCACCATTCTTAGACTATTTTGGACTTAATTGTGTAGTGGTTTTTTATACCCGAGCGCACTTGTGCACAAGGGTATATTAATTTTGTTCACATAACGGTTGTTTGTAACAGCCAAAACGAATCGAGATAGATATAGACAAATGTATACATAAATGCTCAGAATGAATAGAGAAGTCGATTAAGCCATGTCTGTCTGTCCGTCCGTCTGTCCGTCTGTCCGTGTACACGATAACTCGAGCAAAAATTGAGATATCTCAACGAAATTTGGTATGTAGGTTTCCCTTAATCCAAGGTAGGTTGGTATTGAAAATGGGCGAAATCGGACTTTAACCACGCCCACTTCCCATATAACGGTAATTTCCAGAAATACGAAAACTGCGATATTTTAGTAACTACTGAAGATAATTCACTCAAAATTGATATTTGCAATAATTTTTAGACCAAAAATAAGAATATTATAAATTTTTGGAAAATGGGCGTAGCCACGCCCACTTATGGTTACATGTGTATATCTTGGTAACCGCTGCACCAATTTCTTCCAAACTTGGCACAGTTGTTGGCCTTTGCATAACATACCCAATGGGCGAAAATTTTTAAAATCGCCCAATAACCACGCCTACTTCCCATATGACGGCAATTTCCAGAAATACGAAAACTGCGATATTTTAGTAACTACTGGAGATTATTCACTCAAAGTAGATATTTATAATAAGTTTTAGACGAAAAATAAGAATATTATAAATTTTTGGAAAATGGGCGTAGCCACGCCCACTTATAGTTACATGTGTATATCTTTGTAACCGCTGCACCAATTTCTTCCAAACTTGGCACAGTTGTTGGCCTTGGTATAGCATAAAAAACCGCCGAAACTTTTTAAAATCGGACAATAACCACGCCCACATCCCATATAACGGTAATTTAGAGAAATACAAAATCTTCGATAAATCATTAAATATTGAAGCTAATTTATTCAAAATTGATGCTTGCAACAATTCTTTACCAGGAAATACGTTTATGGTAAAATTTTGGAAAATGGTCGTGGCACCGCCCACTTATGATCACATATATGTATATCGGTAACTGTTCTACCAATTTGTGCCAAACTCGGTATTTTTTTGTGCTGGCCAAATAAAAGCAAAACGTTGAAAATTATTGAAATCGGACTGAAATTACGACCGCTGTTCATATAACGGTAAATTTCAGAAATGCTTGAAACTGCAATATTTCGAAATTGAAGGACGCTAATTTACTCAAAATTGATACACCCCGGCTTACCATGTAGCGGTAGCTTTCGGAAAGGTTAGAAACGTATATTTAATACTTGAGCCGGGTATTTAATGTTCGGCTCCGCCCGAACTTAGACTTTCTTACTTGTTGCTATGTCATTTTATTCAAATGTTTTAAATGCAGGAGTGCGCATGGGAAATTATTATTGATAAATCAAAAGATTTTGTACGAAAATTGTTATATGACTTTTTACTTACATAATAGAAAGTATTACCAATGGCATTTGTACTATGCAAACCTTTTTAAATGAGAAAACTCACATATGCGTATGATTAGAAAAAAATCCATGGGGATGCTGAAGTCAAACCACATGAGGTCGAAACGATTATAAAAATTATGAAAAAATATTGCAATATGCCCGTACTATGCAGAGACAAAAATGTTCGTAAGTCATTCAAAATAAGCAAAAGCAGGGGCAATGCCACCAGTAGAAAGAGAAAATTGGTGATCATGCTTGACTGGAACGTTGAATGTTAGTTCCCCTCGATAAATGGTGATACATTCGGTTTTTTTTTCGTTCGCAAGCATTATGTTCGCATGTCTTTCTTTATTTATCTGGCATTGTTTTTGCAAGTTCTTGTTCAGAATTTTTTTATATTTCCTCCATTTTTTCGCAGTCGTTGCACAACACTTAACAGCAAGCATTCAATTTATCATTTCCTGCTGCTATAAAACACTCTTGTGTGCATATGCGCAACAAAATCCTTCACTATCTCGCTTTTCATGTATGAATGAGTAGGCATACGCATACATACAATGTATACACTGCCGGGAAAAATTATTGGCACAGCGAAATTTGCCGAATATATGTAATATTTTTCCGATAATTTTTTTTAAAAACATGGTTTATTCTAAAACAAAAAACACAAAAATAAAATTTCTAAACTTTTAACAACAACTTTTAAAATTTCAATCAGCTTTCAGTTTGTAGCCCATTAATTTGTAGTATAGAAAATTCAAGTTCGGAGTTAATTAAAAATTGCGTTGATTTTAGAAATTTTTTTGTGGAAGGTATTTTGCATTTTTAATCGATTTCACAAAAAGGGGAAAGGTTATTTATTCTTCGGAATATTATTATTTTTATCCATATAAAGTATTTTGGAAAAAAAATTTTGTATGGAAGAGACTGTATGCAAAAAAAAAATCCCAAAAATCAACAGTAATTCGTTGCTACTTAGAACTTATACTTTATTACAATAAAATCTGCATACTTTTGAGAAAAAATCTTACTAAAAAGTTGAAAATTCGCTCAGTTTTCGCGGGTTTTACACAAAATTTAGAAATTATATTTTCATATTTTTGTTGTGGAATGAACCACATTTTTATAAAAGTTGTCGGAAAAATATTACAATAAAAATCGTTGCATATATTGTAAAAAAAAGAGCTGTGCCAATACTTTTTGCCGGCAGTGCAGGTATGTAGGTTTGTGTAGATGTATCAGTTAATATAAAATTTCAGCTTCAGTGGACATCAAATCGCAACATCAACAAAGCATTGCTCAAATCATTAACCCCTTCCCACACTTACGGTCTAATATAATAATTCCCTCAGCAGCAATATGTAGCAGTGTCATGTACATAAATATGTATGCATATAGGAGCTGATAGTCTTGTTTGTGATATACTAGCATTATTAGCTGTTATGTTTTTCTTCTTATTAGTTGTGTAGTTTTTAAGAATAACGAATGTATCGCTGGCTCACCAATCTAACCGCTAGCGCTATTATGAGCAAAGGAACACGAAAAGTAAAAAGGGTAAGAAAATGCGAGTAAGTCGACTACACAATAATGGCAGATTAAAAAATATATATATCTACTTACATACATACGATTAGGAAAAACTACATGCGAAAAACAACTTACGACTCCCCAGAGAGACACTTACCGACTACATTATGCGCTCAAGGTCTGAAATGCGTTAAACTACAAGGATATTTTTGATGTTGATAAGGATTCAAGTTAGTAGCAAGGAAAACGTATTTCTTACACACCTACTAGCGGTAATGGTTGCCAATTGAGGCTCGTTGGCGGAGTGGGAACGTACTATGAGTTGGGTATGCCGCTGTGCGCGATCCAGCAACAAAAGAACTATTTCTTTGCTCAGCAGGGTGTAAAATTAAATACTTGCTGCCACTGCTTATGTCACTACTTTCATGGAAAAAAGCTTAAGCAAATGTCTGCTAAATCAGAGCTAAAAAGTGCAGAGATTCAGTTGGTGGTGGGACGTTGGGTGTAATAAAAGAGTTTAGTTTTTTAACTAAGTACTTATTACTCATTAAATATATGTAAATATACATACAAAATTTATCCCACATCTCCAGCTGCTGCAAGCATTAAAGATCTAAAGCAATACTCAGCAGTTTTAAAAAGTTGGCTTAAGACACATTGCGATAGTATTAACATAGCGGTGCCGCTACAGATTCAGCGCAGCGAAACCCTGTTGAGGCCTTAGCCACTTAGGTACTTAACCAGCTTGAGTGATTTTAATTGATATAATTTTACGCTATATGCGTACCTCAGCGCCACCTGCTGGTGTGTCTCGGCCGTGAATCCTCGAAAGGCTGTCCGTATACTGTTTATGGGTATTGCGCTAGATGAGAGACTTAAATGAAACTCGCATCTTGAGAGAATAGTTGGTAAAGCCACACGGCCCATGTGGGTCTGCAGAAGACTTTTTGGAAGAAAATTGGAATAGGGCTCATGGCTCATTGTGTGATATGCATTTATAGCATGGTGGCAGAAGACCCTGAAGAAAAACTGTCATACTACGCCTTAAGAATCTGTAATTTTTTTTGGCACGTCTGTGTGTCACTGCTTCATTAAGAACGTGTTCATATCGTTTCTAGGATGGACTCCTCTCAATATTTTTTATCCATCAAACAGCAGATACGCGGGAGCTATCTAAAGACGGCCTTTTCATAAAACGCTTCATGCAGGTGTTCTTGGGAAGATACTAGGGTTGGAAATATGTGGTTTGACTGAAAGTTCCAAGTGATCATCTCCGATCGTGAAGATTGGGAAAATGGGCTCCCTGCACTTGATCTAAGATCCGCTACTTTCTGGGATTTGTTTTGCTTATATGTTTTAAACTACATCAAACTATTTTTATATAAAAACATATAACTATGTACATATGTATGATATTGTAAATGTTGGTACTTTGCGACTGACTAAGAACGTTTTTTTGTAATTTAGTACAAAATTGGTAAACTCATTTATCATCCAATAATCATCAAATTTAACTTGATTTCGCAATATGGGTGTCCGGCGAATGGAAGTATTTAGTTGAAAAATAAAAGAAACAAATTACACTTATTACATATTTACACACTCAGAGATTTCGTTAATTCAGCAAGGAGGGTGAGGCCAATCCAGTTCCATAAATATAAAAACATGTAATAAAAAATCAGACTACGGCAAATCCTTTATATTGGTGATGAAGTCAATCAAGTTATACATTTTTTTATTAACAATTGGCTTAGTTTTTGGGCATTATCAGATTCATACATATTTATTTCCTTTCAATGGTACCCAATATTTTTATTTCATACAATATTGTTCACTTCAACAAGACTAAAATAAGTCGTGTAGTAGACCTACATACCCTCTTATAGGGAACACAACTATTTGAATCAGTAATGTTGATTCTTAGGCACAAATGTGTTATAACGGTTGTTACAGGAAACTGCATGATCTACACTTTTATCTTACCGTTTAGCTGAGAAGTGCAAGAAATCAATTTATGTGAACTCTGAGTTTGAATGCAATTTTTTTTTTGGCAGGTATGAGATCGATAAGAACTTTTCACACTTCATTTATAGTGGTATTCGCAACATACGGACCAATTTTCCACTTTATGCGAATTATTGCATCCTTGAATATTTAGCTTGACCAGGCTAATAGGAAACAAATAAGAAAGTCTAAGTTCGGGCGGAGCCAAACATTAAATACCCGGCGCAGATATTAAATATATGTTTTTTCACCTTTCCGAAACCTTCCGCTAGATGGTAAGCCGGGGTGTATCAATTTTAAGTAAATTAGCGTCCTTAAATTTCGAAATATTGCAGTTTCAAGCATTTCTGAAATTTACCGTTATATGAACAGCGGCCGTAATTTCAGTCCCATTTCAATAATTTTCAATGTTTTGCTTTTATGTGGCAAGCACAATAAAAATACCGAGTTTGGCACAAATTGGTAGAACAGTTACCGATATACATATATGTGATCATAAGTGGGCGGTGCCACGCCCATTTTCCAAAATTTTACTATAAACCTATTTCTTGGTAAAGAATTGTTGCAAGTATACATTTTGAATAAATTAGCTTTAATATTTACTGATATATCGAAGATTTTGTATTTCTCTAAATTACCGTTATATGGGCTGTGGGCGTCCGATTTTTTAAATTTTCGGCCATTTAGTATGCTGTACCATGGCCAACAACTGTGCCAAGTTTGGAAGAAATTGGTGCAGCGGTTACCAAGATATACACATGTAACCATAAGTGGGCGTGGCTACGCCCATTTTCCAAAAATTTACAATATTCTCATTTTTCGTCTAAATATTGTTGTAAAATTTTGAGTGAATAATCTTCAGTAGTTACTAAAATATCGCAGTTTTCGTATTTTTGAAAATTACCGTTATATGGGAAGTGGGCGTGGTTACAGTCCGCCCATTTTCAATACCGACCTACCTTGGATTAAAAACATACCAAATTTCGTTGAGATATCTCAATTTTTGCTCGAGTTATCGTGTACACGGACGGACGGACAGACAGACATGGCTTAATCGACTTCTCTATTCATTCTGAGCATTTATGTATACATTTGTCTATATCTAACTCGATTTGTTTTGGCTGTTACAAACAACCATTATGTGAACAAAATTAGTATACCCTTGTGCCCAAGTGCGCTCGGGTACAAAAATGGAATGATTAATTAATTTGTCAGAATCTATTAGTCATAGCGGAACATGTTTTATGGAGAATTTTATTAGCTTTAATTTTCCGTATTCCATATTAAGAGTGTTAAATTAGTTCGTACGATATACTGGATTAAGTGGAACCAATTTGTGTTTTAGCTGAATAACGGTAAATTGAAAATATTTCGAAAACTTATCCATATAATAAAAAAATAACTAGATTTTCGGGATCAACGAGCGATTCTATATATGAATTGGATAGTGGCATCTATTGAACATTTTTGCTGTAAAGCAGTGTAATTAGACAACAAAAAAAAATCGCTTGCAGTAACTTCAACGTGGTGAACCATTGAAAAGGTATTTTTCTGTGTATGAGAAGGGTTTTTATGGTCCAAAATTGTTTGAAAACTGCGGCCATAATCGCAGTTTATAAATTTCCCAATTTGTTTACAGTTGTTGTTGCAAGCTGTTCAATTAGAGTTGTTTTAGCATTTTATTTAACTTCGTATTTGAACTGCAATTTTATAATAGTGATAAATGAAGAAATAAATGATAACGATTAAGACCACAAATTAAGTCAAAATTGAAGATAAAGACAAACATTAAAATTGTGACAAGTAAATTTTAGCAAAAAAAAGACTTCAATTCTCATATAAAAAAATATATATATATATACATATATATATGGCTCATGATCCACTGATCGGATCTTAACGAGATTAGAATGGGACCACCTCTGAGACATCACCTTTCCGGTGCAAGAATTACCGAAATCGGTTGTCGTGGTCCAAAGTTATGCGGTAACATACATAAATAAAAAATATTCCGACGAACTAATAACCTCCTCATTTTTCTTTATACATAAGAATAAAGGTAACTGATGTGAAGTGTAAGATGATTTATTGAAATTTTTCGATAGAAATCGAAATAAATTCCGTCATAAAAATTTGGTTGCAGATAGCTTTCAAAAAATATTCAGCTATCAAAGTTAATCGAGTCATCGAAATTTATAGAGGTTTTCAAAGTTTATTGAGTCATCGATTAATATTGAGAAATATGTTTATATTTTTGAGTTATCGAGATTTATCGAAATTATGCCCTTGGAAGGCACAGTAGGCGAAATTTAGGTTTTTTGAAATGACAAACTGAAATGTACCGGGTAAATTTAAAAACCTGTAAAGATATAGTCACTGTTTCCACTAAGCTAACTCCTTACGAGTAGTAGGCATGCTACACGAATGGCTAATGATGCTCCTTCGATTCGTCCATCCTTGGTGGACAACAGCAAGTCCCTCCGCGTAGACAATGGAAAGAAAACTACCATCGTATCGGCGCCTCCAAACTATACCATACTAAGTCACCTTAGACATATGATGTTATTTTTTTTAACAGAAGATATCTTGATCTTTATTTAATAATCCAGAAGTTATTTTAGAAGTTACTTAATTTTGTAAGTCTATAATAAAGCACAGAAAAATTGAATACAATTCAAAACAACCTCAATCCCGCGTCCTTGAAGTACTCATCCCATACCTTACATTTTTCCAATTCAGGCCAATCGATGAACGTTATCTCGTTACTAATATTTAAACATTTTCGTTCGTCATTTGATGCCAGTGGCTCCCAAACTATGGGTTTAATCTTATCAACATTGGGATCAGATTTAGCAGCAAATGCAGTAAGTAAATCCATCATTAGTACAATGGTGTTGAACTCTTCAGAATCGAGTGCCAACTTAAAAGACTGCGGTATATAAAAAACATAGGCAAGTTCATCCACATGAACAGCACCACGCACTTCACGTCCACAACACTTGATGCGATACAAATTAAAATCCGGTGAATCGAAGTCGAAGCGGTATAGATATGTGGACGCCTGCACGCGACCGAGGCGTGCACTCATAAAGCAATGCATTGGATGA
The DNA here is from genome assembly GCF_013731165.1 of Rhagoletis pomonella. Classification (NCBI taxonomy): domain Eukaryota; kingdom Metazoa; phylum Arthropoda; class Insecta; order Diptera; family Tephritidae; genus Rhagoletis; species Rhagoletis pomonella. Next base: position 24,191,299 of record NW_023458555.1, on the reverse strand, counting down.
TACATGAAATCGTGCGACACCATCTGTAATGATGAATGTAAGGTAAGAATGATAATCTATCTTCAATAGAGACTACTTACGCGCATAATATCCATAACATTTTCCAAATTCACCTCCTTCTCTCCCATATGCAACTTTATGAGTTTCCTTGCCAATTGCTGTTGCGTCGCCAAATCACACGAGGTTGCAATCTCATACGAGAATAATTTTTCCGGATGCAATTTCAAGATCTCATATAGGTTTGGATATGTTGTGAAGAACTTGTAGCGCGCTAGAGATTCAAAGGAAGTCGCCCCCAACATTAACGGTTTACTATGAAACCAAGCTTTCTCATCTGCAATTACTTCAAATGGGTCTTTGGTTATTATAGCATCCGATACGCTGGCGTTTTCTTTGACGGGGAAGAAGGCAGGCGCCATATTTGGGTCCCTTCCCTCTTCTGCTAGAAAATTCGGCATACAGAGCTTTTCCGCCTCAAGTGAGCTTAGATAATTTAAAATATCTTTGTTATCTTCTGCGCCCTCATAGCCCACACGCTTAGCGAAATTAAGGTGGACATTAGGAATTTCGCGTATTTGCAGAAATACGCCAGACATAAGAATCGCTTTGTGAAAGAGGCCCTCGCATTTTGGTGTCATCGTCAGCATGTGTGTGGCGAAACTTCCTGAGCTGTTGCCGAAGAGAGTAACGTTGTTGGGGTCACCATTGAAATTGATGTAATTTTTTTTGAGCCACTTCAGCGCCATTACAATATCCTTGAGGCCAGCATTGCCAGGAACCTGTAGCTCTGGTTCGGGAAGACTGAGGAAACCTGGGAAAAATTATTAAGTGGTTTTTTGTTAAAGGCAGAATTTTTATTTGTTTTCTCAATCAGCTCAGGGTGATGGGACAATGTTACCTTATACCATGTCCCCAGCGGAGCTAACCACGTAGTTATGGCTGTTGAGTTGGTTATCCCGATAACCCACTTCATTTAGCGTAGTTTCGCCATATAAAAATGACAGCACTTAACCATTTCACTGAGATGGTTAAAAGCTAACCAACTCGAAACCACGTCGAAAGTCTGATACAACCCTGTGTTTTCCCGCCATCTGTGGGTCATTAGCTTTACAATGTAAAAACTTGGTTCCTTACTAGTGTTTGGACTTTACTAAGATCAGATTGAAAAAATTTGAAATCTTCTCCTCTACTCCGCTTGACTTCAAATGTATTCCGTTTTTTTTTTTTCATTCATGTTATGCCCCTCTTGGGGCCGTTTTTTGAGTGTTCACCACCGGTTTCAGTAAAAAAATTGAAAGTTAGCCAAATCTCACTGTTAAAAAGTAACTCTTCCATAGCAATGCGTCAATAAAGTAACTTCGTTATTTTTTTATGTATGGCTGTAGAAATTGGCGGATGCAGAACTATACTTAGGTTGTTAAAAAATATATGTAGAATAAAATTTATATAAAGTAGAAAAGGTTTAGATCCTAGTGCTCACGTTCTACTTTATAGAAAATTCTAAATATTACCTAAATATGTAACATATTATCCTTACATTGCCTTGCGTTCTTATTTTTGCATGAATTGAAAATAGTTAAGTCAAACAATCAATGTCAGAAACGAAAATAAAAAATTCAAACTAGTACGGAAAATTTGTTTTTGCTCAGATTTTTAGCCTTGAATCGAGTTGGGACGTCCGAACACTGTTCTCTACATTTGTACTGCTTTATAAACCTCAAACCGCAGTGTGGACAGCAACAGTTAGTGATGTGGTTAAGTTCGATTTGAGATGGTCAACTTTTTGGTGGGGACATGTTATTAGGGATTCGGACAGGGTTAAGTGGCTTAGAATAACCGATTTTCATCTACAAAATTGTCATTTTACTACAATTTTTTTTTCAATAAATCAATCGTTTTTCTGCTATTAATTTTACGCTTTAGATCATCGAAAATATAGTTGCCAAGACATTTTGCCCTCAGTTTTGCCAGTGTTGCCATGTCCGGTAAACACTCCAGTTATTATTGGGATGTCTTACATCCTCAGATTAAGTAAAAACGTTGCTCATTTATGACTGGCCTAGAGAATTTGGGTGTCACTTTCCATCTTTCATTGTTAATTTCTTTGAATTTTTTCATTCAATATAAGTTTAGATATTTGAAGGAGGTTACCTGGTGTATCGCTTGTTCAAATTTTGATCTGAACGTGTTCAATGTCTACTCTTTCCTTGAAGAGAGACTGGTCATGAACTAAGTGTTGATAGTGCGAGTGAGTGAATGTAGTTGGTTGGAGGAAATCCAATAAGGTGTGATAAAATTCTACAGTGACCGATAAGGGATCTCATTTACCCCCTCTCCATCCCCTATACAAAACCAGTATGCACATTTAAAAAATACTCTCCGAGTATGTCCGCGTGCTTCGCTAGAGAAATGCGACCGGTCAGCAAACCTACAGCCAAGAAGTTTATTAATGTTACAGTTTTGTAATTGTTTTCTCCTTACGCCTGCTTCTTATAAGAAAAATACTTGTTTATTGAGCCACGACAATGAAAGCGGAAGGGAACTGGCTTCCTTCCAAGCCAGTTCTCAGCTTCCGAGTTATATGACGCACAATTCAGAGCATTTGGAGGCGACTGACTACTTAGGAAATACAGTGATCCAGTATGCGGAATGACTTTTATACTCTCAGTTGTTTCAAATATACTCCACGTTTGACTTTGTTTTTCAATTTGAATCGGTCAGTGTAGAACGCTTGCAAGACGAAGAATCTCCTGTTTTTAGACAAACAGGGCATATGTAAGTGTCTCGGCACCCACGTCTCTGTTGACGGTTCCACGTTCGAAAAGGTTAGACGACTTCGTTTAGTTAGGAACCAGCATTAAAACGAAATATAGTGTCAACCTTGAAATCTTACAGAGAATCCTCTCTCAATGTAAAAAATCACGCGGAAGCATTGTCTAGAAAAACATCTGAGAGAAAGGTTTACGGGCCTTCTGCTTTTGTTAACTAACACGAGCAGGGTGTTCCAGGGTCCAAGATATTTTTAGTGAATATTATCTATAATATTTACACATATGTACATCTACATACTCACCCAGCGCTCCCAAACGATAGCCCATAGTCACGAGTATAACATCCTTCATCATAAAATAGTCTGGTCCCCAAGCCAGACGAGATGCACTGCCTGTTGCGAAACTACCACCATGTATGTAGACCATAACCGGAAGAGGTTTTTCGGATTTTAGCTATAGAATATATGAAGGTAGTTATTTATAAAATATTACTATCTTTTACCTTTTTTGCATAGATATTCAAGTACAAGCAATCCTCAGAGCCTTCAACGCGATCAGTATAGCGATTGTATTGGATACATTTGGGTGCCACTACTGTGCAATCGCGAACATCCGGCCATGGTTCAACTGGTTGTGGCGACTTAAAACGCAAATCTCCCAATGGTGGCTTGCCATATGGTATGCCATCGAAGCAATAATATTTATCACCATAGACTGTTTCTCGCAATTGTCCACGCACCAGACCGTGAGTGGTGGAAATGATAGGCTGTTCAACATTTTTTGCAAACCTGAGAGATATTTAAGGGTTAAGATTCTAACTAAATAAGATACAAAATACTGTTTGCCGCTTTAAATGAAAGTAATCTTTCAGGCACAGTTTCAGCTGTGTTGATAACCGTTTTTTTTTTTTAAGTATCAAGTTATCGCACTTTTTACGAGCAATGTACGAGTATGTATATTAAGATGGCCCGAAAGCCAAGTAAGTTCGGAATTCTAATGCTCTTACCCGCTAGCATTGTTCTATAATGAACAAAATTATACCCTTGGTGTTTTTTATTTTGAAATCAATAAATGATTAGAGGTCGCTCAAAGTTTTCCAGGTACTTTATTTGGGGAAGAGAAATTTTTCGTAGAAATGGTATAGAATTCTTGGAAAGCAATATTTTTCGTTTGGTGAGCTTTGTTTTTGTTTAGGAGACTTCCAGTAATAATACCCGTTAATTGTTTAATTTTTTTTTTATATTAACTTTTTTTTTTTAACTCTTTTTTATAGGTTCCCTAAAAACCCCAAAAATTCAATTGGGTGTTCCAAGCACTTCAAAATTTGCAGGTTTTACAGTATTTACAGGAAAAGCTGTTTTCGCTATTAACCCTTCGAGAGCGCGCCGCGGCATATTAGCCGCAAAAATTGTTTTCCCTAGGAGACAAAAGGTATGTGCATGTAGGTATTTCGGCTTTTGAGTGACTGATGGCGCAATATTTATAACCTAATTGCAGCATATGTATGTAAATATGCAGTTAATGTAGATCTGTTCTTCTTTTAGTAATCTACATATATTTGTATGTATGTATGTATGTATGTACAAATGATATGATATTTTTTCAAAAAGAGTTGCCACCTGATAAAAAAAATTCAAATTATTTTTAAGTTGAATCAGTTGTTACACTATGAGTATCGATCGAAATGGTTTTGAAAAGGCTTTATTTCTTAATTATATGTAGGAGGGTTGCCACCTGTTTCAAAAAGCAAGTTCGGCTTAAATAAAGGCAGAAAATTTAAATGTATATCCTGATATGGATGTCATACGACAGAATTTGTGGTTTGAAAATATTTTGCAAAGGCTTGCCACCTTGTTACAAAGTTAGGTTTAATATAATGTGTATATAAATTAAAATTGCTTTGAAGAAACTTTATTTACAAACTGGATGTATGAGTGTTGCCACCTGATTTTATAATTAAATTAAAATTGAATTAAGAGATTAGATTATTTAAATATGTATCACAATACAAGTGTCTGACGAAAAAGGTTTAACGAGGTTTTGGTTTAGAAAATAATTTGAACATGATTCCCATCGGTTTAAAAAGTTGAATTAAATTAAATCATATTGAATATTGAAATATTGGCGTCAAACAAAGGAGTATTAATAAAAATTTAGTTTCGACATTTATAATATGAAAGAGGGTTTCCACCTGTGTAAAAATTAACAAATTATTTACTAAGTCAAAATAATTATTAAAGTATGGGTAAAAATTTAAATGGGTTGAAAATGTATTTTTATACCCGAGCGCACTTGTGCACAAGGGTATTATAACTTTGTTCACATAACGGTTGTTTGTAACAGGCAAAACGAATCGAGATAGATATAGACAAATGTATACATAAATGATCAGAATGAAAAGAGAAATCGATTAAGCGGTGACTGTCTGTCCGTCCGTCCGTCCGTCCGTCCGTCCGTCCGTCCGTCCGTCCGTCCGTCTGTGCACACGATAACTCGAGTAAAAATTGAGATATCTTAACGAAACTTGGTACGTGAACTTCTTTTGGGCGTGGGACGGATGGTATTGAAAATGGGCGAAATCGGATAATAACCACGCCTACCTCCCATATAACGGTAATTTTCAGAAAAACGAAAACTGCGCTATTTTAGTAACTACTGAAGATAATTCACTCAAAATTTATATTTGCAATGAGTTTTAGACGAAAAATAAGAATATTACAAAATTTTGGCAAATGGGCGTAGCCACGCCCACTTATGGTTACATGTGTATATCTTGGTAACCGCTACACCAATTTCTTCCAAACTTGGCATAGTTGTTGGTCCTGGTACAGCATACCAAATGGCCGAAAATTTCTAAAATCGGACAATAACCACGCCCACATCCCATATAACGGTAATTTCGAGAAATACAAAATCTTCGATAAATCAGTAAATATTGAAGCTAATTTATTCAAAATTGATGATTGCAACAATTCTTTACCAAGAAATACGTTTATGACAAAATTTTGGAAAATGGGCGTAGCACCGCCCACTTGTGATCACATATATGTATCTCGCTAACCGTTCTAGCAATTTGTACCAAGCTCGGTATGGTTATTGTGCTTGCCACATAAAAGCAAACCGTTGAAAATTGTTGAAATCGGAATAAAATTGAGGCCGCTTTTCATATAACGGTAAATTTCAGATATGCTTGAAACTGCAATATTTCGAAATTTAAGGACGGTAATTTACTTAAAATGTATACACCCCGGCTTATCATGTAGCGGTAGCTTTCGGAAAGGTGGAAAACATATATTTAATACTTGCGCCGGGTATTTAATGTTCGGCTCCGCCCGAACTTAGACTTTCTTACTTGTTTTTTTTAACTTTATTTAAGGGTGTTGCCATATGTTTTAAAAACTAATTTAAAACTGAATTAAGGGAATTATATACACAATTTAAATGTGTATCACAATATGTGTGTAAGTCGAAAAAGGTTTAGCAAGACTTTGGTTTTAAAATATTTTGAAAAGGGTTGCCACCTGTTTTAAAATTATAAAATATATAGGTATATGAATTATTTAAACATGACGTGAAACGAAGGTGGTAAGATATCCTTAGTTTGAATATGAATAATATTAAGAACGGTTGTCACCTGTTAAAGGAGGTAACTCAAATTATTTACTAAGTTAAATCAATTACTAAAAATGTGGGTATCAAATGAAATCGGTTTAAAAAGGCTTTATTTCAGAAATGTAATTAGGAGCGTTGTCACGTATTTAAAAAATATAGTTTAATTTAATTCAGCAGGTACATAAAATATGTAGGTATCACAATATCAGACGCAAGCGATTTGTTTACTTTTTAACTATATTTAGGAGGTTTTCCAGCTGATTTAGAGGTCTTAGATAACTTATGCACAAATCCGAAGTACTTTGTCATGTGTAATTTAAAAATTATACTTTGCGTAAACAATATTTTAACTATTATGATACATATATGTATATTTTCTTAGGTTTTTGAGAAAAGAGGATGTTTTCCAACTTATATAGATGCGAACCAGGCACGCAACAGCAAATGAAACCGGGATTGACAAACCAAAAAATTTGCTGTTTTAATTGTAACAAAAATTTTGGCAGACAACATTGCCAGCATATTTCACAATGTGTAGAATGTACCAACACCACTGTTGTTGATGACGGATAAAAATTTAAAAAACAAATGCTTATAATAAGTTTCAGTATAAACACATATTATTCAAATGTTTTATTTGAATGGTTTTTCGACATAAATAAAAAAAATGCAGTCAACCTTTGAGATGCACATTGCGGCTAAATTGACGCGGCGCATCCTCTCGTGTAACTTTCAAAGCGCACCCTCGGAAGGGTTAATAAACCTTATTTAAGGTGTCGTACGGAAACAGCTTCTTGTAAATTCCTATGAACTCCTGCAAATCGTGAAGCATCTGGAACAGGTGTGTTTCAAGACGCGCCGCATACGATTTTTGTTGGAAAAGCTACTAGGTACTGTACGTAGTAGCGCTAAGCATTTTCAATTCAACTTCTTCGTTATCAATAAATCATCAAAATTTTAATGAAAATAGCCTTTACGAATAGGTAAAATCGTCTGAAAATTATCACTTGCACTTTTAACGTAGTAAGTCGCATCTGTTTATTTACTTACCCTGCACCCATTATGAATGTAACTGCTCCAATTTCCGATGAATATTAAAAAAAGTCGCGCTTCTACACACTTAACTTTTAATTTAAAGAATAAATTTAGGTACTAGTAAAGAACTGATTGCCAAATAAGAATGGTGATTCTAGCACAAAAACCGTCAGATTAGTTGTGAAGAGATAAGATTTTTACATATCTTAAAAAATATGCTAATTAAAAATGTCTGTTTGAGGATTATAAAATTTGGGTGTTTAGCAAGTTCGGCACACATACACAATACGTAGATCTTTGCACTTGAACATTCTGTTATCGAAAACAAAAGAGATAGTGCGTGGATGTGAGTTAATGACTCGTTAAGTTTTCTTCAGATTAGCAACAACTATCATCAACTAGAAGAATAAAGTATTTACATAATATGAGTACTTATACGGATATGTTGAACTCAAATGCGAATTAGCTTTTGTGCTGTTTCGTTACATAATCCGCCACTTCGTATGCAAATGTGGTTAAAGCGCTGACACGTGCCAATTGTTGAGAAGCCAAGGAAATATCAGACAGTAAATTTCTCTAGGTGAACTTAAACCAAAGAAGGTAAGGCTCATCTATAAGCCGAATGTAAGCCTTCAATAGACTCGAATATGTGGGTGGTCCGAACCGATGACGAAAAGCTTAATTTTTTGTGAGGAAAAAGCCGTTCGATCAATCGCGATGAAAATGGTATTACATTCGCACGAAAAATGCTGGGCTAAGAAAGAGGAAGCTTCGTAAACGTGGCAAACCAAAGACTGACAATCAGCCCAATTCTAAAACACCCCCCAAGTTTTCTCTCTACGGTTAAGTTTCTACCGAGAGTAAATTCTTTAAATATAAACTCTTCGGGAAATCATTTTTTTTGCTGAAATTGTGAGACAATTGTCAAATCCCATTTTCCAAAAATTTACCATATTCTTATTTTTCGTCTAAAAATCGTTGTAAATATAAATTTTTAGTGAATAATCTTCAGTAGTTATTAAAATATCGCAGTTTTCGTATTTCCGAAAATTACCGTTATTTGGGAAGTGGGCGTGGTTACAGTCCGATTTCGCCCATTTTCAATACCAACCTACCTTGGATTAACGGAAACCTACATACCAAATTTCGTTGAGATATCTCAATTTTTGCTCGAGTTATCGTGTACACGGACGGACGGACAGACGGACAGACAGACATGGCTTAATCGACTTCTCTATTCATTTTGAGCCTTTATGTATACATTTGTCTATATCTATTTCGATTCCTTTTGGCTGTTACAAACAACCGTTATGTGAACAACATTAATATACCCTTGTGCACAAGTGCGCTCGGGTATACAAATTTTAAACATATTGTCTAAATGGAGTAGCTATAAAAAAATTGTAGTCACACGCATTAAAATGTACTAAAATTAGGTTGACAAATGGTAATTTATGGTAGAAAAAAACTGTGATACCATTTTGAAAATTAATATTTTTTTTAATTGAAAAATCAAAAGATTTCCCCATAAAACTTCAAAATAGCCTTTCCTTGACCAAAAAAATATAAAATTTTATACGAGGCATTTTTTATTTCCTAAAATTGTATATTACTTTTTATGAATTTACTTTTTAATGTTTCCTGCTATTTTTCTAGGTATTCATCGCTATTTTTATGATAGATTTATAAATTTTGCTTTTTTATTTCCGAACATAAAATGCTCTATCTACGCTCTTTTACAAACTAATAATAATTCGCTTTAATCTTTTTCGTCTAGTTCTTTCATGTCTCATTATGTCATTTTCCAACTTCAGTTTATCCGGTTCCTGCTTTCTTAGCCAATTATTTAACTATATTTGGAAATTTATTGTTAACTCGTAAGTTTCCTTTTTACGCTTACATTGCAGTGCTTCCGCAAGGTTGACTTTCTAAACCCGCTTAAGTGACCTTTTCGTAAATCGTAGACCGTGGCCATTAAGCATACCCAAAAACTTGTATTTAAATAACCTTCCGCTGAGACACGCTTACTTTTATGATGGTAGCTCTTATGCGATATTTTTATTTTATTTTTTTTTATTTTTTTTGCAACTAAAAAGATAATCAAATTGAGGGAAAATAAATTTCAAATGATGGGTAATAAAGTAAATCGAATAATTTGTGCAAATTCGCTGGTATCTAAGTTTGTGTACACAAGCATGTAAGTACGTAAAGAGTGGCCCTACAAAAAATTGTGCGACCAGTCTCTAGTGAAATTGGAACCAGATTAGTTTGCCTGTGGATAAATTGGGCATCAATAAGTTTCGACTTATCTGTAATGGAAAGTATAAGCGACTTATTCGTTTCGTTAACGAATCATCTCTTGCGGTTAAAATTGGAGATTAACCAGTTCACGAGTCATTTATAAAGTGTATAATTAAAGATTCAAGGAGATGTACTCATTCAAGCAACGAAATTTCAAAAGCAACTTCAGCACAATCGAGAGTGTATTCGCCCAGCTCCACGGTTCGAAGCTCTCTGGCTTGATTCTCGTTAAATGGTAATTTTCATTTTGAAAAAATGGAACTAGTCACGTTTTATACCTACTCAGGTAAAAAAGGGTACATTAATTATCTTCATATGACGCGCTCACACAAAAGCGAACAGCTCGTATAAAGAGACAAAGCGGAATTAGTCGCATATTTCCTGGACTAGTCATATTTTTTGTGGGATATATGTACATATGTATAATATACATACATATGAATGCACATACATATACATACATATGCTACTTATTATTTGTGTCGTCTACGTGCACGTATGGACGTGTTCTCAATTTACAGTTCACTAGTTTTTCACTGATGCATGTTATTGAGAACCGCACACGCGCTCAACATCAGAAAGCTATTTGATTTCCTTTTTGTTTTTGTTGCTATCACATGTTCCGCTAATTGGCTTGACAACGGTGCAGTTTTTTTCTCAACCGACTCTATACTAACTACTGCCCTCTCCTTTTTTTGGTCATAGTACTCTCAATATAACTACATACATACAGATATGACCCTTAATATTCATTTTCATATTCAGTTAGTTTTGCTTCGATAGTTTTTTAGTGTCATTTATGTAAATAAATTTTGATAAATTATGATATCGCCAACATTCGCTCCTACATACCTATATGTATGTATATGAACATATGCACGACAGTGTGTGCATGGCATGCTAATGAGCCGACTATGTTTTCTAGTTGCTAAAATTGGTAAGCTTGCTGTTCAAATACCTAAATACATACATATGTACAGTCAGTCAATAAAGTTTAGGTACAGCGAATTTTTTACAATACGGGCAACTATTTTTTAAATATTTTATTTTTCGCAAATTTTTTATAAAAACCCCAAAAAGAAAATTTCAAAACCTTGTGCAAAATTAAAGAAAATTTTGCAAAATTTCATTCAAATATTGCACTTTTTATTTACGCTCTCCAGAAAAAATCTGAGTATGCAGTTTTTTAGCCTATTCAATTTTAGTATAATAAAGTGCAAGTATGAGGAAGCTAGGACTTACCATTGATTTTTAGGAAATTTTTTTGTTGAAGGTGTCGCACATTTTTTCCATATAAAAATATTATCAAACATTATTTTATATGGAGAAAATGAGCGACACCTTCAACAAAAAAAAATCCTAAAAATCAATGGTAAGTCCTAGCCACCACAAACTTGCACTTTGTTATACTGAAATTGAATGGGCTAAAAAACTGCATACCCAGCTTCTTTCTAGAGAGTGTAAATAAAAAGTGCTACATTTGAATGAAATTTTGCGGAATTTTCTTTAATTTTGCACAAGGTTCGGAACCCTTATTTTTGGGTTTTTTGTTGTAGAATTGACCATATTTTTTATAAAAAATTATCGAAAAATAAAATATTTAAAAAATAGTTGCCCGTATTGTAAAAAATTCGCTGTACCTAAACTTTATTGACTGACTGTATGTACGTATAACGCGTAAAATCTATTCTATGGCATGTCAATATGTATGTATTTTTGTATTTAAGTGTATGAGTTGCTACATACTATGTACATGTATGTAGGTTTTCATAACGTTGTTTCAAACGTTACTGCCACCCACAGTGCGTTACGCTTTTGCCCTTACCCAATAAACATTTTTGTTAAAACTCAATTTGAGGTGGTTTTGAGAATCAGTCCTTTTTTGCAAATCTCAAAACTTAGTTCTCAAATACATCTCAAATAACCGTTGATAGCGTACTCAAACTAAAAGGCACTTTTTTCTTATGGAATTTTCCTCTATTTTCAAGTTAAGTATTTCCTGACTTTTTCTAAAACGTGAGCATAGCGGTGCGATACGAAATCCAGTTACTCTCATTGAAATATTTGTATAGTGTTGCCAATGATGCATGTAAAAGAA
>NW_023458555.1:24177284-24179382 GCF_013731165.1 Rhagoletis pomonella | reverse complement strand
AAAAATATTTCAAGTATAATACAAGTGTTTATGCTCTACTGAAAATATACAAATTCTTCAAAACGTACATTTGGTGGCAAAAAATTTCAACTGTTTTATCGGATTTTCGGATTTATTGCGATTTTTTCCCCGAAAAAAAACTATAAAAAAAATTGTTAAAGCATTTTCAATAGAGCGTAAGCCTTAATAATCTTAATAAACACTTAATAATCTTTTTATATAACAGAACGGAATTTTATTTTTAACATACAAATATTATTTCGCTTTAACCAAGCAAACTTTTGGTCACTATCGTTGCGGCAGACTATTTCATTCATTCGTTTTTTAATTTTAATGGGCAGTTAGTAGACCATGTCCGTACATGAACCACAAAAAGATCATTGTGATTGGTAGTATCAAAAAATCTTCACTCAAAACTGTAAATTAAACGAACGAAGAGCTATTTTCCTACAGACCAATTGCGATTGACAGTGACGGCGTGGCCGAGGAGCCATTTTACGACTTCCATTTTTACACAGACGCAACGGAACGAATTGCTATAAATTTTTTTCTCAAATGTGTCTCAAACCGTTCTTAAGTTGTTAAACAATGTTTGAGAAAAATGGAAGAAAATTTTTTCAAATTTCAAATGTTAAGCAATACTGAAAATCAAATTGAGAAATAAGATTTTCTCAAAAGTTTAAAAATTTCTTTTCCAGCGTTTGTTGGGTTATCATAACGTATTGCCATTAGTGTTGGAATATTTGTTTGCGCTCGGAATTGACGTAATTTACATTCGCTACCATTAATCATTGACAAATAACTGCTCCGCTTCGAGAGAAAATTTAGTAAAACTAAAGTTTTTTTTATAAAATGTACGAATTTATGTTTGTTTGCATGTAGTTTTACAAAAGATAATTAATAGTAAGGGCGCCTTAAGCTCCCTAGCCCTTTTAGCGTGCGCCTTGATTTGATCACACAAAAGGGAGGTACATAAAGGCTCCCGCCGACTCCGAACGGCGATTGTATGTATTTTTGGGAGAAACTGTTTTTTTTTTATTTAAAACAATTATGGAAAAAGCTAGTTAAAAAGTTATAATATTAGGGCCGTTAACTTATCAGTTGTCCATAGATTTATATATATATACTTTAAAATAGATAAGTAAACGATCCTAAAGTGAAACAAACTAACTGTCAAAGATGCTCTGCAGGCTAAAGTTAAACGATTGGATTGTGGAACGATTTTACTTCATCCTTTGTCAAATTAGGTTTGCGGACAAACCGGTTTCGGCGTTGTGCCATCTTCAGTGTAATACGGTGTTTACATGAGGCGATTTTACAGGCGACTTTAGTTGATAGCAATAGTCGTCTGGTGTGAGCGGCCTTTCAACTATTCGCTCTCAATGAAGTTTCAGATTCATATTCTACGACCCAATATTAAGCTTACGTATTTTGGCGTTTGTTTGTGTCATTTCAAAACTTGAGATTTAAAAAAAAAATAGAAAATAGTTTATTCTAATGGTGGTCGCCCCTCGGCAGACAATAGCAAACCTCCATACAAATACAATCGCCGTTCGGAATCGGCGTAACACGATAGGTCCATCCCCTTTGTGGGACAATATCAAGGTTTAACCCAAAAATTGGAGTAGAAGCACGGCCAAACACTAACATATTGTGTAAACACTGAAGCAGAAAGCCTTGAACCTCTGGTAATTTCATACAAAGAAAGAGCACATATTCGCGCACGAAGGAGCTATCCAAAATACCAAAAATAATTTTTCCGGCTGGGATGATCCGTCAAAATCGTTTAAAATAGGAGCCCCATCAGAAATTCAATTTGCCGGAAATAAAAAAAAAACCCCTCCCCCTGCCAGTTGATACTGTCAGGCGTTTCAAAATTATATATTAGTGGCAAGTTTTAGAGTTCATTGCAGCTGATTCATTCACTCGGTAAAATGGATAAATGGATATGTACATTTTACTGGTGTCATCTGTTGCAGCTTTTCATAGCACACAGTAAAATGTGTAAAGCAAACCCTAATAAATTATTGAAAAATAATTGAAATTTGCTACGTGAACAACCAAAAACGCCCACACACGCAGGCATGAGTGCAAAAAA
>NW_023458555.1:24171761-24177184 GCF_013731165.1 Rhagoletis pomonella | reverse complement strand
AAAACGGTCCACTGGAAATGCGCCTTCTCATTTATAAACGTTCTCTGGTAAAAGTTAATGGGCACAGTGAATTGACTGCATACAGCGCTCGCCGGAACGTATGTACAAATGAGTGAAGTCAGATACATATGTATGTACATATGTATATACACATGAAATTATGATACCCGCAAAGGATGTTGCAGGCTGTCTTCATTCAAGTGCACTTTTTCTAAGCGATTGATTGACATCACTGAGTTGAACTAAATAGTTGCAGCTTAGCGATGTTCCTATCAGATATTGCTCTATTTAAAATGAGCTGCGCTGCGGACTAAAAGCTGACGATTTCAATTTTAAAAGCCGTACATATGTTTTCTAGTTTCGCCAATTTTCCAAGGGGAAATAGGGTTGCACGATTGCTGACTTAACTTCTTTTTTTAACTCACTTTATATTTCTACTATTTTTTATTCGGCGAGTATATCACAGTATGATACAATAAAGTGATAAGAACATAGTAGTGTAATACGTGTATGAGACGGTATTGAGGGGTGTATTTGCTGAATTGCAATTTGATTGGATACTTAAATTGAAGATAATGTTTGCACTGTGCCAAAAGAAAATAGATGCTGATTGTAATTGTAGTTGAAATTGTGACTGTTATTGTAATTTAAACTGTAATTGCAACTGCAATTTCAACCGTGTTTGTAATTTAAGTTTTATTTGTAATTGTAATTGTAGTTGTACTTGTAATTGTAGTTGTAGTTGTAGTTTTAAGTGTAATTGCAATTATAATTGTATTTGTAATTGTATTTGTGATTGTAATTGTAATTGTAATTGTAATTATAATTGTAATTCTTACGGCAATTGTAGTTATTATTGTAATTGTAATTTTAACTGTAATTATAATTGTAATTTTTATTGTAATTGTGATTGTAAATGTAATGGTAATAGCAATTTTAATTGTAATTTTAATTGCTTTTGTAATTGTATTTATAATTGTTATTGTAACTTTAATTGAAATTCTTATTGTTATTGTAATTATATATATATAGTATTTGTAATTGTAATTGGCATTGTAATTGTAATTATAATTTTAATGGTAATTCTTATTATAATTTTAATTGTAGTTGTGATTGTAATTGTAATTGTAATAGTAATTTGCAATTGTATTTATAAATATACCTTTAAATGTAATTAGAGTTGTAATTATAATTGTATTTGTAATGTAATAATAGATGTAATTGTAATTGCTATTGTAATTGTATTTGTAATGTTATTGTAATTGTAGTTTTAACTGTACTAATATGCATACATACATATGTACATATTTACACATGAGTAAGCTCTAATCAGAATACCGTTTTTGGCATATTGCATATTGTATGCGCCATTGCTTTAAGCGGCTATCAACTATACTCAAAGCGTTTGACCATCACCCACGTTCGTAAATTGCCTGTGTCATTGGCACATTTCGTTGCCATCTTAACTCGTGTTCAACCGAGGTCACGCTTGTTGAATTGTCGGTTGCCAGAAGCTATCAGCTGCTTGTCAAACTGTCATACCTGGTGTCTATATAAATTCATGTTTAGACATACGTAAACACATATGCAGTGGCGGATTTAAATATTTGCCGCCCCTAGGCAATTCATAACTTGCCGCCCTTTTTTCACGAAAAAAAAAAATATATATATATATCAAATATGATTGTTATTGTCAGTGCTTTATTACAATATAGTTCGTTAATAATGAAATACATAACGGAATTAACAAATTCGACATCAGCATGGATAAGGTATTCAACAAAAACCCTCTTTCAAACACTTCTTTTTCACAGTTCTTTACGTCTTGATTTTTCAGCTGCGAATTCGCGGATAATATCTTCACAATCGATAGATAGAAACAAATCTGACTCTATAGTCAGCAACGCAAGAGCATTAGTTTATTTTCGCTCAATGAAGATCTGAGATAGTTTTTCACGCGTTTTAAAACAGAAAACGATCTTTCTGCGCTACAATTGGAAATAGGAATTGAAACAAGCATCCGCAACGCAATTTCAACATTAGGGTAAGAGATCTGCAGATTATCCTGTCTCAGCATTTTCAACAGTTCCAGAGGAGAATAATTTAAAATCTTCTTTTCGGTGCAGTATGCCTTGAAAAAGACCATTTCATTTCCCAAATTTTCCTCAAGATCTTGGGTGTAGTATTGGCTCAATATGATGGATTTTTCACGTAATTCTTCGTTGCTCAGATGTTTCATATCAGTGATGAGAGAAAATTTCGAATAGATTTTTTGATACGCCTCACGTCTCCGTGTCAATTCTGTCAAAGTACAGTCCAAGATAACGTTGAATGTGTTGACACGAAAGTTGTCTCGCCCACTCAATTGCATACTATTGTCCCTATTTTCACCAGGTTGTAGATTCTGATTCCTTCGACGCTGCCTGAGTGTTTTGTATTCCTGAATTGTAGAAATAGAGAGAGCTTTCTCTTCATATTGATCGAATTCTTCGCGAGTGTCAGACACAACTTTAATGAGTCCGTTGAACAAAGAGATCACTTCAGAAATAGTCGTAAAGTGCAGCTGAATCCAAATAAATTTTTTTCTTTTAATTTAGCTGTCTTAAATTTTGCCGCCCCTTAATTCTGCCGCCCTAGGCTTCAGCCTATGTTGCCTGTACGATAAATCCGCCACTGCACATATGTATGTGTGCATGTATGTACATACAAACTTTGTGTTAGCGACTTCAGCAGGCGCCATAGTGACAGCTCATAGGTCTTTTGGTTGTCCATTTAAGTTCGTGTTTCCTTTACGTGAAAGTTTTATGCGACTTTTTGTTTTTCTGTCATACATAGTAAGAGTACGCATGTAAGAGGCTTGCTTGTCTCTTTTGCATTCTCAGCGTTTCCCCCTTTCGTTCGGTTGCACAGATATTGGAATTTTCTCTTGCGATCATTTCCAACTACCATCTTCTTTTAGATATACGTATATTAGCTTCCTTACACTGTTCCTTTTCCTACTTTCCGTCCACTAATGTCACCGCCGCAGTTAGTAAAATCAGTGTCAAAGGGTATGCGTCAGCAATTGTGTAGGGATTTTGAAATGAAGTTGCTCGATATTGCGATGCATGAGTTGACATCATCGTCGTCTTCAATTCTCAGCTCTCATCTTCGTCATCGTCAACGTCAAATGTCAACCTGGTGGTGCTTCTATCACGTTACTCAAATATTTGGTTACTTCACTTGCTTCGTTAACGCCGACCTGGCATTTGACAATTTATGGCTGCGGAAGTTTACTTTTACCTTTTACTTTAATATGTAAATTTTATGAAATATTGTAATGTATGTGTGCATCTATGGTGTGGAGTTGCGTATGAGCAACTCAATTTAAAATTTCTTGATGGCTTTTGATATTAAATTTTCGTCCCTTAAAGGCCTTTTCTTTCAAGAAAAGTGGCTGCGGCATATATTGCTGTACCTCATTTTTTAGTCCGTATAGATACCTTCTGATATGCTTTCCAGATCTTTAGCTTAATCCACTACGTCCCGCTTGTCCCCAGCCACTACACGGGCGCTTCATTATTTAAAACCGGCCGGCCAATTGCGCTTGCGATTTAAGGTTTTTGTTATGGTTCTCTACTTCTTTCACAAATGCTTTTATGTGAAGCCGTGATGGCCATAAGGGAGATTAACATCTACTCAGATAGCCAGGCAGCAATAAGAGCCCTTAGCTCCCTTATGGCACGCTAGAAGCTTGTTGGGGAATGCGTGGTGTGTGTTCCGACAGGCCATTGTCCTACCGGAGCTCAGGCGGCGAGTTTACCTATTTTAGCGGACCGTCTTTGTCGCAGCTGTATGGAGGATAGCGAGGTTGAATTATCTTAGCATTTTCTTCTAGACTGTCCAGCTTTTGCTAGATTGCGGCTGAAAAGTCCGGAGGAGCACTCCGAGATTAAGATTGGCCACCTACGAAACTTCGTTCTCGGCACTCAGCGATTCTCGCTTTAGCTTAGTAGTTACCGTTCGTAGTCGTATCAAAAAGGGCTAACTTCCATGTTCTAAGTGAGCTCCTTATAAGTGTAGCCACCTAAATCTAACCCAACCTAACTTAAGGTGAGTTATTTTGAAATCACATGCTGAAATAAAACCAATGCAATGAGTTAGAAAAAAATATGAATCGTTTTTTTTTTTACTTTAAAAACTTCATAATCTTCTGCCAGATTTGACCTCTTCAAAATTTTTTCAATATCTCATGTATCCTAGCACCCAGAACCAAAAATTTTAAAGCAATCTGAGAGGCCGAGAAATAGGAATGTTAAAAAATAAAATAAAATAATCAGTTGACTATAACTTCAGGATTAAGGTGATCGACTTAAGAAGAATGTTTGTTTCTATATTTTTTATGATTATCACTAAAAATGAGAAGCGTTTTAAATAAGTAAACGCTTGCAATAAAACCTTGTTTTTTGAATTCTGTACAAGTTAGAAAATCATCGAATAGGCCTGCCCTCCCAAGGCTTTAAAAGGGGAAAAAATCCCAGCAGACCTATCGGTGATTGGCTGGTGTAAAGATATATTTGAACTGTGTTATTTTTATTTCACGTGCATTTTTTTCACTTTTATGGAAATCTAAATCACGGGCCTTTTATCACGCCATTCTACTTGTTGTAATAAAGTAGAAAAAAATCGAGAACGGAAGGCTTTTTTACCTTTGCCTTTATATTTTCTTAATCTATGTATTTGCGTACTCAAATTTACTTTCACTCATGCATTTGTCTTTATCTAAGTACTATTCATTGATTTTTTATTAGCACGGTTTTGTTCAATTAAAACCATTTCCGTGTGCAACTTCCGTGTGCAATTTCCCTTGAAGAAGTTTCACTTTAAAAATGGATTTCTTAAGAATTTGTATACATGTTTTACAGCTATCCCAGATTTAGATGCAATTTATGTAATTTATTTTTTGATCTGTGGTGTCGTCTTTGCTGGAAAAACCCTTATGTCAGTTTTCATATTACATTCAAAAAAATATAATAATTTTTCACTTAAAATGCTTTCTGCAAAGTGTCTAAATTTTTAAGGATTTTTCCACTCAAACAATATTAGTACATGATTTCACATAAACCAGTATTATATCAGTACTGTAATCCAAACCAATTCAATCTAATTTAACCCCCATTTGCACTCATTCGAAAACTGTCGAAATTTTGTTGTTGCGCTCTATACTAAGTATGTATGTATGTGTTTTTCAACTCAATTACGATAATAAAATTTACAGTCGCCCTTGCATAATAATGCCGACTAAAATACATATGAAAGTCATTCAATTTTTTGTAGTGTCAAATTTTGTTGTATACCATCAACTAAAGCGCGCCGAAAATTGTATTAAAAATTTTGCGGCCATCTTTCCTATGCGCAATATTGTGTGCTTTTGAGTGTTTTTT
>NW_023458555.1:24165009-24171661 GCF_013731165.1 Rhagoletis pomonella | reverse complement strand
ACACGCAGGCATGAGTGCAAAAAACACTCAAAAGCACACAATATTGCACATGGGAAAGATGGCCGCAAAATTTTTAATACAATTTTCGTCGCGCTTTAGTTGATGGTATACAACAAAATTTGACACTACAAAAAATTGAATGACTTTCATATGTATTTTAGTCGGCATTATTATGCAAGGGCGACTGTAAATTTTATTATCGTAATTGAGTTGAAAAACACATACATACATACTTAGTATAGAGCCGAAAAATAAAAACGCAACAACAAAATTTCAGGTGACAGTTTTCGAATGCTTGCAAATGGGGGTTAAATTAGATTGAATTGGTTTGGATTAGGGTACTGATATAATACTGGTTTATGTGAAATCATGTACTAATATTGTTTGAGTGGAAAAATCCGTAAAAATTTAGACGATTTGCAGAAAGCATTTTAAGTGGAAAATTATTATATTTTTTTGAATGTAATATGAAAACTGACATAAGTGTTTTTCCAGCAAAGACGACACCACAGATCAAAAAATAAATTACATAAATTGCATCTAAATCTGGGATAGCGGTAAAACATGTATACAAATCCTTAAGAAATCCATTTTTAAAGTGAAACTTCTTCAAGGGAAATTGCACACGGAAGTTGCACACGGAAATGGTTTTAATTGAACAAAACCGTGCTAATAAAAAATCAATGAATAGTACTTAGATAAAGACAAATGCATGAGCGAAAGTAGATTTGAGTACGCAAATACATAGATTAAGAAAATATAAAGGCAAAGGTAAAAAAAACCCTTCCGTTCTCGATTTTTTTCTACTTTATTACAACAAGTAGAATGGCGAGATAAAAGGCCCGTGCTTTAGATTTTCATAAAAGTGAAAAAAATGCACGTGAAATAAAAATAACACAGTTCAAATATATCTTTACACCAGTCAATCACCGATAGGTCTGCTGCGATTTTTTCCCCTTTTAAAGCCTTGGGAGGGCAGGCCTATTCGATGATTTTCTAACTTGTACAGAATTCAAAAAACAAGGTTTTATTGCAAGCGTTTACTTATTTAAAACGCTTCTCATTTTTAGTGATAATCATAAAAAATATAGAAACAAACATTCTTTTTAAGTCGATCACCTTAATCCTGAAGTTATAGTCAACAGATTATTTTATTTTATTTTTTAACATTCCTATTTCTCGGCCTCTCAGATCGCTTTAAAATTTTTGGTTCTGGGTGCTAGGATACATGAGATATTGAAAAAATTTTGAAGAGGTCAAATCTGGCAGAAGATTATGAAGTTTTTAAAGTAAAAAAAAAGCGATTCATAATTTTTTTTCTAACTCATTGCATTGCTTTTATTTCAGCATGTAATTTTAAAATAATTCACCTTAAGTTAGGTTGGGTTAGATTTAGGTGGCTACACTTATAAGGAGCTCACTTAGAACATGGAAGTTAGCCCCTTTTGATACCACTACGAACGGTAATTACTAAGCTAAAGCGAGAATCGCTGAGTGCCGAGAAGGAAGTTTCGTAGGTGGCCAATCTTAATCTCGGAGTGCTCCTCCGGACTTTTCAGCCGCAATCTAGCCAAAGCTGGGCAGTCTAGAAGAAAATGCAAAGATAATTCAACCTCGCTATCCTCCATACAGCTGCGACAAAGACGGTCCGCTAAAATAGGTAAACTCGCCGCCTGAGCTCCGATAGGACAATGGCCTGTCGGAACACCCACCAGAATCGAGAGATCCGGCTTCGCGGGCTTAGGGAGATCTCTAGCGAGAAAGACCTTGCCGTAGAGAAACACATGCCCTAGTTTTCCACCAGCGTTCGCTGAGTTGACTCGAGGCCCATCTTCTCAACAGAAGTCCAGAAGTAGTCAAGGGGACTCCCACCATCTCTGTTCTTGGTGAAAGCGAATTAACGCATTCTTCATCAAGCTTCTAGCGTGCCATAAGGGAGCTAAGGGCTCTTATTGCTGCCTGGCTATCTGAGTAGATGTTAATCTCCTTTATCGCCATAGCGGCTTCACATAAAAGCATTTGTGAAAGAAGTAGAGAACCATAACAAAAACCTTAAATCGCAAGCGCAATTGGCCGGCCGGTTTTAAATAATGAAGCGCCCGTGTGGTGGCTGGCGACAAGCAGGACGTAGTGGATTAAGCCAAAGATCTGGAAAGCATATCAGAAGGTATCTATATGGACTAAAAAATGAGGTACAGCAATATATGACGCAGCCACTTTTCTTGAAAGAAAAGGCCTTTAAGGGACGAAAATTTAATATCAAAAGCCATCAAAAAATTTTAAATTGAGTTGCTCGTACGCAACTCCACACCATACATTACAATATTTCATAAAATTTACATATTAAAGTAAAAGGTAAAAGTAAACCTCCGCAGCCATAAATTGTCAAATGCCAGGTCGGCGTTAACGAAGCAAGTGAAGTAACCAAATATTTGAGTAACGTGATAGAAGCACCACCAGGTTGACATTTGACGTTGACGATGACGAAGATGAGAGCTGAGAATTGAAGACGACGATGATGTCCAACTCATGCACCGCAATATCGAGTAACTTCATTTCAAAATCTCTACACAATTGCTGACGCATACCCTTTGACACTGATTTTACCAACTGCGGCGGTGACATTAGTGGACGGAAAGTAGGAAGAGGAACATTGTAAGGAAGCTAATATATATCTAAAAGAAGATGGTAGATGGAAATGATCGCAAGAGAAAATTCCAATATCTGTGCAACCGAACGAAAGGGGGAAACGCTGAGAATGCAAAAAAGACAAGGCATACTCTTAATATGTATGAAAGAAAAACAAAAAGTCGCATAAAACTTTCACATAAAGGAAACACGAGCTTAAATGGACAACCAAAAGACCTATGAGCTGTCACTATGGCGCCTGCTGAAGACACTCACACAAAGTTTGTATGTACATACATGCACACATGCATATGTGTTTACGTACGTCTAAACAAGAATTTATATAGACACCAGGTATGACAGTTTGACAAGCAGCTGATAGCTTCTGGCAACCGACAATTCAACAAGCGTGACCTCGGTTGAACACGAGTTAAGATGGCAACGAAATGTGCCAATGACACAGGCAATTTACGAACGTGGGTGATGGTCAAACGCTTTGAGTTTAGTTGATAGCCGCTTAAAGCAATGGCGCATACAATATGCAATATGCCAAAAACGGTATTCTGATTAGAGCTTACTCATGTGTAAATATGTACATATGTATGTATGTATGCGTGTAAGTACTTGTTTGAAATTATGTTTATATAAGTATGAAAATCACAATTACATTACAAATACAATTACAATAGCAATTACAATAACAACTACTATTACATTACAAATACAATTACAATTATAACTCAAATTACATTTAAAGGTATATTTACAAATACAATTGCAAATTACTATTACAATTACAATTACAATCACAACTACAATTAAAATTATAATAACAATTACCATTAAAATTATAATTACAATTACAATGCCAATTGCAATTTCAATTACAATGCCAATAACAATTACAAATACTATTATAATTACAATAATAATAAGAATTACAATTAAAGTTACAATAACAATTATAAATACAATTACAAAAGCAATTAAAATTACAATTAAAATTGCTATTACCATTACATTTACGATCACAATTACAATAAAAATTACAATTATAATTACAGTTAAAATTACAATTACAATAATAAATACAATTGCCGTAAGAATTACAATTATAATTACAATTACAATTACAATTACAATCACAAATCCAATTACAAATACAATTACAATTGCAATTACACTTAAAACTACAACTACAACTACAACTGCAATTACAATTACAAATAAAACTTAAATTACAAACACGGTTGAAATTGCAGTTGCAATTACAGTTTAAATTACAATAACAGTCACAATTTCAACTACAATTACAATCAGCATCTATTTTCTTTTGGCACAGTGCAAACATTATCTTCAATTTAAGTCTCCAGTCAAATTGCAATTCAGCAAATACACCCCTCAATACCATCTCATACACGTATTACACTACTATGTTCTTATCACTTTATTGTATCATACTGTGATATACTCGCCGAATAAAAAATAGTAGAAATATAAAGTGAGTTAAAAAAAGAAGTTAAGTCAGCAATCGTGCAACCCTATTTCCCCTTAGAAAATTGGCGAAACTAGAAAACATATGTACGGCTTTTAAAATTGGAATCGTCAGCTTTTAGTCCGCACCGCAGTTCATTTTAAACAGAGCAATATCTGATAGGAACATCGCTAAGCTGCAACTATTTAGTTCAACTCAGTGATGTCAATCAATCGCTTAGAAAAAGTGCACTTGGATGAAGACAGCCTGCAACATCCTTTGCGGGTATCATAATTTCATGTGTATATACATATGTACATACATATGTATCTGACTTCACTCATTTGTACATACGTCCCGGCGAGCGCTGTATGCAGTCAATTCACTGTGCTCATTAACTTTTACAGTGCAATGACAGGCGAAGCGTAAGCGCACTAACAGCAAAATGGCAGCTGCCAGAAACCGTATTCTTGAGAAGAATATTGTTATTGGTTCGCTGTCATTTGCATTTGCAAATGCGCAGCCGACATATTTAGACATTTTACAACTGGCTGCACTAGCACTTATTAGGGTTTATAGCTTGCTGCAAGTTGTCAGTTGTAATCGATTGATTGACTGCTATGCGCACTTCAAATGCTGCAACAAGTTTTTCATTACTTCATGTATTTATGTACTTGTCTTTAGGGTCTTTGTGTACTCTTATACTTTGACAGAGGTTAATGTGCTCGATGTATTGCCTTTTCTATTGAGACGACTGGTTTACGTAGTTTTTTCTAGCGGATTGCCAGTACTAAATATTATATGTGTTAAACGTAATGTCGCATCCGCTTGTCGTGTACTTACTCTGTTTTAATAGCTGGATTCGTGCAGCACGTTAAGTGACTTCTAGCTGGGTGATCCAATATTTAACGCCTGCTCGACTCGTCCTATTCTGAGGTCTTTCTAATATGGCATGTCGATGAAAGAGAGTCCTTCCAGAGCCCTAACTTCTATCCGCCAACATCTAAAACTACCATTTCTCTAATCTTCATGCTACTTATAAGGACTGCGTTAAATTTTTCTTAAGTCAATTTTAGACAGGATTCCTACGGCCGTGCTTTATCGGTAATTGAAATGTTTGCTTTCTTCATTTCATACCATAGGTAAAATTTGCTTTCCCTGCACGAAGATCGTCCTTTAAGGAATCTAAAGAGGTCAAACTGGTACCCTTACTGCAGGAGCTACTCCAAGCAGCCCCTTAAAAGGTCTTTGGCATTAGCTCGATCTGTTGGGGTGACCCACAACTTGGTGGACAATGGCGCTCTTAAAACTCGAGGGCAGACGCCACTTCAATAAAGATAAGAAAAGTGGCTTATCATTAAACTACTTATCGTTCGGAGGAGGCTTACAATTGTTGCGGTCCTCTCCATTTGTGTTATAACAACAGGACGCATACCACAAATTGGACGAAAAGCATGGCTGAATACTGAGGACCACACTCTGGCTAGACACACTATGGGATCCGACTGGGTATCTGTAATACGGTGAAAAGAAAGGTCAAACGTGTCTCACGCAGAAAATTCTGCAAAAACGTGGACCGCCTTGATTCAAGGGCATTCTCGCGGTAAACTCTTGGGATATTTAAAAATAGATGAGCTCTGAAAAAGCTTAAGACTACGCCAGCTGCTTAAAAAGGGTATAAATCCCGAAGTCTCGGAGAGCTATGAGGTCAGCGTTTTTCTAGAAGCGAGAAACAGGAATCCTTGATAGCGATTGAGCTCTTCGTAGCACAAAATAAAACGCTATAAGATTTAAATATATCGACAACATTCGAGCTGCTGCTATATTTTTGACTAAAAGACTTGCATTTTCTATTAAATGTTACTATATATAGCCAAATTATGGGTATACATGGGTCTCTATTTCTGCTACATAAATATATGCAAATTGTGGATCTTCAGATGAATTTTCAGCTTCTGACATCGGTCCATTTATTAATTAACTCCTAACAAACGCTTTTGTATACATTCTTGCTACGATTTTTAGGTCAAGGCTTGGAAATGTATCCGGCCCTTATGATTTGTTGTATTTATGTAAATAAGTTACTATAAAATAGCAGTTCCCTCAGTTAGTGGAGCAATACCGGTTAACCCGGCTCATTGGAGTAGTACAATAAAAGCCTCTATGACAACCTGGTGAATTTATTTTTCTATCCACTTCTTTTTTTTCATGAATACCACACTACGTTGGTTATCCACGAGTTTAGTGATATACTATGGCTATAAGCTTACGTCCTCTGCCAAAAAATATGCTCTTTAAAAATATAAGAGCGACGACACAACATTATTTATTTTTCATCAATGCAAGCTTCTGTAGAGAATTAGGAATTTCGCAAAATCAATGAATAGAGCTCTATCACTCTAACTCAATCACTCACTTCGCAAACACAATTTTCTTTCATTTCCGCTCACTTTTGCTATCAATATACACATGCATCTTGCATGCTGTGAAGAAATTTAAAAACGCATTCATTTGAATGCAACAATTGACCTGCATTATTTTAATTTTTTT
>NW_023458555.1:24158069-24164909 GCF_013731165.1 Rhagoletis pomonella | reverse complement strand
GCATTCATTTGAATGCAACAATTGACCTGCATTATTTTAATTTTTTTTCTTTTTTTTTAATTCCTCCATTCTATGCTATTTATTGGCATTAGATACATATACATAAACGTACGGAAGATGAAAGCTTATATTGCACTACCGACGCTTGTACATATATACAGCGGATTCGTACATACATATGTACATATCATGCCTTTCCTGCAAGAGTGTCATAATCCAAAAGAATACAATTTTTGTTTTAGGTATGCAGATATGACAACCATCTCTGCTTCATTGTTGTGTAAAAATTTCATTGTTGTATCGATTACCAGTAGCTAATTAGAAGAAAATATGTTTTTAGTTTTACCATGCGAGCGTTTACAAACTGCAAAATTTAAAGCCGTTTTCTTGAGTTTTGATTTTTCCTATTTATAACATTCTTTCAGCAAAGCTACGATATGTATGTGAATATGTATTACATTAACTCTCGATTGGCCTGAATGCAATCAAAGTATGCACTCGTGTCGAGCCGATGACGACTACCCCCCATTCGATTGAGAACTGATTTTGCAATACATACACACTCATATGTGCATTTGTGCAAAACAAGGCAATCGCTGCCGCCATGTACACTATGCAGTCACGGTTCATAAACTCTATAAACTATAAAAGTTTAAAGCAACAATATACAGTTGTAAGCTTTGCAGAACCCGGTGCTCTTATCATGTAATGATAGTAAACAGAAATTGGTATCCATGTATGACAAAGGCAATTTAGCTTTAAGTAGCAGCCATAGAGATAAGGTTTTTAAAATTTATGATTTTAGTTGCATGGTGAAGTGAGTGTTGTCTGGGTAAACGCATGTGAATAGCAGAAAAAGCAAAACCGAGCTTATGAGAAACTTAGCTATGAACTAAACGTAATTGCAATTTACTACTTGCCTCGAATGCACTCAGTTACTTGCAAATTGCAAATATGTATATACATTTCTTTTACGTACGACCGTTGAAAGGCAAATCATATTTGCAATTGAAAATGGGGCCATAAGACTGGGTAAAGCAGTTATTGATGCACATATTTTTCGCATCAAAACTGCGGCAATTTACTTCAATTGAAAATCAGGTTATTGGAAGTGATAAGTATTACTAAGTAACTGAATGTACCGATTGTGATGATATGAATCTAAAGTATCAAAATAGTTTAACACGCATGTGTGTGCATTAGAGCCTATTTATAAATAATTGTATAAATATGTATTTTACACATATCGCCGTTTAAAGTAGAAAACTGCGTAACTGAAATTTTTTACTAAAAATTGGAATTGCTCATACAAGCTTTTCACTCCTCAATCGTTATCGAACAACTGATTCGAACCGCACCGTTTTTCGGAATGTTTTGCAGCCCTGTAAAAAACCATAGATATAAAGATTTAGCTAGAGAAAGTGGGAGAAAAATAAAGAGATAAAACTGAAGAAGGACATATGTTATGTTATGCTGTGTTATATTATGTTATTCTATATTATGTAATGTTTGTAAGGTTGTGTTATGTTATGTTATGCTATTTTATGTTATCTTTTGCTATTTGATATTTTGTTATGCTATGTACTGTTATGTTTTATTATGTCACCTCAATTAACCATAACGTACGTCAACTCACCTTAACGCACCTTAAAGCACCTCAACTCACCTTAACGCACCTCAACCCACCTTAACGCACCTCAACTCAACTCAACTCCCGGAAGAAAATGACTACCATGCATAAAAACTAAGCTTCCCCTGAGGAAGAAAAAACGTTTTTTATGGCAAATTAAGTTTTACATTCCGATTACGAATTGAAAATCGTGCGAAAAATTTTCAAATTTTCGACCTTAAATTTTACTGCTCACAATTTTTTGCGTATACAACACTTTAATGAGCGAAATAAGAGTCTTTCTCCTATGTATAACGTTTACTAAAAAAAGCATGCACAAATGAAAACAACACTTGTAGCTAAAGATCGGTTGCATGTGCACCATGACTGCAATTGGCGCCATTGCAGCGCTTATCATCAGCTATTCAAGGCAATGATAATGGTACAAATAATAGAAAAAAAATATATCGGCAGTTAGCAATTTCTAGCTCGTCAGCGCTGTTGCATCACGGTTTGAGCTGTGTTGGGTGTGTTTTTGTAACATCAACATTTGGGTGTAGTGTGTAGCACATGGATGCGCAAATGCTTGATAGCAATGCAATTTCTCCTAATGTGGCACTATATTGGGAATTTTCGCGCTTATCCGGCTCATTTAATTACATACTATATGCACATGCACATGCGTAAGTTTGTATGCGTTCGATATATGTACATATAAACATATTACATACATATCGTCGTTTAAAGTACAAAACCGCGTATCGTCATTCTGCAAAACCGCGTAACTGACATTGGCGGCCAAAAATTGGATTTGCTCACACAAGCTCTTGGCTCAATCCCCTTATCCATTCGTCCTGAAATATACCCGCCAGAAATAAGATTGCTTTATAAAAAAGAGAACCATTTTGAAATATGAGTGCTTTTACGCTCTAGAAAATAATGTCTACAACTTTACATACTCGGTTTTTCATTTTGTTGATACGCGGTTTTGCACTTCAAACGACGATATACATAAATATGTACAAATAAAAATTTTATTTATTTGTGATTTGATTTCATTTTAAATTACTAAAATTTTAAAGGTTTCTTTAAATCGATTCGGACCTAAGTAAATGCGTTGAAGGGTTTCTATCAACTTACTAATTAAATTTATTTTAAATATTGAAGCACATCGCAGGCCTCCTCAACATTAGTTTTGAATTAAAATCTACCTAAAACTGTCTTGTTGGATATCCATAAACATGTTTTATTGAAATTAATTTTGGAAATTCAATTTTTTTTTTCAAGCTGACCATTACTACCACTGTGATATGGTGACTACCTGGTCTATTGTGGATTTCCAAGGTAAAAATCCCCGCTAATAAGGTACACTAAGTTCAATAAGGCCGCCTTCTTTGACTGCAGGTTCGGGCTGATCTTCTCAACTGGCCTCAGTGCCAGTATTTGTTCAAGGCATTGGTTACTAGGCCATCACGGTTATTCTTACAGAATTTCGCCCTGAACTTAAAACCTTCCGTGAATTGCCTAACTAACTATCTGATGGAATTTTGAGGAGCTTTCATTCTCCGTCAACATCTTATGCCTTTTACATCTACGTATTTCGGTTTCCCTATATTAGATAGCAAGTTTTGGTCAGACACTATGAGAAAAACGGCCCATTTTGGGAACCAACTTTCAGGCATTTTTGTGTTTAAATTTCTTCCAACAATGTTCGTCTATACACATATACATACATATCTACACTTTAGTATGTCTAGCTAAACCCTTTGCAGCACAAGTGTGCATATGTGCTTAAGTGTTACAGTCAAGAGAATGCGCATGTTCTTAATTCCCATTTCTCTGTTATCACAAGCAGTATGTCTGACATTTGCCAGCATATTTACAAAACACAGTTTTCCTTTGGGACGGTATACAGCGAGATGACTAAACTTACATGCATACATACATACATATGTGCGTATCCATTCATAAGTACCATATCCGCGCATGTGGATTATCGTTTCCGCGTATCCTCAGCATACAAACAATCACATGGTATGTATTATTGTTTGTTGCTTCCATTTCTGCGCTATTCTCGAACAAGTTTCCAGACAGTGAGTCAGGCCAATATTAATTCGCAATTCTTTCAAGCGATTCACAGTAATAGCTGAAAAATCATACCATTGGGAAATTATATGAAAAGGACTCATGCTGTTATCTGTATGCACAGAAGGAAAATATCTGCAATATATACAGTGGTGGCCACATTAGGTCACAAAGAAGTTGTGCTTTACAAATTTTTACCATTTATTTTTTCTTTATTTATTTTAAAAATTTTTTTTATTTTTAACGGATTCGCGTTAATTTTTGAGAATTCTTTTCGCTGGCGATGTTGCCTATTTTCTCTCTTTTTCTTAAAGCCCAACACAAGTATTCGTTATAAATAGGCGTAGCCCCAAAACGGGCTCTTAGACTAAGGGAACAAAAATTGTGGAAGCAGACCAAATACTTCTCATCTCATCTTTCTCATCTTTAAGTTCCGCTGTTCGAACCCCAGCTAGCGAGAATATTCTCTTTCTCTTCGTAGGATATGCCCGAACATCCCGAAGTCATTCTATTTTTTAGCAGGGTATATATGTATGTACGTATACATATCTTTATGTATAGGTTATTTTATTGTATTTCTTTTATACTTACATATCTACTTCAATTTCTTTATCCTTTTTATAATACTTAATTTTTACAATCACCAATTTTCCAAGAAATCGCTCATTATGGTGTGTGTTTATTGTTTTGATTATTATTTCGATTGTTAAACACAAGAGTTAATGTGAATTTAATGTATCCCTGGTGGCGTTGAAAGTACACAACGCATTTACACATGTTTACATAAACGAATGTCGCCTCAATCGTTATGTCCACACATTCATTCATATTTGAAGAATTTTTTATTATTTTAACACGCGCGGTCCTGAAATGTGCTTTAAAATGAAATTGTGTAATAAAAGTAATAAAAAAAAGTAATATGTTGCCCATTTTTCTGTTACTGTACATACATATGGGTCATTCCATACAATATTTACGCCTCAATATTTTTTTTTTTTTGGGTGAAATATATTTTTTTACATTCTTTATCGAAAAAAGAAGACACCTATTTTTTTTATTTCGTCATTATATTCGAAAACCGGAAAAAAAAATTCCCGAAATTTTGAACTCACGGAGAAGTATCTTTTTTAAGATTTTTTTCGAGATTTTTGAATATCATGGCGAAATAAAAAATAGGTGCCTTTCTTCTTTTTCCGAGGAAGAATGTAAAAATATATATTTCACCCAAAAACAAATATTGAGGTGTAAATATTGTATCGAATGACCCATATGTATATTTTTTCATTTACGAATACACACATACATACGTACATATACATATGTATATGAATTAAATAATCATATGCAGCCATGCCTTCGGTTCATAACACATGAAGCGGTAAGGTAGCTTCGATGGAAATAGTCAAAAAATATTGGACCCGCGGTATTCGAAGTAAATAAAGTTTAATACGAGTATATCTATTTATTACCTAAAAAAGAGTTACCCTCTGCTAAAATGAGCTTGCCTTCAGAGAATAAAAAACAACTGTTCTTCTTTCCTTCCTTTTGTAATAATATATAGGTAATTGAAAAATTTTAAATATGTTTACATAATTTATTAGAATTGGTAACAAAAAATAGTTTTTAAATTTCCAATTCATAATACCATTTTTTTTACAAAAATATATACCAATTACACTGTGCGACAGCCGAAACCAGCCCGGACTTCTTTAACATTTTCTGAAAGTGTACCCAATCAGTAGTAAAACACTCGACGGATTTGCAACAGTTAGCTAGTATTTTTATTTATGGCCTACATGTCTCGGCTTAAGTAGTTTTCAAAAAAGTGGAAAAAATTGTTAAAATAAATGTCTGAGCATAATTAAGGGTTAAGATATATATGGTAAATTTCACGGTAAAGATTTTTGTAGAACATTTTAATCCATTAGCTCCCGCCTAAAAGGGTCGTTTTGATCCTTATTTCAAGCAACCCCGCAAAAAGCAAATTTTTAAGTTCTTTTGAGGATTGATTGGTGTGTTCTAGAAAATTTTTCTTCGGAAAATTTTACTAGGAGTCTTCTCAAGTAAAAACTATAAAACATTAAAACAAAAAAAAATATTTTTTTTTTGTTGATTTTTTATTCTAATTTTTTAGAGAGGTTTACGTCGGTGGCATGAATTTTTTGCCTGAGAAGGCCCCTAGTAAAATGTTTCGAAGAATAATTTTTTTTGTTGATTTTTTATTCTAATTTTTTAGAGAGGTTTACGTCGGTGGCATGAATTTTTTGCCTGAGGAGGCCCCTAGTAAAATGTTTCGAAGAATAATTTTCTAGAATATATCACTCCTCTAATGACCTTACAAATTTGCGTTGTGCGGGGTTTCTTGAAGTTAGGGTCAAAACGACCCTTTCGTGCGGGAGCCAATGGGTTAAAATTTTCTATGAAAATATTTAGTTGGCCGTAAAATAAAAAACGAGCTCACTTTTGCAAATCCATCGAGCGTTTTATTAATGGATATGTTTACTCAGAAAATGTTGGCAAAGTCCGGGCTGGTTTGAATTGTCAGAAAATTGTCTTCACACACCCAAATATATGAAAAATAAGATTGTTAAAAAGCTTCTTATCTTTTATAAAAATATCATATTAAAAATTTTGCATAATTTTTTATTTTATTATGAAAAGCACTAAAAATCCGTACAAGATTTTTAGAATTTCCTGAAAATTTAAGTATACTCAAAATGCTTAACTGAACTGTTTCCTACTTCAGTACAACAACTGTTTCTTTTTATCGTAAGTACTTGTCCACACCCTAACTTTTTCCATCTCTGGCCAATCTATAATCCTTAGCTCATCCCCAATATTAAGGCACTTGTAAGCTGGTTCAGATGTTTTGATTGGTTCCCAAACAAGTGTTGCCATTTCAGGTAGTTCTTTATTATTTGGATTACCAGTTGCAGCAAAATTGGTCCAAATACCAATCATTCGCTGAATTGTGCGATAATCCGGACTGTCTTTTGGCAAACGATGAGCCATGGCATGCGAGAAAAGATAAGCGAGATCATCGCCATGGGATGCGCCCTTAACACCACGTCCCAGTCGCCATAAACGATATGGATATGGCAATACTTCAGAGTCGTAGTCAAAGCGATATAGGAAGGTGGATGCGG
>NW_023458555.1:24150590-24157969 GCF_013731165.1 Rhagoletis pomonella | reverse complement strand
AAAATAAAATAAAATAAAATAAAATAAAATAAAATAAAATAAAATAAAATGAAATGAAATAATAAAAAAGAAATAACAACTTTATTGGTAGAAGTTATCTATCTTCTACACATATATATAACACGCGAAGGGATTTTTTGTCCAGGATAAAAGATCTGTAGGGTTCGCCCGATTTTCAAAAATGAAATCTCAAATTAAAGCACATAGTCTGCAGATGTGCAAGCTGGTTTTAGTTTTTCGAAAAAAGTTGCCAGCTGTTGAAAAATTTAATTCAAATGCCGCCAAATCCGCACCGTTCGTTTGATTTTCCAAAATGAGGCACAAAACTAAAAGCCGTAGACTGTAGATATGCAACAAGGTTTTACTTTTTTGAAAAGAGTTGACCCCTTTTAAAAAATTATATTTAAATTATTAAAAAAAATAATAAATCAATTATTACAAACTTTGTACGAATTGAAATGGTTTTGAAAAGCTTTGTTTATTAGCTGAACTATAGGAGGGTTACCACCAGCTTAAAAAATCATATTGGGTAAGAGAAATATGTATCACAATATGGGTGCCAAACGAAAGGGGTTTCAGAAAGTAGTAGTTTGAAAATGTTTTGAAAAGGGTTGCCACCAGATTGAAATGTCGAATTCGGTTTAAACACAAGTTATACGAAATATCAAACGAAGGAATGTTAAGAAATCTTTAGCTTGAACGCTACGAATATATTTGAGGTGTTGGAAGAGGGCCACCTCCTGTTTAAAAAGTTAAATTCAAATTATTTTATAAGTGAAATTAATTATTAAAGTATGAGTATTAATCGAAGGGGGTTTTTATTTCTGAACTGCATTTAGCAGGGTTGCCACATGTTTGAAAATTAAAATTCCACCTAATTCATGAGTTAATTAAAATATGTATCGCAGTGGTCGGCGAAGGAGAGTTAACAATGATTAAACTTGAAAATACTTTTGAAGAGGGCTGCCACCTGTTTGAAAGGTCTAGCTTAATTAACTAATTCAAAAAGTATATGAAATATAAAAATACCGGAATCAGAATTTAACAGAAAACCCATAATTTGATTAAGTAGGTTTGGCGGTTAATTAATTTATGCTGGCATTATCTTGTGCACATGAGGCCAGTAAATCGGGTATGGCTAAGCCGGTTTCCGTCTTCAATCTAAGCAATTTGGTGCGAATTTTTACTGGGTTTTAATATCCCTATGCACACGTGCGATGGGTTGATAAAATTCCCAGTTATGTATTATTAATAATAATATTAATTTTTTTATATTAGGTCTTTTTTACAAACACCAAACAAAATAAAATAGGCCATTGGATCAGTTTTTTGTAGGTTAACAATTAATGATTAAAATTAATTAATCTTAAAGATGATTAAGATTAATTAATTATAATCGTTAATCATGATTAATAGTTTAATCGTAAGTTCTAAATCGTCAATCCGATTAACATTTTGCCAACACTGGTTTTTCACTATTTATCGATTTGATTTCAATACCCTAAAGGACCCTTCAACACTTAGCACTTCCGATGGGGAAAATAAATCCAGAAACTTTAAATCTATCTTTTGAACTCGTCGGCATCAGGTGAGTGCAAAGACCATCACGTAACATATTTTAAAATAAGTTTAACTCTAAGCGGCTATACTCTTACGACTTAGTTAAAATTTTCGAATCGCATAGTAACTCCGCGGCATTCATAACATACGTTACCACTTTGAACTTCTAATATATTATATAACCGTTTACCTAAAAGTGGCATAAAATGGGAATCTACTTCCATTTAAAATAGTATACCTTCATCTTACTTACATCTAAAAATCCCTCAGTAGACAATTTATCATTTTCGTTATGTATATTTTTTAGCTTTCGAGCATTTATCGCGATATCTTCTTCTTCGTCTACAACTTCAAACGGTACAAAGCTGGCACAGGTTTCTAGCTTCTTAATTGAATCGGGCTGCGCTTTTATAACTGGAAGCATATAAAAATCAGTTATCTTATTGTATATTTTTAACTGAGAGATCTCTCTAAACCAATTGAGAGAGTAAACTTTACTTACATGGCAGCATTAGCAAACCCTCAGCCGAAGTGTTACCTGCCATGATAGGTATTGTATTACTCCAAGCTGTCTTCATAAGCTCACGCGGAAGTTTTGGAATCACACAATCTGGTGTTTCATATGCCTCCAAAACTGGTGTAAAAGCAAACAAAACTTGGCGCTTCAACTCCACAATAGTCAACACCTTCGTTTCCAAAATAGCCAGATCGGTTGCTTTGTATTTCATAAGATATTCCAGCACACTCTTCTCATCATCATCACCCTTGTAGCCGGCTAATTTTGCCAGCGGATATGCATATCTCTCACTTCCACTGTTCGCCCATTCTGACATAGCGGTGCCAGACATCAAAATAGCACGATGAAATAGCCCTTTGGTCTGCTCGGTGATACACATATAATGTGTTGAAGCGCCACCAGCACTCTCACCGAAAACAGTTATACAATTTGTATCACCACCAAAGTTAGCAATGTTACTCTTTACCCATCGAAGAGCTAAAACCTGATCCTTTAAGCCAGCATTGCCAGGCACATTCAGTTCCGGTGAATTTAAGGAGAGAAAGCCTGTGAGTGAAGAGATTGTGGGTAGAGATATACATAGTATGAAATATCTTACAGCTTAATTAATAGCACGAACCGAAAACACCCAGGCGATACTGTATGGTAACTAAAATAACATCCTTTTCCATAAAATAGTCAGGACCGCACCAATCTCGATTGGCTTCGCCAACAGCAAACGCTCCACCATGTATCCAAACCATAACTGGACGTGGTTTATCGGATGACAACTACACACATGTTGCCGAATAAAGATTTAGAATTATAAATTTGTATTTCATAAAACTGGAATGCTACATATATATCGGTATTGTTACTCACATCTCTAGTGTACACATTCAAGTACAGACAATCCTCTGATCCCTCCGCATTATTTGTCATCAAATGCAATTGCACCGCTCTGTCCTTGGGACCAAGGCAATCGAGTACACCATTCCAGGGCTCTGGCCGCTGTGGTGCCTTGAAACGTAGCTCACCCACAGGTGGTTTTGCGAAAGGTATACCCTCAAAACTATAATAGGGCACATCGTAGAGGGTTCTCCGCTTTATGCCTTTCACTTGACCATACTCGGTGTTGACGATGACCGTCTCGTTTGTAGAGAGCCGGTACTGAGTGAATTTATGTTCAAGTACGCTGCAAAAGCAATAAATTTTCAAAGTTGTATTCCATAAAATTTTTCATGGCTTGATCACAAGAAAATAAGCCAATAAGCAGGTAAATATGGGGTGCAGGCAAATATATCGAAAATAAATAAGTGTTGTTGGCAGCGATAGCTTTCGCTGAGGTTTAGAGTGTACCTCGTGCTCTGAAAAATCCAAATAGCATTCGGGAAACCTCAAGTTGAAAGCCTCACTGTATCTGCTATCAGTTATAGCAGTCAAATACATACATATGCATACCTTGGTTACCCCGGGCCAGTAGCGAAAGTTAAATTAAAGACAAAAAGCCCGTGAAAAGTTGTCTAGTATAAATATAAAAGTGTGCAGCACTAAACTTTATAGAAAATCACAATTTCAATGTAGATATAATCGCGTATGTGCATATATATTTATAAGTGACATATTCGTTCTTTAGTAGTTATTTTTAAAAGCTCAGGTATCTACCGCCGGGCGTATGCCCATGATTTCACTTGATCTGCCGTTGACCCATTGCCCATAACTGCTTTAGAGAAAATTGCATACATTACTGAATACGATTGGACCTGCTTTTGGAAAGAATTGACATTCCGCAAACCCAGTTGGAATTACTGAGTCCTAGAATTTTTGCAAAAGATACTTAAGATTAACCTTAAATGATAAACATAATAGATATGGGACCACGAAATTCTTGAACCTGGTTAGTACTTTTGACTCAAAAGGGGTATTAAGTATAATGCTTGGTTTCTTAAACTGAGGTACTGACTTAACTCGGCCATTGAAAATGGGTGCAGTCTTCACTATTCCCTTACAAAATAAGCGTAGGGATTTCTAGCTGTCGGCTGATGTAGCGGAGTTACTAGAGGTGGATACAACCTCAGAATTCGATCCGTAGTCCGAAGAACATATGTATACAAAAAAATGGGCGCCCTCACCAGGCAATGGCAAGCCACCAAGAGAATTTATGCATTGAAAGAGCTTCTCCTAAAAAAAACATTTACCGCTCCTAGTATTGCAATGATCAGTACAGGAAAGTCAAGTTTGGCCCTTTGAGAAATGCCACTTAATCCCACCTAATCGTGTTTGCATAAAACCTTGCAAAACGTACCTTGTAGGCGCTTCAAAATGATTGCACCCGCGTGAACTCAGGTGAATATCTTCTCAGAAAGCCAAATGGCAATTCAGGCAATTCTCTCCTACCTCTGTTAGATATCAACTGGTGGATAACCGTTGGAGAGAGCTGGCCTCGATTTCTGATCAATACGAAATTACTCTAATATTCATGCCGGACATAGCGACATTCAGGCAAACGAGACCGCCGACCAACTAGCAAGGTGCGGCTCTGCATTGAATGTGTCACACGCGGTGAATAGGGAACATGTCGAAAGGATTGGCTTAGCCTTCAATAGCTTCTGTCACAGCTGCGAGGACCCGCACTCAAAGGAGATGACAATAAGCAAACCATTTCCGCATGATGGCTATAGAAGTCACGAGTTGTGGAATCATAGTGGCAAAACTTGCTTATTGTCAGTCACCAGGTGGCAATCTGGATTTTAACAGAAATGTTCACCAACATGGCTGCAGTCTTCTCTAAATAGTTACACAGACATATACGACTACCATTTTCATTGTGATGGGTCCAACCAAATTAAAAACGAAATACACGCCAACGTCTGGTTTGGAAGGGTCAATTCCGAAATTTTCCCTTGATCATAAATTAAGGATGATCTATTTGATTAAAAAAAAACAACTTATATTTCGCTTGCAAACTTAACACATTTATTCTGACCACAACCGCAGTTATGGTTTTTCTTTAAAAGGCCCTTATTTCGCGTTAAGACAAACTAGTTTTTAATAAGGTTAGCAGGAATTTTTGTTATTTCTATTAAATGAGTAACCCATTTAGTTTAATAAAAGAATCGATGTTTCGTTCCACTGGTCGGTCTGATTGAATAGCAGGTTGCAGAGCAATATTTTCATAGTCTAAATAAAATCTGTTTTGCGTTTCCATTGAAAACAATAAGAAAATTTTTTAAAAATATCTCCTTTACCTTTTTCTGAGATATGCTTTCAGCGAGAACTACTCATTGAAATGATCTTTCATATTTTAAAGATCATACTTCAAAAACCATTGCTTTTTTGCGACTGCAAAACCAATAGCCTACCTGAGCTATTTTTCTTTTTTTTCGCATTTATTTCCAATGTTTTATAACTCAGATGTGTATGTGCATAAATACTATATGTCGCAGAAGCCGTAACCGGTATATACATATGCACAATATATACATACAAAACTCAGAGATACTAGATCTTTTGTTGCTTTTTCAAAAGCACATACATAAGTACTCGTGCACAAGTATGTTCACGTGCCATATATGTACATACATATGTACATTTGAAATGTGTTCATACATCTGTACGACATATGTACATAAGTATGTATTATTCATAATCATTTTCATAACTGGCTCTTATCTTTCAAACACAATTAAAGTCTTTTAAACGGTTTAAAATTCTATTTTTAAATTATTATTACGTTATGTTAGTAGGTACCAATTAACTGGTTAGAATTAATCTACAGCAGACCGTATCACAATCAAGGTCAAACTTTTTCAATCGATTTTGAAAACTCACTCTTTGGGTATTTCCACAACCATTGCCTATGATAAAGGAACATCGTGTTGAAAACACGTATGTAGACCTCAACGTGTACATCAGGGTGGTGCTTAAAAATCAAATGAACGATTTTTTTCAGTCTTGCCCCTTCAATTGGTAACACCATTGTCATACACATCACATACAAATTTTACTCCCAATTGGAGACGGTTTAGGCGCGTTGCACAGGGCGCGGAGTTCAGATTCCTCTATGGAGAATCAAAAAATTAAGATTTTTTTTTTCATTTAATCCAATAACCATTTAATCCCAAAATCGATACTACAATGGTCAACGATATCATATATAGCTTTTGGTCCCCATTGGAGTCGATTAAGGCGTGTCGCAAAGTGTTCTTAAATTTATGCTGGTGTCAAAAGTTTATCGATTTATATCGAAACTCAAGGTTATAGATATTTATTGAAAACTATCGAAATTAGTCGAGTTATCGTATTTTGTATCAGATTTGAACGTGTCTGAAATTCACTGAATTATCGTATAATAAGAAAAAATTGTGGAAATTTATTGCCAAACTGGAATGTATCGGGTAAATTCCAAGCCCTGCCAAAGTCCTCCGAAGACCCTCAAAGCTATATGTAAATTGTAATCGCGTTGAAGTACCAAAGCAGGAGTTTTTCCTGTAAGTAATTATGCGCCTTATAAGCTAAACGACGTGCTAAATGAGAAAACTTCTCCAATTATTAAATCGTAAATTGACAAAATTAAAAGGCCTTGAAGAAAAGTCAAATAAAATAGTCGGCTTGAGAAAATTAGTTTTTGCAAATATCACAGATTGGCGATCTATTTGCATTTTGTCGACGAATTTAAACCAATGAAGCCATTTTGAGATTTACATTTTTTTCTTTGCTTTTTATGCATTTTTTACAGCATTTAATAAATTCATATCGTTTTCAAAACTCACTTCAAGTGCCAACGTAACCTGTCAATAATACCGAGGTTAGACTGCATTTTTGCCTACAAAAAATTTTAATTAAATTCAATTATATGTACACTCGATAAATATTTGCACCGAAACATCAAAACACTGTACTGCGCGAATTGATCACCACAACTGAAATTAGTAGGCGCCGTGTTTCTATTTCATAGTCAACAGTTAAGATCGCAATACTCAATGTTTGCATATATGCAAATGCATGCACATTCCCTGCAGGGGAATCGCCAAAAACGAACCAGTCTGATAGTAACTAGATCCTCAACAGTTCAAAATTAGCGAAATGTGGACCTTAAAAAAAAATTTTTTTTTCACTTTTTTCATTAGAAATCTGTATCTAAGGTGACGAATTTAGAGCTAGTTCGGAACTATAGGAAAAGGAAGCAGCGGGCGGCAATTGACACTTCTTAGGACATCGCCATGTTCAATTCGTCAGTTTTTTGAATGCAAAAGAGATTCATCGCGAACCAGTACTGGGTCTAAATGTACTAGAGGCTCACCAGTTCGGAACTAGAGATTTT
>NW_023458555.1:24126059-24150490 GCF_013731165.1 Rhagoletis pomonella | reverse complement strand
AAATAAAATAAAATAAAATAAAATAAAATAAAATAAAATAAAATAAATTTTAAATCGTCAATCCGATTAACATTTTGCCAACACTGGCTCTTCACTATTTATCGATTTGATTTCAATACCCTAAAGGACCCTTCAATACTTAGCATTTCCGCTGGAGAAAATAAATCCAGAAACTTGAAATCTATCTTTTGAACTCGTCGGCATCAGGTGAGTGCAAAGACCATCGCGTAATATATTTTAATATACGTTTAATTCTCAACGGCTATACTGTTACGACTTAGTTAAAACTTTCGAATCGCACCGTAACTGTGCGACATTCATAACACACATTACCACTTTGAACTTGTAATCTATTATATAATCGTTTCCCTAAAAGTGGTATAAAATGGGAATCTACTTCCTTGCTAATCCATTAAAATAGTATACCTTCATCATACTTACATCTAAAAATCCCTCAGTAGACAATTTATCATTTTCGTTATGTATATTTTTTAGCTTTCGAGCATTTATCGCGATATCTTCTTCTTCGTCTACAACTTCAAACGGTACAAAGCTGACACAGGTTTCGAGTAACTTAATTGAATCAGGCTGCGCTTTTATAACTGAAAGCATATATAAATCAGTTATCTTATTGTCTATTTTTAACTGAGAGATCTCTCTAAACCAATTGAGAGAGTAAACTTTACTTACATGGCAGCATTAGCAAACCCTCAGCCGAAGTGTTACCCGCCATGATAGGTATTGTATTACTCCAAGCTGTCTTCATGAGCTCACGCGGAAGTTTTGGAATCACACAATCTGATGTTTCATATGCCTCCAAAACTGGTGTGAAAGCAAATAAAACTTGACGCTTCAACTCCACAATAGTCAACACCTTCGTTTCCAAGATAGCCAGATCGGTTGCTTTGTATTTCATAAGATATTCCAGCACACTCTTCTCGTCATCATCACCCTTGTAGCCGGCTAATTTTGCCAGCGGATATGCATATCTCTCATTTCCACTGTTCGCCCATTCTGATATAGCGGTGCCAGACATCAAAATAGCACGATGAAATAGCCCTTTGGTCTGCTCGGTGATACACATATAATGTGTTGAAGCGCCACCAGCACTCTCACCGAAAACAGTTATACAGTTTGTATCACCACCAAAGTTAGCAATGTTACTCTTTACCCAACGAAGAGCTAATACCTGATCCTTTAAGCCAGCATTGCCAGGCACATTCAGTTCCGGTGAATTTAAGGAGAGAAAGCCTGTGAGTAAAGAAATTGTGGGTAGAGATATACATAGTATGATAAGTTAATTAATAGCACGAACCGAAAACACCCAGGCGATATTGTATGGTAACTAAAATAACATCCTTTTCCATGAAATAGTCAGGACCGAACCAATCTCGATTGGCTTCGCCAACAGCAAACGCACCACCATGTATCCATACCATAACTGGACGTGGTTTATCGGATGACAACTACACACATGTTGAAGAATAAAGATTTAGAATTACAAACTTGTATTTCATACTCACATCTCTAGTGTACACATTCAAGTATAGACAATCCTCTGATCCCTCCGCATTATTTGTCATCAAATGCAATTGCACCGCTCTGTCCTTGGGACCAAGGCAATCGAGTACACCATTCCATGGCTCTGGCCGCTGTGGTGCTTTGAAACGTAGCTCACCCACAGGTGGTTTTGCGAAAGGTATACCCTCGAAACTATAATAGGGCACATCGTAGAGGGTTCTCCGCTTTATGCCTTTCACTTGACCATACTCGGTGTTGACGATGACTGTCTCGTTTGTAGAGAGCCTGTACTGAGTGAATTTATGTTCAAGTACGCTGCAAGAGCAATAAATTTTCAAAGTTTTATTCCATAAAATTTTTTACGGCTTGATCACAAGAAAATAATGTGAATTTGGGGTGCAAGCAAATATATCGAAAATAAATAAGTGTGGTTGACAGCGACAGCTTTCAGCGCAGGAGCGCTGAGGTTTAGGGTGTACCTCGTGCTCTGAAAAATCCAAATGGCAATCGGGAAACCTCAAGTTGAAAGACTCACTGTATCTGCTATCAGTTATAGCAGTCAAATGCATACATACGCATTAGGCTGGGTCGATTTTGTATGGGGGAAAATCAAAGCCATTTGACCGCATTGTAATAGTAATATTATGATGTCTTAGGTCTCATACAATTGTTATTGGCCACGAAAGATTAATTTAAAACCTATCTTTAGCCCGCGCAATTGCATCAAAGTGTATGAAATTTGAAAATGAAACTTTGGCTTGTAATATCTATGGAATGCGTTATTGTTATAAACAAGACGATATATCAAATTAAGGGCTATTAAATTTAGTACCTCACGTTCTTTTATCATTTTTCAATAAGTCTACACGTTTTTAAGATATTAAGATAAAACTTGCAAAAACTATAATTTTCCCTTATGAATTTTCAATTCTTCATTACTTCAGCAACCAAGTGAAAAATACAAAAAAGTGAGACGAGATTTATTTCAAACCTTTTAATGTTTTCGGATGTTTATATAATATTAAAATGACCATGGACTTGGCCACGCCGAGTTTTCAAAATCGTGGTGAATGAATGTATTGTCAAAGATTAGGAATCGTTCGACAAGTTAATAGTAGTTTCAAATATATAAGTATTTACATACATTACAATTAGGGTGATAAACTCATATTTTAAGTCCATTTTTGCAGTCTTGAAAACTGGTGCGGAATGGTTTCATTAGTCGCCGCAGAAGCACATTTTTCGCGGTTTCTAAATTTGCCGTTATATGATAGTAGGGGACGTGCAATAAGTGTTTAGATATACATAAATATTTTAGTTAATTCCATTATGTAAAAAAGTGTCTGTAGGTAAATGCAATAGTCTTTAACATATCCTGGGAAATCCTTTTGAGGACTCTCCAACTGGACGATATTGCTTTGCATTCAGCTTGAACGAAAAAAGTTACTCGCTGGCACAGTTATCTGTAATCCGGTTCTTTTATTTAAAGGTTATTTATACAATTGAAGAGACATTTTTTTAGAAAAAAACTGGAAATCCACTTAAGTTTTTCGATATAACTTTGGTAAATTAATTAACAAATTGGAGGCGAGATTTAATGTTACTTATTTTTGATAATAATATGACTAAAATAGTTCAGATTATAAACAAATTATTTTAAAATAAAAAAAATCTTGAACAAAATTTTTTATCATTTTCTTATATTTGCAATTTTTATATTGTATGCCTAAACATAAGTAAACCAATTAGTGTGTCTAGAAGTTGTGCCTGTTCAGTGTTTCCATACTAATTTGCATAAACAAAATTTTTCCGCGATGATGGAAAATAATGGCTATTCTATTAGAGTTACCGAAATTGTTCCTAAATTTGCAAAAGTTCGCAAACTATAGCTAATATTATAAAAAGATTAGAATATTTGGAACTAGCGATCTAAATGTACGCCAGCTATATTAATGTTGTTCTTTACATCTTTTGACTATAGGCCAGTGCAATTATCAAGAGAACAATTAAAATTTTCTTGAAAATAGATGAGTTTGAGATTAACGATAAGATAAAGGGCTGCGCGAAATGATACTTGACTTTATCTTTTGCGTTAAAGGATTCATTATCTAATAATATGCACCAAAATTTTTGGCTAAACCCAGAATTTTTAACAAGAATTGGTCTTATTCGACTAGCGTGCTGTGGGTCACTTGGCGGTCGATGCGCGGGCTCTTACAATTAAAATGAAAGACTAATATTTTGCAGGCTTGTTGTTGACTTCATGAGACAATATATTTTCACTATTACCAAGGGATTTGAGAAAAATTTGATTTTCGACCCGCCCTAATAAGCATACCTTGGTTACCCCGGGCCAGTAGCGAAAGTTAAATTAAAGACAAAAAGCCCGTGAAAAGTTGTCTAGTATAAATATAAAAGTGTGCAGCACTAAACTTTATAGAAAATCACAATTTCAATGTAGATATAATCGCGTATGTGCATATATATTTATAAGTGACATATTCGTTCTTTAGTAGTTATTTTGAAAAGCTCAGGTATCTACCGCCGGGCGTATGCCCATGATTTCACTTGATCTGCCGTTGACCCATTGACCATAACTGCATTAGAGAAAATTGCATACATTACTGAATACGATTGGACCTGCTTTTGGAAAGAATTGACATTCCGCAAACCCAGTTGGAATTACTGAGTCCTAGAATTTTTGCGAAAGATACTTAAGATTAACCTTAAATGATAAACATAATAGATATGGGACCACGAAATTCTTGAACCTGGATAGTACTTTTGACTCAAAAGGGGTATTAAGTATAATGCTTGGTTTCTTAAACTGAGGTACTGACTTAACTCGGCCATTGAAAATGGGTGCAGTCTTCACTATTCCCTTACAAAATAAGCGTAGGGATTTCTAG
Organism: Rhagoletis pomonella; assembly: GCF_013731165.1. Taxonomy (NCBI): domain Eukaryota; kingdom Metazoa; phylum Arthropoda; class Insecta; order Diptera; family Tephritidae; genus Rhagoletis; species Rhagoletis pomonella. The sequence goes on along the minus strand of NW_023458555.1, from coordinate 24,146,060 downwards.
CTGTCGGCTGATGTAGCGGAGTTACTAGAGGTGCATACAACCTCAGAATTCGATCCGTAGTCCGAAGAACATATGTATACAAAAAAATGGGCGCCCTCACCAGGCAATGACAAGCCACCAAGAGAATTTATGCATTGAAAGAGCTTATCCTAAAAAAAAAAACATTTACCGCTCCTAGTATTGCAACGATCAGTACAGGGAGTCAAGTTTGGCCCTTTGAGAAATGCCACTTAATTCCACCTAATCGTGTTTGCATAAAACCTCACAAAACGTACCTTGTAGGCGCTTTAAAATGATTGCGCCCGCGTGAACTCAGGTGAATATCTTCTCAGAAAGCCAAATGGTAATTCAGGCAATTCCCTTCTACCTCTGTTAGATATCAACTGGTGGATAACCGTTGGAGAGAGCTGGCCTCGATTTCTGATCAATACGAAATTACTCTAATATTCATGCCGGACATAGCGACATTCAGGCAAACGAGACCGCCGACCAACTAGCAAGGTGCGGCTCTGCATAGAATGTGTCACACGCGGTGAATAGGGAACATGTCGAAAGGATTGGCTTAGCCTTCAATAGCTTCTGTCACAGCTGCGAGGACCCGCACTCAAAGGAGATGACAATAAGCAAACCATTTCCGCATAATGGCTATAGAAGTCACGAGTTGTGGAATCATAGTGGCAAAACTTGCTTATTGTCAGTCACCAGGTGGCAATCTGGATTTTAACAGAAATGTTCACCAACATGGCTGCAGTCTTCTCTAAATAGTAACACAGACATATACGACTACCATTTTCATTGTGATGGGTCCAACCAAATTTAAAACGAAATACACGCCAACGTCTGGTTTGAAAGGGTCAATTCCGAAATTTTCCCTTGATCATAAATTAAGGATGATCTATTTGATTAAAAAAAAACAACTTATATTACGCTTGCAAACTTAACACATTTATTCTGACCACAACCGCAGTTATGGTTTTTCTTTAAAAGGCTCTTATTTCGCGTTAAGACAAACTAGTTTTTAATAAGGTTAGCAGGAATTTTTGTTATTTGTATTAAATGAGTAACCCATTTAGTTTAATAAAAGAATCGATGTTTCGTTTCACTGGTCGGTCTGATTGAATAGCAGGTTGCAGAGCAATATTTTCATAGTCTAAATAAAATCTGTTTTGTGTTTCCATTGAAAACAATAAGAAAATTTTTTAAAAATATCTCCTTTACCTTTTTCTGAGATATGCTTTCAGCGAGAACTACTCATTGAAATGATCTTTCATATTTTAAAGATCATACTTCAAAGACTGATTGCTTTTTTGCGACTGCAAAACCAATAGCCTAACTGAGCTATTTTTCTTTTTTTTCGCATTTATTTACAATGTTTTATAACTCAGATTCGTATGTGCATAAATACTATGTGTCGCAGAAACCGTAACCGGTATATACATACCTATGCACAATATATACATATAAAACTCAAAGATACTAGATCTTTTGTTGCTTTTTCAAAAGCACATACATAAGTACTCGTGCACAAGTATGTTCACGTGCCATATATGTACATACATATGTACATTTGAAATGTGTTCATACATCTGTACGACATATGTACATAAGTATTTATTATTCATAATCATTTTCATAACTGGCTCTTATCTTTCAAACACAATTAAAGTCTTTTAAACGGTTTAAAATTCTATTTTGAAATTCTTATTACTTTATGTTAGTAGGTACTAATAAACTGGTTAGAATTAATCTACAGCAGACCGTATCACAAGCAAAGTCAAACTTTTTCAATCGATTTTGAAAACTCACTCTTTGGGTATTTCCACAACCATTGCCTATGATAAAGGAACATCATGTTGAAAACACATATGTAGACCTCAACGTGTACATCAGGGTGGTACTTAAAAATCAAATGAACGATTTTTTTCAGTCTTGCCCCTTCAATTGGTAACACCATTGTCATACACATCACATAAAAATTTTAGTCCCGATTGGAGAACAAAAAAATTAAAATTAATTTTTGTTTTCATCTAACACCCAAAATCGATACTGCCATGGTCATCGATATCACATATACAGTATCGGTCATATCTATAGCACGATTGGAGTCGATTAAGGCGTGTCGCAAAGGGGTCTTAAATTTATGCTGGTATCAAAAGTTTATCGATTTATATCGAAACTCAAACTTATAGATATTTATTGAAAATTATCAAAATTAGTCGAGTTATCGAATTTTGTGGAGTTGTCGGATTTGAAATTGTTGAAATTTATTCCCGAACTGGAATGTATCGGGTCAATTTCAAGCCCTGCCAAAGTCCTTCAAAGACCTTCAAATATATTAAAAATTGTAGTCACGTTTAAGTTCCAAAGCGGGAGTTCGTAAATCTATGTTAATAAAATAAAAAATACAATAAAATACAAATTTGGCTTGAGAAAATTAGTTTTTGCAAATATCACAGATTGGCGATCTATTTGCATTTTGTCGACGAATTTAAACCACTGAAGCCATTTTACAGATTAACATTTTTTTTCTTTGCTTTTTATAGCATTTAATAAATTCATATCGTTTTCAAAACTCACTTCAAGTGCCAACGTAACCTGTCAATAATACCAAGGTTAGACTGCATTTTTGCCTACAAAAAATTTTAATTAAATTCAATTATACACTCGATAAATATTTGCACCGAAACATCAAAACACTGTACTGCGCGAATTGATCACCACAACTGAAATTAGTAGGCGCCGTGTTTCTATTTCATAGTCAACAGTTAAGATCGCAATACTCAATGTTTGCTTATACGCAAATGCATGCACATTCCCTGCAGGGGAATCGCCAAAAATGAACCAGTCTGATAGTAACTAGATCCTCAACAGTTCAAAATTAGCGAAATGTGGACCTTAAAAAAAATTTTTGTTTTTCACTATTTTCATTAGAAATCTGTATCTAAGGTGACGAATTTAGAGCTAGTTCGGAACAATAGGAAAAGGAAGCAGCGGGCGGCAATTGACACTTCTAAGGACATCGCCATGTTCAATTCGTCAGTTTTTTGAATGCAAAAGAGATTCATCGCGAACCAGTATTGGGTCTAAATGTACTAGAGGCTCACCAGTTCGGAACTAGAGATTTTCCCCACAGGGTGTGTATGTACATTTATGTGTGTGTGTATGTGAAATAGCGATAAGCTACTTGAGAATAAAACAAACGAAACGATGCATCAATATAAGAGACACGCCTTTAAATGAAAGAACAAAAAATACAATAAAACCACAACAAACATTATAATCACATTAAATTCAATCAAACAATACGTATAAGTATTTATACGAACTTGAATAGATGTGCACACCGGCATAAATTGAGTACCATACACATATTAAAATATTTAAATTTATGAAATTGCATACCTACACCTAGCGAATAAGCGTGGAAATGTCGAAAATGAATGATGATAAACGCAAGTATGTGGCGATAGCATACCTATTTTGTAACATCGTTTGGGTGTTAAAATAAACAAACAAAAATAATAATTAATGAGTAAGAATAAATAACAAATTAATATATGTGCGACTATCTATTGCAGTTTAGAGATGCTTGAGCGGATGCAGTTTATTTACATCCATACATACGTATGTATGTACATTAGGGTGGTCCCAAAACAGTAAAGTCGGAATTGTAAGGCTCTCATCTCTAGGATTGTTCTATATCGAAAAAAGTATACCCTTATTTTTGTTATTCTGAATTAAGAAAATAGTTTGAGATCGCTCAAAGCGCTCTAAGTTTTCCATGTATTTGTATATGGGGAAAAACAACTTTTCGTGTAAAATGTATGGAATTCTTGAAAATCAATATTTTTCGATCGGAAAACTCTGGTTATCTTCAGGAGACTTTCAATAATAAATAATACCCAATTATTTATTTAACCATTTTTTAATACTAACGATTTTTTATTGGTCGCCCCATTGCATTTTTTTGGGGTTTTTGTGGGTTTTTGGCAGGCCTATAAATTATAGTTGCGATTAACCAAATGGTTAAATAAACAATTGAGTATTATTAATGGCAATCTCCTGCATATAAATAGAGTTTTCTTGATTTTCAAGAATTCTATATCATTTCTACGAAAAGTTGTTTTTTTCCCCATACAAAATACATGAAAAATTTTGGTCGCTTTGAGCTTTTTTCGCTTTTTTGATTTTAAAATAAAAATAGGGGTATATTTTTTTCGATATAGAACAATCCTAGGGGGTGAGATCATAAAAATTCCGACTTTACTTTTTCACCTGTATATTTGGACCACCCTAGTGTACATCTTTAGCTAATGCTAAGCTAGCTTAAAAAAGACATACATATATAATTACAACTAATAACACATAAAAAGGGACAATTATCCGGAGTCGAACTACTTTAAACTACAAAAAATTATATATTTGGCTGACCAAATTTTTGTTAAGTGCTTGGTAGAGCTTGTCAGCCTATTTGTAGTATGCCTCCGACCGGAAAATGGTATTTATTAGTAGCCTTTCTATGACAAAAACATTCCCGATCCGGAGACATTGCATGCTGAGGGGCAACCGCTATAGAAAAAAGATTGTGTGTTTATCCCATGTGCCACTGAAGTGAAACTTTTTCTTCCTATTAACCGAATAATCCAGCATGTTATATGAGTACTTTTTCTGCATAATAATATTAATGTCAGTCACTCTCAATCTTAATTTTAATCTGAATCTTAACCTCAGTCTAAATCTCTAATATTTACTTGAACACATGTAGTGCGAACTTGGAGACTGAAGAAATATAACGTTTTTATAAACAAGTATTACGCAACGAAATAAAATTTATAAAAGTAAAACTGACAAAAGGTGAATGGCTCACTCCACGACAACTTATTGCACTTGATGGTGAAGAACAGCAAGGATACATTTGCCAGAGGTTCGAAAATTTAGGAGAGGAAAATAGTGACGACAAGCATTTCGTATCTGAATACATTGTGTACGATAACGAAGATGATGTAACTCCAGTTGACTCCGATATAGAAGGAATCGAGCTATCAGAATACGACCCAGAAGGTTTTGAAGAACTTAACGATATACCGGGGAAACTATACAGCCAAAGGAGGAAAAATTTGAGCTGCTCCACCACCACAAACTGCCTGATTCCGAACCCATAACATTCTCAGGTCTGAAAATATGGACCAGTACGTGCAGAAGAATAATAAATCAGTTGTGGTTTTTTCAAGATTATATTACACTACCGAAGTAAGTCAAAGGTGTTAAGAAGAAGCCACTATTGATATTCGATTGCAACCAAAGCAAATGTGGCGTTGATAACATAGATAAATGCTTTACAGTACATTCAACCAAGCAGCCTTTGGCATTTTCTTATTTTTATTTTACAAGTATTGTCTTACTATAATATCATTGTATTCTAGTATTATTTTAAGAATTTTATTCAGAATTATATTCTTGTATTATTTAGAGAATTTTATTCGGAATAAAAATTACTTTTCATTACTTTCTGGCCCAGGTAGTCCAATGCCACCAGACTTGGAAATGTGACGGAAAACACTTTTGTTGAGGATATCACGAAATTTGAAGTCAATCCGATGTCTAGTTTCCAAATTATAACAGTTTTAAAACGCAAAACATACCCGGGTGTGTTGCTGTTGACATACAGGTTAATTACGACTTTTACTTTAAATGTAGCTTTAGTTTTAATTTTGACTTGAAATGTAAACAGGTTTCTTCAAATTAACCTGCATGCTAAAAATTTACGTATTTGAAAGCAATGACCAAAAAACACAGTTGATTAAGTCAAATCCCATTTTTAGCCGAAAATCTAGTATTTTTTAATATTAAAAGAATTTATCTGCTTTACCATTATGAGAAGCTGTTGTGCTTATTGTACCTACGTAAGCGAAGAAAATTAAAGGGATCATGTATAAATATTTTTATTGCAGTACAGCTACGATAAGAAACATGTGATAAGAATCTATGTAAATATATTTATTAGATGGTACAATAGCTCAGCAGCTTGTGAGCATGCAACGGGTGTATCTTATTGAAATGAATTTGACGATTTTGACCCACCCTACACTAGAGTAAAGTCATGTCCATAAATTACCTAAAATTTTTTGAATAAACTATGTATACCAGTGCAAGTGTGCAAAACATTTTTTTAACAAAGATATGCCCAACACAGCTCGCTATAACTGATCTAGAGTAACAAACATCTAAAAGGATTACGCAAACTTTGCTTGCTTTTAAAAGATATTGACGATAAAAATTTGGCTCTTGCATCGCTGGGGTGGTATTTGATCATTTTTATCCATTTTTCAGAAAAAAGGCACTTCATATTAGCAATTTCAACATTTAATCAGCTCTACGTATTAATAATTTTAAACTATTCCCAACATGAAGTTTGCAAAAATGTCTATACTTGTCTACTGCGGTTATAAAAAAATTTATATGGTTATTATGGTTAACTTTAAATTGTGGTTTTAAATGCTTTTGTTGTCCTCAGGAAAATTTTCACAATTTAGGTCCTATTTTTCCAACGAATTCATCTGGGGCCTTCCAGGTAATTCGTGTTACAGTTGTTGTTACTTTTCCTTGTTTTGAAGTGTTCGCAGCAAAGAGCTCAACTTTGGGCGACTATAGCTTTTCAAAACATTCTTAGAATTTTGTTACCCTAGTCCAGGACAGAGTTCTTCATATAAATATATGAATGGAAAATTACTCAGATAACTAGTAATAAAGGTCCTAAAGGTGGTAAAAGAGACTGTAAAATCATATTGTTTTCAAAACTCACGTAACTTCTCAATAATACCTACATGACCGGAGAAAATTTAATTTATTTAAATAAGCAACAAAGCAAAATATCCCAGATAACATAAAGAATTACATATGTAGATAAGTAAATATATATGTATGTACCCTTTTGCTTGATTGCAATTATTCTCTGATTAACTGTTCGCCCCGAAATATTAAATTACCGAATAACGAATAATAATCAAAGTTTTTATCACATCCGTCGAGATTGTATGTACATTTTAGTGTGTGCGTGAAGAAGCGATAAGCTACTGCAGATAACTAACAAGTAATTTTTAGCAAAAAAAAAAACCAACTTCAACTCCCATATAAAAAAAATATATATATATATATCTCATGATCCACTGATCGGATCTCAACCAGATTAGTATGGGACCACCTCTGAGACACTACCTTTCCAATTATCGAAATCGGTTGACGTGGTCCAAAGTTATGCGGTAACATACATAAAAAAAAAAAAAAAAATATTCCGACGAACTGATAACCTCCTCCTTTTTTGGAAGTCGGTTAAAAACAAGTGAGGTGATGCATTATTATCAGGGGCATATAATCAAACATAAATATCAATAACACAAAAATAAAACAAACAAAAAATAAAACATATGATTATCAATACTTTCTCCTATTGGTACTTTTAGCTATGAAGGTATTCCGTGTGAACTAAATAATATAGTTACCAAATCATGTGTTGAGAGAAATATATTTAGTTGAAATTTTCTGGGTGTGCATAAGTATGTATCCCTATGTATTTACTACTTTTTCTTAAATGCGCTGCGCTTACTAGTTGGAATTTCAAATGAGTTTCCTCAAAGTAACAGCGGCGCCTCAAAGCCTTCGATAACTTTATGGCAAAATAAAATAAATAGCAATTGGCTCGGAAAATGGCATCTTAAGAAGCTGATTCAGATTAGTAGGACAAGAACGAAACGAGAAGCAGAGAGGATAAAAATTGACTCTAATTCACAATTTGCGTGGATTTTATGTGTTTATTGTATATGTATGTATGCGCATGTATGTTATGTTCGTGCGTACGTATGTATATTTACATATATCTAACTACACAAATGAAGCATAAAATCAAGTTGCATAAAATCAACGCGCATGCAAGATAGAAACTCTTTGCTACATTATATGGATTTTTTAAAGTTTCTTTTACTTGCTTACATAACTACTATGTGTGTACCTATATTAGAGTGGTCCAAACAAATTGTTTCCCAGATAGGAATTGAGGCGCCTTCCAAAATTTTTTCCTCTTACCGAACGAGCTGCTGACAACAAATTTTACGTTTCTAAGTATGTATAAATTTAGAGAATGCTCACGAAATATTTATAGTTTACTCTGAAAGTTCTTTGTGCATATAATAATCAAAAAATTGGTTAAGCAACCTAAGAGCATTTCAAATTTAAATTAGCTAAAAAAATATTAGAAGCTTTAGTTGTCATGGCAACAGTAGCTTTTTATAAAAATCACCAATAATTTTGACAGTTTTAAAGTAAATATTAACCCACTCCGCCGGGGCTTTGATGTTTCCCATGTATTTTGCATGGAGAAAATAAGTTTTTTTTTGTAGAATTGCTATAAGATTTTTAAAGATAAATATTTTTTAATCGAGTAAAACTATTTTCGTTCAGAAAATAACATTATGATGCGCATTTAAATTATACTAATGTGTTTTACTAATCAATAATCCTATCTGTTATATACCAAACTTAGTTATTTTATGTTTTTATAACCACATCACGCACGAACAGCTCAATGGAATCAAAGGATTATCGCTTACTAAAACACACTTAGTAAAATTTTCAAGTTAAACAAGCATCAAAATGTTATTTTTTGAAGTCTTTTGAGGGGAAATAGTCTTCTTTGATTAAAAAATATTTATTTTTAACGAATTAATTCCAATTTTACGAAAAAATGTATTTTCCCCATAGAAAATACACGATAAACTACAAAGCTCCGGCGGCACGGGTAAATATTAATCAATTTCAAAATGAAAAAATAGGTTAGGTCCTTATTTTTGATATTATTCAGATCTGGAGGGTGGCTGGAGTCCAAAAAATTTTGGACCACCCTAATATGCGTACAGGATGTTTTGCACCGACTTTAAGGTTACATTCTGTGGATAATTTCACGATGAAATAAACCTAAAAATTGGCATTAAGTCGAACGCCCTAGGAATGTCAGCTATTTTTAGTTTTGTACTGCCACCCTACGTAGATGTATCTAAAAAAGACTATAGCATTGATGTAAGTAGAAGTCTTGTGCTAACGAAAATTGATTCACTTGAAAGTCAATAAAATAGTCAACTAGATGATGTTCTACGAGGTAGCACAGAAATACATATTTCTCTCTACTAAAGTAAATAGCATCAAGTCACAAAGAGTTAACGATTTGAAAGTAACTAAAATTTGTTTGTGAACTTGTTGACAAAACTTAAGGAACTCTGCAAAGCATGTTCACGTAAAAAAATTCTTCTTCTATATTGGTGCCTTATTGGCTCTCATTCCTGGGACGTTCGAGTTGGACCGCAACTTTAAGGTCTCTTTGTCATGAAATTAACTACAAATAAAAAAAAAACCCTGTATTTATAAATGAGGAGGTCCAAAACTAACGAAGTAGATCCACCGGATTAGTTTGTGAGTTGATTGAGAAAAAGTAACTACCACCAAATGGATGCATCTATGGTATATTAATGCTTTTGTGGAATCATAACAGGTTTTGATACGTAAAACTAGATTCCAGCAAAATTCCCAAAAAATTTGAATTTTTGCCTTTCGTTTAAAAACTCCCAAGTTTTTTTAAAGATATTATTAGTATTAAGGTTATTGTATTGTAAAATAATCAGGGATTAAATAATGGTAATTTTTACGTGTTTACAACTTTATTTTTTCTTTCGCGTGTATGTATGCAGCTGCATTTTCGCGTGCTTTTACTTCGTCGTTTATCTGCCAATGAACCAGTTTTATCGCAATTTTTAGTTCATATTAGGGTCGTATGTAAGTACACTCGTTCGAAATTAGGTCGATATATATGCAAATTCACGAGTTGAACACATACGCTTAGGCAAGCGTATACCTAAGTGAGTGTGACTGTTGCAGTTGCTAAGAAAGTTTCTTCAAAGTAAATACAACAGTCTTTTACGCAAATTTTTATATTTTACTATAAATACGTAAATGCATCAATGCTTGCATTTAATGCCCCGTAAAATTCAACAAACATAAATGCTAAACATAGATTTTTTTTGCGCTGTTCAAATTGCTAGGACTGCTATAAATTGCTGCAAGTACCTGCAAAATAGCCTCATAATTGATTATCTGGCGATTTTGGTCTGATGAATACATGCCAATTTTCGGCGAATAAGCCTTCTTAATATTGCATACAAGGTGCTCTGGACTATACCGCGTAAAAGACTGAACTCTGTACGAATCCAACTCTGTACAAATCAACCATTGACCAGATTTTCACAGAGTGTCAAATTCTGGAAGACACTCAATATGCAAATCAACACACACCATATTTTTGTTTATTTTAATGCTGCGTTTGATAGCACGATGCTGGCCTGTGCAGATGATATCGATATCGTAGGTCAGAAACAAAGGGACGTAACCGCAGCATTTTCCAGTTTAGAAAAATAAACTCAAGGGGTTAACCTATCGGTGAACGAGGGCAAGACAAAGTAACTTAGAAGTAGTGAAGGACTTTGTCTACCTAAGATCCATCATAAACACCTCCAACAACGTCAGCCTGGAGATCAAGCGAAGAATAACCCTTGCCAATAGTTGCTACTATGGGCTCGGTGGGCAGTTGAAAAGCAGAACGTCTCTTTAAACGAACAAAAATCACGCTCTACAAATCGCACATCATGCCCGTCCTTTTATACGGCGCAGAAACTTGGACGATGTCGAACAAAGATGAGAAGGCTTTGGGGGCTTTCGAGAGAACTATTCTACACAAGATCTACGGCCCTGTTTTCGTGGACGAAGGGTATTGGAGAAGATAGAAAGACGAACTGTATGAGCTTTTCAAGGACATATACGTAGTTAAGCGCATAAAAATACAGCGATTGCTTGGACATATTGTGCGCATGGATGACAATGCTCCGGTGAAAATATCCTTCGACTCCGCACCCATGGGTGGACAACGAAAGAAAGTGCGCCCACGAACACAATGGATGGACCAAGTGCAGAAAAACCTGTCCGCAATCGGGATGAACAACTGGCGCAAATCTGCAAAGGAGAAAGGCAACTAGCGCGGCTTTTTGTTCTCGGCACAAACCGACAAAAGGTTGTAGTGCCAAATGAGAAGAAGAAGAATTGCCAAGCATTTTCCTATAGATGTGGTAAATTACCCTGAGGAAAATTAAACAATCTCAAAAAGTTTCTGAGATTATACGGCTATTGGGGTTGACTTTAAAACCGAAATGGCATTATGCGACGAAGTTTTGACTTTACCATAAGTACTCTGAATTCCTTTGATTTCAAAAATTAAACTCTTTTATTAATATTACCTATTTTACGAAGACTATTCAAATTTTTGTATGCATTGTATTAGTTTATGCATATATGTTGGTAAAAATATATGTATGTAAGTATATAAGCATGCACACATTTCAAAATCTCCATCATCATTAAAATTCCTCTTAAAGCTGAACCAGCTGGACATTTTGGTAGCAGGATGGCCTGCCAGTTATCCATTGTCGTATGTACCCCTATTTACATGTGTACATACATACATATATGTATGTCTATATAACATATGCAATAACATTATGTACTAGGAAGTGCACATTATTCCAGGCATTAATCATCACCCCTTTTATGCATTACTCTCGGTGTTTATGTATACAGCTGTGCATTCACTTTCACTTAAAGGCTTTCAGCAATTTGCATTATCATTTGTGTAATTACTGTCACAATGTTTTACTGCTTTCTAAAAATTAATAATAACTGAATATGCATGTGCATTTCTGTGTTAGGAATAATTTTCGAAAAATCCAATTTCATTTGATTATAGAGAAACTGGTTTTTTTTAGACGAAACTAGTATTTAAAGTCTACACTCAAAGGCTTGCGATCTTTTCTTGACTTTATTTTAATTATAACTTTTGGTATATTGGCGGCAAAAATTCTTAAAATACGGATGAGGGGAGCTGATAATTTGTTAGAATAAAAAGTATCGTGCTTACCGTGAACAGTGATGCCAGATGGTAATTTTCTTATTTTAGGGATATTTTGCAGCAAAAATTATTAAAAGGGATGAAAGGTACTTTTCAAATAATGAAGAGATTTTCATTTAACAAAATTATCGATGCATAATTGATCAATATTCAAGAATATTCGACACTCTTACGTAATTAATCGTTCTGAAAATGTGATTTGGAGTAAAATTATATACAAGTTTAAAAATTATAAGGACCATTTGGAAATTTTTCTCCCGTTAACTAATTCAAGCGCTGAGTAGGAAAGAATCTTTTCCATTATAACTATTGTTTAATTTAAAAAGCGGAAAAAATTATCTGATGAAATGTAAAATAGTACATGTATATGTGCATGTATATAAATTAAGAATTGTCAGTAGATAAGTATTCAACAATAAAAACACAAAAAAAGTTTCCTCAAAAGCTCGGGTTTTAATAAAACACTGGAGCTGATTTATATTTAAAATTTCGGGCTTTTTAGAATTTTTTTTTCTATGCAGTTAAGAAGCTTATAAAATGAGTGCAAGTTTGGAGCGGCTATAAAATCGCATTGATTTTTAGTATTTTTTTTTTTTTTTGCTGACGGCTTTTGCAGTTTTTTCATATAAATAGCGAAATTTAGTAAAACTGGCGTTGACTTTTTTATTCTTTTCGCAAATGGTCTTGCGCATATTCTGCCACATGAAATTCATGTTTAAATGGGAAAAAGTGTAAAACGGCGTCAACAAAAAGAAAAATATTAAAAATCAATGCGATTTTTTAGTCGCTCAAAACTTTCACTTATTTTACAATAATTTTATAAGCTTCTTAACTGCTTACCTAAAAAAATTCATAAAATTATGGTCAAAAAGCTCGAAATTTAGATACAAAATTGTGGAACAAAATTTGAAGCATGAACCATATTTTTATAAAAAAATATCAAAAAAATTTTAGTTTGAAAAATATTGTAAATATAAAGATGAAACACCATTCATCAATTTTTGTCCGTCACTTAATGTATATTAAGTTAAAGTTAGAGTTTATTAAAATTAAAAATTTGTTTACAGAGAAATTGTGTCTATTATTTACATGATCAGTGTTTCGGAATATGTATACTAAAATGCTCAGAGTGAAAGGAGAAATCAATAGAGCGAAATTCCGAATTCCGAACAAAATTTCGAGAAAAAAATTTAAATATCTCAATGGAATTTAGTACGTGGGTACAAAATGCGCAAAATCGAATATTTTTTGAAATTGATTGAATTGATCGAATATTAGTTGAAATACTGCAGTAATTCAATAAATAGATAATGAAGCCACATCACCGAAATTCTAAATTCGGAACGTTATTTTATCAAAAAGTGGATTTTGTATAAGTTTTAGAAAATGGCCATTATGCAGCGGTATGCCAAAATAGCAATAAAAGTTTGCTAGCCAAAATAATCTCCCTACTTAGAACAACATATGTGTACAACTATAAATATTTCGTCAATAGACACGACATAATTCAAAATATGTCCACCTCATTTCAAATTATTACAAAAAATTTAAAAATTTTTAATTTATTTTTACTTTTCAACCGAATCCTTATTTGATTTAGCAGCAAATACTTACATACATACATACCAACAATTGGAGTGGCCGCTTCCCTATCTATGTAGAGTAATAATTTTTGATCGACAAACCATAAATGTCTACATTTCATGCCACATGTATGATTTAGCAAATTGCGTGTGGACAAAGCTCACAAATCAGTCAACCGCTGACATATTAAAATTTTTGCTTGTGCATGCAGAGCGGCTACATACAAGGATAGATGATAAGGAATGCAAATACCAGCACAGCACAATTAGATACATATGTATATATATGCATGTATGTCTAAATATTTACTATTCCCACTTTTACCCACTCCCAATCATTGAAATGACAGTTTAGTAGCGACGCAGATTCCGTAATTTGAAATCGGTTCATGGGCAGCAATTTATATTTTACACGGATGTACGTTTGCGTGTCACGCTTTATTTGCATACACAACGTTTGGTATTTTATGGTTAAAGGCAACCCACACCTACATATCCTGATCGGCGCGGCCGCTTCACAACGCAGTGTACACGACATTGTTAATATTTGCACACGATGACATTTTGGTACATATTGGAATTCACTAATGCGAACAAATGCATGGGAACGCCGCCGCCAATATCGCAGTAAACAAAATAGACACAAATGTGCATCTGTAATCAAATATACATACAAATGTGTCTATGTAAATTTTATTACAAATATTCAGATGTATATATATTCAATATGTGTATATTAGGCAAACTCACAAAAACAAAGTTGTGGATTTTTCTCAAGAGTTATAAAATTTTGTATGCTTAAATACTTCCGCCAACAAATATGAGATTTACGTGAGCTTGTCCTATTCCAAAATACCTCCAAAAATCTTCATAAAATTTTCTTACATCTTTATGGCGACCATTCAAGCTTAAACTCGTCCATCATCTGAGTTAATTTTTTAGAAAAGAAATGTAAAAAAAAAATCGCGATTTCTCGAGGTATTTGCACATTGGACCAAGTCATGGGAATCTTAACATTTTTCCGAAATATTTTGGTGGAGGACTTAAAATATTATATATTTTATTTTTCCGATGGAAAAGCAGTATGTTTTTTTGTATGGGGAGTGACACATTCTAGTGTGAATACATGCATACATATAAATATATACATATATAAACATATTTAATATACGCGAGTGTTAGTGTTGCATATTAACGAACATCCTGTGGATGAGACTTACATAAATTTGTATGTAGTATATGCCCATTTCTATCTTTGCGGGGACCACTATTTTTCCAGGTAGGAAATACGATTCCAGCGGCATATGGTAACCTCAACTTCTTTGCGTTAGAGCCAAATGTCTATTAAAAAGTGTTAATATACGATCTTTTGCACGCTCCAAAAATTACCTTAAAGTGTTTTTTCTTTAAAATAACAGAGTGGTTTGCGCAACTTTAAATTCAAATGTCTCCAAAATTATATAAGTTGCATAAAAATGCATGAAAACCCCCAAGATGTCAGTAAAAGTCCCTAAAGAAATATCTCAACGCTTTTTAGTGGCAGCTGAGATGGGAAGTATGTCGAAGAAGAACGCGAAGCAAAGGAGAATAGCAACATTAGGCTTAAGAACAACAAGATTCCTGAAGCCGCTGGTTTATATGCGGAACTAAAAAAACTGATAAACCCTGTGGATAACTGGGTTCTTTAGAGCACTAAACGGTTCCAAAGGATCGAAAAAACGATCCCGAAAGCACCTTAACTCTTATCCAGAAGATCCAAAACTTGATTCCAAAAGACCCAAAACCGATTCCCAAAGAACGGAAAAATAGTCCCAGAAAAACCCGAAGTCGATTCCAAAAGAACCGAAAGAACCTAAACTCTGTTCCAGATGAACTGAAACTCGACTCCAAAAGACCTGAAAACGGAACTGAAACTCGATTCCAAAATACCCAAAAAACGATTCCGGAAGAACCGAGACCTGTTTCTGAAATGCCCGAAAAATGCTTCCAGAAGAACCGAAACTCGATTCCAAAAGACCTAAAAAACGATCCCATAAGAACAGAACTGAAAGACGGTTGAATAAGAACCGAAACAAAAAAACAAACTGAAAAACGGTTAAGGAAGAATCCAAACGCGATTTCAAAAAAATTGAAAAACCATTCTAAAACAGCCGAAAAAGGATCCTATAAAACCGAAAATCAGTCACGATGCGCACATAAGCTTGAAGTTCGGTTTCGATATGTATTAAAGAGTCTTCAGTTGACCTACAAAATTTGTTTGGTTCGAAGCCGCCATATACCCGATCGGAGAAAATTTTCTAACGCTGGACCAAGCTTTGACAAAAAACGAGAAATTTTCACTATGTCACTAGCTTAGAGTGCAAAGTTGTTAAGTCCCATTTTAAAAATTTTACGGGAGAGGAAAAAAACTTCTTATAGCCATTTTCTTCAAGTAGGTATTTAGCAAAACCTTGAATACAACATTTCGCCTATTTAAAGCAAAGAAAACCTCCATACGAATCAAAGGCATTCGATCTTCATTGAAAGATTTCGTACAATTTTGGCCTAATTGATTATCGGTGCTTCTTCTGGAACTGGCATAGTTTCTTTTCCTTGACTATAAACGAGTATAATAAAACAAACCCCTCTAATCTTTTCGAAACAATGCACTTTTAGTTTCTCTAGCTTCCTGTAACAAAATATGAGTTTTCATAAAAAGCAAATCTAGCAGCATTTCTGTATATAAAAACATAAAAAAGGTGCCTCAGGTGTACATTTTGGAATAAAAAATCATTCTTGTTTCAACATTTTCTAAAATCCCATGCTAACGTTAGGCAAACTCGAATTCATCGGCACCGATGCTCTCCGGCTAATAAATAACGCTCAACGTGGGTAGCCATGACACTCAAATCTCTAGAAGGACACCATTTTGAAACAAATGCGGTTTCCTACATTTGCATTTGCATACACATCGCTATTCATATGCACATACATACATACATACATATGCATGCATACATATTTATGTATGGGCTTACAAACTTTATTGCTGTTGTCCTCTAATTCAATTCACTACTCGAACAGAGCTAAGCTATTTCGCCTCTTTGTTTCTACATTTCGACCGACATTTAATTCCATGCCTCCTCCCATTGAAGAACACAATCCATTGACCATTTTCAAGCGTCATTGAATGCGATTAAGCGTGTGCTAAGCATAATGCATGCATTACCGTTTTCATTATTGTTGCAAGCAAACATTGTTACCGTGGTAAATGCCCTGCAGCATGCAACAATATTTAGTATACACACGTGGCATGCTTACCTCCTTTCAGGTCGATTGCGTATTTTAGACGTGAATGTGCACGTGCAGTAATCTAGTACCTACAGTAATGTAGTGAATTGGGCTTAAAACTACAGTTGCCGGGAAAGTGTACATATGTATATCTGTGTGTAGATGATGCTCGTAGCTCATTTTAAACAAATATTAATGATAAATGAATAATACCCAGACACTAAGATATTTATCGATTTTTTTCTAGACTTTTATTTAAAGCTTATAAATGCAGTCAAGAACTCTAAAAAAAATTGTTAAGCCAGTTTTTACATTTCCAATATACCATACATATCTCAATCTTGCTGTTGACCCATGCACGCAAGAATCCAGCTAAACCGGTGGTCTTTGTAAATAATGGCATATAAATTTTCACAATTTTCATTAAAAATAATTTCCTCTTCAGACGCTTTGGCAGAAAATTTTTTTGCTACGAAAATTTACAAATATTTACCCAAGTAAACGAAATGCATTTAGAACGTTCAAGAGTGTCAAAATGAAATGAGTTGAGTTGCTTACCTAACCGTTTATGTCACCAACAAACGGTACTCGAGTACAGTGCAGTGATGCTGAATTTTTGCAATTAAATTTCACATTAAAATAGCAAATGAATAAAGAGCGAGTGAATGGCAAAGAGCAGAAATAGTAGCTGCTGCCAGCAGGTGGACATAGTTTTTGTAATGGTGCAAGGAATAAAGGGGAATTTGAATATATGTGTATTTGCAATTGCTAGCAACTGCACCGACAATTTTACTGCATAAACAACTAAATGTGTATAAAATAATAAGAGAAATACTGAAATGAACGACCAAAACAGAGCAAGCAATGAAAAAGGGTGTACTTGGAAACAAAAAAAGGGAACAAGTAGTCTGTACAAAGTAGGCGAAACTAATAGGGTCAAAGGAAAAATTATTTAGGCTTGAATAGGGAGAGGGATTGCAAGCCGTCAGTAGCAAACTTTTCACTTCCTCAAAGAACTAATGAATAGCGTTATGTGATTGTATGAAAAGTATACTCCTATGATATGTTCATATAACATCTAAAGTAATATGTAAGTATGTATGTATGCATGTATTTCCTCTTCTTATTGCTTGCCCCAATAAACGCTGAACCGACTTGGTTCGAGCCCAATAAAGGTTGGATATATTTTCTCTTCTGTGCAAATAGTTAGCGATTGGAAATGCCAAATGAATCCAAGTCCTTCTCCATCTGAACTTTAGATAGCATATGAGGCCTTCCTATTCCTTTGCTATTTAATTGTACGTTGTTATACATTTTTTCCTATAGGGATTTATTTCTACAATTCTATTTATCTTCTCCAGCAACTAAAAAGGTCGCACGGGAGGATATTATCATGTATGAAAGAGCGTTGGGTTTCGAACGTCTCGGAGATATATTTAGCACTCGCAGCGTATTCATCTTGGTGCAGCCGTAAGCAACTTCTAAAACTTCAAATATATAGTGTACTAGAGCAAATCAATCTTGGTCGGTGGGCTTTAAGATTTAACATAATCCTTATCCTTACTAATATTATAAATACGAAAGTGAGTTTGTTTATTCGTTACGCTTTCATGCTTTAACTACTCAACCGATTCGCATTTAGTTTTGTACGCTGGTGCCATTTAGCCCAACTAAAGTATAGGATAGACTAACGGGGCGTGGCACCTCCCATAAAACGGAATTTTCATACCGCATATCATATTTCAGAAAATATTTCTGATAGAGTACAGGAACTTTGCATACATGGCTACATATATGTATGTATGTATAGAAAATCAATTCCATACTCATGGAGAAGGGCTGCCACCTGTTTAAAAAATCACATTCGCCTTGAATTAAGGGAATTATTTATTTAAAAATTATATTAAACAATGGATGAGTAGAGGCTTAAAAAAGGTGCAGTTTAAAAGTATTTTTAAAAGGGTTGCCACCTGTTTCCGTACCCCAAGTTTGAATTAATTATTCGTAAGCTGTCTGAAAAATTAATGTATGGGTGTCAAATGAAAGATTGCTAAGAACCTTCAGATTCAACATTTAAAATATTACTGAGGTGTTTTACAAGCGTTGCCACCTATTTAAAAATTAAATTCCTTTCATTTTAATGAATTACTACAATATGGGTATCAATCTAAGCTACATGTAGGAGGGTTGCCACCTGTTTCAAAAATCAAATTATTCTTGAATTAAAAGAATTTGGTAATTGGAATATGTATCACAATATGAACGTCAGACAAAAGGGATTTAATAATTTTTAGTAGAAAAATATATTTCGAAGAGAGTTGCCACCTTTTTTAAAAGTCGAGTTTAAATTAGAAATATTCAGCTTGAGCATGTAGAGTTTTCTGAGGGTTTTGAAGAGGTTTGCCACCTGTTTTAAATACAAATTCAAATACAATTATATTATAAGTTTAATGAGTTATTACAGTCAAGGTTTTAATCGGAAGAGTCTTGAAAATGCTTTATTTCTAAGCAAGATATATGTAGAAAGGACTCCACATGTTTGAAAATTCAAATTTAACTTAAATTATAGGAATTCAAGGCTTAAAAAGTAAAATTCAAAATTTTCAATCATTTCAATGAATTATTACAATATGGGTATCAATCGAAATGATTTTGAAATAGCTTCATTTCTAAACTACATCAACATAAGTATAATAAAGTGTAACAAGAGTGAGGTTTAAGACAATTTTAGTTTGAAAATATTTTTAAGATATTTAAAAAATTTAAAGTCTCCCGATTTTCGCATATTTTAAGTATGATGAGTTTAGTTAAATAAATTACACTTTATATATCACGTAGAAATTTAATAAGTACGTACAATAAAACTTCGTACGCGATAGTTTGCGTTTTCTTGTGAATTTGGCGGGATATACTTGAATTTCGGTCGTCAGGCATGCATTTCTTTCGACAGATCTTTATACATAGAAGCTGTGAAAGATTATTTATACAGAAATCTATCCTAAAACGATTTCATTCGCGGTTGGAGGCTACCGGGAGCTGGAAGCCTAACTTCTTCATATGCTTGGATTTATCTCCTATCCTCTCACGAATCCCTCTCTAGCTAAAATAAAGGGTGATTTTTTTGAGGTTAGGATTTTCATGCATTAGTAT
>NW_023458555.1:24111302-24125959 GCF_013731165.1 Rhagoletis pomonella | reverse complement strand
ACTAATAGGGTCAAAGGAAAAATTATTTAGGCTTGAATAGGGAGAGGCATTGCAAGCCGTCAGTAGCAAACTTTTCACTTCCTCAAAGAACTAATGAATAGCGTTATGTGATTGTATGAAAAGTATACTCCTATGGTATGTTCATATAACATCTAACGTAATATGTAAGTATGTATGTATTTCCTCCTCTTATTGCTTGCCCCAATAAACACTGAACCGACTTGGTTCGAGCCCAATAAAGGTTGGATATATTTTCTCTTCTGTGCAAATAGTTAGCGATTGGAAATGCCAAATGAACCCAAGTCCTTCTCCATCTGAACTTTAGATAGCATATGAGGCCTTCCTATTCCTTTGCTATTTAATTGTACGTTGTTATACATTTTTTCCTATAGGGATTTATTTCTACAATTCTATTTATCTTCTCCAGAAACTATAAAGGTCGCACGAGAGGATGTTATCATATCTGAAAGATCGTTAGGTTTCGAACGTCTCGGACATATGTTTAGCCTTTGCACCGTATTTATCTTGGTGCAGTCGAAAGCGACTTCTAAAACTTCAAATATATAGTGTACAAGAGCAAATCAATCTTGGTCGGTGGTCTTTTAGATTTAATATAATCCTTATCCTTACTAATATTATAAATACGAAAGTGAGTTTGTTTATTCGTTACGCTTTCATGCTTTAACTACTCAACCGATTCGCATTTAGTTTTGTACGCTGGTGCCATTTAGCCGAACTAAAGTATAGGATAGACTAACGGGGCGTGGCACCTCCCATAAAACGGAATTTTCATACCGCATATCATATCTCAGAAAATATCTCTGATAGAGTACAGGAACTTTGTATACATAGATACATATATATATGTATGTATAGAAAATCAATTCCATACTCATTGAGAAGGGCTGCCACCTGTTTAAAAATCAAATTCGCCTTGAATTAAGGGAATTATTTACATGAAAATTATATTAAACAATGGATGAGTAGAGGCTTAAAAAAGTTGCAGTTTGAAAGTATTTTTAAAAGGGTTGCCACCTGTTCGAAACCCCAAGTTGAATTAAGTATTCGTAAGCTGTCTGAAAAATTTATGTATGGGTGTCAAATGAAAGATTGCTAAGAACCTTCAGATTCAACATTTAAAATATTACTGAGGTGTTTACAAGCGTTGCCACCTATTTAAAAATTAAATTCCTTTCATTTAAATGAATTACTATAATATTGGTATCAATCTAAGCTATATGTAGGAGGGTTGCCACCTGTTTCAAAAATCAAATTATTCTTGAATTAAAAGAATTTGGTAATTGGAATATGTATCACAATATGAACGTCAGACAAAAGGGATTTAATAATTTTTAGTAGAAAAATATATTTCGAAGAGAGTTGCCACCTTTTTAAAAGTCGAGTTTAAATTAGAAATATCCAGCTTGAGCATGTATAGTTTTCTGAGGGTTTTGAAGGGGTTTGCCACCTGTTTTAAATATAAATTCAAAGTTTAATGAGTTATTACAGTCTAGGTTTTAATCGGAAGAGTCTTGAAAATGCTTTATTTTTAAGCAAGATATATGTAGAAAGGACTCCACATGTTTGAAAATTCAAATTTAACTTGAATTATAGGAATTCAAGGCTTAAAAAGTAAAATTCAAAATTTTCAATCATTTCAATGAATTATTACAATATGGGTATCAATCGAAATGAATTTGAAATAGCTTCATTTCTAAACTACATCTGCATAAGTATAATAAAGTGTAACAAGAGTGAGGTTTAAGATAGTTTTAGTTTGAAAATATTTTAAAGATATTTAAAAAATTTAAAGTGTCCCGATTTTTGCATATTTTAAGTATGATGAGTTTAGTTAAATAAATTACACCTTATATAGCACGTAGAAATTTAATAAGTACGTACAATAAAACTTCGTACGCGATAGTTTGCGTTTTCTTGTGAATTTGGCGGGATATACTTGAATTTCGGTCGTCAGGCAATGCATTTCTTTCGACAGATCTTTATACATAGAAGCTGTGAAAGATTATTTATACAGAAATCTATCCTAAAACGATTTCATTCGCGGTTAGAGGCTAGCGGGAGCTGGAAGCCCAACTTCTGCATATGCTTGGGTTTATCTCGTATCCTCTCACGAATACCTCTCTAGCTAAAATATATGGAATTAGTTTTGTCAAGAAGTTTTTAAGAAAAAGAAGTTTTTCCACATTTTGCGCTAACATGAGGCAGTTCTGCATAGCTCTTCTACTGCAAACGCATGTTGGATAGTTTCGAGTCCCAACCACTCTACCGCCCTATATGTTGTGTTATCACAATATAGATCCACCTTCGCATACTGAGGCTGCGAATCCCCATTTGATATTTAAATACCATTAATGCTTTTGTGGCTTAAGAAATAGTTACATGTACAAGCTTTTTCTGTTGGAAGCAATAACTGCCCCTTCATTTTGTGTTATTTTTCTCATGCCTGGTTGAAGGAGTGATTGAACTTTTGATCGGGTGTTTGTTGAGTCCTATTTTAGCTTAACATTTTTTGGCTAGGTGTAGCCTTTTTTGAATTATATCGCGGATGGTGCTCTCGACTTTCCCAGCACCTGTTTTTTCCACTACTAGAACCCATAGAAGAAAGCAGAGATCCCCTTTTGCATCCTTTTTTATTTTTAACTGAACCTAGCTTTTCCCTTCTCGCTTTCAATCCAAGGTCATAAAGATTTGGATGCAAATTTTTAACGTTGCGTCTTTGTCGAGTAAAGCAATTAGCACTGTTTCCCCTGGTTCTTTATGATATGAATTCACGCTAGCTTGGATCCAGTGGTATTCAATTTGAATTGTGATCGCTATAATATTGTCTATATGATTTTTATTTCTTTTAGCACACAAAAGGTAAGTATTATTAGTGTAAAGAATTTGACTGTTAGCGAACATTGCGCTCTTTGCTACACCTCTGGAACGTAGTTATGATGTAAGAGACCTTTCCTCATGATATCCATCCGGTGGTGCAATAGGGGCTCTCTTCACCATCATGGGTGGGGTGACTGGAGGAAGGGTACAGTGAACTAATTGAAGGTAAAGTTGGTCTTATTGCGGGATCCTCCATCAGCACTAAGGTCCGAGTTCTTGACTGTTGCAGTATTTTTTCCGTCAGAAGTTTCTACCATTTACAGGAACAGTAAACACACTGCTAAACACTGTGACGTCGCTTAGCGGGCTCAAGCGTATGTACAACCTCATGTTCCAGTAGCTATCAGGGTAAGTGAAATTGTGAAAAAACTATACAAATGACGAATTACGGCTTAACCGGATAGGGAGCAGTTGGTGGCAACTCAGACAACTTCTCGTGAATTCTAGGGTCTGTGAGCAATGGAGGAAAACTAGGACATGTGCAATTTCAAGGTTTTACTGACTTGAAGTGGTTTAGTGATCTGGAAGGAGTCCGTTTAAGCTTGCAAAACCATAGTTCGCGATATTGGCGGGTCTTCCTTCAGAGTGTTTTACCTGATCCGTCCTATCACAATTGCCGGGAGGCTAACGAGGAGATCTTGGCTATTATATTGGCCGTATTTATCATTTATTTATCAGCAGTAAAGTACGAAAGCTGTTTGTCCTCTCTGCCAACTGATGCCAATTAGAAATGCCAAATATAGCCAAGTCCTTTTCCACCTGATCTAACCATCACAGAAAAGGCCTTTCTTCTTATCTGCTGCCAACATCATGATCCGCGTTGTATACTTTAAGAGAGCTGGAACGGTTTTGACCATTCGTACAATATGGCCGAGATCACTGGATTGGAAACGGCCCAAAAATTCACATGCCATCATAAGGAACAGTATCCTAAAAATACAAGTGGGTGCCTTTTCTACAGAAACCAGACCTAACATAATCCGACCGAGGTGGTCTGATACCACTGGAGTGCGGCTGCAGCTCCCAATTATATCTAACTACTGAAATAATATAAAAAATCTTTCATAGGAAGAGGATGATACACCAACGAAAAGATATATTAAAAAAAAAGATATCCTAAGCTTAGGAAGTGTGTATATTACAGCATAGTTAATATATTTTAATACACAGTCACTTGGCTTTTTACATAAACTTTAGTCGATACAAAATAAACCACAAAAAGTTACAAGTACGGACATAAATATATACATACGTACATATATATAAATAACCCAAAATTGCATGCTTCGCCACATGCCGCCAACATATTTAGCAATTGACGAAGCGGGCGCTTGCGCGACAGGAGACGCACAGTGCACATGTGCCGCGCTGCTACATAAGTGACCTCTCTATTTTTAGTGTGGCGCTTAGCAACAGCATTTTTTTGTTTTTAAACATTGCAAGGCGTGACGTATGTTGGGCAGAGCCGATGCGCAGCAAAGAGTTGTTGTTGGTGAATGCACAAGCGGAAGTACTTAAGCACAGCACAAACGGAAGTAAACGAAACGAAACTAAAGTTGAGCACTGCTTGGTTTACTACTTCCCGTTGGTTGTGATAGGCGGGGGTGTGGCAGTCGAAGACGGATGAGAGGAGCGAAGAGTAGATCAGTTACCTTTCTTTAGCAGCGTAGTCACAGTTCATTCAAGTGCTTTGTTACTGTTTTTTTTTATACATATTTTTCTTTTGGTCTACTGTTTGTTTCCAGTTACATACATATTTTTTTGGGCGCTCCCAACCGCCCACTCAGCACTTTCGTGCCACTACTACTGCAACGACTTTTCCGCGCTTTGACATGCAAAACGAGCAACAACAGCGCTGCCTTTGCCGACTTTTTTTTACATTATACTCGTTTGCTTTGCAATTTCTCGCAATTTTCGCTGTTTCTTTCCTCTGCTCTTTCTCTCTTGAAACTCAAGTTTTCCTCTTGTTTACTGGCCAAACGTAAACAAGCCGCGCGCAAAGCGGAAGTGAGGGCGAGTTTTGACAGGAAGTACTACTCGTAGTTGTATGCAGTTTTATTACTGCAGTACAGTCATCGCCATTTATTGTTTTTTTTTTTTTGTTGTAGACGTTATGGTTGTTGCACTTTTTGTTTTTGTGTTGCTATTGTTTTTCTTTTTGCTTTTGTTTTTGTTAGCATTGTACAAACGCAAGCGTTAAGTAGTAGCCAAGTGGCCAAGATGCCTGTGAACGCGGACGCGTCGTCTACATCCATTTTCGAGGGAGATCCATCCAACACTGCAACAAAGGCGGCTTCGTGTAAATATTAAAAGAAAATAAATTATTTTCGGGCTTAAAGTGTTGGCAGCATTTCTAAAATTTACACAACAGCAACAAGAAGTGCTTCTCGACCGGCTAGTGGGTTCGACTAGTGCCTTGCGGTTTTGCACTTTTTCTTTTTCCATTTCTCTGCTAAATATTTTCTCTTCTAGCTTTTGCTGTAGCAAGTATTGCACTAGACTTGAATTGCATTTAAATTTGGCAGCTTTGCAAAACAAATTGCATAGCAACAAAGGCTGGAAATTTCTCAGAAAATGTGCAAAATAATTACAAATAAAAAGCTAAACTAAAAAGTTGAAAGAGTCGTTTGTGAAAGCGTTCCTTTTAAATTGAAGTGCAAAGGATTTCTTGCAAATCAAGAATTTATTTGTATGTATACTTTAATATTTAGATGCCTAAGTGTGTTTATGTAGATATTCTTAGAAGTGAACGTAACAGTTGCAACGGAAGGCAAAGTACTAAGTGCTTACGGCGAAAATTTGCACAATTTCACTCACATAGTTTACATATTTATGTGTATGCGTACATACATAGTTTGTTGTTAATGAAAGCTTTGTTAGGACAGATTAGAGAATAAGCGCTCCGTGTTTGTTCCTGAATTTTAATTTAAAAGATTTTTGCTTTGTCGCAAAATGGAATAGCCCTAAGCTTTTTAGTATCGTAGTGCAAGCAAACTAGCTTAAAGAGGAGGTGTATGGTCTTCATTTAAATTGTATAGGCATTGGTGTTTAAGTTTCTTGGTGAGCAGAAAATTAATTGTACAGGAATGCTCGGTGCCCTTAAAAAATAAAAGTCAGTGACTGATTTATATTGATGACTTTTAAAAGTAAAAGCCACTGACTGATTTTTGTCGACGACTTTTATGAATAAAAGTTTTCAATAACTGTTATCTAAGAAACATAATATACAAATCAAAAATAACCGTTTTTTGCAGATTATTTAAATAAAATCCAAAAAAAATGTTATTTAGGATTTACAAAATAAAAATCAGAAATAACTGTTATTTGAAGACTAATTAAATAAAAGTAAAACATAATTATTAAAGTGCGATTTTTATAATATTGTAGATTTTTATTGATTTTTATAGAGTTTAATAATTCCTTCTGATTTACTTAGGGATGTTTTTTAGGGTTTAAAATTTATCTGCTATTTGTTTTTTTCTGAAAAAATGTGTTTGAAAGACAGATAACTTTTAAAACTTATTTGAGAAAAAAGCACTTAGTTCCTTTAGATATTTTTTAACTAATATAGTATTTTTAATAGAAACTTAATTTTAAAATACAAAATTATTTTGTTTTTTTCATAAAAATTATTAAATGTTCTAAAATATGCATGTCACCAATAAAAATCTCAATGTGCTAGAAAAAAAATACTTTATTTTTGTTTAGCATAAAAATTATTGGAAAGGAGAAAAATTAAATTTTCAGAGCTTGCGTACTTTTTAATCCAGTGCAATCAATAAAGGGATACTTTCAAATTAACTTACAACTCCAAGCTACTTATAGCCTCAAATAACTAACAACCAATTCACTTAAGTAAGAGTTTTTTATTTATATTATATACTTTGCTTTGGCAAGACAACTCATAAAGTATTCAAATCCAATTAGGGGCAAATTGTTCGATACTGAAAATGCCTGAAACGTCAAACTTTTTAATTGACTTACGTAGTAGTTGTTTGGTATTTGTACATTTCCTTGGTTTGCTTCTTACTAGGCTACGCTAGAAAGTTTTATAAACTTTTTGTGATTCTAGTAAAGATTTAAAGTAAATGAATGTAGATAGTGAGTTGCTCAGAAAGAATTGACTATAGAGATTTCAGCATATACATATTATAGCTTTGTTCCAATTACATTGCCCGCATAGTTTTCGTACCATCATGCCTTAACCTAAACGAGTGCTTTGCAATAGATCGTAAAATATATTCACATTTAAATAACACCACTTACATATTTGCGAATGCTGTAGTAAAAATGTGCAAACGTGAAAAAAATTTCGGATTACATTTTCAAAGTTGCATAGATTGCATTGTGATTTTATTTCCACCATTTGATGCAGCTCAATCAAATGCACAAAACTTTAAATGAGCTGGGAGTTTATGCACTCAACCCTTCAGCAGTCAGCTTTATAAGCCAATTAAAATACTGCTAGTAAAAAAAAAGCGGCCATCAACAATGTATGTATGTATGTAAGCATTACTAGCACTTACAAAAGCAACAGCAAAATTTCATTTCATTTCTTCTTCTTCTTCTATAAATTCATCTCAAAGATTTCTCCAAATTCCAACACGCATCTCAATGTAACTACTATGTATTTTTAGACAAGTACGCTACTACATACATATATATTCACTGTGTCATTTCTAAACTTTCTCGTACTTCGAAAATATTTGCACTCTGTCTTTTTTTTCTACTTTAATTTCGCAATTTACTACTCGACTTTAGTATAAGTAGTTGGCTGCTCTGCTATGCGGGCAGTCAGCTGCTTAAGAGCGGTCAGACGTGCGGTTGCATAATAAAATTACATTTATGCATGAGAAACGGCTAAAGTTTTGCTCGCACTTAAGTCTTAATGTGTAACATGCTTCGGGGCAGATATTTCGGGACGGATGCGTGCTTGTTCTTACACTACATATGTATGTATGTATGTACGTATGAATGCGTGTACACCTACAGCCCTTTTTACAAGGGTAGATAGGTTCCTGAGAAATTCGTGTAAAGCATAGTAATAGGGGAGCCCAAAAGGGGACTCGGAGTTTTACTCGAGTGCGTCAGGTTAACATATAGGGGATACCCTGCATCCTTTTGAGTACATCTGCCAAATCTAAGCCATTTATTTAGAGCCGTGCGCATAGCAGAGCTGATCAGAATAGTAAAAAAATGATAGGTGGTTTTACTCGAGTGCGTCAGATTAAAAAATAGTGGGCTAATTTCATGCTGAAAAGTGTGAATAAAATGTGGGATAACAGAAAGTATATAATCTTATGATTTCCACAAGCCGGAGTAATGAAAATTGTCAACAAAAATTAGTGCGTGCACTTGCTGTTCTTTAAAACTACTACATATTTTTCTACGAAATTTGTTATTTTTTGATTTGTTTGCTGTTTTTTGTTCATATTATTTATCACAATAATATGACTGTAATATACCCAGCGGACCAAATGCTCGGAAATGATATCAGTTGCGAGAGAACTGTGAGAATTATCCCAAACAAACTCTCACTAAAGGCTCGTGTGCTGCTCCGCTGTATATGTACAAGGGGTGGGGTTTGGGGGCCCTTTTTTGAAGACGGTTGAAAATGTTTGAGTTCTTTGTAAATAAAATCCAATTCATGAAACTTTAAAAAGTTTATTTATTTAATCCATACTGTACATAAAACTTGCATTAATGTATTTTAAAGAGCATGTTATTTGAAGCGAATCTTCAAAAGTATTTTCAGAATTATTGTCAAAAAACTTGTTGGACTGTTCTATGGGACTCAGGTATAATAACTTTTAAATTCCATAATAACACACTTTTTACTTAATATGAAAAAAAATATTGGACATTACTTTTTGTTACAGATGGGAAAAATGTAGAAGAAATAGACGACGAATAGTCGTACCGGACTTGCTATATGATACTTCCATGGATAATGTAATAAGTATTTACAATAATATATATTTGGTTGGCTGTACATCTCAGAAACGAAATTATTTTTTAACCGTCAGATTAAGAAAACCCCTCCAGATAATCGTCAGATTATGGAAGAGGACAACTAGGGCATTGAGATGAACCTTCTGTATGAAAATCTGGTGCGCTCGAGTAAATCCAAATGGCGATTTTTTTGCATCTTCAAGAAGACGCCACAAGCTTGCGTCACATATGAGTCATCAGATTATTGAATAGGAGGTTCATTCAGGCCCATTTAACATCCCTTGTGAATATGTGACGCGCTCGAGTAAATTTTTTTGTCACCCATATTTAACCCTTTCGTACGCCCAACCCCACCATGCAAAATGGCAGATTAGCATATTTCTGTCATCAGAAAAACATTTAATAATGAGATAGGGAGTTTTCGTATCAATTTCTGAAGTAGGGCGTTCATGAAAAGTTCGCTGAGATAGGGCGTTTCCGAACTGGTTGCCTAGATAGGTCGATCTTCCCCTCAGGTATCAAAATAGAGCCGAAAGAGTGTGCAAAAGAATTTTTTTCGAGAAACTTATTTACAAAATTTAGGGCGACATTAGAAGCTATTGATTTCGGTCAAGAATATTTGGAAAATGCCCACTACACCTCTCTACAGGGTTCACATCGTGTTGACCCAAAAATGGTTTGTTCTATAATTAATGTACCTCTAGGCCGCTGTTTTTGCAATAATGCGCTCTGAGCCATTACTATCATTCCTATCTAATTAAAGGCAAAATTCTACATATAAATATTTCATTGCGATGAAAATGAAATTATATTTATTTTTTATAAAACAAGGGCTGTGTTTTGTTACGCAGTGTATTTACTCAAATACTTATTAGAGTGCTAGTCGCATTTTAGTTGGATCTTAGGTCAGCAGACTATTATTCTGCTTAAACAACTTAAGTGCAAGTTTTAGTCCCATCTAGAGAGTTTGTTGAGCGTACAGATGTACTCTAGTAAAAATCAGTAAATCTTAGTCGAAAATTTAATTATTAAGCAATTTTGTACGCATAGTGTGTACTCATATATAAAGATGTAGTTACATCCTTATACATACATGTGTACAAATGTTAGAAAATATGGAGAAATTCCGCAAACAAATTTCCTAAGTACGTGTGTATCATCCAAAAGCTACAAGTAGTTCTACTGTCATGACCTGAAGTTTGAATGCACTTTGCTTACGTGCTAAAACCCATACATATATGCAAGCAAAACTTTATCTTCGTTTCATCTCAATCCTTTTAATTTGTGCCCAGAAAATTATTAAATTCATTTAAATTCTCCCCATTTGTCGTAACTTTCTAACTTCTGGAGTGGTGTATGTTGCTCTTAAGCGTTTTTTAAAACTTCTAATATACATAAGGCGTTACGCGATCAATTACACTGTAGAATACGGATCTGTATACCATATATCTGGGAATTTTTCCAACATATTTTTATTTTAATTTTGCATTGCGAGTGAAACAAATTTGTGTTAGCATTGAAAAAGTTACTCATACACCATGTACGAGTATGTACGAGAACGGGAACGTACGGTATGGCGTATGAGTAATATTATTTTCTGCTCCTATTTCATACAAGAGATTATTGCAAATTTTCACTTGACCATCAAAAGTTGTTTATCGTTAGGAGTTTGAATTTTTTGCCAAGAACAGGCCTTAATACAAATGAAAAGAAACCTACAATAGGTGTGTTTTTTTTTAATTTGTTCCTTCTTAAATTTACAATTTTTTTCATAAAAATGATAATATCGAGCCCTAACCGCCAAAATAACGTAAGCGACATTTTTTTCAAAATTTTCTTTTAGATGCAGAAATATTCCTAGAGCATCTAGATACATTTCTGCATCAAAAAGAAAATTTTTAAAAAAATGTAGCTTACGTTATTTTGGCGGTTAGGGCTCGATATGTTGGAAAAATTACCTAATCTGAAGGGCAATTCGCGTTCAATGAAATTGTGAAGTGAAAATAAAAAATCAATGTGTGTTGTGCTGGTTATCAGCTTATATGGTTATGTGGTTATATTTTTTATTCAGTTTACAACAATAACATACACTACACAATAATAATTTTTAACCAGATAACCTGATAACTTGATAACCAGGCAAGCCTGAACAACCTCAGTGTCAGTGAAAATTACACTCAGAAAATAGCATTTTCTTAAAACATGAAACCGGTATCCTTATTTAAGAGTTACTGTTTTTTCCTTAATATTTATTCCGAAAAATTTACTCAATTTCAGAAATTTGTCCTTAATTCAGGTTCATGCTAAAATTAGTGCGTCATTTATTTGAGGAAGTAAATGTACTCAACATAAGTCATAATTTTGTCAGTGCTGTTAAGACGAAGTTAATGGCTTTCCTTGCAAATGTCGTCTGTGGCGTCGCGTGAAGACTACTGCTTCTAGTCCCGAGATGGCAGTTTCGAGTCCGGTTGGAGGTAGTTCGAGTAAAGTAAGTCAAATTATTTCAATTCAAATATAAATAACAAACTTTAAAATTAATTTCATAAATGGAAAAACCTAAATACTCAAATATCAAAAAAAATAAATAATAATAATTTTTTTAAATACAATTTAAAAAATTACAATGCAAAAAATAAGTAAAAAAAAAAAAAATATTAAAAAAAATCCTGTTCTGAGACTCGAACCTTGCAGCTGGGCCATTGCAACCGTTTGAGCGCCGCGAGCAAAATGACATACTTATTCCTTTCACGGCAATTAAATTTTTCTAAGAAGAAAGAAAATAATACTGAAACCTAGGAAATTATGTTTTCCTTAAACTGAATCAATTAGTTTACTCATATGAAGACAACCATGTCTTTAGAGCCATTTCAAGTTAATATTTCTTTAAAATAATATCATTTTTTTCTTAGCATAAAGGAATGCTTTTTCTGAGTTTAATTAATATTAATGGTAACTGGCGGGGGGCCAAACCTTACTTAGGCGATTGATGGGGCAGGACTTCTCCAAGTGGTGGACTGTAGCGCACAATGCTTCTTCGTGGGCTAATGCTTTGGATTGTTCCAACTGATGGACGGCCGGCGGTCGACGGAGACGGCGGCTAAATGGATTTCCAACTTTGAATACGCCAAAAACTCCAACGATGACGGGGATGGTTTCAGCGGGTTAGGAGTCGTGCCGTTGTATATCAAGTCGCTTGCAAGTGTGGTGCGTCAAACTACGCGCTAGGTTCAAAAACGCCTACAAATCGCGGCCACGAAATGAAACACCAAACGTTTTGCTTTTAAACGATTTATTCACTTGGCTTTCAATTACAAAGAAAGATGCAAATTTTCGCGTATAATGCGAACTTTGATTGACTTCAATATCCGAATATAAAAAACAATGAGACAATAGGTTTAATGAAATATTTCGCGCACGAGCACTGCAGTTACGTCTATCAAAACGAAGAAATAAAATTGTAATAATACAGCTGTCAAAAGATGCAAAGCATATATATACATACAAATGAGTATACAGCGATTTGGTAGCGAGCGAGTTGGGCATGCGTTGCCAACCACTCCTAAGATAAGCTTACAAAGGGTGCACATCAGAGCTAGTTCAAAGTACAAATTCAAAAGATACAAAATTCAAGAGATACAAAATTCAAAATGAAATGCACACTAGTAAGCTAGCTACAAATTGTGTTAATTAAATATAAGTGTTGCAGTGCTCGCGTAGCCAGTAACTTCTCAGTTCCTGTCAACCAAAAGTGAAAGTGATGATACTAAAGGCAACAACGAAACTTTATTTGAAAAATGTTCAACTGGAGTTATTATAGATAAATACAGTAAGTAAAACAAACACCCCGTTATTTTTTAATATTCATAATGTTTTCCAAGTAAAATTTTTTTGTAATTTTTTTTATTTTTCTTTATAAAAATATTGTTTGCGCTTTAGCCAAACCCATAAAAATCAAGCATTCAAGCTTTGGAAGAATTCAAAAAATTTTCGCCAAAATTTCGAAATCTTTACTCTGAATTTTTAGAGCAATTTAAGGTATGGAGCTTTATAGCCAATAATATTTGAATATAGCCAGGAATGTGCTATTAATAATTCCCGTTGACTTTTAACCGACTTCAGAACAAGGAAAAGGTTATCAGTTCATGGAATATATATATTTTTTTATTTATGTTACCGCATAACTTTGTATCACGTTAACCGATTTCGATAATTCTTTTCTCATCGGAAATGTGGTACCTTAAGGGTGGTTCCATACTAATTTTTTCTAGATCGGATAATTGGATCTTGAAGAAATTAACGATAATCTTAAATTTTTTTATTAAATTAAATTTTTTTTTCCTGAAAAATTACTTGTTTTGACTTTTTTGTCGCCAGTCTTTTGAGTTTTATTTTAATTTAACGATTGCCATTGATAAAAAATGGCGTTGATTTTTTTTTGCGAACAATCATAATGCGTAAATACTCACCTGCCCATTATTTCTTTATATTTAAAGAACCATTTAAAAAATTCTAGTAAAATGAGTTTTGAATAGAACACATGTTCACCTTATATCGATATACAATTATACGTATGTATGTATGTATATAAAAAGTGTGCACTAAAGTATTCGAAAATAAATGCAATAAAGTGGACTACACTTTTGGAAAGAAATTTATAATCAGGCTTATCATGAGTTTAACTTTCCCCGAACCGCTTTACTTTTCACTTTTGGTTTCCATGTATTTAGTGTGGGCAGTTGAAAAATTTTCGGGTAATTATTTTTTCGGGCGAAACTCAGAATAAATCAGAATATCAAGATAACTATGCAAAATAAAGCAGGAACAAAATGTTTTATTTGTTTCTGCAAACAAAATAATTCAAAAAAATATACCAAAATGAGAAAAAATTTACCTTTTTACCAACCCAAATTTTTTTGTACCAATTTTGATAACAATTTACCAAAGTGGCAACCCTGATTACAAACTCAAGGATGCTTACGCGACCACATTTTCATAAACTTCAAAAACATTAATGTTTTACATACACATACTTAAAAATATAAACTTTTTACAGGGCTTCATTCCTGGCAGCAGAAATATTCATAAAATAATTGAATTAAAATAATTAAAACATTGCTACATTCAATTACATGAAATATGAAAGTGTCAACAAATTTTTGCAAAAATATTTTCATAAATGCCAACGAACGAAACCCAACTTCAAAATAGTAAATAAGTAAACGACACTTGACCTCAACCCCACCATTGAGAGCTAACAAATTAACGCCCATTAACCTCTTCAAGCGACATTAAACGAAGCGTGAAATGGAAATCCAAATAAAAAGCAATCGCAAAGAAAAGGGAATAAAAACCACATGAAAGGCGAAAAAACCGGCCAAGTAAAAGGCCTACGACATGACACGAAAGCGAAGCGTGTCATGTAAATACAAGTACGAATATTACAACAACAATTGCGTGGGGTGGGGCAAGCCGCCATGCAAAACTGCGACAGAGTTGAAGAAAAAATGTAATTAAATTTTAAAATTTGTTGACCGCAACGTGCTGAGCATGCAAATGAAATTGTAAATTGGACAACGAATAGCAAAGCAGAACAAATGTCGTTACAAACATACATATCTGCAACAGCAGTGGTAGGACCAAATGGCCACGCAGAAGCAGCTTAACGCGGCTGCGCGAAATGGCAAAGTGAGCGTCAGCTAAATATAATGGCAGAAAAAAAACTGCTTGAAAATACAAAATGAAATATTTATACCAAAGAAGAAAACAAAAACCATAAAAATTAAATTTGTCGCCAAATGGTAACACAC
>NW_023458555.1:24091544-24111202 GCF_013731165.1 Rhagoletis pomonella | reverse complement strand
CTAATGCATGAAAATCCTAACCTCAAAAAAATCACCCGTTATATGGAATTAGTTTTGTCAAGAAGTTTTGAAGAAAAAGAAGTTTTCTTCTACTGCAAACGCATGTTGGTTAGTTTTGAGTCCCAACCACTCTACCGCCTTATATGTTACCATAGGTTGTGTTATCACAATATAGATCCACCTTCGCATACTGAGGCTGCGAATCCCCATTTGATATTTAAATACCATTAATGCTTTTGTGGCTTAAGAAATAGTTACAAGTACAAGCCATTTTTGTAGACGGTGTCCATCGTGAGACTCAGATACTTCAATAACGTTGGAAACAATAACTGCACCTTCCTTCTAGTGTTATTTTTCTCATGCCTGGTTGAAGGAATAATTGAGCTTTTGATCGGGTGTGTATTGAGCGCCATTTTAGCTTAAAATTCTTTGGCCCGGTGTAGGGGGGTGGGGATCGGAACAAGCTTAATATTTAAGGCATATTTACAGCTTCTTATGCAACAGAAGAAGAATTCTGGAAGGTTTCGGTTCAATTCTTTATCACATAGCTTACAAGACGCGTAAATTGCTTCTTACCAGTAGCTTCTCTGGGGTTGTTTTGGATGGGTGGGTTGACTGGAGGAAGGGTGCAGTGAACTACTTGAAGGTAAAGTTGGTCTTATTTCGGGATCCTCCATAAGTTCAGGTTTCTGTACTGTTGAAGTATTTTTCAGTCAGAAGTTTCTGCGATCTATAGAACTAGTAATTACACAGTTGAAGATTATGACGTCATTTAGCGGGCTCAAGCGTATGTACAACCGCATATGTATTTCAGTAGCTTTCAGGGTAAGTGAAATTGTAAAAAAACTGTACAAATGACGAGTTATGGCTCAACGGGTTAGGGAGCAGTTGGTGGCAACTCAGACGACCACTTCTCGTGCACACTTGGATATATGGAGCGCATGTCAGCTCTGTGAGCGCTAAGGGAAAACTAGGATATGTGCAATTGCAAGGTCTTACTGACTTGAAGTGGATTGCTGAGCTTGAAGGAGCCCGTTTTAGCTTGCAAAGCCACAGATCGCGGTGTTGGCGGGTGCTCCTTCTGAGAGTTTTACCTGATGTGTCCTGTCACAATTGCCGTTAAGCTAATGGGGAGATCTTGTCTTTTATATTGGCCGTATTCATAATTTATTTATCAGCTCTTCGTCAAGCATGTAGTAGGTTTCGTCTTCTTGATTCGCGTCCAGTAAAGTACGAAAGCTGTTTATCCTCTCTGCCAACTGACGCCAATTAGAAATGCCAAATGTAGCCAAGTCCTTTTCCACCTGATCTAACCCTCACAGAAAAGGTCTTTCTTCTTATCTGCTGCCAACATCATGATCCGCGTTATATACTTTAAGAGAGCTGGAACGGTTTTGACCATTCGTACAATATGCCCGAGGTCACTGGATTGGAAACTGTTCAAAAATTCACATGCAATTGTAAAGGACAGTCTCCTAAAGAGAAAATGGGTCCCTTTTCTGCGGAAACTTGACCTAACATAATCCGACAGAGGGCCTCTGGAGTGCGGCTGCAGTTCCCAATTATAACTATTGAAATAATAGGCATGTTTTATTCAACCATCACAAGCAAATAGCTAAATCTTGGTCGAATAAAACGAAATTAGCTTATTTCCTATGTTAGCCCAATTTTGACAGTTGTTTGACTGCAAATAGTGTCAAAGTAAGTTTTTGCCTCTTTCTGATTGGCTGAAGGAGAAAATTTCTGATGCTGAATGGTAATGCCTCTTATTCAATATACAAGCCAAGATAGCTTTTGATAAGCCAATATCATTATTTTGGGTAAGTCCTCCATACAAAAGAAGCTAATAGCTTAAATTTCTGGCCAAATAAAACACGGCTAATATAAAAAATCTTTGATCGGAAGAGGATGATAAACCATAGTTAGGATATTTAATATATTTTAATACACAGTCACTTGGCTTTTTACATAAACTTTAGTCGATACAAAATAAACCACAAAAAGTTACAAGTACGTACATAAATATATACATACGTACATATATATAAATAACCCAAAATTGCATGCTTCGCCACATGCCGCCAACAGATTTAGCAATTGACGAAGCGGGCGCTTGCGCGACAGGAGACGCACAGTGCACATGTGCTGCGCTGCTACATAAGTGACCTCTCTATTTTTAGTGTGGCGCTTAGCAACAGCATTTTTTTGTTTTTAAACATTGCAAGGCGTGACGTATGTTGGGCAGAGCCGATGCGCAGCAAAGAGTTGTTGTTGCTGAATGCACAAGCGGAAGTACTTAAGCACAGCACAAACGGAAGTAAACGAAACGAAACTAAAGTTGAGCACTGCTTGTTTTACTACTTCCCGTTGGGTGTGATAGGCGGGGGTGTGGCAGGCGAAGATGGATGAGAGGAGGGAAGAGTAGATCAGTTACCTTTCTTTAGCAGCGTAGTCACAGTTCATTCAAGTGCTTTGTTATTGTTTTTTTTTTTCTATACATATTTTTCTTTTGGTCTACTGTTTGTTTCCAGTTACATACATATTTTTTTGCGCGCTCCCAACCGCCCACTCAGCACTTTCGTGCCACTACTTCTGCAACGACTTTTCCGCGCTTTGACATGCAAAACGAGCAACAGCAGCGCTGCTTTTGTTCGACTTTTTTTTACACTATACTCTTTTGCTTTGCAATTTCTCGCAATTTTCGCTGTTTCTTTCCTCTGCTCTTTCTCTCTTGAAACTCAAGTTTCCCTCTTGTTTACTGGCCAAACGTAAACAAGCCGCAAAGCGGAAGTGAGGGCGAGTTTTGACAGGAAGTACTACTCGTAGTTGTATGCAGTTTTATTACTGCAGTACAGTCATCGCGTTTATTGTTTTTGTTGTAGATGTTATGGTTGTTGCACTTTTTGTTTTTGTGTTGCTATTGTTTTTCTTTTTGCTTTTGTTTTTGTTAGCATTGTACAAACGCAAGCGTTAAGTAGTAGCCAAGTGGCCAAGATGCCTGTGAACGCGGACGCGTCGTCTACATCCATTTTCGAGGGAGATCCATCCAACACTGCAACAAAGGCGGCTTCGTGTAAATATTAAAAGAAAACAAATTATTTTCGGGCTTAAAGTGTTGGCAGCATTTCTAAAATTTACACAACAGCAACAAG
This sequence comes from Rhagoletis pomonella, assembly GCF_013731165.1. Lineage (NCBI taxonomy): Eukaryota > Metazoa > Arthropoda > Insecta > Diptera > Tephritidae > Rhagoletis > Rhagoletis pomonella. Next base: position 24,108,050 of record NW_023458555.1, on the reverse strand, counting down.
AAGTGCTTCTCGACCGGCTAGTGGGTTCGACTAGTGCCTTGCGGTTTTGCACTTTTTCTTTTTCCATTTCTCTGCTAAATATTTTCTCTTCTAGCTTTTGCTGTAGCAAGTATTGCACTACACTTGAATTGCATTTAAATTTGGCAGCTTTGCAAAACGAATTGCATAGCAACAAAGGCTGGAAATTTCTGAGAAAATGTGCAAAATAATTACAAATAAAAAGCTAAACTAAAAAGTTGAAAGAGTCGTTTGTGAAAGCGTTCCTTTTAAATTGAAGTGCAAAGGATTTCTTGTAAATCAAGAATTTATTTGTATGTATACTTTAATATTTAGATGCCTAAGTGTGTTTATGTAGATATTCTTAGAAGTGAACGTAACAGTTGCAACGGAAGGCGAAGTACTAAGTGCTTACGGCGAAAATTTGCACAATTTCACTCACATAGTTTACATATTTATGTGTATGCGTACATACATAGTTGGTTGTTAATGAAAGCTTTGTTAGGACGGATTAGAGAATAAGCGCTCTGTGTTTGTTCCTGAATTTTAATTTAAAAGAGTTTGCTTTGTCGCAAAATGGAATAGCCGTAAGCTTTTTTGTAACGTAGTGCAAGCAAACTAGCTTAAAGAGCAGGTGTATGGTCTTCATTTAAATTGTATAGGCGTTGATTTTAAGTTTCTTGATGAGCAGAAAATTAATTGTACAGGAATGCTCGGTGCCCTTAAAAAATAAAAGTCAGTGACTGATTTATATTGATGACTTTTAAAAGTAAAAGCCACTGACTGATTTTTGTCGACGACTTTTATGAATAAAAGTTTTCAATAACTGTTATCTTAGAAACATAATATACAAATCAAAAATAACCGTTATTTGCAGATTATTTAAATAAAATCCAAAAAAAATTGTTATTTAGGATTTACAAAATAAAAATCAGAAATAACTGTTATTTGAAGACTAATTAAATAAAAGTAAAAAATAATTATTAAAGTGCGATTTTTATAATATTATAGATTTTTATTGATTTTTATAGAGTTTAATAATTCCTTCTGATTTACTTAGGGACGTTTTTTAGGGTTTAAAATTTATCTGCTATTTGTTTTGTTCTGAAAAAATGTGTTTGAAGGACAGATAAATTTTAAAACTTATTTGAGAAAACAGCACTTAGTTCCTTTAGATATTTTTTAACTAATACAGTTTTTTTAATAGAAACTTAATTTTAAAATACATAATTATTTTGTTTTTTTCATAAAAAATATTAAATGTTCTAAAATATGCATGTCACCAATAAAAATCTCAATATGCTATAAAAAAAATACTATATTTTTGTTTAGCATAAAAATTATTGGAAAGGAGAAAAATTAAATTTTTAGAGTTTGCGTACTTTTTAATCCAGTGCAATCAATTAAGGGATGCTTTCAAATTAACTTACAACTCCAAGCTACTTATAGCCTCAAATAACTAACAACCAATTCACTTAAGTAAGAGTTTTTTATTTATATTAAATACTTTGCTTTGGCAAGAAAACTCATAAAGTATTCAAATCCAATTAGGGGCAAATTGTTCGATACTGAAAATGCCTAAAACGTCAAACTTTTTAATTGACTTACGTAGTAGTTGTTTGGTATTTGTACATTTCCTTGGTTTGCTTCTTACTAGGCTACGCTAGAAAGTTTTATAAACTTTTTGTGATTCTAGTAAAGATTTAAAGTAAATGAATGTAGATAGTGAGTTGCTCAGAAAGAATTGACTATAGAGATTTCAGCATATACATATTATAGCTTTGTTCCAATTACATTGCCCGCATAGTTTTCGTACCATCATGCCTTAACCTAAACGAGTGCTTTGCAATAGATCGTAAAATATATTCACATTTAAATAACACCACTTACATATTTGCGAATGCTGTAGTAAAAATGTGCAAAAGTGAAAAAAATTTCGGTTTACATTTTCAAAGTTGCATAGATTGCATTGAGATTTTATTTCCACCGTTTGATGCAGCTCAATCAAATGCACAAAACTTTAAATGAGTTGGGAGTTTATGCACTCAACCCTTCAGCAGTCAGCTTTATAAGCCAATTAAAATACTGCTAGTAAAAAAAAAAGCGGCCATCAAAAATGTATGTATGTATGCAAGCATTACTAGCACTTACAAAAGCAACAGCAAAATTTCATTTCATTTCATTTCTTCTTCTTCTATAAATTCATCTCAAAGATTTCTCCAAATTCCAACACGCATCTCAATGTAACTACTATGTATTTTTAGACAAGTACGCTACTACATACATATATATTCACTCTATCATTTCTAAGCTTTCTCGTACTTCGAAAATATTTGCACTCTGTCTTTTTTTCTACTTTAATTTCGCAATTTACTACTCGACTTTAGTTTAAGTAGTTGGCTGCTCTGCTATGCGGGCAGTCAGCTGCTTAAGAGCGGTCAGACGTGCGGTTGCATAATAAAATTACATTTATGCATGAGAAACGGCTAAAGTTTTGCTCGCACTTAAGTCTTAATGTGTAACATGCTTCGGGGCAGATATTTCTAGACGGATGCGTGCTTGTTCTTACACTACATAGGTATGTATGTACGTCTGTATGCATGTACACCTATTGCCCTTTTTACAAGGGTAGATAGGTTCCTGAGAAATTCGTGTAAAACGGAAATGAAAATATGTAAAATGAAAACGGGTATACATGCATAATAATTGGGGAGCCCAAAGAGCTGATCAGAATAGTAAAAAAATGATAGGTGGTTTTACTCGAGTGCGTCAGATTAAAAAATAGTGGGCTAATTTCATGCTGAAAAGTGTGAGTAAAATGTGGGATAACAGAAAGTATATAATCTAATGATTTCCACAAGCCGAGGTAATGAAAATTGTCAACAAAAATTAGTGCGTGCACTTGCTGTTCTTTAAAACTACTACATATTTTTCTACGAAATTTGTTATTTTTTGATTTGTTTGCTGTTTTTTGTTCATATTATTTATCACAATAATATGACTGTAATATATCCAGCGGACCAAATGCTCGGAAATGATATCAGTTGCGAGAGAACTGTGAGAATTAACCCAAACAAACTCCCACTAAAGGCTCGTGTGCTGCTCCGCTGTATATGTACAAGGGGTGGGTTTTGGGGGCCCTTTTTTGAAGACGGTTGAAAATGTTTGAGTTCTTTGTAAATAAAATCCAATTCATGAAACTTTAAAAAGTTTATTTATTTAATCCATACTGTACATAAAACTTGCATTAATGTATTTTAAAGAGCATGTTATTTGAAGCGAATCTTCAAAAGTATTTTCAGAATTATTGTCAAAAAACTTGTTGGACTGTTCTATGGGACTCAGGTATAATAACTTTTAAATTCCATAATAACACACTTTTTACTTAATATGAAAAAAAATATTGGACATTACTTTTTGTTACAGATGGGAAAAATGTAGAAGAAATAGACGACGAATAGTCGTACCGGACTTGCTATATGATACTTCCATGGATAATGTAATAAGTATTTACAATAATATATATTTGGTTGGCTGTACATCTCAGAAACGAAATTATTTTTTAACCGTCAGATTAAGAAAACCCCTCCAGATAATCGTCAGATTATGGAAGAGGACAACTAGGGCATTGAGATGAACCTTCTGTATGAAAATCTGGTGCGCTCGAGTAAATCCAAATGGCGATTTTTTTGCATCTTCAAGAAGACGCCACAAGCTTGCGTCACATATGAGTCATCAGATTATTGAATAGGAGGTTCATTCAGGCCCATTTAACATCCCTTGTGAATATGTGACGCGCTCGAGTAAATTTTTTTGTCACCCATATTTAACCCTTTCGTACGCCCAACCCCACCATGCAAAATGGCAGATTAGCATATTTCTGTCATCAGAAAAACATTTAATAATGAGATAGGGAGTTTTCGTATCAATTTCTGAAGTAGGGCGTTCATGAAAAGTTCGCTGAGATAGGGCGTTTCCGAACTGGTTGCCTAGATAGGTCGATCTTCCCCTCAGGTATCAAAATAGAGCCGAAAGAGTGTGCAAAAGAATTTTTTTCGAGAAACTTATTTACAAAATTTAGGGCGACATTAGAAGCTATTGATTTCGGTCAAGAATATTTGGAAAATGCCCACTACACCTCTCTACAGGGTTCACATCGTGTTGACCCAAAAATGGTTTGTTCTATAATTAATGTACCTCTAGGCCGCTGTTTTTGCAATAATGCGCTCTGAGCCATTACTATCATTCCTATCTAATTAAAGGCAAAATTCTACATATAAATATTTCATTGCGATGAAAATGAAATTATATTTATTTTTTATAAAACAAGGGCTGTGTTTTGTTACGCAGTGTATTTACTCAAATACTTATTAGAGTGCTAGTCGCATTTTAGTTGGATCTTAGGTCAGCAGACTATTATTCTGCTTAAACAACTTAAGTGCAAGTTTTAGTCCCATCTAGAGAGTTTGTTGAGCGTACAGATGTACTCTAGTAAAAATCAGTAAATCTTAGTCGAAAATTTAATTATTAAGCAATTTTGTACGCATAGTGTGTACTCATATATAAAGATGTAGTTACATCCTTATACATACATGTGTACAAATGTTAGAAAATATGGAGAAATTCCGCAAACAAATTTCCTAAGTACGTGTGTATCATCCAAAAGCTACAAGTAGTTCTACTGTCATGACCTGAAGTTTGAATGCACTTTGCTTACGTGCTAAAACCCATACATATATGCAAGCAAAACTTTATCTTCGTTTCATCTCAATCCTTTTAATTTGTGCCCAGAAAATTATTAAATTCATTTAAATTCTCCCCATTTGTCGTAACTTTCTAACTTCTGGAGTGGTGTATGTTGCTCTTAAGCGTTTTTAAAACTTCTAATATACATAAGGCGTTACGCGATCAATTACACTGTAGAATACGGATCTGTATACCATATATCTGGGAATTTTTCCAACATATTTTTATTTTAATTTTGCATTGCGAGTGAAACAAATTTGTGTTAGCATTGAAAAAGTTACTCATACACCATGTACGAGTATGTACGAGAACGGGAACGTACGGTATGGCGTATGAGTAATATTATTTTCTGCTCCTATTTCATACAAGAGATTATTGCAAATTTTCACTTGACCATCAAAAGTTGTTTATCGTTAGGAGTTTGAATTTTTTGCCAAGAACAGGCCTTAATACAAATGAAAAGAAACCTACAATAGGTGTGTTTTTTTTTAATTTGTTCCTTCTTAAATTTACAATTTTTTTCATAAAAATGATAATATCGAGCCCTAACCGCCAAAATAACGTAAGCGACATTTTTTTCAAAATTTTCTTTTAGATGCAGAAATATTCCTAGAGCATCTAGATACATTTCTGCATCAAAAAGAAAATTTTTAAAAAAATGTAGCTTACGTTATTTTGGCGGTTAGGGCTCGATATGTTGGAAAAATTACCTAATCTGAAGGGCAATTCGCGTTCAATGAAATTGTGAAGTGAAAATAAAAAATCAATGTGTGTTGTGCTGGTTATCAGCTTATATGGTTATGTGGTTATATTTTTTATTCAGTTTACAACAATAACATACACTACACAATAATAATTTTTAACCAGATAACCTGATAACTTGATAACCAGGCAAGCCTGAACAACCTCAGTGTCAGTGAAAATTACACTCAGAAAATAGCATTTTCTTAAAACATGAAACCGGTATCCTTATTTAAGAGTTACTGTTTTTTCCTTAATATTTATTCCGAAAAATTTACTCAATTTCAGAAATTTGTCCTTAATTCAGGTTCATGCTAAAATTAGTGCGTCATTTATTTGAGGAAGTAAATGTACTCAACATAAGTCATAATTTTGTCAGTGCTGTTAAGACGAAGTTAATGGCTTTCCTTGCAAATGTCGTCTGTGGCGTCGCGTGAAGACTACTGCTTCTAGTCCCGAGATGGCAGTTTCGAGTCCGGTTGGAGGTAGTTCGAGTAAAGTAAGTCAAATTATTTCAATTCAAATATAAATAACAAACTTTAAAATTAATTTCATAAATGGAAAAACCTAAATACTCAAATATCAAAAAAAATAAATAATAATAATTTTTTTAAATACAATTTAAAAAATTACAATGCAAAAAATAAGTAAAAAAAAAAAAAATATTAAAAAAAATCCTGTTCTGAGACTCGAACCTTGCAGCTGGGCCATTGCAACCGTTTGAGCGCCGCGAGCAAAATGACATACTTATTCCTTTCACGGCAATTAAATTTTTCTAAGAAGAAAGAAAATAATACTGAAACCTAGGAAATTATGTTTTCCTTAAACTGAATCAATTAGTTTACTCATATGAAGACAACCATGTCTTTAGAGCCATTTCAAGTTAATATTTCTTTAAAATAATATCATTTTTTCTTAGCATAAAGGAATGCTTTTTCTGAGTTTAATTAATATTAATGGTAACTGGCGGGGGGCCAAACCTTACTTAGGCGATTGATGGGGCAGGACTTCTCCAAGTGGTGGACTGTAGCGCACAATGCTTCTTCGTGGGCTAATGCTTTGGATTGTTCCAACTGATGGACGGCCGGCGGTCGACGGAGACGGCGGCTAAATGGATTTCCAACTTTGAATACGCCAAAAACTCCAACGATGACGGGGATGGTTTCAGCGGGTTAGGAGTCGTGCCGTTGTATATCAAGTCGCTTGCAAGTGTGGTGCGTCAAACTACGCGCTAGGTTCAAAAACGCCTACAAATCGCGGCCACGAAATGAAACACCAAACGTTTTGCTTTTAAACGATTTATTCACTTGGCTTTCAATTACAAAGAAAGATGCAAATTTTCGCGTATAATGCGAACTTTGATTGACTTCAATATCCGAATATAAAAAACAATGAGACAATAGGTTTAATGAAATATTTCGCGCACGAGCACTGCAGTTACGTCTATCAAAACGAAGAAATAAAATTGTAATAATACAGCTGTCAAAAGATGCAAAGCATATATATACATACAAATGAGTATACAGCGATTTGGTAGCGAGCGAGTTGGGCATGCGTTGCCAACCACTCCTAAGATAAGCTTACAAAGGGTGCACATCAGAGCTAGTTCAAAGTACAAATTCAAAAGATACAAAATTCAAGAGATACAAAATTCAAAATGAAATGCACACTAGTAAGCTAGCTACAAATTGTGTTAATTAAATATAAGTGTTGCAGTGCTCGCGTAGCCAGTAACTTCTCAGTTCCTGTCAACCAAAAGTGAAAGTGATGATACTAAAGGCAACAACGAAACTTTATTTGAAAAATGTTCAACTGGAGTTATTATAGATAAATACAGTAAGTAAAACAAACACCCCGTTATTTTTTAATATTCATAATGTTTTCCAAGTAAAATTTTTTTGTAATTTTTTTTATTTTTCTTTATAAAAATATTGTTTGCGCTTTAGCCAAACCCATAAAAATCAAGCATTCAAGCTTTGGAAGAATTCAAAAAATTTTCGCCAAAATTTCGAAATCTTTACTCTGAATTTTTAGAGCAATTTAAGGTATGGAGCTTTATAGCCAATAATATTTGAATATAGCCAGGAATGTGCTATTAATAATTCCCGTTGACTTTTAACCGACTTCAGAACAAGGAAAAGGTTATCAGTTCATGGAATATATATATTTTTTTATTTATGTTACCGCATAACTTTGTATCACGTTAACCGATTTCGATAATTCTTTTCTCATCGGAAATGTGGTACCTTAAGGGTGGTTCCATACTAATTTTTTCTAGATCGGATAATTGGATCTTGAAGAAATTAACGATAATCTTAAATTTTTTTATTAAATTAAATTTTTTTTTCCTGAAAAATTACTTGTTTTGACTTTTTTGTCGCCAGTCTTTTGCGTTTTATTTTAATTTAACGATTGCCATTGATAAAAAATGGCGTTGATTTTTTTTTGCGAACAATCATAATGCGTAAATACTCACCTGCCCATTATTTCTTTATATTTAAAGAACCATTTAAAAAATTCTAGTAAAATGAGTTTTGAATAGAACACATGTTCACCTTATATCGATATACAATTATACGTATGTATGTATGTATATAAAAAGTGTGCACTAAAGTATTCGAAAATAAATGCAATAAAGTGGACTACACTTTTGGAAAGAAATTTATAATCAGGCTTATCATGAGTTTAACTTTCCCCGAACCGCTTTACTTTTCACTTTTGGTTTCCATGTATTTAGTGTGGGCAGTTGAAAAATTTTCGGGTAATTATTTTTTCGGGCGAAACTCAGAATAAATCAGAATATCAAGATAACTATGCAAAATAAAGCAGGAACAAAATGTTTTATTTGTTTCTGCAAACAAAATAATTCAAAAAAATATACCAAAATGAGAAAAAATTTACCTTTTTACCAACCCAAATTTTTTTGTACCAATTTTGATAACAATTTACCAAAGTGGCAACCCTGATTACAAACTCAAGGATGCTTACGCGACCACATTTTCATAAACTTCAAAAACATTAATGTTTTACATACACATACTTAAAAATATAAACTTTTTACAGGGCTTCATTCCTGGCAGCAGAAATATTCATAAAATAATTGAATTAAAATAATTAAAACATTGCTACATTCAATTACATGAAATATGAAAGTGTCAACAAATTTTTGCAAAAATATTTTCATAAATGCCAACGAACGAAACCCAACTTCAAAATAGTAAATAAGTAAACGACACTTGACCTCAACCCCACCATTGAGAGCTAACAAATTAACGCCCATTAACCTCTTCAAGCGACATTAAACGAAGCGTGAAATGGAAATCCAAATAAAAAGCAATCGCAAAGAAAAGGGAATAAAAACCACATGAAAGGCGAAAAAACCGGCCAAGTAAAAGGCCTACGACATGACACGAAAGCGAAGCGTGTCATGTAAATACAAGTACGAATATTACAACAACAATTGCGTGGGGTGGGGCAAGCCGCCATGCAAAACTGCGACAGAGTTGAAGAAAAAATGTAATTAAATTTTAAAATTTGTTGACCGCAACGTGCTGAGCATGCAAATGAAATTGTAAATTGGACAACGAATAGCAAAGCAGAACAAATGTCGTTACAAACATACATATCTGCAACAGCAGTGGTAGGACCAAATGGCCACGCAGAAGCAGCTTAACGCGGCTGCGCGAAATGGCAAAGTGAGCGTCAGCTAAATATAATGGCAGAAAAAAACTGCTTGAAAATACAAAATGAAATATTTATACCAAAGAAGAAAACAAAAACCATAAAAATTAAATTTGTCGCCAAATGGTAACACACGCACACGCACGCACGCACCCGCACACATGCACACTTTCGGGCCGGAATGCAGCCAAATGGTCACAATTTTTTTTTCCACATACATAATATTACAAAAGCGCTGATTTATGCAGAAAATTGTGAGAGGCGCATACCCATGTGGGTATGCCACATTTTTCTACTTACAAACATACACATAAAAAGTGCAAAAAAAAGGAAATCAAAAGAATTGCATTCATTGCTACACTTAATGTGTGCATGGCTGTGTAATTTATCAAGTAAACCGTTTTGGATTTTTTTTTCTGTACCCGCTATGCAGCAAGTGCGGCTGATGGTTGTAGTTACAATGCCTATGGAAGCGTGTGTGTGTGTGTGTAGCGTATAAAATATGCATGTCAGTTTATGTAGCTGCATAGCATTGCATGGCACATCGATTGCACTATTAAAAGCATCCGCGCTGATGCCAACCGCCATTGGCAGTTGCCGACGGCCAGTTAGTTGCAATGCCAACCAACGCCTTTTGTCAGTGTCAGTAAGCGATTTGCATATTCGATTGTTACTTGGTTCTTATGGAATTGCTGTTGCTTTTGTTGTAAATTGCAGAATGTTGGTTTTGCGCTCAGTACTATGTACGTTCTACATATCCGTGCATCAGCATGCAGCATCAATGAACAGCAGTTACTAAATAGCTGGCGCTTATGTAGTAATAGCCACTAGTCTTACGCAAAAGCTATTTAAGTAGCATCGGAAGAGTCTGTTTGTTGATCGAGTGGATTTAAAACAAAATATAACACCTTTATCTTTTGGAATAACATATCGACGGCTGAGTGGAAGATCGACTTATCTCGGCAGCCAGTTCGAAAATGCCTTATCTCAAAAAACTTTTCAAGAGCACTCTACTTCACAAAAATGGTTGAAGAAAACCCTGTGTCAAAATATGATTGATGATCGCCCTATTTCAGAACTCGCTTCAAAAACGCTCTATCTCCATGCATTTTCAATATATTTATTTTCAGTTTAGAAAGGGCATTTTTAAACTAAATTCTGAGATAGGGCGTTCTTGAGCCTTTTTCTGGGATAGAGCGTTTTCGAACCAGCTGCCGAAATAGGTCAATATTTCACTCAGCCGTCGATATGTACAGAAATATTGTGTTGGGAACATCTTCGAAACATAACTGAGATATGAAGTATTTGAAATATCTTCTATAATCATAATATTTTTCGGAAAAATGGGTGGTCAAGGGTTATTAGAATTTTAAAAAATATGTATCTGCTTATCTTTTATCTTATTTTCCAAGTCTTTATTGCAAATTCAACACGCCAGTAGCCTAATAATGCTTATGCAAAGCCTAATTTAAAAGCAAAACCCTCGTCAGGGTTTATGTAGCGCAGCCTTTAGGCCTTCAGTGTCTTCAAAAAGTTTTCTTCTAAAATAAATACCTAGCAGACAATATTAAGTCTTTCCAGACACTTCTCAAAAGCAAAAAGTTCGAAACTTACTTACATACATACTATATTTTGAGACTCAAAATTGAACGGGGTTACTCTGTCCAAGAAATTAAGCGCTACTTTGCATATACATACACATTAATGCTGTTCGGGGGATGCTTGACCCACCGGATGGATCTGCATGTTTACAGAACATTTGCAAGTATTAATAATAGTAGTAGACTAGCGCTTATGCAGTATGTTAATGCTTGGCCGATCTTCTTCTCCGATTTCTGACGTTCGCCCAGATGTCGTCACACAAAGGGGATGGATCTACAGTTTGCGCCGAATCCGCACTCTAACTATGTATTTCATAGTTGGTCGTGCCGGGAATTGAATCCAAGCCCCTTCCCTAAATATTATTATTAAATTTTGAGCCTCACCATGTAATTAAGCCTCGAAAAGTTTTTTGTAAATTTTATATCGTCTTGTAGGTAAAAAGACTCCACAGAACACCCTCTGCCTGCGTATTCGCTTTAGCAAAGAGGTATCTTGCCATTCCCGCCTCTTCAGCAAGCTTAGAAAGTCTATCCTCTGACTTTTAATGTATACCTAAAAGGGTGCTGATTACATGGTCAAGAATTTAGGGTAAATTTTTGGAGAATTTAATGTCCTACAAAAATATGCCTACACAAAAGAACTTATCTCAAACGGTTCGATAGTTATGCCGAATTTCCACTAGGCATTCAAATGACAAAAAATGTATGCCATTTAAAAGAATTCCATGTGGAAATGAACTTAATGACTATTTCTTTAATTTAACCACACTATTATTTTTTAATTTTCGACTTTATTATTTGTCATTTTCGCCATTTAGTGCCTAGTGGAAATTTTATTTACACTGAACAGTTCAAATGCCCACCGACATCTTTTAAAATTGCAATAAAAATTTCTCCGAATGGGAGAGTTTTCTTCTCAGTAAATAGGTTATTTTAAGGTTAAAAATTCGTTAGGTTAGTTATTTTGGATACATACTTGCGTGGTATGCAGGAGGTCCAACCCCCCAAAAATCTAGAAAAAGTTTTTCCTGGCATAACGCTAAAATATGACTTACCAAATCTAAAAGGCCTTCGAACTTCTGAAATTAATGAAAATTTTTTATCGGAAACACACAAAAATATGAACCACCATTCAAGGGATTTTATATATTTCGGTCGTATCACCGACTTTTGGTTCCGACCGGAAGTAGACTAAACTGACGGCAGGTGAATTTTTTTTTTTTAGTTAGACACATGTTTTTACTACAGATCCAGATTCTGCGGAGTCGTTATTACGGAAGTTGGTTATACCACCAGAAGATAGAGCCCCCTCGAATTGGTAGGTCATATTTTTGCGGTAGTCTAGGACACCCTGTTCACCCTTCCCTGCAAAAGCCGTTGGACCATTTTGTCCATTTGTGCCATAAGTGCTTTCAAAATGCTACTCAGTAATGCAGTAGCGGTCCAAATCGCGACCCTACACCACCTCATTGTTACCCGTTCATTGCTCGTGTTTTAACGATCGTAACTACTCCACGATGTTGGGTGGGCTGTGTTGCCGAGAAGCAGGTACTCCATGGGGTAAGCAATTTGAGTAGTTTTGTGCTGCTCTGAAGTAATGCAGAGCTGGAGGCAGATATCTTAATTTTAATTGGACCACATTTTTTATGCGTTCCGGTTAATTTTGGTGTGCCACGTGGCCCTTAGGGAGTACTCTTTACATGCTTGCATGGAATAATCGCAATTTTTGCAGGGTTATGCTGTAAACATTCATACATACATATGTGTATATACATACATACAGTAAGAATTTACATATTGTACATATATGTATAAACAAGATTCTATGAGTGTACACAATGGCAAGCAGCTGCAACATTTGTTTAACTTCATTCTGCAAACTCTTGCGGCACGAACCACCGCGAGCCCCAGAAGCGTTGCCAATACATTGTTGCAATATATTTTATTACCGTTGGCAATGCATTTCAGTTCAATTTCATTTTATTCAACAACAGTTCGGGTTATCGTTTGCAACCACAATTGCTGCCATTGTTTGCATTCCACGTACTCGTATGCATGCATGTACATGCATATGCATGTCCGTACGTATGTACATATGAATCAGTATGCTTTCAACGCTTTCAAAACGAGTGCATCGAAAGTAGCAATCTCAGCACAAGTTGTGCCACAGCAACATTTCATTTCTTAACAACGTTAAACAATTTTTTATTACCATTCCAATGGCTAGTGCATTGCATTGTAATTGAGTTGCAATTGCTTTTTTAAAATGACCTGTTCTGTTGTTGTTTGAACTTAAACCATACCGAACTTTTGTATCGTTAAATTCGCCAGTTTGCACAGTTTGTTGTAACGTGTGCTGTTGTAATGATTCGGACAAAAGTATAGATTACTGTCGCACATCCGTTTCATACGCGAACCGCATCAACATCCGTTGCAACCTCAAACAAAAACAACAACAAGAACAACGCCAACAAATAACAGTTGTGGCAACACTGACAAACAGTTATAGCTGAAGTGAGATAAGTTTGTTGTAGTTTTTTTTTTAACAGAAAAATAGCATGCGAGATGTGAGGTATATGTATGTATGCTTATGCATGCTTGCGTCTGTGTAGCATATCCACGCCAGGATGTCATTACACTTCCGTCACATTTACAATAATTTCAATTTTTGCTGGCTATCTTCTTTCTGCAGATTCTGACAGTTGCGATTCGTACTCTGATTGCCACAAGAGCATGGTGTGGGTAAGTACAGCTATGCAGAATGCCAATAACATTTTGAAGACTTAACAACTAATTTTAAATGTTATTTTTTTGACGTTATCTCCAGAATTTAAAGAGAAGGCGTGCGCTTCCATTCAACGTTTAATGTCTTAACCAGGTCCATACTGTTGAATAAGCTTGTATAGTTGCAATAGATCTTGCTCTCGAAAGCCCAAAAAATGTGCAAATTGTTTTTTAACATTTTTAGCGTTTCTGCGCCATAAAGACGGGCTGATGGCAGATTTATTTATATAAAAGCGGTTTTAAAATTTAAAATATATAGCATAGCATTCCACATGCTATTCGAAACATCAAACAATGCAGTGAGGCAGGAGCAGCAAATACAAAGGATTGCAAAGGAGGTAGTTACGCGATGCAGCAAACCCCTTTGATCATAATCAAAGGATTCAATATCTCTCATCTCGGTGCTAGTCAGGATTCCTTTATTTGGAATGCTAGCGAGTTTCTAACTCATCTTGAAGAGGAATATTTGCGAGGCCTAGACAAGTATTGGCTGCTTTTAATACCATGTCCCCACAAATCGCTTAAAAAATCGGAGCAAAGCAAATTTAAGTGGCAAAATCAAGTGGACTATCTTAATAACCAACTCAACAGCCGAAACTACGTGGTTAAGCTCCGGTGGGGACTTAGGATAATGTTCATATCTTAATCCTACAAAAATGCTTTTTCTACAAGGCGAAGGATATCCCTTGGAACCGTGACTTTTGACTCCTCCCAAAAAGCCGGAGGAAGGCGGAGGTAATGATTTGCCGGGCAAAAACATGAATCTTTATATATACATAAGCAAAAATATATAAGGTAAAGAAAAGCTCATCCCGTCTTATATATCGAATATTTTTTGGGTTACTTAAAATATCGGAGAAATATTTAGGTTCAAACATTTTCGGATCATTTATATTTCTTTATAGCAGTTTCCTTAACTGTATATACAGGGTGGCGCCTAATGAGCTATATGGTTTAAATGGTTTATAACTTTTTTATTTATGCGATTATTATATATCTATTTTTTTTTAAATACAGTATATTATTGGGGAATTTTTTGCAATTAGCTTTGAAAAATGATATCCTGTAAGTGATGTCCGTTTTCAGCTTCGCACATACCTACCCTTTTTGGCATATTTTCCATAACTTTTCGCAGAATTTCGGGTGTAATGGCTATGATTTCATTTCGAATGTTGGTTTGGAGTTAGAGAATGGTTCTTGGTTTGTTAACGTACATTCTTTCTTTCAAATATCCCCATAGAAAACTGTTAAAAAGAATTCAAACCATATAGCTCGTTCGGCGTCACCCAGTACATATGTGTATATTTGAGTCACAGTATTTTAAATAACCCTATCGACGCGTGTTAACTAATTCTTAGTACTGGGTAATAATTTTCTATTATTTCATGGTTTAACCTCAATTAAGGGGATCATAACATTTAAAATTTTATTTCAAGTGTAAAATTTGCCATTGATATCATTATTGTAGCGAAAAACATGAAAAAAATATTACCGTGTCATGTACATATATATGTACTTACTAAAGTATACATATCTGCGTGTAGTATGTCTGCACATGTGTACTTATGTGTACTTAAATACATATCCAACATTATTATTATTATTATTTTCGTTGTAATTTCTCGCTCTTAGCCTGTCATTATCACTTTTGCAGCTTTGCTGTTATCAATAATGGTTTCTGTCTGCGGACAACAACGCATCAGCAGGGATTCAGTGATTCAGGAATTGTGTGAAATCAAAAAGGGAAACAATGAGAACGAACAATTATGGAGTAAAGTAATTAAGAATAATCCGAAAACATGAAATAGCATGAAAATGATATTGAGCATACTATAAGAAGAAATAAAATGTAAGTAAAAAATTAAGAAAAAACCCATAACGCATGATTATTATGATATTTACTCCGAAACTAAGAAAGTGCGTGAATACTTAAACAAAGCAAGCATTTCATTCAGCTTTTATCAAATATTTACGTATCGCTACCTAAAGGTGAAAAGATGCCAAGTCCACTTTTTTTTCAAAATTTAATTTTTGATGCAGCATGAGTCATGCTGCATGACAGATAATTCGAAACTACATCGATTTTTCGTCTCTCCAAAACATTTTCAAAAAACGGACTTGGCATCTTTTCACCTTTAGGTAATGATATGAAGGTTAGCGTGGTCCAAAAAAAACCCACCCTAGCATTTTTCTACACTGAAATATTTATACCCCTTCTTTTTTGTTGTGAAATCAAAAAATGTAGCTCAAAGCGCTCAAAGTTTTCTATTAATTAAAAAAAAATAAAATAAAATTGTATAAATGGTATAGAATTCTTGAGCTTCAATATTTGCCGATCGAAAAACTTTGTCTCTCTTTAGAAGACTTCCAATGATAATACCCAACTGTTTAAATTAACAATTGTTAATACTACCAATTTTTATGGGTTCTTCTCATTGTATTTTTGGGGTTTTTGGTTGACATATAAAAGTGGTTACTATTAAAAACTAAGCAAAACGAACTAATGGGTTTTTTTTATTAGAAACCACCTGAAGAGAAACAGATTTTTTCGAACGAAAAATATTGATTTTCAATAATAATAAACCACTTCTACGAAAATTTGTTATTTTCATTATGGAACAACCCCAGGGTGTGGTAGCATTAAATTTGAACTTTACTTTTTTTTAGACCACCCTAATTTAGGTACAAGCATTTTTTATATCGCTGGGAATTGGCTAATTTACGTATTCAACAAATAAAAAAAGTAAGTGCGCCTGGGCCACACTGGAGAAGTGAAACTTACGTTACATATCGAGTTTGTCTCATAACCAATATAGGTTTTTATGCACATTAGGGTGGTCCTCAAGATAAAAGGAAGGATTTTTTTATGTTTCACCCCCTCAATCGGTAATACCACTGTCACAGATATCACATAACGGGTGATTTTTTAAGAGCTTGATACCTTTTTTTTTAAAAA
>NW_023458555.1:24072460-24091444 GCF_013731165.1 Rhagoletis pomonella | reverse complement strand
TCAAAAAACTAATAAGTAACCTCACCATTAGCATTTACTACCAAAATGTGAGAGGTTTGAACACAAAGCTATCAAGGTTACACTTGCAGTCCTATGATTTTGACTTCAAAGTACTGGTGTTTACTGAAACCTGGCTCAAGCCGAATGTGTTCAACTCGGAAATTTTGGTAGTAAATGCTAATGGTGAGGTTACTTATTAGTTTTTTGATGCCGAGGTGGAAAGCGGAAGTTGAGCCAAATTTTGCCCTTGCGGTCTAGATCTAAATTCAAATTCGCGAATGAAGGCACCGCTTGGCCAAAAAGATGGGCTCATTACTCTATCAAAGCAGTCTTCGGATATGTCTATTTTAAAAGAAGAAATGCTTCTTTCATACGAGAATCTGAACTTGCGTACATGCAACTCATTTGCTATCAGCCTGGAAGTTAAATACCCCTTCACATCATCGACAGTGGTATCTTTTGAAAACCTAGATATAAAGACCGATTTTTTGGAAGGGACAACGATTAAATCCCTCGGGACGGGGTTAACGCAATCGGAAACGGTTTCAGATGTGGTAGGGGGTTGCGGAACAGGGGGTTGCGGAACAGCTGTCAACTTTTTGGAAGGAGCAACGATGGCTTCGGATGTGGTAGGGGGTTGAGATGTAGTTGTGGAGTTTTTAGAAGGAGCAACGACTACTTGCATTGGAACGGTGTTGACGCAATCGGAGATGGCTTCAGATGTGGTGGAGGGTTGAGATGAAGCTGTTGAACAGGAATTTAGTGAGGCTCCAGTAGAAGAAGGACGTGGTTGGGGAGATTCAGTCCGCCGAGGAATCGGTGTGTTAAAGCTTATGAGTTCTTTGTTCATAGCTGGAGTCAAAAGTGGGCGGTTCTGCGGAAGATCCAGGTCCACAGTGATGGGATTCAACACAATATTTTCCACGCCTCTCCTACGTCTCTTAAGACCTTTTCCAGGAGAAGGAGAGGAGGAGGAAGTATCTAATAATTTAAATTCTTTGAATTCATCCTCATACTTCTTGAACTTCTCGTTGAGCAGTTTTAGCTCTTTGCTTATCTCCGAAAATCCATTTCTAGCGGTTCTAAATAGTTTACAGAGATCCACAACAGTTTTTTTACACTTTGGACATGACCAGCGAAGTCCATTGTCTCCAATAATCATATCCAGAACTCTCCCATTAATACCAGCACACTTTAAATGAGACAGTTCATCGCAAAGCCAGCACGCCACAAAACGGTCCGAACCGGCTTTTACATTACATTTTTCGAACAGACAGGACATTTTTAGCGAATTTTATTAAAAAAGAATAAAAATAGCAAAATTAGGAATGTATTGTACGAAAACGTTTCAAGCTCACAGTAATTGGCAGTTTAATAGCTAGTGGTCTTATTTAGTGAAGTTCAATGGTTAGAAACCGTGCTGAACTTAACCGTTTTAAAGCCACTGAGTTAACAAAATCAGCTGTCACCAAGAAAGCGACTGTCGATGATAAACAAAGGTGTGTGTAAAGCGCGAAAGAAAGCAAAATGAACAAACAAATGCGATATTCCTTACACTCTCACGCAAAAGCAACAATAATGCACCAAAACAGGCAAATATGCACGAAGGCCGACTAAATAAAACTTTTCAATCAACGCACTTTATGACTAAATCAAGTCAATTTATTGGAATTTGGCTTCAGTAAACTTTTTACGGTGTGAATAACACAAATTAGAACTGCTTAGCACTTTGTAAACGAGTTAAACTTTGGAAATTCTTTCAAGCGAAAGTTTAAGTGACCGCACAGTACGAACGTTGCCAGAACGTTGCATAAATGTATTTTAAAGAGCATATTATGTGAAGCGAATTTTCAGAAGTATTTTCAGAATTATTGTCAAAAAACCTGTTGGACTGTTCTATGGGACTCAGGTATAATAACTTTTAAATTCTATAATAACACACTTTTCACTTAATATGAAAAAAAAATATTGGACATTACTTTTTGTTACAGATGGGAAAATGTAGAAGAAATAGACGATCAAGTCGTACCGGACTTGCTATATGATACTTCCACGGATAATATAATAAGTATTTACAATAATATATATTTGGTTGGCTGTACATCTCAGAAACGAAATTATTTTTTAACCGTCAGATTAAGAAAACCCCTCCAGATAATCGTCAGATTATGGAAGAGGACAACCAGAGCATTGAGATGAACCTTCTGTATGAAAATCTGGTGCGCTCGAGTAAATCCAAATGGCGATTTTTTTGCATCTTCAAGAAGACGCCACAAGCTTGCGTCACATATGAATCATCAGATTATTGAATAGGAGGTTCATTCAGGCCCATTTAACATCCCTTGTGAATATGTGACGCACTCGAGTAAATTTCTTTGTCACCCATATATGACCCTTTCGTACGCCCAACCCCACCATGCCATGCAAAATGGCAGATTAGCATATTTCTGTCATCAGAAAAACATTTAATAATGACATAGGGAGTTTTCGTATCAATTTCTGAAGTAGGGCGTTCATGAAAAGTTTGCTGAGATAGGGCGTTTCCGAACTGGTTGCCTAGATAGGTCGATCTTCCCCTCAGGTATCAAAATAGAGCCGAAAGAGTGTGCAAAAGAATTTTTTTCGAGAAACTTATTTACAAAATTTAGGGCGACATTAGAAGCTTTTGATTTCGGTCAAGAATATTTGGAAAATGCCCACTACACCTCTCTACAGGGTTCACATTGTGTTGACCCAAAAATGGTTTGTTCTATAATTAATGTACCTCTAGGCCGCTTTTTTTTGCAATAATGCGATCTGAGCCATTACTATCATTCATATCTAATTAAAGGCAAAATTCTACATATAAATATTTCATTGCGATCAAAATAAAATTATATTTATTTTTTATAAAACAAGGGCTGTGTTTTGTTACGCAGTGTATTTGCTAGTCGCATTTTAGTTGGATCTTAGGACAGCAGACTATTATTCTGCTTAAACAACTTAAGTGCAAGTTTTAGTCGCGTCTGGAGAGTGTGTTGAGCGCGCAGATGTACTCTAGTAAAAATCAGTAAATCTTAGTCGAAAGTTTAATTATTAAACAATTTTGTACGCATAGTGTATACTCATATGTAAAGATGTAGTTACATCCTTATACATACATGTGTACAAATGTTAGAAAATATGGAGAAATTCCGCAAACAAATTTCCTAAGTACGTGCGTATCATCCAAAAGCTACAAGTAGTTCTACTGTCATGACCTGAAGTTTGAATGCACTTTGCTTACGTGCTTTTGCCCATACATACATATGTGCAAGCAAAACTTTATCTTCGTTTCATCTCAATCCTTTTAATTTGTGCCCAGAAAATTATTAAATTCATTTAAATTTTCCCCATTTGTCGTAACTTTCTAACTTCTGGAGTGGTGTATGTTGCTCTTAGGCGTTTTTGAAACTTCTAATATACATACATAAGGTGTTACGCGATCAATTACACAGTAGGAACGCTAAAATTACACAAATGCCGACACACGTAAACTTAATTTTGGGTCGTAGAATACGGCTGCTGTATACCGTTTCTATATATCAGGTAATTTTGCCAATATATTTTTATTTTAATTTTGCATTGCGAATGAAACAAATTTCTGTTAGCATGGAAAAAGTTACTCATACGCCATGTACGAATAGGTATGTACGAGTACGGCAACGTTCGGTATGGCATATGAATAACATTATTTTCTGCTCCTATTTCATACAAGTATTGCAAACTTTCATTTGACCATCAAAAGTTGTTTATTTATACATAGATTTTTATCGTTAGTAGTTTCAATTGTTTGACAAAGAACAGACCTTAATAGAAATGAAAAAAAATTACTAGAGGTTTGTTATTCTTTAATTTTTCCCTTGTTAAATTTTTAATTTCTTTCTTAAAAATGAAAATATGTTGTTCACGCTTGCCTGGTTATCAGCTTATATGGTTATGTGGTTATATTTTTTATTCATTTTACAACAATAACATACACTACACAATAATAATTTTTAACCAGATAACCTGATAACTTGATAACCAGGCAAGCCTGAACAACCTCAGTGTCAGTGAAAATTACACTCAGAAAATAGCATTTTCTTAAAACATGAAACCGGTATCCTTATTTAAGAGTTACTGTTTTTTCCTTAATATTTATTCCGAAAAATTTTCTCAATTTCAGAAATTTGTCCTTAATTCAGGTTCATGCTAAAACTAGTGCGTCATTTATTTGAGGAAGTAAATGTACTCAACATAAGTCATAATTTTGTCAGTGCTGTTAAGACGATGTTAATGGTTTTCCTTGCAAATGTCATCTGTGGCGTCGCGTGAAGACTACTGCTTCTAGTCCCGAGATCGCAGTTTCGAGTCCGGTTGGAGGTAGTTCGAGTAAAGTAAGTCAAATTATTTCAATTCAAATATAAATAACAAACTTTAAAACTAATTTCATATATGGAAAAACCTAAATACTCAAATACCAAAAAAAATAAATAATAATAATTTTTTTTATTACAATTTAAAAAATTACAATGCAAAAAATAAGTAAAAAAAAATCCTGTTCTGAGACTCGAACCTTGCAGCTGGGCCATTGCAACCGTTTGAGCGCCGCGAGCAAAATGACATACTTATTCCTTCCACGGCAAGTTAATTTTTCTAAGAAGAAAGAAATAATACTGAAGCCTAGGAAATTATGTTTTCCTTACACTGAATCAATTAGTTTAAATACTCATATGAAGACAGCCATGTCTTTAGAGCCATTTCAAGTTAATATTTCTTTAAAATAATATCATTTTTTCTTAGCATAAAGGAATGCTTTTTCTGAGTTTAATTAATATTAATGTTAACTTCTCCGTTCCTGTCAACCAAAAGTGAAAGTGATGATACTAAAGGCAACAACGAAACTTTATTTGAAAAATGTTCAACTGGAGTTATTATAGATAAATACAGTAAGTAAAAAAATGCCCCGTTATCTTTTAATATTCATAATGTTTTCCAAGTAAAATTTTTTTGTAATTTCTTTTATTTACCTATATAAAAATATTGTTTGCGCTTTAGCCAAACCCATAAAAATCAAGGATATAAGCTATGTCCACATTTGGAAGAATTCAAAAAATTTTCACCTAAATTTCGAAATATTTACTCGGAATTTTTAGAGCAATTTAAGATATGGAGTTTTATAGCGAATAATATTTGAATATAACCAGGAATGTGTAACTAAAAATTCCCGTTGATTTTTAACTGACTTCATAAATAATAGAAGGTTATCAGTTCGTGGAATATATATATTTTTTTATTTATGTTACCGCATAACTTTGTATCACGTTAACCGATTTCGATAATTCTTTTCTCATCGGAAATGTGGTACCTTAAGGGTGGCTCTATACTAATTTTCTCTAGATCTGATAATTTGATTGTGAAGAAATTAACGATCGTCTTAAATTTTTTTTATTAAATTAAATTTTTTTTTCCTGAAAAATTACTTGTTTTGACTTTTTTGTCGCCAGTCTTTTGAGTTTTATTTTAATTTAACGATTGCCATTGATAAAAAATGGCGTTGATTTTTTTTTTGCGAACAATCATAATGCGTAAATACTTACCTGCCCATTATTTCTTAATATTTAAAGAACCATTTAAACAATTCTAGTAAAATGAGTTTTGAATAGAACACGATATGTTCACCTTAATCCGATGTACATTTATACGTATCTACATATGTATATAAAAAGTGCGCACTAAAGTATTCGAAAATAAATGCAATAAAGTGGACTACACTTTTGGAAAGAAATTTATAATCAGTGTTATCATGAGTTTAACTTTCCCCGAACCGCTTTACTTTTCACTTTTGGTTTCCATGTATTTAGTGTGGGCAGTTGAAAAATTTTCATGCGAAAGTCAGGGTACGGCAGAATATAAAGATAATTACGCAAAATAACGCAGGAAAACAAATTTTTTATTTGTATCTTCAAACAAAATAATTCAACAAAAATTTACTAAAATGAGAAAAAATTTATCATTACCAACCCAATTTTTTTCTACCACTTTTGGTAACAATTTACCAAAGTGGCAACCCTGATTACAAATACAAGCAAGCGTACATTACCATAACATAACATATAACATTTACATAAACTGCGAAAACATTAATGTTTCACATACACACATTTAAAAACATAAACTTTTTACAGGGCTTCATTCCTAGCAGCATAAATATTCATAAAATAACCCGCTTAGCATCTTAGCTTTAATTAAAATAATTAAAACATTGCTACATTCAATTACATGAAATATGAAAGTGTCAACGAATTTTCGCAAAAATATTTTCATAAATGCAAACGAACCAAACCCAACTTCAAAATAGTAAATAAGTAAACGACACTTGACCTCAGCCCCACCATTGAAAGCTAACAAATTAACGCCCATTAACCTCTTCAAGCGACATTAAACGAAGCGTGAAATGGAAATCCAAATAAAAAGCAATCGCAAAGAAAAGGGAATAAAAACCACATGAAAGGCGAAAAAACCGGCCAAGTAAAAGGCCTACGACATGACACGAAAGCGAAGCGTGTCATGTAAATACAAGTACGAATATTATAACAACAATTGCGTGGGGTGGGGCAAGCCGCCATGCAAAACTGCGACAGAGTTGAAGAAAAAATGTAATTAAATTTTAAAATTTGTTGACCGCAACGTGCTGAGCATGCAAATGAAATTGTAAATTGGACAACGAATAGCAAAGCAGAACAAATGTCGTTACAAACATACATACATACCTACATATGTACCAAATGGCAACGCAGAAGCAGCTGAACGCGGCTGAGCTGATGCGCGCGAAATGGCAAAGTGAGCGTCAGCTAAATATAATGGCAGAAAAAAACTGCTTGAAAATACAAAATGAAATATTTATACCAAAGAAGAAAACAAAAACCATAAAAATTAAATTTGTCGCCAAATGGTAACACACACACACACACACACGCACGCACGCACGCACCCGCACACATGCACACTTTCGGGCCGGAATGCAGCCAAATGGTCACAATTTTTTTTTTTTTTTCACATACATAATATTACAAAAGCGCTGATTTATGCAGAAAATTCTGAGAGGCGCATACCCATGTGGGTATGCCACATTTTTCTACTTACATGCATACACATAAAAAGTGCAAAAAAAAAGGAAATCAAAAGAATTGCATTCATTGCTATACTTAATGTGTGCATGGCTGTGTAATTTATCAAGTAAACCGTTTTGGATTTTTTTCTTTCTGTACCCGCTATGCAGCAAGTGCGGCTGATGGTTGTAGTTACAATGCCTATGGAAGCGTGTGTGTGTGTGTGTGTGTAGCGTATAAAATATGCATGTCAGTTTATGTAGCTGCATAGTATTGCGCATGGCACATCGATTGCACTATTAAAAGCATCCCCGCTGATGCCAACCGCCATTGGCACTTGCCGACGGCCAGTTAGTTGCAACGCCAACCAACGCCTTTTGTCAGTGTCAGCAAGCGATTTGCATATTCGATTGTTACTGGGATCTTATGGAATTGCTGTTGCTTTTGTTGTAAATTGCAGAATGTTGGTTTTGCGCTCAGTACTTTGTACGTTTTACAGATCCGTGCATCAGCATGCAGCATCAATGAACAGCAGTTACTAAATAGCTGGCGCTTATGTAGTAATAGCCACTAGTCTTACGCAAAAGCTATTTAAGTAGCATCGGAAGAGTCTATTGATCGAGTGGATTTAAAACAAAAAATAACACCTTTATCTTTTGTTTGAAGAAAACCCTGGGTCAAAATATGATTGATGATCGCCCTATTTCAGAACTCGGTTCAAAAACGCTCTATCTCCATGCATTTTCAATATATTTATATTCAGTTAAGAAAGGGCATTTTTGAACTAAATTCTGAGATAGGGCGTTCTTGAGCCTTTTTCTGGGATAGAGCGTTTTCGAACCAGCTGCCGAAATAGGTCAATATTTCACTCAGCCGTCGATATGTACAGAAATATTGTGTTGTGAACATCTTCGAAACATAATTGAAATATGAAGTATTTGAAATATCTTCTATAATCATAATATTTTTCGGAAAAATGGGTGGTCAAGGGTTATTAGATTTTTAAAAAATATGTATCTGCTTATCTTTTATTCTATTTTCCAAGTCTCTATTACAAATTCAACACGCCAGTAGCCTAATAATGCTTATGCAAAGCCTAATTTAAAAGTAAAACCCTCGTCAGAGTTTTTTATAGCGCAGCCTTTAGGCCTTCAGTGTCTTCAAAAAGTTTTCTTCTAAAATAAATACCTAGCAGACAATATTAAATATTTCCAGACACTTCTCGCCGGCAGTAAGTTCTGCTAGACGCTCCAAAGTTAGCAAAAAGTTCGAAACTAACTTACATACATACTATATTTTGAGACTCAAAATTGAACGGGGCTACTCTGTCCAAGAAATTAAGCGCTACTTTGCGTATACATACACATGAATGCTGTTCGGGGGATGCTTGACCCACCGGATGGATCTGCATGTTTACAGAACATTTGCAAGTATTAATAATAGAAATAGACTGGCGCTTATGCAGTATGTTAATGCTTGGCCGATCTTCTTCTCCGATTTCTGATGTTCGCCCAGATGTCGTCACACAAAGGGGATGGATCTACAGTTTGCGCCGAATCCGCACTCTAACTATGTATTTCATAGTTGGTCGTGCCGTGAATTGAATCCAAGCCCCTTCCCTAAATATTATTATTAAATTTTGAGCCTCACCATGTAATTAAACCTCGAAAAGTTTTTTGTAAATTTTATATCGTCTTGTAGGTAAAAAGACTCCACAGAACACTCTCTGCCTGCGTATTCGCTTTAGCAAAGAGGTATCTTGCCATTCCCGCCTCTTCAGCAAGCTTAGAAAGACTATCCTCTGACTTTTAGTGTATACTTAAAAGGGTGCTGATTACATGGTCAAGAATTTAGGGTAAATTTTTGGAGAATTTAATGTCCTACAAAAATATGCCTACACAAAAGAACTTATCTCAAACGGTTCGATAGTTATGCCGAATTTCCACTAGGCATTCAAATGACAAAAAATTTATGCCATTTAAAAGAATTCCATGTGGAAATGAACTTAATGACTATTTATTTAATTTAATCACACTATTATTTTTTAATTTTCGACTTTATTATTTGTCATTTTCGCCATTTAGTGCCTAGTGGAAATCCAACATTACGTATGTATATATATCATTTTTAATGAAACCCAATTTTTTTACATTTTATTTACACTGAACAGTTCAAATGAACACCGACATCTTTTAAAATTGCAATAAAAATTTCTCCGAATGGGAGAGTTTTCTTTTAAGTAAATAGGTTATTTTAAGGTTAAAAATTCGTTAGGTTAGTTATTTTGGATACATACTTGCGTGGTATGCAGGAGGTCCAACCCCTCTAAAATGGAGAAAAAGTTTTTCCTGGCATAACGCTAAAATATGACTTACCAAATCTAAAAGGCCTTCGAACTTCTGAAATTAATGAAAATTTTTTATCGGAAACACACAAAAATATGAACCACCATTCAAGGGATTTTATATATTTCGGTCGTATCACCGACTTTTGGTTCCGACCGGAAGTAGGCTAAACTGACGGCAGGTGCATTTTTTTTTAATTAGATACATGTTTTTATTACGGATCCAGATTTCTCGGAGTCGTTTTTACGGAATTCGGTTATACCACCAGAAGATAGAGCACCCTCGAATTGGTAGGTCATATTTTTGCGGTAGTCTAGGAAAACCTGTTCACCCTTCCCTGCAAAAGCCGTTGGACCATTTTGTCCATTTGTGCCATAAGTGCTTTCAAAATGCTACTCAGTAATGCAAATCGCGACCCTACACCACCTCATTGTTACCCGTTCATTGCTCGAGTTTTAACGATCGTAATTACTCCACCATGTTGGGTGGGCTGTGTTACAGAGAGGCAGGTACTCCATGGGGTAAGCCATTTGAGTAGTTTTGTGCTGCTCTAAAGTAATGCAGAGCTGGATGCAGATATCTTAATTTTAATTGGACCACATTTTTTATGCGTTTCGGTTAATTTTGGTGTGCCACGTGGCCCTTAGGGAGTACTCTTTACATGCTTGCATGGAATAATCGCAATTTTTGCGGGGTTATACTGTAAACATTCATACATACATATGTGTATATACATACATACAGTAAGAACTTACATATTGTACATATATGTATAAACAAGATTCTATGAGTGTACACAATGGCAAGCAGCTGCAACATTTGTTTAACTTCATTCTGCAAACTCTTGCGGCACGAACCACCGCGAGCCCCAGAAGCGTTGCCAATACATTGTTGCAATATATTTTATTACCGTTGGCAATGCATTTCAGTTCAATTTCATTTTATTCAACAACAGTTCGGGTTATCGTTTGCAACCACAATTGCTGCCATTGTTTGCATTCCACGTACTCGTATGCATGCATGTACATGCATATGCATGTCCGTACGTATGTACATATGAATCAGTATGCTTTCAACGCTTTCAAAACGAGTGCATCGAAAGTAGCAATCTCAGCACAAGTTGTGCCACAGCAACATTTCATTTCTTAACAACGTTAAACAATTTTTTATTACCATTCCAATGGCTAGTGCATTGCATTGTAATTGAGTTGCAATTGCTTTTTTAAAATGCCCTGTTCTGTTGTTGTTTGAACTTAAACCATACCGAACTTTTGTATCGTTAAATTCGCCAGTTTGAACAGTTTGTTGTAACGTGTGCTGTTGTAATGATTCTGACAAAAGTATAGATTACTGTCGCACATCCGTTTCATACGCGAACCGCATCAACATCCGTTGCAACCTCAAACAACAACAACAACAACAACAACCCCAACAAATAACAGTTGTGGCAACACTGACAAACAGTTATAGCTGAAGTGAGATAAGTTTGTTTTTTTTTTTAACAGAAAAACAGCATGCGAAATGTGAGGTATATGTATGTATGCTTATGCATGTTTGCGTCTGTGTAGCATATTCACGCCAGGATGACATTACACTTCCGTCACATTTACAATAATTTCAATTTTTGCTGGCTATCTTCTTTCTGCAGATTCTGACAGTTGCGATTCGTACTCTGATTGCCACCAGAGCATGGTGTGGGTAAGTACAGCTATGCAGAATGCCAATAACATTTTGAAGACTTAACAACTAATTTTAAAGATTATTTTTTTGACGTTATCGCCAGATTTTAAAAAGAAGACGTGCGCTTCAATTCAACGTTTAATGTCTTAACCAGGTCCATACTGTTGAATAAGCTTGTATAGTTGCAATAGATCTTGCTCTCGAAAGCCCAAAAAACGTGCACATTGGTTTTCAACATTGTTAACGTTTCTGCGCCATAAAGACGGGGTGGAAGGGAGATTTATTGATATCAAAGCGGTTTTAAAATTTAAAATGTGTAGCATAGCATTCCACTTGCTAGTCGAAACATCAAGCAATGAAGTGAGGCAGGAGCAGCAAATACAAAGGATTGCAAAGGAGGTAGTTACGCGATACAGCAAACCCCTTTGGTCATGAGCAACGGATTCGATATCTCCCATCTTGGCGTTAGTCATGACTCCTTTATTTGGAATGCTAGCGAGTTTCTAACTCATCTAGAAGAGGAATATTTCCGCAGCGTAGACAAGTATTGGCTGCTTTTAATACCATGTCCCCACAAAAAAGTTAACAATCTCAAATTAAACGTAACCCCATCCCTAACTATCGCTGACCACACTGCGGCTTCAGGTCTATAATAGTACAAATGTAGTGAACAGTGTTTGGGGTACTTAAACTTGATCAAGAAGTAAATCGCTTAAAAAATCGGAGCAAAGCAAATTTAAGTGGCAAAATCAAGTGGGCTATCTTGATAACCAACTCAACAGCCGAAACTACGTGGTTAAGCTTAGGTGGGGACTTAGCATAATATTCATATTTTAATCCTACAAAAATGCTTTTTCTACAAGGCGAAGGATATCCCTTGGAACCGTGACTTTTGACTCCTCCCAAAAATCCGGAGAAAGGCGGAGGTAATGATTTGCCGGGCAAAAACATGAATCTTTATATATACATAAGCAAAAATATATAAGATAAAGAAAAGCTCATCCCGTCTTATATATCGAATATTTTTTGGGTTACTTAAAATATCGGAGAGCGAAGCCTGAAATATTCTTCAGTTTGTTATTTAGGTTCAAACATTTTCGGATCATTTATATTTCTTTATAGCAGTTTCCTTAACTGTATATACAGGGTGGCCCCCTAATGAGCTATATGGTTTAAATGGTTTATAACATTTTTATTTATGCGGTTACTATATATATATTTTTTTTTAAATACAGTATATTATTGGGGAATTTTTTGCAATTAGCTTTGAAAAATGATATCCTGTAAGTGATGTCCGTTTTCTGCTTCGCACATACCTACTATTTTTAGCATATTTTCCATAACTTTTGGCAGAATTTCGGGTGTAATGGCTATGATTTCATTTCGAATGTTGGTTTGGAGTTAGAGAATGGTTCTTGGTTTGTTAACGTACACTCTTTCTTTCAAATATCCCCAAAGAAAACTGTTAAAAAGAATTCAAACCATATAGCTCATTCGGCGCCACCCAGTACATATGTGAGTCACAGTATTTTGAATAGCCCTATCGATGTGCGTAAAACAATTCTTAGTACTGGGTAATAATTTTCTATTATTTCATGGTTTAACCTCAATTAAGGGGATCACTGCATTCAAGATTTTATTTCAAGTGTAAAATTTGCCATTGATATCATTATTGTAGCGAATAATTTGTAAACAATATTGCTGCGTCATATACATATATAAGTACTTACTTAATTATACATACATATCTGCGTGTAGTATGTCTGCACATGTGTACTTATGTGTACTTAAATACATATCCAACATTATTATTATTATTATTTTCGTTGTAATTTCGCGCTCTTAGCCTGTCATTATCACTTTTGCAGCTTTGCTGTTATCAATAATGTTTTCTGTCTGCGGACAACAACGCATCAGCAGGGATTCAGTGAGTCAGGAATTGTGTGAAATCAAAAAGGGAAACAATGAGAACGAACAAGTATGGAGTAGAGTAATTAAGAATAATCCGAAAAATGAAAATGATATTGAGCATACTATAAGAAGAAATAAAATGTAAGTAACAAGTAAAAAAAAATCATAAGGCTTGAAATCACCTTCCGCTAAGGCTTACAAAAACGTTTTTTACTCCGAAACTAAGAAATTGCTTGAATACATAAACAAAGCAAGCAATTCATTAAGCTTTTACCAAATATTTACATATCGCTACCTAAAGGTGAAAAGGTGCCAAATCCACTTTATTTTTTAATTTAGTTTTTGATGCAGCATGAGTCATGATGCGAAACTACATCGATTTTTAGTCTCTCTAAAACATTTTCAAAAAACGGACTTGGCATCTTTTCACCTTTAGGTAATGATATGAAGGTTAACGTTTGTTTTGAAATCAAAAAATGTTTAGCCGTAGTTTAAAGCGCTCAAAGTTTTCTATTCATTTTATATAGAAAAAAATTTGTTCGTATAAATGGTATAGAATTCTTGAGCTTCAATATTTACCGATCGAAAAACTTTGTCTCTCTTTAGAAGACTTCCAATAATAATACCCAACTGTTTATATTACCATTTGTTAATACTACCAATTTCTATGGGCTCTTCTCATTGTATTTTAGGGGTTTTTGGTTGACCTGAAAAAATAGCGGCTATTAAAAAATGGATAAAAAAAACAAATGGGTTATATTATTAGAAAACCACCTGAAGAGAAACCGATTTTTACGAACGAAAAATATTGATTTTCCAGAATTATAAACCACTTCTACGAAAATTTGTTCTGTTCGTTATGGAACAGCCCCAGGGAGTGGTAGCATTAAATTTCAACTTTACTTTTTTTTAGACCGCCCTAATTTAGGTACAAGCATTTTTTATATCGCTGGGAATTGGCTAATTTACGTATTTAACAATTTAAAAAAGTAAGTGCGCCTGGGCCACACTGGAGAAGTGAAACTTACATTACATATCGAGTTTGTCTCATAACCAATATAGGTTGTTATGCACATTAGGCTGGTCCTCAAGATCAAATGAAGGATTTTTTTAAGTTTCACCCCCTCAATCGGTAATACCACTGTTAGAGATATAACATATAAATTTTGGTCCCGATTGGAGACGGTTAACGCGTGTCGCAAAGGGGTCAAAGACCAGATGCCTCTAAGGACTTAAAAAACTAAAAATATATATTTTTAATTTAATGCGCAAAATCGACACTACTAAAGTCGAGGATAACAGCAGGAGATTTCCCATATGTACTAGCATCAAGTTTCAATTCCACCATTTTCTTGAAGGGATTTTCATGTTTTCAGACCTTTAGTAAAGTTAATATTAATTCATATTGTTTTTGTTTTTTACACAGCTTTCCTCTTTCAAAATATAAAATTTTACAAGATTTTAATGTATATTTATCATTTGCTCGAGCGTTAGACAATCTAGAGGCCAAACGCATAAGTAGCCCATTACGCCAATAAACAATATTTTTATGTAACAATAAAAATAAAAAATAAAATGCTATAAAAAAAAATCAAAAAGAAAAATGTTTACTTAATTTTGTTTTTTTTTCATACGTTGCATATTAATGTAAAAAATGTACAATTAAAGCCCATAATAAGACGGAAGAAATACATTTTTTTCATTAAGTTTCGTTAAAAAGTTTCCAAGATACATCACTTTAAAAAAGGTATGTATGACTTTTTTTTTTAAATATAAGTCCCGTGTTAATAGCCAACGCTACGTCATATCGGCAAAATATGCTGCACGTATATTCATGTCACCTAGACCTTCAATCTCAGCAACTTTCATCCAAATCCTTAGAGGTCGTGCACAGACTTGCCCGCGGTTACATGAAATACCTCATATCGTAAATATGCGCATAAATTTATCAATAATTTTTTTTTTTTTCAATAGCGTAAAAAATCCTAATTTAGTCCCGAGAATCCCGAAATCATCTTTACTTTTATCGGTAACCCCATTCTCCTCTTTTTCTTTATATTTATCTTTGTTTTACTTTAATGTTTGTCATGTTCTTCAGCTACATATTCCCCTTGACTTCTGCCATATTTAAGTAAAGTGTTTAAAATAACCTTAATTTTAATTTTTTCCTTTATCTTTAAGCAACTTTGTTTTTGTTTTTATTTTTACCTTTGCCTTTATCATTGTCTTCATTTCTTGTATTGGTCTTTACTTTCATTCTTGTATTAGTCTTTTTCTAAGTGTTGTTCTTTAACCTTTTATTAGCAAAGGTGTGGGTAAATATGTAGATGAAGAAAATAATGAAGATATAGATCTGGATAAAAATAAACAGAGCCTTGATCTATTCCTTGTACGTACATAAAAACATCGTATCCCTAAACTGCTGTTTAGCACGATTCTTTAATTCAGCATCAATATTAAAGTATACATTTAGGAGGCATTTCCGCCCCAACCATGTATATATATGGTATTGGTATTGGTTTCGCTGTTGAATTGATTTTTTCGCTTTATGTTAGACTAATTTGAAATTTCACATCAGCATCAAAATTGCTTTCTAATTATATGTAACTATTTATACCTTAGAAGTATAGTTTAGCCTTAAAAGGGGTGTAAAAAAAACATTATTGGCTATTTATGTATAAGATTTGCCATATCCAATAGGTCACTATAAGCACAAATTTTTCAACAAAGTCACAGAATAATGGGGTTAAAAATGAACTGCAAAACCTAAAATCGAAAAGCACTGATGATGCTACAGGTTATTCAAAGAATGAAAGAAACACCTGAAGCAGTCAGTAAGCGTAGTTTAAAGAACCAGCTTGCTATGATGCTGGATACTTCAAGTGAAGGTTAAAGTTACGAGGATACAGCCGACATTAGCAGCCTCGCTTCTGTTCTCAAAAAGGGATTATTATTGTGACGCAATACGAAAATAGTAAATATCACTGAAAGTTCTCCCAACTGGTGGAGCACCAATCGCAACGAATTTAAAAAATTGCCAAGTTTCGCACGCAGCAACTGTTTTGAGCGAGCAGTTATTTATGCAGTGGTGCAAGCTTGTTTTGTGATGCTTTCAAAAACAGGTTGGAACCTGAACAGCCGGCAACATTGTTTTTTAATAAATTTAAGTACTAAATAAAAGAAACATTAAAGATTACTAACTTTTAAATTTTTTCATTTACCTAAATTACCGAATTTATTTACGTACATTGTTTCGTAATTTAGCTTTCCACATTCGCAACATCTCTAATACATAACGATACCCCCAAGCCATACCATGCTAAGTCAGCTTAGACTTAGTCAGACTTAGCATAGTATGATTTGGAGGCGTCGTTATGTATATATATCGAGCCCTAACCGCCAAAATAACGTAAGCGACATTTTTTTCAAAATTTTCTTTTGGATGCAGAAATATTCCTAGACCATCTAGATGCATCTCTGCATCAAAAAGAAAATGTTAAAAATAATGTCGCTTACGTTATTTTGGCGGTTAGGGCTCGTTATGTAGATAACCACACAAGTATACCACTGCGTAAGAGTAAACCTCAAACTGCACTTTAGTAGCATTATGGCATATCATTGGTTTTGTGTTTATGTAAACCCATACATACGCACACGCATACGCACACATATAATAGTAATATTTTCATAAGTATATTTAAACCCCTTTGTATGCGCCAAGGTTACAAAGAGAATATAATTTAAATATGACATTGCCAACCAAATGCGCGCCTGCCACAAAATGGGGGGCCGTCTACAGGCTGAGCACTGAGCGCATAAATGAGTGAGTGACTTAAAATAAATGAATAAAATGAGCGAATGAATGGCAGTAATGTGGTGGCAAAGCGTTAATGAAAGCCACTTACACACATTTTCCAGACCATTTGATTGCATTTCATTGTTTTTTAATGCGATTACATTGCGGTGCTGTTATTTTACAATGCCAAGCCAGTGACCAAGCGGCGGCAAAGTGACTCGCCAAATGATTGACCAAATGCCAGACTGCATGAATGTAGAGAAAAGAGTGCCAAAGTACTGCAGCGGCTGCAGCTGATGTACATACATACATACATACTTAGTTTGCATTTGCGATGAATGGTTGTTTGTATCAAACCGACAAAATGACCTTCTGTGCTTCCGGTTCATTTTCCAAATGATTAATTATGCAAGGAAAAAATAATAATTATCATAATAATAAAGCGTGGTAGGAAGGAGTTTTAAACAGGAAGTGGAAGTGGAATGGGTGCAGGGAATTTGAGCAAAGCGCTTAAGTATTGAAGGATATTTATTTATGTAAATTTTAAAGCAACAAATATGTGCATGAGACTACATTTGCATATAGAAAACCAAAATTTGCTCAGCGTTCACGCTCGCATACAAACTCGTTGAAGTTATTTTCCCGCAGTGCATGTAAATGCAGATAAAATTAATTAAAATATTACAACAATTCCAAGAAATTATGAAAACGACGAAAAACGCCTAAATGCAAAATATTATGTGTATACTTATATATGTTCATACATTAAGGTGGTCCAAAAAGCATGGGAAAAAGTAAAGTCACAATCTTAATGCTCTCACTCACTTGGATGGTTCTATATTGAAAAAACCTTGACCTCTTTTTTTTATTTTGAAAAAAAAAAATATTTAGAAGTCGATCGGAGCGCTCAAAGTTTGTCATGCATTTTATGTGGGCAAAAAAGCACTTTTCATAGAAATGGTATAAAATTCTTTAAAATAAATATTTCACGATCAGAAAATTTCGCTTCTCTTCAGGAGACTTCTAATAACAATACTCAATTGTTTATTTAACCATTTTCTATAATTACCAATTTTTTAGGACCCCTAAAAGTGCAATGGGGACCCACTTGAGATTTTTAGGGATCCCATAAAAAAATATTTAGTAATAGAAAAGGGTTAAATGAACAATTGGGTATTATTGCTGGAAGTCTCCTGAAGAGACGCTTGTTTTTGTTTTCCTATTAAAAATACATGAGCGCTTTGAGCGACCTCTAAATATTCTTTGATTTCAAAATAAATAAAAAACAGGGGTATAATATTTTTCGGTTTAGAACAATCCCAGCGAGTGAAGGCAATAAAATTACGACTTAATTTTTTTTTTGACCACCCTAATATATATGCATATATCAAAAAAGTAGAATTACATAAACTTTAATAAAAACAGAAATGCGAACATCAACAATAATGTTGCGGCAAAGTAAGTGAAATATTATGAAAAATAAAACAAATTTGTAGTTAATTAAATATGAAATGCAATATATGTATAATACATATTTACGCATACAATGGCGGCAGTAATATTAGACTGGCCTTAGTTTGAAGAGTTTTGGCTATATTTACATGGTGTGTTTTATGTTTAATATTTTTTTTTATAAAAGCCTGGCTAGTTGTTATATATCAATACCATATAAATCCGCTTTACAAACTTTATACAAAAATTATAAAAATTCGTCAAATTTTCACAAAATTTTTAAATTTTTATTCAGAAATTTTAGAAATATTTTTGGCATGCAGTTTTGTAGCCCATTCAATTTTAGTATAATAAGTTGCAAGTTTCAAGTGGCTAGAAAATACCGTTGATTTTTTACATTTTTCTCCTCCATATAAAAATATTGTCGAGCACACTTTTTATGGGAAAAAATGTGTGACACCGTCAGCATAAAACAAATCTTAAAAATCTACTGTATTTTGCATTTTTCTAAAAATTCTGAATAAAAATTGTGAAAATTGTTGAAAATTTGTCGAATTTTTATAATTTTTGTTAAAAGTTTGAAAAGCGGATTTTTACGTTGTTTGTTGTTGTCTAGGCTTTTATAACAAAATATTAAACTAAAGAAATATAGCAAAAATTCTTAAAAGTACGACGAATCTGTTTTTTT
>NW_023458555.1:24072297-24072450 GCF_013731165.1 Rhagoletis pomonella | reverse complement strand
AAAAAATGTGCTGACGGGTGATCGCCTATCCAAATGCTTTGGAACTTCTAGTTATGATATGATTTCTAGATACCCTTTTTGATCAGACTCAATCTGAAACAGGTAACTAGGTGAGCGACCAACTGCGGCCTTGTTGTTTACCATGAAGTTCCT
>NW_023458555.1:24067372-24072197 GCF_013731165.1 Rhagoletis pomonella | reverse complement strand
TACTAATGCATGAAAATCCTAACCTCAAAAAAATCACCCATTATAAATGTTGGTCCCGATTGGAGACGGTTAAGGCGTGTCGTACAAGCGGCAAAATACAGATTCTTCTATGGAGACTCAAAAAATTACCATAGTCGAAGATATCACATATAATTTTTGGTCCCTATTTGAGTCGTTTAAAGCGTGTCGCAAAGGGGTCAAAGACCAGATGCCTCTAAGGACTTAAAAAAATAAAAATATATTCTTTTAATTTAATGCGCAAAATCGATACTACTAAAGTCGAGGAAAACAGCAGGAGATTTCTAATGTGAACTAGCAACAAGTTTAAATTCCACCATTTTCTTGAAGGGATTTTCATGATTTCAGACCTTTAGTAAAGTTAATATTATTTATTCATATTGTTTTTGTTTTTTACACAGCTTTCCTCTTTCGAAAATATACAATTTCACAAGATTTTATTGTCTATTTATCATATTGCTCGAGCGTTAGACAATCTAGGGACCAAACGCATAAGTAGCCCATTACGCCCAATTGGGTACTTAAAGTTGACATTATAAACAATATTTTTATGTAAAAATAAAAATTAAAAATAAAATGCTATAAACAAAAAAAATCAAAAAGAAAAATGTTAACTTAATTTTGTTTGTTTTTTGTACGTTGCATATTAATGTAAAAAATTTATAATTAAAGCCCATAATAAGACGGAAGAAATAAATTTTTTTCATTAAGTTTCGTTAATAGGTTTCCAAGATACATCACTTTAAAAAAGGTATGTATGACTTTTTTTTAATGTAAGTCCCGTGTAAATAGGCAACGCTACGTCATATCGGCAAAATATGCTGCACGTATATTCATGTCACCTAGACCTTCAATCTCTGCAACTTTCACCCAAATTCTTAGAGGTCGTGCACAGAGTTGCCCGCGGTTACATGAAATGCCTCATATCGTGAATAAATACGCGCATAAATTTATCAATAACAGTACCGATAATTTTTTTTCAATAGCGTAAAAAATCCTAATTTAGTGTCGAGAATCCCGAAAACCCATTGTCATCTTTCTCTTTATATTTATGTTTGTTTTTACTTTTATGTTTATCATTTTCTTTATCTACATATTCCCCTTGACTTCTACCCTTATATAAGTAAAGTGTTTAAATTAACCTTCATTTTAATTTTTGCCTTTATCTTTAAGCAACTTTGTTTTTGTTGTTATTTTTACCTTTGCCATTTTCTTTATTTCTTATATTGGTATTTACTTTCATTCTTGTATTAGACTTTTTCTGATTGTTGTTCTTTAACCTTTTATTAGCAAAGGTGTGGGTAAATATGTAGATGAAGAAAATAATGAAGATATAGATCTGGAAAAAAATAAACAGAGCCTTGATCTATTTCTTGTACGTACATAAAAACATCGTATCCCTAAACTGCTGTTTAGCACGATTCTTTAATTCAGCATCAATATTAAAGTATACATTTAGGAGGCATTTCCGCCCCAACCATGTACATATATGGTATTGGTATTGGTTTCACTTTTGAATTGATTTTTTCGCTTTATGTTAGACTAATTTGAAATTTCAAAAATTTCCTTCACATCAGCGTCAAAATTGCTTTCTAATTATATATAACTATTTATACCTTAGAAGTATAGTTTAGCCTGAAAAGGGGTGAAAAGTAAACATTATTGGCTATTTATGTATAACATTTGCCATATCCAATAGGTGGGCCGTCACTATAAGCACAAATTTTTCATCAAAGTCACAGAATAATGGGGTTAAAAATGAACTGCAAAACTTAAAATCGAAAAGCACTGATGACAGGTTCTTCAAGTTCTGAAACAGCCAAAAGATTGAAAGAAACACCTGAAGCAGTTAGTAAGCGTAGTTTAAAGAACCAACTTGCCATGATGCTTGATTATTCAAGTGAAGGTTAAAGTTACGAGGATACAGCCGACATTAGCAGCCTCGTTGCTATTCTCAAAAAGGGATTATTATTGTAACGCAATACGAAAATAGTAAATATCACTGAAAGTTCTCTCAACTGGTGGAGCGGCAATCGCAACGAATTTAAAACATTGCCAAGTTTCGCACGCAGCAACTGTTAGTTAGCAGTTATTTATGCAGTGGCGCAAGTTTGATTTGGGACGCTTTCAAAAACAGGCTGGAATCTGAACAGCCGGCAACATTCCTTTTTATTAAATTCTAGTACTAAATAAAATAAACATTAAAGCTTACTAACTTTTCCAGTTTTTCATTTACCAAAATTATCGAATTTATTTACCTACATTGTTTCGTAATTTAGCTTTCCACATTCGCAACATCTCTAATAAATAACGATGCTTCCAAGCCATCAGATTAGACTTAGTCAGACTTAGCATAGTATGATTTGGAGGCGTCGATATTTATGTGTGAATATGTAGATATAGACTCAAGTACACCACTGCGTATGAGTAACCAACAACATGCACTTTAGTAGCATTATGGCATATCATTGGTTTTGTGTTTGTGTAAACCCTACATACGAACACATATACTAGTAATATTTTCATAAGTATATTTAAACCCTTTTGTATGCGCCAAGGTTACAAAGAGAATATAATTTAAATACGACATTGCCAACCAAATGCGCGCCCGCCACAAAAGGGGTCTCGTGCCGTCTACAGGCTGAGCACTGAGCGCATAAATGAGTGAGTGACTTAATAAATGAATAAAATGAGCGAATGAATGGCAGTAATGTGGTGGCAAAGCGTTAATGAAAGCCACTTACATACATTTTCCAGACCATTTGATTGCATTTCATTGTTTTTTAATGCGATTACATTGCGGTGCTGTTATTTTACAATGCCAAGCCAGTGACCAAGCGGCGGCAAAGTGACTCGCCAAATGATTGACCAAATGCCAGACTGCATGAATGTAGAGAAAAGAGTGCCAAAGTACATACTGCAGCGGCTGCAGCTGACGTACATACATACATACATACATACTTAGTTTGCATTTGCGATGAATGGTTGTTTGTATCAAACCGACAAAATGACCTTCTGTGCTTCCGGTTCATTTTCCAAATGATTAATTATGCAAGTAAAAAATAATAATTATCATAATAATAAAGAGTGGTAGGAAGGAGTTTTAAACAGAAAGTGGAAGTGGAATGGGTGCAGGGAATGTGCACAAAGCGCTTAAGTATTGAAGGATATTTACTTATGTAAATTTTAAAGCATCAAATATGTGCATGAGACTACATTTGCATATAGAAAACAAAATTTGCTCAGCATGCACGCTCGCATACAAACATGTTGAAGATATTTTCCCGCAGTGTATGTAAATACAGATAAAATTAATTAAAATATTACAACAATTCCAAGAAATTATGAAAACGACGAAAAACGCCTAAATGCAAAATATTATATGTATACTTATATATGACTATACATTAGGGTGGTCCAAAAATGCATGTGGAAAAAGTAAAGTCGCAATTTTAGTGCTCTCACCCACTAGGATTGTTCTATATCAAAAAAAAATAAAAATGTTCCTCTTTTTTTATTAAAAAAAAATAATAATAAATATTTAGAAGTCGATCGGGGCGCTCAAAGTCTTTCTTGTATTTCATGTGGGGAAACAACTTTTTTCATAGAAATGGTATAAAATTCTTTAAAACCAATA
The DNA here is from genome assembly GCF_013731165.1 of Rhagoletis pomonella. Lineage (NCBI taxonomy): Eukaryota > Metazoa > Arthropoda > Insecta > Diptera > Tephritidae > Rhagoletis > Rhagoletis pomonella. The sequence continues at coordinate 24,068,542 of NW_023458555.1, read as the reverse complement.
TTTCATGATCAGAAAATTTGATTTCTCTTCAGGAGAATCTAATAACAATACCCAATTTTTTATTTAACCATAATTCCTATAATTGCCAAATTTTTTAATAATAGGGGACCCATTTGAGATTTTTAGGGGTCCCATAAAAATTTTTAGTAATAGAAAATGGTTAAATGAACAATTGGGTATTGTTGCTGGAAGTCGCCTGAAGAGACGCTTGTTTTTCTTTTCCTATTAAAAATAAATGAGCGCTTTAAGCGACCTCTAAATATTTTTTGATTTCAAAATAAAAAAAAAACAGAGGTATAACATTTTTCGATTTAGAACAATCCTAGGGAGTGGAGAGCAATACATTTCCGGCTTTCCTTTTTTTTCGACCACCCTAATGTACATGCATGCATATATCAAAAAAGTAGAATTACATAAGCGTTAATAAAAACAGAAATGCGAACATCAACAATAATGTTGCGGCAAAGTAAGTGAAATATTATGAAAAATAAAACAAATTTGTAGTTAATTAAATATGAAATGCAATATATATATGTATAATACATACTTACACATACAATGGCGGCAGTAATATTAGAATCGCCTTAGTTTGAAGAGTTTTGGCTATATTTCCATGGTTTATTTTATGTTTAATACTTTTTTTGTGAAAGTCAGGCTAGTTATACAACAAACACCATATAAATCTCATTTTCAAACTTTACACGACAATTATAAAAATTCGTCAAATTTTCACATAATTTTTTAACTTTTTATTCAGAAATTTTAGAAAAATTTTTGGCATGCAGTTTTGTAGCCCATTCAATTTTAATACAATAAGTTGCAAGTTTCAAGTGGCTAGAAAATACCGTTGATTTTTTACATTTTTTTTTTTTTTTGTTGACGATGCTAGGCATTCTCCTCCATATAAAAATATTGTCGAGCACACTTTGTATGGGAAAAAATGTGTGACACCGTCAGCATATAACAAATCTTGAAAATCTACTGTATTTTGTATTTTTCTACAAATTCTGAATAAAAATTGTGAAAATTGTTGAAAATTTGTCGAATTTTTATAATTTTTGTTCAAAGTTTGAAAAGCGGATTTATACGTTGTTTGTTGTATAACTATCTAGGCTTTTATAAAAAAATATTAAACTAAAGAAATATAGCAAAAATTCTTAAAAGTACGAC
>NW_023458555.1:24063815-24067272 GCF_013731165.1 Rhagoletis pomonella | reverse complement strand
TCCAATTTTGGAAAAATTTTAATATTTAATATAATATTCGTATCCGACAACTACCGAAAAATATCACGTTATTTGAAAACAATAATTTTAAAATATTTGCTCAAACTGAACATTTGAAAACATGTACATATACGTATTCGACAGTAGCTGAGTGTGCAGAGAAGCGTGCGACTATTTTTAAGCTTTCATGAGGTCCCAGGTTCTTATGCCGGCAGACGAACATATTAAAAAGTATTTATAAAAGTATAATTAATTTCTGAGTATAATTAACTATGAAAAAGCATATGTGAAGTTCAGAATGAGAAATTTCAGAAAACCAACCGGAAAAGTATTTGTTTCACAACCCTTCGTGGCACTTTACTATTCACCTTTCTTTCAGTTTTCGGATCTCTTTCCGCAGTTTTTGCTGGCTATACACATATTCATACATGCATATCGTCGTATTAAGTACAAAACCGTGTATCGTCATTCTGCAAAATCGCGTAACTGACATTTGCTGCCAAAAATTGGATTTGGTTACAGAAGCTGTTGGCTAAATCCTTATCCATTCGTCCTGAAATATACTATCTAGAAATGCGATTGCTTTATAAAAAAGAGAACCATTTTGAAATATGAGTGTTTTTACTCTCTAGAAAATAATTTTTGCAACCTCACATACGCGGTTTTGCCTTTTTGTTGATACGCGGTTTTGTACTTTAAACGGCGATATACAGATTATTAAAGACGATCTAAATTACACTGTGTGACAAAAAAAAATGTATATAGTTTTTTCGAGGTTCACACTTGTTGTAGGTCTATTCAAGCAGTAAAATCTGCATACTCAGAATTTTAAATACACCCTCAAAGTATGGGCTTAAGGTCAAAAACCGCGTTTTTCAAAGGGTGACGCACAGGTATACTTGCTCGCAACTTTATTTCTGTTTACCCGGTGAAAAATACGTATATATGTATGTGATTCAAGATAAGACATTTCGCTTTGCTCAAGAAATGGCAAAGGAATCAGTGATCGGACTTAAAAAAATGTGTGTGGTAGAATCTAGAAAAAAATGTGGTAGACTTCAAAAAAGTGTGGTAGATCTCAGGTTTTGGATCAAACTTTGTACAAAAATTTTAAAAAATCTGCAAGGTTCCACCTAAATTGCAAATATTTTAATTAGAATCTAAAACAAAATTAATTTTAGTTTAATAAAGTGCAAGATTGAAATTGATAAAAATTGCGTTGAGTTTTGGCAATTTTTTTCCTTGACAGTTTCAAACATATTTTGAAAGATTTTTGGAACCTTGCGGAGTGCTGCCAGCTTTTCTTTTTATCACATCACGATGTAGCGAACAAATGTGGCTTGCTACTTGGGATTTGCCGATTTTGACAATTCTCAAGTAAAAGTAAACAACGCTTTAGAAATTTTAGATGCACTGAAATTTGCTAATCCTTTCACAAAAATCGCCGGTTTTTATCATTTTCGCTATTAATTCTTTTTATAAATCATATATTTTGCAATTTAACACAATAAAACCACGTTTGATGTCGAAAAATTGAATATTGAGAAAATTTAATATTTTACAGTTTATTTTATCCTCCCATTCTGCTTGTTGTTAGTGTTTAGTGTTGGACAATTTTTGCTCTTAAAATTAAGAAAATTATGTTGAGCAAAAATAAAACTACTCAAAAACGCGAATATGTGGTAGATTTCATACATACATAGGGTGGCCATTCTCAAGACAAATTAACCATATATAAATGGTTGTAAACAACGAAATGTTTTCTCTTAAATGGCATATGTAAGTATTTTTCATCGGACAAACAGAAATAAAGTTACGAGCAAGTATATGCTTCAACCTATGAAAAACGCGTTTTTTTTAGCCCAGCTTTTGACGGTGTATTCAAAATTCTGAGTACCTGTGCGTATATATTATTTTTGTTTATTTCACTTCAAATCTCACGAAATTATAAATGCAAAAGTATGGTTGACACCGGATCAGCTGTTTAAGTATTTATGACCAAATGGTTAAATCGTGTGAATGAATGTGGACAATATTTGTCACTTTACTGCCGTGCGCAAATGTGTGCCAAATCATTTGGATCTTTGACAGCCAAATCGTCTGATCGCAAAACAAATCATTTGTACATCGCTATCCAAATGCGCAAATGTGGACAAATCTAAATTTGGCATTTTGTGTACAAATGTACAAATCGTGTGATCCCTGCTTAAGGAATACTATGATACATAGGCACTTTATATGTACATACATACAGTGGCGGTCAAAAATGGATGAAAGGTGTTTCGTATTTAATATTTACAATATTTTTCAAGGTAAAATTTTTTGATATTTTTTTTATAAAAATATGGTTCATGCTTTAACAAAAACTATATAAATCACACTTTCAAACTTTATTCAGAATTTGGAAATGGAAAAAATGCAAAACGCTGTCAACAAAAAAAAAAAAAAATATTAAAAAACAATGCGATTTTTTGCACCTCAAAACTTGCACTTATTTTACTAGAATTTTATAAGCTTGTTAACTGTATACCCAAAAAATTCAAAAATTGCTGGTTAAAATCTCGGAATATAGGTACAAATTTGTGGAATTTCTGTAAGTTTTGTATAAAGCCTGAAAGTGTAATTTATGCCGTTTATTATAAAAAATAAAAAAAAAAATTTAGCTTGAAAAACATTGTAAATATTAACGATGAAACAACATTCAGCATTTTTGACTGCCACTGTATGTACGAACATATATCTTACAGTTGCAGGCATAAAATTATGTGCGATCAAGCAATTTTGGTTTGCACTATTTTTTTTTTGTTTGCAGTTCAAGAAGAGAGAGGCCGAGATACGTGAGTGCGAAGATCTTGAAATTCCGGCTGAAAGGAAAGTCGTTCAAACAGCTGATCGAAATTTAGGTGACTTATGGAGGTTTTAGGACCAGTGAGGCTAAGTGACCGATTTTCAATGAACAGGTGCGATAACAATTTCGCGACTAAAAAAAACAAAACAAAAAAATATGCCGGAACTGATGGATTTTCCCCTGAGATAATAAATTAGTTGCATTTTGCATGTCTCCAACTTGTATGCTGAATCTGCTCGGTTGAACGCCCGCCAGACGCCTTGAGTTCAAGTTTGTTATGTCAGAAACGTAGATTCCAATCCAAAGCGTGTGGTATGAAATGCTAGGCTAAGTGGATGTCTACCATCTACCTATAACGATTTCAATGCCCGTTACTGTGCGTTCATCTATGCAAAATTTATTTACTATATGTAAGACCTTGTATGTAGGTATGCTGAAGCGTTCAAACCAAAATAAATTGCATTAGGCGACTAGCGCGCTTCAAATACATCCAGTGCAATATAACGGGTGATTTTTTAAGAGCTTGATAACTTTTTTTTTAAAAAAAATGCATAAAATTTATTCATCGGTTCTTTATTTGAAACGTTAGATTGGTCCATGACATTTACT
>NW_023458555.1:24061107-24063715 GCF_013731165.1 Rhagoletis pomonella | reverse complement strand
TGCATGAAAATCCTAACCTCAAAAAAATCACCCGTTACATATGTGCATACATACCTATGTAGTTGTGCCTACAGGGTAGCTGGCCTTCGTCGAGTCGGCTTACCTGTGAAATACAAAATGGTTTCCTAAATCGACGGTAAGTGTATGGATGCAGAAGCAAAGCATAAGAGATGCATCACCTGTTCAAGTAAAAGTAGTATACATATGTATTTGTAAGTTATGCAGCTTCTAAAAGGAAAGCATGCAGAATAATTCATTGAATGGTGCGCAAAAAAAACAAAGAAAGTTTAGTAAATAGATGAAAAATTACAGTAGCCAGTAAAGATTAGAAGAAATTTCGCCTCACGTTCTATGAGTGCTAGTCCAGTTCATTTGCAGCTGCCAGTGTAACATTAGCCTCTGCTCAATTTTACTATGCTCAAACTATTCACAGAAGTCAATATTGATTTTATCAGCTCAACGCTCTACTCAACTAATACGCGCACTGAATTACGTACAACTACATGCATATTCACCCGCACATGGGTGCAAGGCAATCGACACAAATTAAATGAACTTGAAGAGATACTACGAAAATCCGTAAAGTGACGGAAGTTAAATACTAAGTAATCATGTGCAAGCTTCATGAAAGGAATATTCATGATTGTGGGTAAATACTCGCACATAGATAAATTTTATATTCACTCTAAAATTCTTTGAACAAATATTTAAAAATTAGAGAGAAATGTGTTGAGAAAACGGAATACACACCTTCGATGATCACACTCACAATGGCTAATGGACGCAGCTGTTGAAAAATTTCAATAGTGACTTTGTCTGCAATATGCTAATAGAGAGTGAGTAAGCGATAACTTTGCATGTCGAGAATGCACACATAAATGTATTTGTTGTAGTTTCTGTTTGAGTTTGGGATTACACTATACCAATTCTGTGGAAGCTGTATTAGAGAAGGAAGTAAAATTAAAGAAACAATCGCAGGCGTGGCATAAGTTCGTGTCTGGGCAAAATTAAATTTTAACTGGGTTTTTATTATTTCAAAACATTATAAAAAAGCTCTACAAAAAGGCATAATGCTCTGTTGCATGGTGCCAAATAGGAACGCCATAAAAACTACTCCTTTGTTTCAAAGTATGCGAGACAGTGCTGTCACTAACACTGCATTGTAAATATGTGATTGGCCATATGTCTCCGAGTTCCGAGATAAGCAAAACAAGCTGGAGACCGTTTCGCGTAAGCCACGACTTAACCATTGTTATTGAATTGCTGCCTTTTACAGAAGTTCGCACTGTAATCTCTCAGGCAATGTCGTCAGCAAACCTGATTAGTTTTGCCCCACTTGCAATTATTATTAGAAGGTCAGTCTCGTACATGATTTTACAGAGTAGCTAGCCGAAAACAGAACCTTGAGGAACGCAACCGATCCAACGTCTGGCGAATGTTTTCTATTACGAGAGCAATACGCAATGCCCGACGGCAGCTGTGGAGCTAATGCGGGAACTCGAGCCATTGCATATTTCAATAGAACTGGCTGCCAAGAAAACTTTACTTAATTTTGCGAAAGAGGGTTTTGGCAAAAACAAAGTAATAACATCATCGAATAGGGACACGATAGGTTTCCAGCTCCCTATATTCCTGTTCCTAAGGGATGATATTAACAGAGTGGTAGTTTTCAAAAGAAACTTCAGGACTCACATTTATAGCAAGGCGACCTGGAGTACCTCTATTATGGAGAGTCACATACAGGAGAGCACACTGCCGGGGTATACTGATGGCTCTAAACCTCCTGAGGGGATTGGAACAGGCATTTATGGCCCCATACAAAAGCTTTCGGTACCCCTGGGAACCTTCCCTAGCATCTTCCAAGCGAAGCTCCATGCCAGTATGTATGCTGAGATAAGCATTTGAAGAAATTATCGAGCACATGGGGGTGAGTAATATCAGTTAGCCAAAGCGACCGCTAAACAGTGCTTCCGTTCCATATAAAATGGGGGCAAGAATATAATTACGGACGGATTTAAATGAAAATTGGCTTCTTAGTAACGCTAAATTCAAAAATGCAATTTGTTTTTGGATAGCTTTCCTACTTTCACTGTAAATGCAGTTTGAAGTTGAAAATTTATGTTCTTGTGGCTTTTACATAGGTATGTACATATAGTTTGTTCTTTATTTCTTTAGATGTGCAATAAAGATTTTATTTTTAAAAAGGGTTGCCACCTGTTACAAATTTTATTAAAATTATTTAATAAGCCAAATGAATTATATATTACAATATGGGTATCAATTGAACTACACCTTTTCTAACTGTATTTCAGAGAAACGTAAATGTATATCAGAAAACCACAAATCTATTTCAGAAAAACTCAAATGTGTTTCAGAAAAGCGTAAATGTATTTCAGATATTCAATATTCCTTTCAGAAAAACGCAAATCTGTTTCAGAAGAACTCAAATGTGTTTCAGAAAACAGCAAATGTATTTTAGATATTCAATATGGCTTTCAGAAAAACGAAAACCTATTTTGGAAAAGCTCAAGTTTTTTTCAGAAAACCACAAATGTATTTCAGAACACCACAAATCTATTTCAGAAAAGCGGAAATGTATTTCAGAAAA
>NW_023458555.1:24037703-24061007 GCF_013731165.1 Rhagoletis pomonella | reverse complement strand
ACAGTCTTCTTCCACCCAACGAACCATTACAGCTACCTCGTTTTCAGCCAGCTTATTTTCATTCTCTCCACCTCGTTTTTGAGTCACGACTCTGCCGGATTGCACCCATGTGTAAGCAGTTTTATAAACTATATCTAAAGATGATGCTAAACTGCACCAGTCTTATCCCTTATTAGCGGCCTCAACAATCCGCAATCTGTCCTCGTTGTTATATTTGAGTTTTTTCCAGAACCTCGTTATATGCACACAAAAATTTTTTATATGCATAAATAGATAAATATAAAATGCTATTTATTTATTTAGATGTATATGTTATTATATGTACGAGTACTTACCTTCAATATTTCCTCGACATATTGGACACTTTTCTTCTACAATGACAGGTCCACTACTTTTTGCGTGCAATAAATGTCCACATGGAAGCAAACGCACGACTGATTTTCTGCGCATGTCCATCATGCAAATCGTGCAATTATCCTTTAATTCCATTTAATAAATTTATTACTCGTTACCGCATAAAATTACTATTGAATATTAACTGCGTATTTTATAAAATATTTGTTTTTTTTAAGTTTATCTCCATGCATACTACATACATTAGTAATTGCATTTTCTAAAGTATATACTTTTATGGATTTCTGAAATACATTTGTGTTTTTCCGAAATACATTTAAGTTTTTCTGAAATACATTTGTGATTTTGTGAAACACATTTACGCTTTTCTGAAACACATTTGAGCTTTTCTGAAAAAGATTTGTGGTTTTCTGAAATACATTTGCGGTTTTCTGAAATAAAATTAAGCTTTTCTGAAATGGGTTTGTGTTTTTCTGAAAGGCATATTGCATATCTGAAACACATTTGCGGTTTTCTGAAACACATCTGAGTTTTTCTGAAACACATTTACGCTTTCCTGAAACACATTTGAGCTTTTCTGAAATAAATTTGTGGTTTTCTGAAATACATTTAGGTTTCTCTGAAATACAGTTGGAAAAGGTGTAGTTTTGAAAATACTTTACTTCTAAACGACACGTAGAAGGGTTGCCACATTTTAAAAAAAATCAAATTCACTTTAATTAAGGGAATAAGGTAACTGAAATATGTATAACAATATGAGTATCAGAAAAATGAAAAAAATTTGACATATTTAGAAAGACATAAGTGAAGAGCAAAAACACTCCTGAGTTAATTTAAGAGTGCAGTAATTTAAAAGAAATGTAATCAGAACAAATCACTAATTGACAATGTATTTATTTATAATAAAATAGGCGAAAGAAATCCTGAAATATGTGAGACTTTGGAATTGCAAGATGTTGCTAGAAGGTTTTACACGTATACTAACGAAATTGTAGTTATGGTATGATTCTCAAGACTTCGCAAGTAATCTACTTTTAAATCTTATGTAAATGTAATAATTTAATTTGATTGATTGTGTAGGTATTTAGATCATTTCTTCTGCAAACACGTAGATGAACTTTAAATTTGAAAGCTTAGCACAACATATTCCTACTAGTTCTACATATCTATACATCAGCATATTGTACGTGCTTGCTAACTCATCTAATAAATTGGAAAATTCTCAGCTCTAAATTTCACATGTGCTGCGGTGAGTACGCAAACAAATAAACAACCAGTTTCAAGGTGGCCATGACAATGTTGAAGTTGAAATGGCACGGGAAATAAGGACACGCTGCATCTGGTAATGCAGGTGCCAAAAATATCTACGGTAATTAAAATTGATTAGAAAAGTTTAAATAATCTGAGCGTAGCACAAAAAAAGGGGGAGGTAGCTAGTAGGTACTTTGAGAAACAAATATGCAGCACGCGATTGCATGGATTGACGTATGTAAATGGCACCAAAAGTGACAATGTGGCATGCAGATATTTCGTAAGTATGTTTGTATGCTCACTTGTAAACTTTTCAGATTTCAGGTGAACGGACGAAGTTCGGTAATAAGTTTGTATGCTTAGCCTTTCTTAGAGCGTGTCGCACCGTTTTATTCCCCCAGCAGTAGCTAAGATGACAATGATAAAGTGGAATTTGCTAAAGGTTTAAGAAACTCTTCGGCTGGTAGATGCATACCCAAATACATACATACATATGTATATGTTTGTATGAATATGCCGGTGTGCTTATGCTTACTTGAAGGAACAATTTTTTTCGATCGTATAAGTTTAATGTGGCACAAAAATATGAAAGCCAAGGGACAAGGAAGCACACTATAAATTATATAAAACAGTTTTTTGAAAAATTAAGGCATGGTAAATATTTATAAATTGTACTTTAAGCAATATTGCCATAAATTCATTATCTAACAACAACAATTTTAATTTAAATTTGTGCTGTAAATTTCTCTGCATATAGTGGAACATTCAACTTAGAGTATTCATCAAACTACACCGATAAAAGAGTTCGGTTACGTCAACTAAATATGTTTCTCTCAACACATGGTTTGGTGCTAGTAACTTTATTTGGTTACCTATAAATAGTTAGCACATCTTGTATTGAGAGAAGTATATTAAGCTGACTCTTTTCTCAGTATAAAGCCAGACGTTAGTATCATTTGGTGGTTGTAAAGCCTCAAGCGAAGTTATAACAGTTGTTCCAAAATCAGTTAGAGATGGAATTTTTTCTTACCTTCTCTACTATGGTGATTGATTCGAGTTTTCCAAACCGATTTCAACCGTGTTTTTATTATTTTAGGTGGGAGTAAACCGAATTTTCACCAGGATTATTTCTATATCAGAATCTAAACATTCTAAATAGTTTTTTTTTTAAATAAAACTACATAGAACATTTTTGCTAATTTTATATCTGAATAGTGGAGAATTTTCTACTGTAGAAAATTACTTAAAAAATAAAACGAAAACCAAACCACTTTTTTCTGGTGTAGGAGCTTGCTAAACTCTGCATAAATCAGTGAATCAACTACATGTTGTATTCTTTCTCATTCAACGGCTGGTGCAGAAAAAGGCCATATCCAGCGATGAGCTAATGTGAGTGGGCAAATTTGACTAGTTAGAGTTTAACCTTGTAGAATATGCACCAAACTATAGCGAGCATCACGCAGCAACTCGAACTCATCGTCTCCGATAGGTGGCATTGGTCTCTGATAATGGAATTCAAGGGGTAAACGTTGACGAAGGTGTTAAGTTGGTGTGGTTCAGCGGATGGTGTGTTCCCATTCCCAATACAGTCGGTTGAATCGGTGAACTCCATTAAGTGTGAATTTCGCACTCGTTTTTTTCTGTTATACCTTGTATCAGAAGTAATTCGATCTTATTTTGTTTCACTCATTTCTATATTGAAGCGATGCTTATTGTTAGCAGTTATATTTAATTTTTTCTTCATGATTTATAGCTAACAAAAAGTGTTACTGTAGAGATAGTATATGATATACTGTAGAGAAAATATTTAAAATAAAACTGGTGTATCCGGTTTTTTTTTTAGTTTTAAAATAGGACACCGAGTTTTTGCAGATTGCAATTTGGTGAATAACTAGAAACTCGGTTTTCAAAAAAGGCGGGTTCTAATACGCTAAGTACATATATATTTGGATAAAAATATAATTTATACAATTAAAAATTTTCGAAGCTTCTTTTGTAGTTCGTTTAAATGAATACAAACAATAAAGTTTAAGTTGGGTCAAAATCGAACTTTGTTCACTGGGCGCACTTGAAAAATGTATGTTTGTATACACAGACATATAAATGAATTTACATAATGTCTCTTCTTTCACCCTCCTTACTCTGCTATGTATTACAATAATCCAGAGACCTTTTTCTCAGAGCACAACCAGGTCTGATTGACTAGAGTCACATCGTTGACATTCTCCTCTAGTGTAAGAAGAAGTTGGGCTGAAGAAACTTTGATGTTATAGAGATGAATTTGTGTGACCTTTCCCTGCATTCGGATGATTACCCTTTGTGAGCACAGCTGTAGTCCCTATCACTCCGTTGTGCCTCATGTCTACTATGTTTCTTCCTTCTTCATGCTAGAGTATCAGTGTAGCCAATATTGTAACGGCTTTGTATCTGAGATCCCTCTCCATTTAACAAGCATTCCGTGTAGTTTTGTTCCCATCGTTTGCTTGACATTTCTTAGGGTGCGGATTTAAAAGACCTTTTCCAAATTTAGTATACAATTTACCTTTGCTTCTTTCTTTACGTGTGTGTGGGCCTACGTTGGACATACTTAGAAGAGAGTTAAGTTCTCCCACAGAACACACAGGTGATGTCAGTCACCCATCCTATTGACGTTATGGTTGATACCTCAAGCGCTCCTTACCACTAAGACCCACCTGCCTACCGCCTGGTACTAATGAGCACTCGTAAGAACCCTGGAATATTCCACTTCCAGCACAAACTGTAGGAAGACATATGTGAGTATACAAAAGCGTCTGCTAGCCCTCTACCACCCATCTCACCTCATCGAGCTTACCAAAATCTTATTGTCCAAAGTGACGCGACTCTCAGAATTTACTTTGACATTTTCTTAACTCAGAGACACTTCGTGCTCATGTAGGTTGCGAAATATAGAAATTTATTGCGTCCAGTTTTCCGCAATTGAATCAACAATTACTTTTTACGTTATTTTTAGCAAACTAATTTTTATAAATCCTTTTCAATTTCAATCACTCTAATAAATTCTTCGTATCCATTTTATGTTTCGCTTTCTGCTTCAAAAGCAAAAATTTCCAATCAATCGCTTGTTGGTTATGCATGTATGTTTAACTTGTACGTACATATGTACGTATGCGTACTTTTACTATCGTATAGATGCACTGCTTACTTTATTGCTTATTTGGTGTTTTGTTTACTCGCATTTTGTTTTATTTTTGCTTTAGAATTTCTTACACCAACAAAGCAATTCACTTATTTCCCATACACTTGAGTTACCAAGTGCAAATAAACCCAATAAACTTTTGAGTTATAAATCTAATAGGATAATATTAGCTACTCGAAAAATCAAACGCTGGCCGAAAATCCTCAAGTACTTAAAAAAAAAGTTTAGCTTTAGATGCATGTACTGGAGATGGACAGCCGGCCAACTAAAGAGCCCTATTGAAGAGGCATACTGTGAACAGCTTAAATGTAATAACTGGTAATTTGTATAGGATATGGGAAAATTTAATATAGTCAGTGCTCCCGAAATCCAACAATAATTCGGTCCAAGTGGAGCGAACCCGTGACTCACGATAACTAGCAAATTTCCTGAGGAATACCCGATTAGAAACCAGTAAGCTAAAACACTACGGGAGGTGTTAACTTATAATTTGATTGCGATATACGGTATACCTATAGAACCGCACTCTGATAAAGGAAGCATTTTTGAATCGGCGGTGTCCCAAGAGATGTGCGAGATACTGAGTGTCTGCGAAACTCGAACAACGAACAGAACATTCGAGAAAGGTCGTGAAAGCAGAGAATGTCTACATTCCCTTTTCCCTGATTGGGTATGGATAAGCAGTGCGTGAACTGCGTTTGGAGTAAGTGGCTATGCAAGGAGGAACAGAGAGGAAACGTCCAACATCTTGAAGTTCCTCAGTGAGACAACGTACTCAAACTATGAATGACAAGATGACTGCCATGTACGATTAAGCGATGAATTCCGAGGATTTCCAAGTCGGATATTTAGTATTGCTATGCAAATCGCAAGGTAAGACGGGTTTGTCCCCAAAATTGCAGTGTAGCTGGGGAGGTTCATATAAAGTCGTTAAATGGGTGACTGACGTTATGTATCGGAAACCGGGAAACCGAAAAACAACATGAAGGTGGTCCACGTGAAGAAGCGTGCAGCGTTTTAAACAGAAATAGCGTTTGATCCCGACGATCAGCCTTTAGTAGAGGGCAGTATGACGAATATTACCAACACGCGAATAAAATTTTAAAGCGGACAACGAGAGAAAGTCAGCTCGTTCGGCGAGAGAAGTAAATGCTTCCCTGTCAAGAAAAGTCAACGCATATGTATGTTCTGTAAATTAAAAAAAAGCAAATGTGCTGACTAGAAACATATCGCCGCAAAGGTATATGAGCAAATCTCACGAGTTGGCACATTTACCTTAGATAGTGCATTATCTTCAGTTTTCCATAAAGAACAATATTTCATTGCCAAATTTTATTTATGCAAATTAAAACTAAAAAAAAATATACTTAAAAAGTCTAAAAAACATATCGTGCCCGAAGTTTTGTATGTAAAATAAACGCCCCGTATCGCCATACACAGCCAGCTCCCACGTTTACTCGCACATACTTAAAAGTTATTATTTAAAAATATATAATTATTGCCGCGCACTATTTTCCCACCGCATTACTCACGAATATATACATATATTAATTTCTTAAGGTATATAACAATATAACAAATATAATTAATTTCGAGTGTGCCAATAAAAAATTAAAAAAAATCGGAATTTTGTAATCAATGAAATTCTTTTTCGTTTGGTAGCAAACTAGTTTTATTAGTCTAGGTTGATTCGTTTTGGCAAAAAGAACTTGGTCACCGTTTAAGGTTAACATATTGAAGTATCTTAAACTTCTAAAGGGGAAAAGATCGTTAAGTATCAAACATAACAAAATAATTACCGTTTTTTTTTTAATTTGGTGGCACACTTTTTAAGCTTCACTAGTATGTTTTATTTGGTGCCAACTTGCATTGCCTTTAATATGAACTTTCTATCTAAAAACTTTCCAAAGTTATATAAAAAAATATGAATTTTTCGACTGAAAATGAAAAAATTAATAATTTCGATACCTTTTCGTCAAAGTAAACGATTTAAGACTAAAAGTGTTTAAATACTTTTTTTATTTTTTAATGTGGTTGTTTCTTGAACTCCACTGATTGAAATAAATGCTCATATATAGGCAATGCAAAAGAGCACAGGCAGTCCAATTGTAAAACAGAAAGCTACGACTACAAAGAGTAGTAAGCTACGTGGCTTTAAATGTTAGAAGTCTTCTAATATTAAAGTGGTTTTCACTTGGTTTTTGTAATTTGGTCTTTTGTGATAATATACAATTAATAATAAAATCAATAGCTTTTTATTTCCCGTTTAAAAAATAATATTTTCATCCTCTTATTAAAATCTTCAAAAATGAAAAATTTAATTTGTATGAAAACAATTCAAAAAATAAAGCTTAGTTCCAGTGATATGGATTTTAGAAGTTATTGGGCGAATAATTGACCAGCGGCCGAGTATGGGTTAATGCAGGAAAACACTTCATTTGCTTTCTGGGAATACTTACATATATGTATGCCAGCCACATATACAAATGTACACACAAAAGTGCACGTTTACTTTAATACACTTAGCCACTCGACCAACAGTTAGTAGGTGTGTGTTTTCGTGAGCGCAATATTTTAAATAATTTATAAGTGTGTATTTGCCCTCCCGCTGCTCTGTTATTCATCCCAAGTGGCTATTGATGGATTTTCGTCTTTGTTGCGTTCGCCGAACTCTGATATCTTTACCATATCCTCTATTCCATTTCTCTCCATCCTTTTACCATGCCGTCAGTCCATACGTGATTTGGTAATTTTATTTAAAGCAGCAGCAGTAGTATGATGGTCTCTCATAATACTTACATATTATATGCATGTGTCTACATACAATCTTACAACCTTTCTTAGTCGATTGCTGCTGCCACATATGTATGTGACGTCAGCAAGAGGTTGCAACATCTTCACTCGCGATTGAACGTTTGCATGAAGTATATTGATATTGATGCCAGCAAACGATGGCTCATGATTGAAATCAGATGTCGGATGATTTAAAAGCGACTAATATATTTTTGTTGTTGAACTTTTGATAAGTTCTACGAATATTGCATATACTGGGGAATGTGAAAAATATTTGGTAGTTGGAAAATTGACGTGCAAAATCTTTTGACTAGATTTCAATTGAATGCAAGTGTAGCAGAAATTTGTTGAAAAAAGCAAACACAATGAAAATGGACATATTACATACATATATTACAAAAAATATAGCTAAAATAGAGTTAAATTTCCTTCTCTAATATATGGAGTATTTTTGTTGAGAAAAATCTATTCAAAGTTCTTCCACTTAAAACTTAATATGATTCGACGATTATTTTGAATGGTGGTCAATTCTTTTTGAAAACTGCAAAACCAATTGCAACGAGTATAAAATATCGAAATTACAGTGGTTTTTTAATCGACGCCATCTTGACAGAATATTAAGGATTGACTCCCAATAATAATAATAATTTTATTGGGCTTGAGTCGGTTTTTTATCGACAAATTTTTGTGCAAAGCTGCAAAAATTATACGAAGTTTTAGCTGCTCTTTTGGAGACCAATACAGGTTCTTAATGATACTTCCTTGTCGAGTCCTCTGGGATTAGAACCAGTGACTGCTGACTACAAAGCCATTAGTCTGCCCACTGAGCTAAATTCGTCGTTTAAACTGTTATTGCCGTTTCCACTTTTTCACTTGTCAAGCGAATAACAATCAAAGCAACTGTTTTGTTGCTATTCAGAATTGATGATGCAGTTGTTGTTCTATTTTAAGAAAAAATTTCTCCAATTTTCAAATTAATTTTTCCAATACCTCCAGAATATTAAGTATAGCTGCAAAAGTGTTTCCGTTTCCATCTTAACGGCGATATTTAGGGTTATAAATATACCTATATAAATAAATTCGTTACGTAAAAACAAATGTACAGAATTTCGAAATTAAAAAATCGTAAAAGTAGAAACTTATAAAAAATTTGGTTCACTTTTTATGCAATACCTTCAACTGATCGTAAAAGATCTTGAAATTTTCTTTTCGTTATGTTTCACCTGTATGAACTTCCCTTCTTAAACCTCTTTACATATTGCAATATTTATTTTATCTTGTAAATTTACTTAAAGCTCAATTTTCAAACAGGTGGAAATTCTCCAATTTTTTACCTTCTATATTTTACGTTAGACCTCTAGCAATGCATCGATAAAAACTGCATTCAATTCCATGCATTAGTTTTCGAGTGATGCGCGTACAAACATATCTATATGCAAACAGATATTACCATTCTAGGGCTATTTTTTTTTTTTAATTGCTTGTTTAGATTGAAGTTGACACTAATTATTTTCAAAATTCAAAAATTCATATTTTAAAAAAATACCTTTTAGAAAATTTCAGCATCTTTTAAGAAAAGTACAAAAATTTTTATACGTTTCTGCTTTAACGATTTTTTAATTTCGAAATTTTGCAAATAATTTTATGTATAAAATTTTTTATATATATTTTTCTTTATAGCTATTATTAAACTTTTGTCACTAAAATATTTGATGATATTCAGAAACTTAACTTGCAAAATCCGGGAAATTGTTATTTGGAATTTTCGAAAATTTTAGTTTTGTTTTCTTTGGCAAAATTTCGATAAATTCTGCAGGAAGAGTTCTGACTAAAATTCATCCAAATGAAAAATGCTGGATTCCTATCATTGATCGATTTGACATTTACTGATCCGAATTAAATTTTTTTAATGAGTTTAAAAACTTTGTTTCAATCTCACTTTGAAGATTGAATAATTTTGATGAAGATTCATAAAAAAACCAAAGGAACCATAAATTTAAAGGATAACTCCAGATATGACACAGCAAATATGGACTAAGCAGATGTAATTTAAACTGTAAAAAACTCAAAATTTGAAGAATTTCTGGATCCAAGGATTTGAAATTGTGAAAAAGAGAAGTGTAGAAATTGTTACCAGTCATAGCCGAGACCAATTATCGCATGACAGAAATGCGAATTTTATTTATCATATATCACTTGCCTTTGTGTGACAACATCAAGATTTACACAAAAGCTTTAAAATAGGTAAACTCGGTCAAGTATTTTCTACGTTATCGATAATTTATAAATTTAAATTTTGTATCCTTTCTTACATCTCAGCTTATTTATATGTATATGCATACATCCTTTACTTATTTATGTTTTAGGTATGCTAGTCCGTAAATAAATTAAATAAATGCGCATTTTAAGTTTATTATTTCCATCCATATTTTGCACTATACATATATGTAATTCAGCCTTCCTCTTCTTCTTTTTTGGCGCTGTAACCGCCTAAGCGATTTTGGCCGAGTTCAGCAAAGCACGCCAGTCGTTTCTCCTCTGTGCCAACTGACGCCAATTGGAAACGCCAAGTGAAGCCAAGTCCTTCTCCACCTGATCTTTCCATCGCAGTGGGGGCCTCCCTCTTCCTCTGCTACCACCAGCGGGTTCCGAGTTGAATACTTTCAGAGCTGGAGCGTCGGTGTCCATTCGAACGACATGGCCAAGCCAGCGGAGCCGCTGTATTTTAATTCGCTGCACTATGTCCATGTCGTTGTAAAGCTCATACAGCTCATCGTTCCATCGTCTGCGGTACTCGCCGTCGCCAACGCGTAAAGGACCGTAAATCTTCCGCAAAATCTTTCTCTCAAACACCCCAAGAGCCGCCTCATCGGATGTTGTCATTGTCCATGCTTCTGCGCCATATACCAGCACGGGCATGATGAGTGACTTATAGAGCGTGGTTTTCGTACGTCGAGAGAGGACTTTACTCCTGAATTGCCTACTCAGTCCAAAGTAGCACTTGTTGGCAAGAGTGATTCTACGTTGGATTTCAATGCTGACATTATTATCGGTGTTAATGCTGGTTCCCAAGTAAACGAAATTCTCTACTTTCTCGAAATTGTAACTGTCAACAGTGACGTGGGTGCCAAGGCGCGAATGTGCTGACTGTTTGTTTGATGACAGGAGATACTTCGTCTTCTCCTCGTTTACCACCAGACCCATGCGCTTTGCTTCCCTATCCAACTTGGAAAAGGCAGAACAGACTTCGCGGTTTTTGTTACCGATGATGTCGATGTCATCGGCATAAGCCAGCAATTGCACGCTCTTGTAGTAAATTGTTCCTGAGCGGTTCAGTTCTGCAGCTCTTATTATCTTCTCCAACATCAGATTAAAGAAGTCACATGAAAGGGAGTCGCCCTGTCTGAAACCCCGTTTTGTGGCGAACGGCTCGGAGAGGTCTTTTCCAATTCTGACGGAGCTGGTGGTATTGCTCAACGTCATTTTACACAGCCGTATGAGTTTTGAGGGGATGCCAAATTCAGACATAGCGGCGTATAGGCAACTCCTTTTAGTGCTGTCAAAAGCGGCTTTAAAGTCGACAAATAGGTGGTGAGTGTCGATCCTTTTCTCGCGGGTCTTTTCCAAGATTTGGCGTATTGTGAATACCTGGTCTATGGTGGATTTGCCAGGTCTAAAGCCACACTGATAAGGCCCAATCAGTTCATTGACGGTGGGCTTCAGTCTTTCGCACAATACGCTCGATAAGACCTTGTAACCTATGCTTAGAAGGCTGATCCCGCGGTAGTTGGCGCGAATGGCGGGGTCACCTTTCTTGTGGATTGGGCAGAGCACACTTAAATTCCAGTCGTCGGGCATGCGTTCATCTGACCATATTCTGCACAAGAGTTGATGCATGCACCTTATCAACTCCTCGCCGCCGTACTTGAATAGCTCAGCTGGCAGGCTGTCAGCTCCAGCGGCTTTGTTGTTTTTCAGCCGCGTTATTGCTATACGTACCTCGTCATAGTCAGGCGGTGGAACGTCGACTCCGTCATCATCGACTGCGGGCTCGGGTTCTACTTCTCCACAACTTTCTGTGCTGCTGCCATTTAGTAGGGCGGAAAAGTGTTCCCTCCATAATTTAAGTACGCTCTGGACATCAGTTACTAGGTCGCCATTATTGTTCTTACAGGAGTGCGCCCCGGTCTTTAAACCTTCCGTAAGTCGCCTAACTCTCTGGTAAAATTTTCGGGCATTCCTCCTGTCGGCCAGCATTTCAAGCTCTTCGCACTCACGTATTTCTGCCTCTCTCTTCTTGTTGCGGCAAATACGTCTCGCTTCCCTCTTCAGATCCCTATAGCGGTCCCACATAGCGCGCGTTGCGCCCGATCGCAGCGTGGCCCTGTAGGCGGCATCTTTTTTCTCTGCAGCTTCCTGACACTCCTCATCGTACCAGTTGTTCTTTCGGGCTCGCTGAAATCCGACTACTTCTTCGGCGGCGGTACTTAATGAGCGGGAAATGTGGTTCCACTGCTCGCATATGTCGGTTTGTTGAAGAGTGCTCTCTGAGAGCAGGTGTGAGAGTCGAGTAGCGAAAGCGCTGGCTGTCTGTTGTGATTGCAGCTTTTCGACGTTAAGCTTTCCTTGGATATTTGGGCGCACATTTTTTGCTGCACATAGGCGGGTGCGTATCTTGGCTGCAACAAGATAGTGGTCCGAGTCGATGTTTGGGCCTCGGAGTGTGCGTACGTCTAAAACACTGGAAGCGTGCCTTCCGTCTATCACAACATGATCGATTTGGTTTCTCGTTTTTCGATCCGGAGACAGCCAGGTAGCTTGATGGATCTTTTTATGCTTGAACCTAGTACTGCATACTACCATGTTTCGGGCCCCGGCGAAGTCGATCAGCCTCAATCCGTTGTCGGACGTTTCGTCGTGGAGGCTGAATTTTCCGACGGTGGTTCCAAAGATCCCTTCTTTGCCCACCCTGGCATTGAAGTCGCCAAGCACGATTTTGATATCATGACGGGGGCAGCGCTCGTACGTGCGCTCCAAGCGCTCATAGAAGAGATCCTTGGATGCCTCATCCTTCTCTTCCGTCGGGCATGGGCGCAGATGAGCGAGATGTTGAAGAATCTCGCTTTGATGCGGATTGTGGCTAGACGCTCGTTCACCGGGGTGAACGACAGTACTCGGCGACGGAGTCTCTCTCCCACCACAAATCCAACTCCGAATTTGCGCTCCTTTACATGGCAGCTGTAGTAGACGTCGCAAGGCCCCAGACATTCTTTGCCTTGCCCCGTCCAACGCATTTCTTGGATGGCGGTGATGTCAGCTTTTGTCCTTACGAGGACATCAACCAGCCGGGCAGAGGCACCTTCCCCATTAAGGGTCCGGACATTCCAGGTGCATGCCCTCAAATCGTAGTCCTTTAAACATTTTCCGTGGTCGTCATCATAAGGGGGGGTCTCATCCGAGGCTTTGCCTTGCTTCTTCACTGGAAGTGGTTTTTACGTGGCGGGTCCCAAGCCCAGCGCACAACCCATTGCTGGGACCTTGCCTTGCAGTCATAAAAAATGTATTTAGTTAGCTACAAATATCGGAATACGAGTAATAACTATCTACTTTAGACTTCATGCTGTGCTAGTGTCATAGTTGACTCGTGTTATTGTTATTGGTATTGCCATCATTGTGTAAAGTAATATTTTCGATTTACTTTGCTCTAATACACATTTAGCTTTTGTTTTATTTCTTATTCTTGCTCTGCCATCTTAACACAAATATTTTATTTTCATTTTGTTAGAATTTTATATGTACATAATATTCGTGTATGGCTTACGAAAACTTGCATCCAGATGTGTGTGGGTACAAATGTATTGTATATAAAAACAAAGTGATACATGTAGCTGTAGCAAGAAGATTGAATGTCACTAAGCCTCATCTTTCCAAACAATAAATGTGTCTGTTCTATTTATTTTATGCTTATCGTGTCAGCTACAGAGCATTCGGCGTTGGAAGAATGCTTGTTGTGCGCTTTTGTCTGTAGATATGTAACAACAATATCTACTATGTGTACATATGAATATAATGGTTAAATTTAGGCAAACATTGAAATTCATCAAATCGAGCGCACTTACTTTTATGTTCGCTATTTTTTATGATTTTTCTTACATGTTGTTATTGTGTAATTTGTCGATGTCTCAGGTCGAGCAGCTTTAGGAAAATTAAATCAGATGACCGTAAGAATTTCTATTATTTAGTATACGAATTATTTCGGTATGCCATGGCATAAGCTAGTTTATGAATTATTTGAAAATCAATGATTCGCCAGAAAACATCTCGGATGTGTGTTAAGCCGTGATACACATGTAGGTATATAAAAAAATTTATATTTCCTTAAGGAGTGGAAATTCTCAAAGGCACTCAATTGTTAAGAACAATATTACTCGACGAATTCCTTATAGTTTTCTTCTTCTTCTTCTTATTTGACACTACAACCGTTTGTCGGTTTTGGCTGTCATTAAAAAGTCAGTTGCCTCTCTCCTTTGCAGTTTTGCGCCAGTTATTTATCCCAAGTGCGGGCAGGTCCTTTTGCACTTGGTCCATCCATGGGTGCGGAGTGGAAGGATCTTTTCACCGGAGCGTCGTTAAAAAGCTTGTAGAGTTCTGCATTCCATTTTTTTTTTGGTAATTTTTGGCACCGCGCAAATAGCGCCATAGAATATGAGTAGAATAGTTCTCACGAAAGCCCCCCAAGCATTCTTATCTTTGTAAGACATCCGTCCATGTTTCTGTGGCCTATTAAAAGATGGGAATGATGAGAGAATTGTAGATGCTGATTATAATAACGAGAATAAGTAAACATATTTTAAACAATCATTTTTACGCAATAGATATTAGACGCACTCTCAAGGTCTAAAGAGAGTATCTAAAATTAGTTTTTCCCCTGGCCAAAATTTGGTAACATAAATCTCTTCCTTGCAAAGACTATAGTATTTAAGACAAAGACTGACTTAATTTTTAGTTTATTTTATATGTTTTATTTTTAGTGAATATATATTTGTATTGCTTCAAAAAGAGAAATGCATCAAAACTTCAATTTGACATATATTTTAAATTATGAAAGGCTTTTCTAAAAAAATCTTACCCCAAAGTGCATTAAACTGTCAAAACTTTCCCCATTAAAAGCAGAGAAGCATCAAGCACGTAAAATATGGAAAATGAATTAAACAAGAATACTCATATTTGTGTGAAAAGAAAGCGAACTAAGAGAAAACTCAGTTGTGTATGCATTTACATACTTACTCGAGCAAGTGGAATGAATTGTTTGCAATTAAAACATCACAAACACACGTGGGCTTCTGTGAAACAGAGAGCGGCAGATAACTTGGAGTTTTACGCTTTTGCTTTGCGTGCGTAAAAAATATTTGTTTGTGCGCGAACTTTACTCTTTTTCCGGTAGAGTTGTTGTTATGTTAATTTTTGCGGTCAATTTGAGTTGCTCTTGCTTTATTGTAGTTTAACAACAAAAAAAAAAAAAACAAATGAGCCAGTGCAGGAAATGCTCTCACACATATCGAAAGTTTTCTTCTACTTGACTTCTTCTTTTAACTTTGTTCAGTTTGGCTTTCAAAAGCATCTTCATTTATATTGTAAAGCAAAATCAATGCTATTGTTTGCCGTTTCCCATATTTTCGTGCTTTCGCGCTGTTAGATTTTCATCACCGCCAATTTGGGTTTTCTTTGGAGTACTACTTGCTACAGTTTGCTTGCTCTTAATTAGTAAAGTTTCTGCCGAGTATGGTAAGATATTTCAGGCCATAATATGAGTACTTAGACACAAGTGTGCACACAGTTTGTGGCTATGAGATGGTGAAGTCTAATGTACACGTGGGCAAACTGCTATTCATTTGCACAGCATAAGAAAAATTCATAGAAAAATTTTGTGGTTGGACCGACGTTTTTGGTGTTACTTTGCTATTCTCAAATGCTGCACTTAGTCAATCAATGGCACTTACCTACTCACTTTATCCTTTAATGATAATTCCCGAGAAGTCCTGCTAGAACTTACTTTTGCTCTCCTATTTTTTTTTAATAATTAATTAATAATTTTTTCTGTACGTGGTTGCTCGACGTTATAAGCCATGTTAAAATAGGCGAAGTGCCTAAGCTTGCAGTATGCTTCCATCACTGTCATACAAGTGGAAATTGGTCGAATGGTTAAAGGTGCGTACCTGCACCACGCTGAACTTAGTTTCGATTCAGAGGAGAAGCTCGACCGAGTGCTTGGATAATATCTAAAGAGCCGATTTTTTAAATTTGCTTCCTTACTACTTAGCATGGAAAATCGTGTTTCAAGTAGGTATGGCAAAGTCGACTCTAAATTTAGTAAAAAATAGCCTTTTAGATTAAAAAAAATCGACTATTTGGAGTCGAATTCCGTTGGCTGATGACTTTTCGACTTTTGTCAACTAAGTATTTATTGGTAACATTAGTACCTAAATACAATGTAATTATTTCTTTTATTAGTATAGGGTGCATTATGACAAACAGAATATTTGTATGTAATAATAAATGTTGAGACATTCTTCGTTAATATTTAATTTTTTTAACTTTGGAAATGTATTTTTAATTGACGTATAGTTTTTGATATTTTATTTAAGTACCGCAAAAATATGTTTCTTGTTTTACTCTCGAGATTTTCAACCTGCCAAAATTTGTCACACATTTTTCTCGGCATAGAAGAGATTTCGCCTAACAGAGTATATGGAACGAGTTGATTGGAAAGGTGGATCTGTGAGTATAAAATAAGCTATTGCCGGGAGAATAGGGCTGTCCCCTGTATGCTACTAAACTATGAATGATAAAGTTAATGTTAAGTTTGGCCTTAAACAAAAAAATAAATCCACCAAATTGTAGTTGTGGGGCATTTGAATAAATTTTGTAGTAAATTGTTGCCACAAATGATTTCTTAAATTAACTTAAAGTTGAGAAACCAGAATTTTCAAACTCGCATACGTATACTCATATGTACATGTATATGAATTTGTATGTACACTCAGCAGAATATATCTCCGTACAGTGTTTTTTTTTTTAATATTTGCAATGTTTTTCTTAATAATTTTTTTTCGTTAATTTTTAATAGAAATATAGTTCAGTCTGCATTAAATGGAATATCAATCAATGATCTAAAGGTTTTTTTTTAGGAAAATTAGAAAATTTTCACCAAAACTCTCAACTTAAACTTAAACTTAAACCCTGTATTTTTTTGAGTATGCAGTTTTGTAACCCACTCAATTTCAGTGTAATAAAGTGCAAGTTCTAAGTGACTTTAATATACCGTTGATTTTTGAGAATTTTTTTACTGATGCTATTTGGCATTTTTCCCTATATATAAGAAACTATCTCGCATCCGTTATATGGAGAAAATGAGCAACATCATCAGCAAAAAAAAATTTATAGCTACCTAAAACTTGTTATTCATAATACTAAAATTGAGTGAGCTACAAAACTACATCCTCAAAAAAAATCTAATTTTTTTTAAGTTGAAAATTTTGGTGAAAATTTTTCGAAGTTTTATAAATTTTGTAAAAATTTTGAATCATTCACTTATGTGCCATTTGATTCAGAATGAACTATGTTTCTATTAAAAATTAACGAAAAAAACTTATAACGAAAAACATTGCAAATACTAAATAAAAAAACAGCACTGTACGGAAACATATTCTGGTTAGTGTATATGTTGCATACCCTCTGACGCATTTCGTGCATATGCTGAATATTTATTTAAGGTAGTAAAAACAAACCCGTTGACTTAAAGTATATAAAATTAACTCGTTAAAGATTACTATGCATAATATATGAGTATGTATCTATGTATGTTTCGAATAACAGTTTGTGATATACATACAGAGAATTAAATTACCTGCAATTCAGGGGGACTGGCTGTTATTTCATTATGATAAACTGGGTCTAAGGTAATTTTTATATATAAAAAGATAACTGTTAAACATGCAAATAGCGATCTACAAATACACACATACATATGTTATTTTAACCGGATTTGTGTGTAGCTAGTTTAGCTAGGTTGTCAGACAAATGGGAGCACCTAAATACACTTTAAAGGCGCGCCGAACGGCTTTTCTGGGAAGCTTTATCGTTGCTGAGATACACTTGGAGGCTTACCATTGCCTCTTGGTCAGACCAGGAATCTAATGATGAAGTTAGGCAAATATAAGTTTATTAAGTCTTTTTGTTGAAAATAAAATAAAAATTGTGCATACACATGTAAGTATGTAAGTGAATGTGTGCTTAATTCATTAATCTTAGCATCGGCGTATATTGCCCTTGAATCTCGTGCCCATCATGGTATTTTAATTAAAGAGCAGAAGCCCCTTAAATGCAAGACAATGTCAATAGCAATAATGCTGAACACCTACATATACATATGTACATGTGTATATGCAGATGTTTGGTGAATGTAACATAATGCAGTCAACAAGAGCGTTAGCTGTAAGGTAATATCCAACTATGACAACAAAATAAAAGGAGTCATTGACAAGATCACGACCTTGGATAGGAAATAATTGTATGGCATCATTCCCTGTCGGAAATTTCGTAGTCGACTACTAAACTATCCAACTTTTGGTCAACTTATTACGGCTAACTTTTAATTGGTTGCACGGCTCAATCGAAGGAATATGTATGTATGTATGTAAAATTGTTTCACAATTTTCACTTTCGACAAAAAAAACTTGTGTTCGAAAACAAAGTAATTAAAACAATTATGTACATGTGGGAAAATCTCTGGAACCGTGCAAATAGTAAATTTAATATTGGAAAATGTATTAGGCGTTGAGAAAAATGTGTGCTCCACATTGAAAATAAACTGTAACGATTTGAAATCTGTTTCTCGTAGTTATCAAAAAGGTCGGGCAGTTTTCCTTTTGCACTTTCAGTGATTACTAAATTGTTCTTATTTGTTTGTATACATATTTTTGACATGTTCCAAAAGGATAGTTGAAAACAAAAGTTATAATAAAGCTTGTTTTGAATTTTTCTTTTAATTGATACCCATATTTCCATACATTGTTTAAGTATCCATGCTTTTGGAAATAGATTATAATTTTTTGTCGTTTGGAAAAAATCCTGACTACGTGGTAAAAAACATTTATTAAATGGTATGTCCTAATACAGAAGGGAGTATAGTAAATCCGCTTTATATGGAAATAATATGAGTAAGTTAACAAAACACGCGAATTGCACAAAGATTATTCTACTAATATTGGCTGCAAGTCGGCACGGGTTGTCGTGGAGGGAATTGCATAAAATTTTATTTGAATAATTTAAGACAAAATAAAATGCGTTGAAAAAAACAAAAAAAAACTATGGCTTTTTGGTACGGTCTAATATCTACATCTATCTCGATTCCTTTAGGATGTTATAAATAACCCTTATGCCAACAAAGTATACAATTAATACCTCCGCTAAATAATTTTACTTACATAAGTATTCGCACGGGGTTAACCCTCAAGAGAGAGGCGACACATGTGTCAGACGTTCTGGCCGAAGCTACGAATAGCGCAAGCGCGATCCAAGCACTGCAATAAATTTTTTTGCAGTTTGAAATTTTATGTTATGTTATGCTATGTTAAGTAATGTTACGTTAAGTTTTGTTTTGTTATGTTATTTTATTATATTCTGTTATATTATGTTGTTCATCGAAATTCACCTCAGCTCACTTCAAATCACCTCAACTCCCCTCATCACACCTCAAATAACTTCACATCAAGTCCTTTCACTTCACTTTAACTCACCTCATCCCATCTCAACACAATTCACTAGCTTCAACCCACCCCAACTCCCCCATCTAATGTTTTTTTCACCTCATCACCACCTTATATCACCCCATCTATCTCACCTCATCTCAACTCACTTTTTTACTAACCTCACCTCACTGAACTCACTTCACCTTAAACCAAGTCATCTAAACTCCCCTTAATTTTAGTGGTTGAATTTCAATTGCTGTGCGAACACTATCTAGTATAAATTAAAAATGTCTCTCACCTCAAACACATGCGACTCACTTAATAACTTGTTGAAAAAAAAGTTAGATGCAAGAAAAATACTCGCAAAATAAGATTATCATACAAATTTTATTAAATAAAAATACTCTTATTATAACTTTCCGGTCATTATTGATTTTCAATTATAAACTCAAAGTAATAAAATACATCGCTTTCAAAAAGCACACGTTGCTAAAACTTAACAAAATTATCAAAAAAACCTTTTGTATAATTATCAATGACATTTAAGGGCATAATTTGTGGCAGTGTTATTTATGTTTTTATATATCAATTACGCGATGCGCTACTGATTTCAGTTTACCCAGGTTTATGACCTCTAAAATGAAACTGACCGCAGTATTCGATCGCTCGTACACAATAATGTAATTATTAACACCTTCCTGTTTATAAAATTATATGGCTGTGTCGCTATATTATTTATTCAGTCTTTAGCAATAAAATACACTGAAGAAACTAATTTGTAACTATATAAATGTGGTACTTAATAACCAGAAAGGTGTGAATGCCCACAATTTAGTTTTGTAGGGAAAGGGGCACTTAAGTGATTTATTAATATGCAAGTTTCGATATACATAAATCATAGGAAACTATCTTGCCACTGTGCCAACAAGTCGCATATGTATTTAAGTATGTATGGATGTACATAAATATGTACGCTCTTTACTTTCGCACTTTTAGCCTTTTAACCATTGCGCCTCTGCTTGATTTTTAGCTGATAATAGGCATACTCGTAATCATTGTTAATACTAGATAATTATAATACAGGGCTACTAGCGTCACCACTCAGCACAGCTGGTTCAACCAGTCAGTTGCCAAAGCGCCGCAGGTTCTTTGTTTGTTTTCCCCTACTCTTTCTTGATCTTCAGCTTAATCCGGTTATTAAACTTTAGTGGCTAATTTATTCACATTAGAGGTAACAAATTTATTGCCAACAGACTACTATTTAATAGAAGAGTGTGTGCAGTTGAGGTTTAGCTAAATACATTTTAAGTTTGTTTTCGCGATTGTTTTACTAGATCATTTTATTTTTATACACAACATAGCTCACTTTTTATATGTTTGCCTATTTTACTACATATGT
Organism: Rhagoletis pomonella; assembly: GCF_013731165.1. NCBI lineage: Eukaryota > Metazoa > Arthropoda > Insecta > Diptera > Tephritidae > Rhagoletis > Rhagoletis pomonella. Next base: position 24,040,282 of record NW_023458555.1, on the reverse strand, counting down.
ACATATCTTTTTTTAAGCCATATATAATACTTAATGTTTGTCATTAATTGATTGTTTAATGCTGCCAACCCTTCTATGTATGTAGATGCCAACAACACTATCAACACCAGACAATCCAAACAAGTTGCTGACCAAACCATCTTTATTAGTAGTACTTTTACCCAGATGATTGCTGCTGGCCTGCCCACCAACCAGCTGGCCTGTCTGTTGTTATAAAAGCAACTGTTGTCACCGCGCAACATTTTAGTTATTTAAAAATTTGCATACGCGCTGGTCGATATCAGGACGCGTCGGTTTCATACGGTGATTGAGCAGAACAAGTCATTGATTTAAGAGCGTTTCGAAAGTGATAGCAAAAACGAAGAAAAAATATTCGAAGGCCAAAACATACGTCTGACATCATGAAATGCCCAAATGTGAGTTGTGATTTGTGATTTCTATTTTTTTGTGTTCGATGGAAAAAATGGTCGAAAAAAAACGTAGCTGACAGTGAAACATGTTTCATCAAGCAACGTGTCTTTGCCAAAATCAAGGAAGTGCGTTTACGCGTAGCCCCGCACTCGCCCAACCAAAAAAAGAAGAAAAAAACAAAAACAAGTAGACTGGGCATCAAAATCTTTAATTTCCTTCTCATCGACGCATGAAAAATCTTTGCCTTAGTGAAATTGCAGTCACTTTCTTTGTGTACATTTTGTTTGTTTGTCATTTCAACGCCGCCACACTCCATAAATCACAGCAGTTGGCATTCGAAAATGTTACAAAAACAGAAAATTTTCTTCAACAGAGCATATCTACATTGATACATACATGGAACATACGCACGTCAATGTATATATTGTGTACATTAGGGTGGTCCTTAAATGTAGGAAGCAAATTATTATATCAGATTTCCTAAGCCTCAACCACTACGTCGATAGTCGAAGATATCACATATAAATTCTGGCCCCGATTGGAGTCGGTAAAGGCGTGTCGTCCAGGGATCAAAGTTCAGATTACCCTATGAAGACGTCTTAACCGACTCCAAGCGGAACCAAAATTTATATGTGATATCTTCGTTTATAGCAGAATCGATTTTCAGTATTAAATGAAAAACAAAATAAATTTTTTGAGTCTCCATAGGCGGATTTGGCATTGGCCCCTTTGCGTTACACCTTAACCGACTCCAATCGGAACCAAAATTTATATGTGATAACTTCGACTATGGTAGTATCGATTTTGGGTATTAGATAAAAAAAATATGTAAATTTTTTGTGTATCTATAGAGGAGTCTGAACTTCGCCCCCTGTGCGGCATGCCTTAACCGTCCCCAATTGGGACCGAAATTTATATGTGATGTCTATGATGGTAGTTATTATTACCGATTGAGTTTGTGAGACTGAAAAAAATAATTTATTTGTTTTTAAGGACCACACTAATGCACATATGTATGTATGCATGTACGTGTACATGGAAAACTTCAGTTGCATACATTCAGCATACTCGTAATTAAAACGTTGCCATAACTCACTTAGCATTCAGAAAGCAGCAGTAAGACCCATTAGGAAATATGCTGTAAAGAAGGATTTGTACTTTAAACGACGATATGCAGGACTAATCTGAGCTATTTTCTTCCCACAAGCACGAAAGTTTGAGATCGTCTCATTACTGCTGCCATGAAATTGCTACTAACTGTTGAATAGTTACAACAAGTTTCTACTCTAAATACTTAACATGAAGTATGTATGTGAGTTCAGACATACGGCAAATTAAGGATTCTGCATCGAATGGACTCACTAAAAATGGTTTTATCTCAGAATTCCTCCAGAACATTTTGTTTCGCTTTTATTAATACCATGCGAGCATAATGCGAAAACTTTTTTAAAGTTGCAGATCTTAATAGCATTCATTCTGAAGAGCTGCCGCAATAGGGCCTCAAGATGATGTTGAGGCTAACCGTGCGGATTTCTATGGTACAATGACCAGTTAATACTACCTGTATTGGTGGTATATGTTGATGACACATTTGGACTGAAGTGCACCCTAGTATGCCGAAGGTTAATGCGTAGAAAAAGGATCTAGCCACCTCGCATTTAAAGGTTTCACTCCACGTTCGCCGAACTCACCGACATACCATCCATCGAGAAACAAATCACTTACACTCAGTCTAACCGCTACCCTTTCTCTACTCGGCGTTGACTTCTCAAGAGGTCCCTGTTTACCTAACTCATTGGTTATCGCTCAAAAATATCAGCTAATAGTGAAGAAAACGATGCGGTCGAGAATGAAGTCAGGCATTCCACATCAGCTTTAGAAAATATCATCAAAGAGGTAAAGGGCCTGATAGCTGATCATTTATAAGCATCCAATCCGCAGCTACCTTTATTGCGGCTTCCTCCGCTTGGAAATCACACACGTGGTCTGGAGATTACTATCAGGAGAAACGCCTAACTAGTTTTCTTACTATAACCACTCCAACACTCCCTTGAAGGTATGTCGGGTTCTGCCGAAATGTAATGGACGACTGATAGAACCAGGGAGTGCGCTCAGCTCTAACAGCTTTATAACGGGTGATTTTTTAAGAGCTTGATACCTTTTTTTTT
>NW_023458555.1:24031950-24037603 GCF_013731165.1 Rhagoletis pomonella | reverse complement strand
GACAAATTTTTTGCCAAATGTACAAATCGTGTGATCCCAGCTTTAGAACACGTCTCGTGGCATGTAACATTGCAGAAGCAATGAATTAGCAGCTGACCTGCAACATACTATGGACGTACTATCACTCGTAGTAATTTTCTGTACGCTATGCAGCTTTTGTTATGCACGAACACCTGCAGCAGGTAGCCAGTTATGTGCTTAGCTTTCTGCATTAAGTGAAGCCATACCGCAGTCACTCCTGTTTTGGCCTGCTGTTAACAGCGCAACACTCTGCAGCTTTGCTCTTCATCATTTCGAATAATGCCTTTGGTTGCTCTATTTAACAACAGCCGCAGATATGTATCTAAATATGTACAGAAATTGTTGCTGTTTCGTAGTTTTGTCTTCGGCACTCAGGATGAATGGTGGCGTCGATGATAATAATGACAAGAATAAAGCAGTGATGCTGATGCTAACGATGTTGGCGATAAGGACATGAAAAATTCATGTTCAAATTTAAAATGAAAATTTAGCTGCAATAGTGACTTGGCATATCTACATATGAAGGTAACACTTACCGTTTTGGCACTGAATGTAACTGATGGAACGCATGCTGGTTTATACATTGGATTTTCAAGACTGCGCTTGCACCTGAAGGCAGCACTTTTCAACTAACTGACATATGAGAGAAATGAGACCACTTTTACCGCTTATAACGTATCACATCCGAAAAAGTAGTTAGATTTCAGTGAGCCTAAAATTACCTCAAAAATTAAAATGCCTCTCACTGCAATAACGTTCGAGAATTTAATCATAAAGTTATGCAACTTAGTGAAGACCACTGAAAGATTCCTGTAAGACATAAAAATTACTAGATATCCGTACTTTTTTGATTTTTGATCGCTATAAAAATTGGGCCCAAATCGGTTTCACAAAGCACCCAAAAATCGCTGAACTGAGCTTTATGTTGCGATATATATTCTCGTTAAAATTTTAAGACTTAAAAATTCGAAAGGGTTTGATATACATACGCACATACATTAAGTTTGAGGAATACAAAGCATAATGCCTTCACAGCATATGTTCCACAGGGTTCGCTGTTCCCGGCTCAATGTTATGGACTGCTAAGGCTTTCATGTCCAACCGGCGTACATATAATAGCGTTTACGGACTATATCGCCATGCCGGTAGTAGCTAAGCATATGTTAGAAATTTATGAAATGGCGAACACCGCAGTCGCTCGGTCACAAAACGTTATAGGAAAGAGTAGGTCAGAAAACTTAAAGCCAGTTCTCTTAGCAGCTGGGAAAAGTCAGTATCTAGTAATTTTGCTTAGAATTGCCAACCCAGTCTTAGAACGGGGAGGCAGCTTAAATATCAAGAATGAACAGTGTGCTGTCAAGAATGCTGCCCAATATAGGAATACATAGAATCATCAAAGGTATTATTCTGGGGGCAAACATAGCGTCACCTCTAGTATGTGCAGTTCCAGTGTCGGAAAATTTGTGCTAAGAGTAATATTCGAATAAAAAACAACTTCGGATAAAGCAGCAATGGTAAAGGCAGGAATGACACTCATCGATGTCGTGATCAAGAGAGACCTGTATAAGTACAACAAAGGTAGCGTGGAAACGTGTGCATATTATGACTCTTCCAACTTTTTGAATCTCGGAAACGGTGGCTCTTTTTTTTTGGTTGACATTTTTTATAGATAATTATCTGATATACAATTTTTGTCTAAACTTATTTTATGATAAACTTACCGTTTTGCTGAAAATCGCGAAAAACCCGTTTTTGTGACCTTTAACCCTGAGTAAGTTTTTTTCCGGGTATCGGATCGGTGAGGACTTTTTAGATTTCATTTATGATGGTGTTTTGAATAATCCTACTAATTTTCAGCTGGGTGGGAATTTTTGTAACTTCACTCCTATTTTTGGCCTAATTTGACCGGACTATAGGGTGTGGTTTGATTTTATTTCTTCCCTTTTTCAGTTGAATGTAGCTTTTTTTATTCAAACCCTCACCTTCTTTGTAAAAAAAAATATATAAAAATTAAGTGCACGCGCTTAATATATAGTAGTAAATTTCTTATAAAAGTTGCTTCAATCTGAAAAAGTAAACTCTTTGTTGCAAGTATCAACGCAAAAATCTTTTTGTGTTTCAAGACAAATTGCAAATATTTGCTCTTCTTTTATTGTCTTCGAAAATATCATATCAATCAATATAATTTAATATACTTTGCTATGAGTAGCTTACAATATAAAGTAATAGTTTACTTTTACTTTGCTACTGAAATCAAACAAACGAAAATATGAAGCAAAAATTTAAGGATGAGAAACACAAGCTAAAGTAAAAAGCACAAGACAAGTAAACGAAAAATAATATGAGCAATGATGTAAAAAAAAATAGTTTCACGCTTACAGCCTGTCGGATGAGTATACCCAACTGACATAATTTTATATATTGGGATAAATTTTGAAGTTACAGGGTACATATTTGTGTAAAAGCTTTTCTTGCTTAAAATACAGTTTATACCGGCAAACCGGAGCGTATGAAACGGCACTAAAAACATAGAGAGACGGCAGCGTTTATCCAGTACAATTCATTAATTCGGAAATACCTCTCGAATTAACGGCATTCCTGCAGCTAATCCTAAAAATTAATGCAGATCAGAGGAGTTTTCGACGATAACACTGGCCAAAATGGCCTACAAATTTAAATATCTACAGTCTACCTCGTGTCAGAACTGTCGTGGTGGATTGGGGGAACGTCTGTACTTAGCGTAGAGTCAATAGGCACACTCCGAAAGGTGGTGTTCTCTCTCCCTTGCTCTGGATTGCGGTTGTAAATGACCTTCTAGATAGGAACTGGAAAAAATGTTATGTCGGGTGATCAGCTATACAAATGCTTTGGAACTTCTAGTTATGATATGATTTCTAGATACCCTTTTTTATATGACTCCATCTGGAACAGGTAACTAGGTGGGCGGCCGACTGCGGCTTGTTGTTTACCATGAAGTGAAGGGGGTGTCCATCTGCAGCTCTTCGTCGTTGAAGCCCAACATTGACGAAAGGGCAAGAAAGGCGTCAGTTTCCTTGTATTATTGCAGGTAAGATATTGGTAATAGGTGGTTCCTCTCGCCCAAAGCAGCACGAATTGCTTTTAGGCTCAGGAAATCGCGGTGGTTAATTGGCTCGAAAGCTGGATACTCCTGAGTTCTGTGAGGATTTGACTGCGTCCCTGCACAGAAGGAAGTCTGCGCCTCCAAAATGGCTCACAGTAGCTCCTTCTCTATCTACTTACCCTCAAAAAAGGACTTAGTGGGGCGGTGTTACTGGAAGAATTTCTTCACGGACGGATCAAAACTCGGAGGCGGGGTTCATGGAAATATCTATTGCCGGAAGCCTGCTATCAAAACTATGTTCACGCTTCCAGACTTCTACAGTGTTCTTCAGGCGGAAATAACTTCCATATAGGAAGCGGTAGACTTACTGCTGAAGAGTAGGGCATCAGTTAGGCAGATTAGCATTACGCTGATAGCTAGGCGGCTATCATGGTCCTGAATGCTATGATGGTACGCTCCAAAGTGGTACGGCAAACTGATCTGTCAATCAATCGCAAACAGCTGTCAAAGGGATGATGAGATGGCATCATCTCAACACTTTCTATTAGACTCTCTATCTTTCGCGTGGCTAAGCTGGAAACATTTTAGCTCATACTTTCTGAGGAGCTCTTAGGCATCAAAATCAGCCGCATTAGTAATTTCGTAGTCGGCTCGCGGCGTTTCGCCAATCAAATTATTTCATTTAAAAAAGTTCGGTAACAAATCGGATGGAATCTTTACGAATTCTTTAAATGTTTTCTAGAATTCGGAATACTCTGAAAAAGTGGTTTGCAGGGTATTCTCGCGTAGTTGCAGATATATGTAGATATGTATATTAAGTTGATATTCATTTTCTTCTTGTACGTAGTACCTACTCGTATAAAATCAGGCGCAGCAAAAGTTTCATTTATAGTTTTTTCCTTCCGTAGTCCTTCTAACGTTAGCGTTTATGTGTGTGTGTACGGCGCAGGAGTGATCAGTAAATATAATCGAGGTAAGTGCTTGTTACACAAATTTGTCTTTTGTCACTCGCGGCCGCGCTGCATTGCTGCCTGTCATACTGTGTTTATCTTTGTCGTGTATGCTAAAAATTGCTGCGCTACGCTATGCTCGGTTGTGTCATGAAGTCATTTTCTGCTGTCATCAAACAAACAGATAACAGAGGTCATCAGCAGAGGCGTACAAATAGAATTTCTTAGCCTTTGTGTATATTATAATGTTTAAGTGCATATACATACGTATGTACATACATAAATATGTACGTGCATAGGTGGTATCTGGTATGAAGAGTATAATAAGTGCGGCTACGCCTCCCGTTGACTTGTCATCAGTGATTTCTTTCGTTTCATAAAATGTGGTAAATTGTTTTTCAACCATAATGGAAATTTATATAATGGACTGGCAATTTGCTTCTATGACACTGACGTAGTTATCGTTGTTTCAAATAACTATGTATTTACTACACGTACAGCTAGCCAACACCCTGCGGTAAAACGTAATGGGTTTGGCTTCTTGATGGCCTAGTCACGAAGTATGCGCTATTTGTAATGATAATTCGAATATCTACACAATTTCCTTCCATAAGATTATAAAATTGCGTTTTACCTTTTTATTTGAAAGAAAAAAAATAAAAAAAAAAAATAAAACAAGTAAGAAAGTCTAAGTTCGGGCGGAGCCGAACATTAAATACCCGGCGCAAGTATTAAATATATGTTTTTTACCTTTCCGAAAGCTACCGCTACATGGTAAACCGGGGTGTACCAATTTTGAGTAAATTAGCGTCCCTAAATTTCGAAATATTGAAGTTTCAAGCATTTCTGAAATTTACTGTTATATGAAAAGCGGCCGTAATTTCAGTTCGATTTCAATAATTTTCAACGTTTTGCTTCTATGTGGCAAGCACAATAACCACACCGAGTTTGGTACAAATCGGTAGAACGGTTACCGAGATACATATATGTGATCATAAGTGGGCGGTGTCACGCCCATTTTTCAAAATTTTATCCTAAACGTATTTCTTGGTAAAGAGTTGTTGCAAACATCAATTTTGAATAAATTAGCTTCAATAATTACTGATTTATCGAAGATTTCGTATTTCTCTAAATTATTGTTATATGTGATGTGGGCGTGGTTATAGTCCGATTTTAAAAATTTTCGGTCACATCGTGTGTTATACCAAGGTTAACAACTGTGCCAAGTTTGGAATAAATTGGTGCAGCGGTTACCAAGATATACACATGTAACCATAAGTGGGCGTGGCTACGCCCATTTTCCAAAAAATTATAATATTATTATTTTTCGTCTAAAACTTATTGTAAATATCAATTTTGAGTGAATAATCTTCAGTAGTTTCTAAAATATCGCAGTTTTCGTATTTCTGAAAATTACCGTTATATGGGAGGTGGGCGTGGTTATTGTCCGATTTTGCCCATTTTCAATATCAATCCGTCCTACGCCAGAAAGAAGTGCACGTACCAAGTTTCGTTAAGATATCTCAATTTTTACTCGAGTTATCGTGTGCACAGACGGACGGACGGACGGACGGACGGACGGACGGACGGACGGACGGAC
>NW_023458555.1:24003342-24031940 GCF_013731165.1 Rhagoletis pomonella | reverse complement strand
GACGGACGGACGGACGGACGGACGGACGGACGGACGGACGGACGGACAGACAGTCACCGCTTAATCGATTTCTCTTTTCATTCTGATCATTTATGTATACATTTGTCTATATCTATCTCGATTCGTTTTGCCTGTTACAAACAACCGTTATGTGAACAAAGTTATAATACCCTTGTGCACAAGTGCGCTCGGGTATAAAAACGTGCGTGTGTAGCTGGACGTTGTCACAAAAGTGGAGTCCTGCCAATTCTGTAGAAGTTACAAAGATAAAAGGCGCACAAAATGCACTCAACGTCTTAGTCTGTGAGTGAAAAAAATAATGTAGTAAAATAAAAAAGAATGAGTGAAGTCAAGTTCTTCGCCATCTGGTCTTTTATCGCTGAAAGGCACTCATCATCTTCTTCTTTTTCTGCCAATAGAGGATACCACGTTTTATAGCAAGCCATTGGAGCTGTTTTATATATTTCGTTGTACTGTTTCTATGTCGTTGTAAACTTAATGCTTAAAGGCCCGAAAATGTTCCATGGAGTGTTCCTAACGAAATCTCGACTTATCGAATGTTTTTCAGAAGATAAATTGTAACTGCACACCCAGAAGCGCCACTTTATCCCATTGAATCCGAAAAAAAAACAACAGTGTAACATAATACATCTTCCGAAATTTTACACAATTACTTCAGCTCCATAGCGTTACCAGATAAACTACGACCAGTTTGAACAGCTAATCACTGCATACCAGGAGCAATGTTAAAGAAAATCGCAGTCCCCTTGTCAACCTAGGACACCCTATACCCTGCCAGCAGAACAGGCCACTCGCAGGAGATATACTCCACGGTCTGTTCTTTCGTCCAGCTCTTCTACAGATCTTATCTTTGGTCAGGGCCAGTTTAAAAGTATGCAATGCCCCTTAAGAACGCCCATTAATAGCCTAGCGTCCTACCTATTGAGGGAAAGGAAAAACTTCGTAAACTTCATGTCAGATGCTCTGCATATAATCCTGAATACCTTATAGCCTTGTTTCACGCCTTCTGCGCTTTCCGGAACATGGATAAGCCGGGTTCTCGTTTAGTTCCTTGGAGGCAAATCCGTGCCTCCTATGTCAGCATGGTTTCTAAAAAATCATCTTATTTTGCAAGCTTGTCGGTCTCCTCGTTGCCTTCGACGCTTGTGTATTCCGGAACCCGGTACAAATATACGTCATTGTAGGTATGCCCAAGTACAGCGCTGCGCTATAATCCGGTACACTGTTCGAGAAAATGCTGTGCGATAGTAGCGCCTTTATCGCAGCCTGACTTTCGATATAGAGATTCACCTGCTTATTTGATAGATTGCTGTTCAGTAGCTCCGCCGCCCTTCTTATGGCTATTACCTCCGCCAGGAAAAAGCTACAATAAATTGGCAGCTTATAGGAATTATTGAGGCCGAGCTTCCCGCACACGACTGTCGCCCTTAAGCCCTTCTCCAACTCCGATCCGTCTGTATAAACATTCACGGAGCCAGAACTGCTCATACCCTCACGCCAGACTTCGACTTCTATAGTGGTTTCAAATTCGTTCCAAAAAGCCCATAAATCCGTTCGAGTAAAGTTGACGCTATACTACTGTTACCATAAGACCTGCACACAAAATGAGCATATACTTAGCCGATAGGTCCGCCTACAAGAGATGCAACAAGTTTAAAGGGCTGGCGTTAGCGTAGTCCTAAGTGCCCCTGTCATGCCGATCATTTATAGACTACATGTCTACACTTTATGTTTGCTTAAAACACATTTTCTTTGCCATTACCGTCCACCAAACCACTAACACATGGAACAGCACCCACCTGACTATTGCCGTGAAGATTCAGTGAGAAAGGGAAGGCCAAAGTTTAACTCGTTTACAAAGTGCTAAGCAGTTCTAATTTGTGTTATTCACACCGTAAAAAGTTTACTGAAGCCAAATTCCAATAAATTGACTTGATTTAGTCATAAAGTGCGTTGATTGAAAAGTTTTATTTAGTCGGCCTTCGTGCATATTTGCCTGTTTTGGTGCATTATTGTTGCTTTTGCGTGAGAGTGTAAGGAATATCGCATTTGTTTGTTCATTTTGCTTTCTTTCGCGCTTTACACACACCTTTGTTTATCATCGACAGTCGCTTTCTTGGTGACAGCTGATTTTGTTAACTCAGTGGCTTTAAAACTGTTAAGTTCAGCACGGTTTCTAACCATTGAACTTCACTAAATAAGACCACTAGCTATTAAACTGCCAATTACTGTGAGCTTGAAACGTTTTCGTACAATACATTCCTAATTTCGCTATTTTTATTCTTTTTTAATAAAATTCGCTAAAAATGTCCTGTCTGTTCGAAAAATGTAATGTAAAAGCCGGTTCGGACCGTTTTGTGGCGTGCTGGCTTTGCGATGAACTGTCTCATTTAAAGTGTGCTGGTATTAATGGGAGAGTTCTGGATATGATTATTGGAGACAATGGACTTCGCTGGTCATGTCCAAAGTGTAAAAAAAACTGTTGTGGATCTCTGTAAACTATTTAGAACCGCTAGAAATGGATTTTCGGAGATAAGCAAAGAGCTAAAACTGCTCAACGAGAAGTTCAAGAAGTATGAGGATGAATTCAAAGAATTTAAATTATTAGATACTTCCTCCTCCTCTCCTTCTCCTGGAAAAGGTCTTAAGAGACGTAGGAGAGGCGTGGAAAATATTGTGTTGAATCCCATCACTGTGGACCTGGATCTTCCGCAGAACCGCCCACTTTTGACTCCAGCTATGAACAAAGAACTCATAAGCTTTAACACACCGATTCCTCGGCGGACTGAATCTCCCCAACCACGTCCTTCTTCTACTGGAGCCTCACTAAATTCCTGTTCAACAGCTTCATCTCAACCCTCCACCACATCTGAAGCCATCTCCGATTGCGTCAACACCGTTCCAATGCAAGTAGTCGTTGCTCCTTCCAAAAACTCCACAACTACATCTCAACCCCCTACCACATCCGAAGCCATCGTTGCTCCTTCCAAAAAGTTGACAGCTGTTCCGCAACCCCCTACCACATCTGAAACCGTTTCCGATTGCGTTAACCCCGTCCCGAGGGATTTAATCGTTGTCCCTTCCAAAAAATCGGTCTTTATATCTAGGTTTTCAAAAGATACCACTGTCGATGATGTGAAGGGGTATTTAACTTCCAGGCTGATAGCAAATGAGTTGCATGTACGCATGTTCAGATTCTCGTATGAAAGAAGCATTTCTTCTTTTAAAATAGACATATCCGAAGACGCTTAAAAAATCAAAAATCCAAAGCATTTAAGCTTTTTAAAAAATCTGGCTTGTCTTCTCACTACTCCGCGTACTCCATTCTTAGGCATAAATACAATGTATTGAACAAAAAGTGTTACAATAATTATATTAACAGGGTTCGACTCAATATAGTTTCTAATCCCAAATCGTTTTACGCATTTGTGAACACAAAGCGTAAGACTAACGGTTATCCCTCAACATTGAAGTTAAATGACTTAGTTTCCAGTGACGAAAATATTATTGCCGATATGTTTGCTGGTTTCTTCGAGTCAAACTACTCTGCCAGTTCTACATCTTCCCAACTGAATTCGAATCTATCTAGCTACCCATTCGATCTGCCATCATTTGATTGTATCCGAATTCCATCGATATCTGCTGCGGACGTCCTCATTCATTTGAATTGTTTGAAAATTTCATATACAGCTGGCCCAGACGGTATACCCACAAGTGTTCTTAAAAGTTGTGCAGAGTATTTGTATAAGCCTCTGGCAAATATTTTTAATGCTTCCCTAAAACAGGGTGTCTTCCCATCTTCCTGGAAGGATTCGTTTATCTTGCCACTTTATAAAAATGGAAGTAGGACTAACATCGTAAACTATAGAGGAATTGCGAAGCTTTGTGCTATTGCTAAAGTTTTTGAGGCAATCGTTACGGAAGAACTATCTCACTCTATTACTTCTGCTATTGATCTATCGCAACACGGTTTTTGCAAAGGTAAATCAACTGTATCCAATCTTCTTGAATTCACTACTTATGTGTCTAATGGGTTTAAAAACAATCTTCGAACGGACGTGATTTACACTGATTTCAGCAAGGCATTTGACAAGGTATCTCATTCAACCCTTATATATAAACTTGATCGAATTGGCTTCCCTCCTATTCTTCTCAGCTGGCTTTCTTCTTACTTAGTGGATAGGAAACAAAGAGTAATTTTTAAAAATTGTACCTCCCGGCCAATACATGTCACATCCGGCGTACCTCAGGGCAGCCATATTGGTCCCGTCTTGTTTATTTTATTTATAAATGACCTTCCTAAGGTGTTGAATTACTCGAAATGCTTAATGTACGCTGATGATGTTAAGCTCTTTAAGTACATTAGTACTGCAGAAGATAGGGAGCATTTGCAAGCTGACCTAACCTGCATTTTCGAATGGTGTGAAGCAAATTCCATGTCACTAAATTTGAAAAAGTGTAAATTCATGACCTTCTCTAGAAAATCGTTCTATCCAAATTCGTATATGATATCTGACCACAATGTTGAGCAAGTGACCAATTTCATTGACCTAGGTGTAACTATGGATCCGAAACTAGAATTCAAGTCTCACATAAACTCCTGTGTGATTAGGGCTAGAGGATTGTTGGCTTTTCTTAAGCGCTGGGCCAAGGAGTTCAACGATCCTTATGTCACTAAAGTTCTCTTTACCTCTCTAGTTAGACCGATTTTGGAGTATGCATCTATAGTATGGAATCCTAGCTATCAAATTCATAGTGACAGGCTCGAATCAGTGCAGAAACAGTTCCTGTTATTTGCCCTCAAAAATTTATGTTGGGACTCGTCTAAAAATCTCCCACCCTACAAGGATCGCCTGAAGCTTATAGATTTGCCGACGCTTCAGAGTCGTAGAGAGATGCTTGGTGTTCTTTTTATACCTTTCATGAGCATGAAATGGTATTATAACTTTGGTCCGATGTTTGTAAGTACCAGAACAAAAAGAGATAGACCCATTAAAATGTATACTTATATGATCAGAACGTCGAGCTGAGTTGATTTAACCATGTCCGTCTGTCCGTCTGTCCGTCTGTCCGTCTGTCTGTCTGTTTGTATGCAATCTAGTCTCTCAGTTTTCGAGATATCCGTATCAAATTTGGTATGTGGGTGTATTTTTATAATGTATTAATCATTTGTCGGAACCGGAAGAATCGGACCACTATAACATATAGCTCCCATACAACTGATTGTTCAGATATGAGATTTTTCGTTATAACTTCTCCATTTATGCAGCTACGAACATGAAATTTTGCAGTACTTGCACCCATTATCAACAGAACACTTACAGTGAAAATTACAAAGATCGGGTCACTATAACCTATAGCCCCCATACAACTGATTGTTCAGATATAAAATTTTTCGTTATAACTCCTCCATTTATATCGCTAGGAAAATTAAATTCCGCACTGTTTTCAATAATTATCAACAGAAAACTTACAGTGAAAATTAAAAAGATCGGGTAACTATAACCTATAGCTCCCATACAACTGATTGTTCAGATATGAGATTTTTCGTTATAATTCATCCATTTATGTAGCTAGGACCATGAAATTTCGCGCCGTTTTCACTCATTATCAACAGAAGACTTACAGTGAAAATAACAAAGATCGGGTCACTATAACCTGCAGACCCCATACAACTGATTGTTCAGATATGAGGTCTTTTATCATAACTCCTCCATTTATGCAGCTAGGAACATGAAATTTCGCACCACTTTCACTCATTATTTACAGAATACTTACAGTGAATATAACAAGGATCGGATGACTACAACATATATCTTCCATACATCTGATTGTTCCGATATGGGATTTTACGGTAAAACTCCTTTATTTGAACAGCTAAAACCGATAAATTTCGTAAGATATTTTATAATTAATAATACAAAGTCTACTGAGAAAATCATCAAAATCTATGCTGTATAAGCTTTATCTCCTATAGCACTGATTGTTCAGATACCAGTTTTTGCCATATATCTCCTTTATGTAGGAAACTAAACCCAATAAATTGTGTTACCGGTTTACATACCGATCACATAGCAGTGAAAATCACTTAGATTGGTGCCATATAAAGTATATCTTCCATACCTCTGATTGTTTAGATGCGATTTTTTATATAAGTATGTAACTCCTCTATCGATGTATGCAGATGTATTCAAAAGCAGTGATCTGTCAAGGTAAAATTTGCAGATGTTCATGAAAGGTATGAAGCCTTCGGCATAGCCGAAGACAGCGCTGCTCTTACTTGTTTTAATTAAATTAATGAACGGGATGGTCAGTAGTCCCTTTTTACTGAGTGAGATAAATTTTTGTATTCCTACAAGACCCACGAGACATTTTAAACCTATTGTGTTAAGTATTTGTAAATCAAACTTTGAAATGCATGATGCTTTTCGGTGTTTATGCCAAGATTTTAACAAGCATTATGATTGCATCGACATATCTGAATCGCTTTTTGTAATAAAGAAAACATTGCTCAACAAGTTAACTAAATAAACTAATATCTGCAACCGTGAACGAAAAAATTACACAATATCTATGACTGCTTAGTACAATTGTAACGGCTTCGTATATTTCCGCGACCACGTAGGACAATAGGAGCAGGGATCGGAAACTCGGCCTTTCCGACCTCGCCCAACAGTTCGTCTATAGCGTGGAGCGGAAACTAGGACTTTCCGCCTGCCTCACTTACAAAGTAACGACTACGGGAACATGGATCGTAAGCTCGGCCTTTCCGACCATGATCAACGGCCTGTAAACAGGGCGGAGCGGAAACTAGGTCTTTCCGCCCGCCGCACACAAAAGTAGACTGGAGACAAGGCCTCGCCAGCTACCCAAATTGCTATTGAATATCATTGTTATCTTTACAAGTTAATATTTATAATTATTTCACTCTGTAATGTATCACACATACTTAAATATTCTAAATCTTTTTATCTCAACTGTCTGTAAGAAAACATTTTTCTGTAGACTAAATAAATAAATAAATAAATAAATAAATAAATAAGCCCTAGGTGCAGCCCCAGCATCTTTTTGCATGCATAGAATGACTCGAATACCTTCTTCGCCCTCTCCCCTCGTTTGGACACCACGACAGCTTACTATCGAGTCACTCCACTGGAGGGTTACTCCATCCAACTTACGCTAAAAGCAGTCCGAAACCTTGTATTGTCGTCCATATCCTGTTGACCATGAGCGGCCAAAGTAGCGGCGATAATACGCCTTCATGCGGGTTCCTGTTTTAATAGAATTGGGGATCTCGTGTCTACCCCCATGCGCTCTACTTATACTGCAGCTCAACATACTACTTGTCCTGTTCGAAATTGTGAGATGAACCCTCTTCGTCATACCGACTAAAGTGACTTGCATTTGGGTATTATTTAATTCCGCCATTATGTCCAGAAAGACCACCACCACGAATTCTCTGTTCTCCCGATAAGTTTTATATATATATATATGTATGTATATATTAACCTCTCTAAGGTCTTTTTAAGAAGTTATCCTTTGGATATGCGTGACCCTCGCAGTCCTCTAAGGCGTTGTAGCGTAGTCCCCCATAAACAGCCTTCAAATGTGTAGCACAGCCAACCCCTGGTCTTCTGACCCGCCTACTGTAACATTTCAAGAAAGATGCCATCCAGACCCGGCGACTTATACTGCGAAAATGAGTCGAAGGCCCATTCAAGTGGGGACGACGTCTTTAGTTATCTTGCTAGGCTACTCTCTCCTGCGATGGATACTGCAGTGTCCGGTAGACCACCGGGATCCTTGACTGCAGCGAAGTGAGTTTGTAATAATAATCGAGAAAAACCCAGAAAACGGAAGTATTTTCTTAAATCCTGAAAACGCTGCTGTCATATTTCGGTTTACCGACATCAAATCGAATTGTGATTTTTTTAACTACAGCTGCGAAAAAAAATTAAAAAAAAAATTAAAGTTTTTAATTTAAAAATTTGAAAATTTAGAATCTATTAATTAGTATGAACACTTTACCCGTAAAGGCTGTGGGAACCAGTAACTTTCTTTAAACCACCAATGTCGAACTACTTATTTACTACTAAAACTGTTTGCTATGTTATACGGTATATGCTTACTGCACGCATACATAACTACAAACCACTTATTTATGAGTTAGTTTGTGTTATTTGCTTTCAACCACTGTTAATCTGTAAATGTCAACCGAAAAAAATTCGTTGTTTACTCGCTGATAGCAATCGGATTTCTGTTTACTTTCACAAAAGAAAACAAATTAAATATTATTTTCCACAAAATTCCGCCTGTCCACATTCTTGTCGCATACGCACACTATTTCGCTTGTAAATCAAAATCAAATATGAGAGACCAGCATTTAAGGAGCATGTTCAACAATTAGTGCATTTAAGGAGCTGGTATGCCTGTCCCGTTAGCAAACGCACGTGCAATAGCACATCACTTTTGATTATCATCGCCGTCTACATCATCGGCTTTAGTTTGCCACTCATCCAAAGAATATCTTTGTATTTGCTTTCATTACTGTATTATTGTAATTATCTGGTTGTTGTAACTTTTGTTGCCTGTTTGCTATGTACTAAATAATATAAGTTCTCTTTTTGTTGTTGCCCTCGTTATTGTTCGTTGTCATCGCATTTGTTGGTGTTAATTTTATTTGTTGTCATCGCCTTTGTTTGTCATTAACATTCATTGTCGGCGTTGTTGATTTTGTATAATCGCTCTTGTAAATCGCATTCGATTTATGTCACTTCTGCCATCACCGATAACTTTTTTCTCATTCTGTTTTATACTTTAGTGTATTCTCTGAGTCCTGTTCCTCCTTTTCGCTTTCGTTTTACTCTGGAGCGCCAGTGCTATTTACATTGTTTTACGGCTATTAACTAAATCAATAAGCGTATTAAATTACAAATAGGTTGGCATCTTTACGCCCACCATTGGCGGTAATATCCATCAATTAAATAAATTTTCAAAACAATAAGCTGTGATTAAATTTAAGTATGTACTTATGAATGCGTAAGCTGGCTTTAAAAAGTAAACAAAAAAATATGAGATCTAGGGCGAAATAAATTGCGATAACTAAGCTGAAATGGGGTCTTAAGATCGAAATCGATTAAGGGATGTTTGACTTCTCTCTCCGTTGCTTCTTAACATGATAAAAATATAGTAAGGTAGAACCGCTGAGAGGTACTTTAAAGCAAGTTAGTTTTTAAATTTACCAAGGCGAATTCATATAAAGTGGTAGTGGTAGTACGAAAACAAAAACTAACATGTATTTTGTTTTCGCTTTCGGTACCCAAATGTCAAATTTCAGCTATTCTTCGCTCAAAGAGGAAGAGGGAAGGGAAATTCCAATACTCTTACTCTCGCACTCACTCATAAGAAGTTTTAACATATGTGTACCGAGGCGAATTAAACAGCTGTTCTAGCAACACCACGTTATATGCGTTCGCCTTGAAATTTACTCACAAACTCACAAAAATACCATTGAGCTCATAGAGGAAGCTGCCGCAAAGAACACAGTGGAATGGCTGGTCAATTGCAAGTTGTCAGCAGCAAACAGAGTAGTCAAAGATCCCGATGCATTCAAAGGTATAAGGAAAGTGCTTGTCCTCTCTTTTAGTTAGGATAGGTTGATGTGTCTGCTGGACGACAAGACAGCGCATTTAAGTCCTGCGACGCAGGATCTGTATACCCCACCATCCGTTACATTAGTCGCTATATGGAGTTGACAAATTTGCGCAACCGCCTTACTTTTGTCTCTCTTATATCGCAAAGGTCTTCAAAGGTTCCAGTTCTTATAAAACACAGTTTCTTCCTCCAAAGTTTGGCGCAATCCCAAAGCCATTGCTTTACTAATGCAGGATCTTCCACGTTAATGCACCACAGAAAACATAAAAAGCACCTTAAGTCTATACGGTTGCCGCATAAAATGATGTGACCTGTTAGTAGACCCATGTTCTAGGGAATTTCTTATAAGGGGCTGCTTCAATCCTTTTATACACCTATCTGATCACAAGAATTTTTTCAAATTACAGGTGTTTCTGTGTTTCCATTTTCCACCTGCTTTAGAAAAGAAGAAAACGCTTGTATTGAACTTACAGGTGGCGATCGACATATACGAACTCTTCCGAGACAGCGAGAGGAGAGAGAGAGGTCCCTTTAAAGCTCGTCTGTCAAGTGATCTGCGGTAATTTACTACAGTTTCCAAATTACTTGTAACAGAATTTATAGCTTTTAGGCTGTTTCAGCGAATACATATACATGACTTGCTGATTTCAGATGTCCGTTAGCACTCGAAATATTCCAGTTTAGCCGGAAGTACTCAAAAGACGATGCATCGGGCTGGTATAAGGAAGAACTTTTGAACTCTTAAATACGTTCAAATATGCTCAATGTTCAGTTTAGTTTCCTACCTTTGTAGTATGAGCCCCAAATGTTTCGCCGGCTCCTTAAGCTTAAATTCCGTATTCATCATATTTTGTATCTTTAAGGGTGGATTGTTGTACCTTCTGGTAATAGGTGCAAATTCGGGTTTCCTTCGGTTTACTCCCTGGCCGTTTTTGTTTACCAACTTTTCCACCATTCTTAGTTTTGCCTGCATACTAACACACAATATTTGAAGCAATTATCCACTTATTAATAGTTCAAGGGGTTGAGCATGCGTAATGGCATTGCTGTGCCCCTTTCTCCTCCATGTCTCTAAGCAATTGATCTTTTTTCCAAAGGAGAGCATATAGGAGTACACCTTGTGGGGTACGCCTGTGGAGAAATGTGCACTACGATACTCCCACCAGTTTAGGCTGAACTATCTTGCATACCAATATAAGGTCTACAAGCGTCAGAAGTCGCAACTCGATGCTCTGACCCGTCAGTGCTAACGTAACCGTTGAGAGCATGATACTTTTGATGACTCACATATTTAAGCGTGCTGTGCTGCCACAAGTTTATCCGATACCGATTTCTAGATAATCGTGTGATCCGTGCTTTAGTCAACGCTTTTTCGATGCGACAATTTTCATGCAGTTCGGGTCATTTAAAGGAGCTCTGTCGAATTTGTCATATCAAAAAAATGCTGCCTTATTCCTTTTGGTAATTAAATGCCAATAAAGTAGCAAATTGGGGATTTTCCGATTAAAAATTAGCAGCAAAGTAAATACATAGTTCTATTACAATTTAATAAAGTCGAATTTATTATAAAAGAAATGTTAATTTTCTTGCGGCTTAAAATTTTTTCCCCTTCATAATTAATAGTCCTTCCGAAAAAATTATGTTTTATTTTTAAACATTCTTCACCATTAATTTCAACATCAATCATTATAAAATATTCTTTCTCTTCTATGTAGTTCCTCTGAGCCCTGCAATGGTTAACCAAAATGAAAATCACAGATGGACCGCAAGCTATTGAAGCCATTGCTGAAAACTATTTCTTCTCGCCAATAGTGGACGTTCAGATTGCATTGCCATAGCTTCAGTCAGTCACTTTTCGTTGCAACCAATTTTCATATGAAATACATATCTACATACATACATACTAAAGCACTTATAAATATAAAGCTTTTGCTTGCAGCTCCTTTCACACTCTATTCACAAGTACTTTTCCATTATTTTCTTACTGACAGTATTGAATATTTTACTACGCTGATGGGTATTTGCAATACTTTTCTGATATCTGTCAACATTGAGACATCTCCACTGTCAATTGTCTCTGGTGCTATTCCATAGCTACGGTATGCTTTGCCTGCTTTCAACTACTTCATTCATCCTTTTGTGAAGTATGTAGATGTCTGTGGTGCAAGCGGTTGTGCTTGTGGTCATGGTCATGGTGGTTGGCTGCGGCATTGAGTAATGACATGCAAACAACTCGCTTGAAATACATTTGATTGCCTTCATTAGCTAAGCAAATAAATGCTATGTACTTGTGGTATGATGTCCTTGGATTTCAAAAATAGTGTAGCCATATCTAAAGTGCATGAGAAGTGGGGGCCTGATGCGCGAAGAGCGTGGAGCAATTGCGACAAATACTTAGATGAATGTTTGTCAACACAATTCTGTGATTAATGTGGAAATCATGTTACTTAAGTAAATTTATAATAATCGCAGTATAAGAGACGTCGCTACTTTCACCGCGTATCTGATTTATTTCATGATTGATTATATATATTTCACTTCAGTGGAAAGAGTGCAATATTATTAACAATAGCCTGTGGTATTCGACGACAGGAAAGTGAGAAAAATTATACATTTTCGTCAAATATTTCAAGGGCTGCCTTCTCGACCAGATTACTTTGTGTCACAATGGAATGAGCTTGCAAGGATAAAAAGTTTGTTTCCTTTAATTAATTTTCAACACTTACTGGTGTCTAATTAGGCGATGATAAAGTTTCACACCGATTAATTTTAACAGAATTTCACCACTCATTAACAAATCTACAGCAAAAGTAGGAAAAATACATACATAAAACGCTGTATACATACAAGGCCGTCAGCCGACAGGTGTACGGATGGTCGTCACTCCAAAGGGGGTGTTTTCTGACCGCATGTACTCCCGGAAGTGCGGCTATACTGTTCAAGCGGCGGCGGTTGGAAACAGATTATAGCTAGGGTCATGTATTTGGCTATAGTGCTGGTTAGCGGTACTTGGGCGGGGAGAAGAAAACTATTGAGGAGGAGATGTTGATATTAGAGGACAGTCCGGGTGATGGGTGTAATATTGGTCTCACACCATTTATCGGATCGCCTCTCTTTCCCATAAAATACCCCAACTCCAATGCGGAACGGCGTATGCTGAACGATGCATGACCAGGGGGTGCCTGATTCCTAGTTAGTCTACCTATGTCAGTGGCCAGTAGGCCGCCTACCACTGCCTCTTTGCGGAGCCATTGGCCGAGAGAATGGAAGCTCAGAGATGTCTTCAGAAGCCATTGGGCTTCATAACTTCGCCTGCAAAGCAGGAGCATCGAAATTGGTAACCGGTCCGTTGTCGATCTCAGCTGCTGGTGCATGGAATAACTTTGAACCTTACTTCAGGCATCATCCACTTCAACTCCAGAGAAAGAATAGTTTTCAAGCGAGATTATTTCCATAAAAAATTCTTGGGGAGAGGCTCTAAAAATCGTCAAGAGTATTTCTACTTCCGCTGGTAAGCTGAAACATGTGCGCTTTGGAGAGCAACCCCCTCGTGACGCTGTCCCAACGAAGCCTCGACAGACCAATTTAACTGCCTATAACAAGGTGGGGAGTAGTGTCGAGCTGGGCTTCATTCCTGTTGACTCCGTGAGCAAACCATTTGGAGCAAAGCAAATGACTCAGCTTCTGGAATCTGTAATCGATGTCGTAATTGAGCAATCGTGGCGTGGGCTGATGTAAAGCCGGAGTTTGAGAAATGCCACCCTCAAAATTGGTAACTTCTCGTCGTCTGCTCGAATGCCCAAACCACGACATGGCAGCACGCCGAACACATCAAGACCAAGAGTAATCTTGATATGTGACTCGTCGAGGGGTTACTTTCTCCAAGCACTCAGCTAATAGGCGAGAAAATTCTGGCTACCATCGCAACCCAGCACCATCTCTCAATAGTGGGTGTGAAATGAATAGTTCTAAACAATACCAACGCGGCAAAATATGTTTGTACATTCGTTGACGTGACGTATTTGTGCCATTATTAGATTCATTAATTTAGCAGGATTTGCAGGCAAACATCAAACTACTTTGCATCCAATGCTAAGCAAAAACTTATTTCGCAACATAAATCCAACTGAGTCACCTGAAGGGTAAAACCCAAAACAAAGTAGAAAAAATTACGAAAAATTTCCAAAATAAAATAAAAAATTGCAGTTCAAACTCACTGTGAATGCAAAGCAATACAAGCGTACAAAGTTTTGTTTTCAAAATCGAGCACGTAACGAAATGTAACAATTCAATCAGTTATCGAATGCAAGGTGCCGCGCATAAAATGAATGGCAACAGAGAAGAGAAAAAAGCTTGTAAAAGAAAAGTAGCAAGAGAAAAGTAGAGAAGTGGTCTTACCAATGAAAAATAGCGAAAATAGCTGTTTAAGAGCAATTTCCTGATAGCATTTGAATGCAACAAAATTGGAAGAAAGTGGCGCTATGTAAACGCACACGTAAATTTACCGAGGGTTGTGTGCCGACTTTTAATCTCAAATGAACACACCTGGCATGTTAGGAAACCAAAAGCCAAAAGTAAAGTAAGAATTATTGCAAGAAAGTGGCACAAAGTAAACTTGCTGAAATTCTTTTTCTGTGTTTTTACTTTTCGTCCATTATTTCTGCTTTTGTTGTGAGGTAAGTAAAAATATGTAAGTGTCTATATGTGATGAATAAGTCCGACATCTTTATATTCCGATTATAAATAAATAGCGAGTTAGCGTTTTTTGAATTTTGTAGAAAGAAGA
Source organism: Rhagoletis pomonella (assembly GCF_013731165.1). NCBI lineage: Eukaryota > Metazoa > Arthropoda > Insecta > Diptera > Tephritidae > Rhagoletis > Rhagoletis pomonella. The sequence goes on along the minus strand of NW_023458555.1, from coordinate 24,017,479 downwards.
TCAGCCCTTGAGGACCTAAAACTACGCCGGTGGTGTCAGCAAGCTCTGGCCCATCGTAAGGGCTCTGCCAAAATAGCACATTTACCATTGTATATGCTCATGATACTTCATTGGAAATGTAGAGATTCGAGTCGTTAATCAGTTCGATTCATATAGCATCCTTCAGTGGACGCAAGCAAAGAACGTATCACATGATTGCTTAACAACCAGATGAAGAACAGTATGCCACTTGCTTCAATAGTGTGGAGGTTGATATGACATCGAGATAGTAAAAGACTTTAAAGCCATTGGATCCCACAAAAATCTTCAACTTTCAATCCCCCGTGAAATAGATCAGCCTCAGTCCCTTAGCGGATGTTTCGTTCTGGAGGCTGAATTTTTCGAAAGTGGTCGTAGATGTCGCTATGTGTGTCGCTATTTAAGATTGGAATAATATTGCTACAATAACAAAAAGAACGACCACTTTAGTAACTAGTTAAGAACTTTATTTCAGCTTTACCTAACTAATAAATTTGTTTTCTCTTTATAACAACCGGAAGCAGGTTCAGACGAAATTGAACTGATAGAATTCTGTGGTTAACAGACACAGATTAACCACCGTTTTTTTCTTTCTTTTAGCAAACAAAGGGTTCTAAACTCCCCAACGGACCTGTTGTTGGAGTATAGGCAACATGCGCTGCCGACCATTCAGACGTCTGCTCTTGGCTTGGATGAACGATAAGCGACTGGGGCAAAATACTTGACGCGATTACAGAACTTTCTCATTCGCACATACACCCACTGTTACACACATAGGATAAGGAAGACCGCATTTGGGCTCAGAGCTCTATCTAGCATTGAATTATCATGATGAGCCTAAGAAGCAACGGCCGGGTCGGATGCAAAAAGCAGAGTAGAATTGTAGTATATAAAATCTCTTGTCACTTCTTTGCAAAATTGCAAGAGTGCAACTACACTTCTCTAACACTTATGGAGAAGATACTGCAGAATAATTATGTCTATATGATAAGTAAGAATAAGCGACTCCGTGAGAAGAAATGAAAACTTAAAATGCTTCCACGCATGAAGCTTCTGATTCTACGATCTCCACTGGTAGTAAGAATGGAGCAACGAGAATAAAACCCTTGCTTTGAGAGCGAGAGCAAGCTGGTGACAGTTAGACCCCTTTCAGACACGTCAAGTCTTACTTTCAAGTCTGCTCGGTTCGTAGGCGAAGGAGGTTAGAAGAGAGGGGAAAAGTACATTCGTCTCACCTCCTTCGCCTACAAATGAGCAGACTTCAAATCAAGACTTGACGTGTCTGAAAGGGTTATTACCCATTTGTCTGCATGTTGGAAAACTAAAACTACCCAGGTACATCCTTAAAGGATCTAACAATTGCCAAATCATTATCGAAACGATTGACCGCTGAGGCAGCTGCGAGTATTTCCAAAGTTCGGCCACCGGAAGCACGAAGCCCAAAGAGGCAAATTCCTGTTGACAAAAATGTTGCTTAAGCAAAAGCATGTGAGAACCGCATCGAGCCTATACTCGGCGTCAGAGCCAAGGTTCCAATAATAGATCAGAGTCACTCAGAAAGCAAAAGTCCAATAGCGAAGTGATTGCTCCTGGAGAAAAGAATCATGAGAGAAATTCCTTGCGAATTGCAGCGTGTTATAAATAGTAACACTGGTATGATGGAGCCAAGTCGCAGAAATGAAACCAAGTTGGCTGATGTGATGACAATTAGTCGTTAAAATTTCTAAAGAACTGCGACCGACATTTGAATTGACTGCCAGTCTTTCAAGTGTTAACAGTTTGCTTCCCTCCATCCATTGTGGAGGACGAAGCCACTTTAGCGCTCATCACTATGCTGACGTCATTCCTGGATTGCACACAAATTCTGAGTCCGTGCTCGAGATATAAGCAACGGCATCAATTATGAATCAAGATTAGTTCGAAAACCTTGATCACCATAACGTTTTAAACCGCTTGGACGTCATTCGAGTTTATTAAAATTAATCTTCTAGCAATCACTAAATTAAGCTGCATTATAGCTTATTTCAATTTTTTTTAACCCACATCCAACTAATAATTGCATATATTTCAATGTATGTTTGGACTTCATCACAATTTCAAAAATTTATATTACAAAAATGCTAGTAGTTTCTAAGCACAGCGTTGTATCGTTCAACCCCTCCTTTATTTAGTGAATGCTGCATACTAAGTGGAAAATGTTAAATAATTTCCGTTGCTAAATTATTAATTTCCGTAAAAAAGGAGTTCGCAGCGTAGGAAAATTAATAATACTTACAAAAGGGAAGAACCAGCAGAGCTCTTACTCAACTTACATATTTATTGTATGTCCATAAACTACATCAATATGAAAACTCTAACGAAACAAACATAAATTTTGGTGTAGTGTAAGCGCATTTGTAAGTATTAATAAGTTTAGCTTCGCGTATGCAAAAATCGTCTTAAGCTCACAAATATTATCTACACATGCATCATATATGTATATGTACGTATATGTATACATATATGTATGGAAATGTACACCTACTTGCGGACAGCTCAGTTTCTTACATACATACATACGTGCATTATTTATTAACTAAACGTCTTTGTTCAAAATGAACGAGCACCTATTAGTTAACGCCAAAGCCATTAACCCCTGCCACCTTTCAATTGGATGCTACTGGGACTTGAAGTCAGCCATCTTTCCATCTAGCCGTTTAACTTAATTTTGCTGTACCCTGCAGGTTTAACGCATGAAATACGAGTAGTGCGCATCTACTCATATTTCCGGTTGAGAAAATATGCGACTAGCGAAGAGTAGTTAAGTGAAGAGTATCTTAATGAATAACAACGCACACGTGTACAAGATTTTGGGTGGATATATCCACATATGCAGACACAAATGTGTATTACCTTGCAGGAAAATTGGTTAGCTATTTATAAAACAAACCCAGGGTGGATAGTGATGTTTGTTCGAAGGAACATTGCTGTCCATTTCAAGGCAAGTTCATAGCTTTTAGTCACGTTAAGTAAACGTTTTCTCAGACTCAGCCAAACCGTTTATAAATCGAAAGAATAGTGCTGAAGTTCCTCTAAAACTGTTTCGAATGCAGACATATTGTAAATAAGCTGGCAACGAAATGGTATACAAGAGTTATTTAAGTTCTTGGGTATAGAGATGTACTCCGTAATTGTAAGATGCGTTCCTTTCTGTCAGAAATATGTACCTTCCGTGAGATAGTTGTATGTTTTCCTCCTACAGGCTGTGGCTTAAAATAATATTAATAAGTAATATTTTACTCTGTCCAACTGGAAAACATATATTGGACTACGCAACAAACTTGTCATAAGTACGTAGTACCTTAAATTTGGCTCAGTCTCAATATACATAGATTAGTTTAGGTAATCTCAATATTCTTTTGGGCATTATCACCAGCTAATTCCATATGGAAAACTCGACAGAAGAAGGGAGTTTCCAATAAAAGACTTCTGGCGAAGCTGTCGAGATGAAGTGGAAATAGAATTCGTAGAGCGTTTTCTCTATTACTGTCTCGGATGAATTGGTTCAACTCAGACGACTATTTGGTTTGACTTCTAGGGGCATAGTCGCCATAGACCCAAAATCACAACAGTAGGTTTGTCTATATCAGGCTCAGAATGAAGAAAACCGCTGCAACCAATCCAACCTAACCTTCTACAAAAAGTGTAATTCTGAATAAGATAGTTGAAAGTCTTTTGTAAGACAATTGAAAGACAGTAGGTGAGATAGTTTGAACGATTTTGTATATTCCGAAGAGAGCGTCTTACAACAAAATAGCTTACTTGCCAACTTTCATGGTGAAAAGCTCTTTTGACAGAAAGCACTTGTATATCACTACTGATCCAAAAGTCGCAATGGTGAGTGAACAAAGCACTCGCGTGCCATTCGAGAGATAAGAGGTTCGAGTCATCGGACAGCGGAACTTTTCTCTTTCTTTAATTTAATTGTCTTCTTCTGCTACCATTAGCGGGTTCCGAGTTGAATACTTTCAGAGCTCGAACGTCGGAGTTCATTCGAACGACATGGCTGCACTATGCCATCGTAAATTACTTATAGACTTATAGAGTGTGGTTTTCGTACATCGAGAGAGGACTTTACCCCTAAATAAATTGCCTACCCAGTCCAAAGTAGCACTTGTTGGCAAGAGTAATTCTGCGATGTATTTCCATGCTGACACTATTTTCTAAATTCAATTCATTATTTATTTTTTAATTTAATTTTTTAATTTTATTGTTTTAAAAATAATTTTCTTTTGATATCATTGAATTTTAGTAACTCATTTTTAGTTTTTAGAGTTCATTCAACAATTTTTTTTTAGCTTTAGGCCGTTTTTAACGAAAAACTATTGTGAAAAAGCAACAACAATTTGAATTTTTTAATTAATTTAATTTAAAGTATTTTATTTTATTAATTTTATTTTTGATTCAATTTTTTTCATTTAATTTTCTTTAATTTTTTTATCATAAAATTTGAAAAAAATATTTTTTTAATATCATTTAATTGTTGGGAACATATTTATTTTTTTAGTTTTCTAATTATTATTTTATATTTAATCTTTTCTAATTTTTAATTATTTTAGAAACAAAATTTAATTTTATTTCATTTAGTTTTTAGAAACTTGTGATATTTTAAGTTGCTTTTTTAACTTTTCAATTTTATTGTTTAAAAAGAGAAATATATTTATTACTTTCACTTGATCTTTAGAAACTCATGTAAATTTTTTATTTAATTTAAGTTTTAGATTCCATTAAAATGGATTTTTTTTTAATATCGCTTAATTTTTAGGAACCTATTTTATGTTTCTCTTTTTTTGCACAAATTTGTTTTATTTTTTTCTTTTAATGTTTACATTACATATAAATCTGTGTTCATATGGAATAGTAGCTTATGTCGAGAAGTCGGCTGTAGTATAATGCGGCATTCTCTTTATCCTTCAAACGACAAGGAATTTTTTGATGAGGCTTAATAAGAATATTGACTTGCTAGAATCGGAACTATTTCTTGCACGTTTATTTGCCAAAAGTTCTTCCGCGGCTCGGCGGCAGTTCGCAATCGTATGCTGCGAATGCCGCATTATACTAAAGCCAGCCTTTCGACATAAGCTACTATTCCATATGAACACAGATATGTAGATGCCTATATAATTTTAAAACAAAAAATTTATTTTCTTGGCATCATTTCAGTTTTAGGAACTTATTTCAATGTTTTTTTTAATTGTTGTTTTTTTTTAATATAATTTTGTTTTAATTTTTATATTTTATAATTTTATGAAGAAGCATATTTTTAATAAGAATTTAAATGTTGGAAATTAGTTAATTATTATTTTTTTATTATAGTACCTTTTTCTTTTGTATAAAATTTTCTTTTAGTTCTTAGTTTTTATTCTATATAAGCGTATGTATATAAAGTATATGTTTATTTTTTAATTTCATTCATTTTTAGAAAACTTATTGCTAAAAGACAAAACAGAAAAACGCTAAGACCTGCTCGTGAGCAGATCTTGCAATAAGCCTTACGAAAGACAGAAAAGAGCTTTCAAGATAGTTGCCAGAACTGTCAATTGCCTTTCCTAAGACTTATGTGAATTAAAAGATAGTTGCCAGAGTTGCCAAAAATTTATAGAAAATACTTTAGAAACTTTAAATGCTGACACGCACTTATTTGCAGGCAACGCAACCATTATTATCACTTCAATATAAATGCATATGTACACCTACGCATAGAGCTATTTGCGCTGCCAGCAACTGTCTTTATCACGCGCAATTCACACACTCAACAAATGGCTTCATTTATTTATATGAATGTTTGTGTGTAACTTTGTCTCGCTAAGAAGGGAATGACGCACACAAAACATTTAGCTTGAAAAATTATCACCTGAAATCAGTGGGACGCAAACGAAATGGTCGAATAACGCAACGAAGCAGCAGCAGCAGCAGCAGAAGCAGAAAAAGTTAACTTCAATGAATGGCGGAAGGTAAGGTGCGAAAATTTAAGAGCACAAATGAAAATAAAACTTTTCACGCGCGCTAAGTTCAGTGAAAGCGCTTCCTCAACGCGTAATTCTCTACATTTCTCTTTTCTTTTTTCTTACTCACTTGCGAGCAAGGTAAAGCAACATAACGGCCACTTGCTGCACTAAGTTTGCTTCGGTGCACCAATACAACAACGTAAAAGAAAGAAAAAAACAACACTTCAACAGCAATACAGCAAACACAGGAAATGTTCAAGGGTGAATGTTGCCGTAAGTTTCCAAAGAGAAGTTCACAAAAAAAAAAAAAAAAAAAAAATACAACGAAAGAGTAATGCTAAAAAATGCATAAGCAAGACGAAACAGAAAACGTTGCAACACTGGCAAAAACACCGGCATGAGGAAATTGTTGGCAGGCAAAATGTTGCAATATATTTTGCTTATAATGCGAATGCAAGCGCCACAACATTTTGCAACACAAGGCGGCAGCATACATACAGTTAAAATTCACGCTCAGTCCGCATCGCGTCGGCTACGGGTGATTGAAAGTCCTGCATTGAGGTAATAAATTCCCGAGAAAGGATAAAGTTTATGAGAAACAACAACAACAATAACAAGTGCACTAGCACCAGCACCGGCTGCTGCTGCTATCGCCTCGTCCATCGTTGCATTTGTATACATATATTTTGCAACAGCGGCTGCTTAACATTTTCGCGCTTGCATTACCTACACACACACACAAACGAGCATACATATCACATGCCACTCGCTACTTCACCTTAACACTTTTAGCAGCGGTAAATGCCAGTAATAGTTCTTCCAATAGCAGCAGCGAAACATAAGAAAGTCGTTGAAGTAGCAACAAATCCGCCAAAGTTGCAACGGCAACAAATCGCATTTGCACGAATTTACGTGCGTTATTTTATTTATTTATTTTTCTTTTCTTTTCTTTTACATAATGCTTTACAAGCATTTCATGCTGCTACTCAAGCTACTGCAGCTGCAGCTGTTGGCTTCGCGTTGTTGCTGCAGTAGAAGAAAAAATTAAATAAATCGCAGCGCATAAAGTTGGCATGGAAATTAGCCAAACTAAATCTGTGCTGCGTAGTTGCGTTGGAAACTTAAGGGGGGGCAGGCAGGCAGGCAAGTACGCAGATTTGTACCTACATATATATCTGTGCACAGATAGACGCAGTGCGGTAGATAGGTATGCAATGGTGTGCAAAGGATATTTCACAAATCTGATTTTCCTACAAATTTGCTTTGAAGTTTTCCCTAGAAAAGTGCTAAAGATAGTAGTTGCAAAAACATAATGCGCGCGATTTGAAATTTGTTCAATTGACAAAGTTTTCACTTGCAATTATTCTTTCAGCAAAAGTGAGTATATTTTATTGCCCTTAGCATAAATCAAACTTTGGTTTCGTGAAGTAGTTTATTACTCTGTAATTCACAACTGATTGTCAATTGAGATTTGAAGTTTTGCCAAGGCAATGAGGAGTGTGACTTCGGTTCTGAATATTACGATCAGCACCTGAATGGCAGCGCGTTCGTGATGGCATAACAATTCGTTTCAAAATGGTAAATCATCTGTATGAGAAGTTTTTCCATGAAAGAGCTACATTCGGAGTTTTACCATTGCGAAACAAGTTTAAGCATGCACCTTTATCATGAAGATCGATTAAGATGGGGCTCGGTTATGGATGACGAACGAAGATGAGAAGGTTTTGGGTATTTTTGAGATAACTATTTTTTTACGCAAGAGCTAAAGCCTGGTACGCGTAGGTGGCGTGGATTTTTTAAAAGCATAAAAATACAACGATTACGCTAGCTTTGGGCAAGTTGTACCCACGAATGATGCGGCTCCATTGAAGTGCTCATCCACTTGGCCTTTCCATCTCAGTGAGGGCCTCCCTCTTCCTTTGCTACCACCAGCAGGTTCCGAGTTGAATGCTTTCAGAGCTGGAGCGCCAGTATCCATTCGAACGAGATGGCTTCACTATGTCTATGTCGTTGTAAAGCTCATACATGTTGAAAGAGGCCTTAAAGTCATCAAATAGGTGGTGAGTGTCGATTCTTTTCTCGTGGGTCTTTTTTCGTGATTTGGCATATTATGTATTATGGTGAATTTTCCAGGCCTTAAGCCACACTTCTAAGGCCCAATAATTTCACTGGCGGTGGGCTTCAGTCTTTCACACAATTCGCTCGATAAAACCTTGTAAACTATGCTTATAAGGCTGGTTCCGCGGTAATTGGTGCGAATGGCGGAGTCGCCTTTCTTGTGGATTGAGCAGAGCACACTTAAATTGCAGTCGTCGGGTATGTGTTCATCTGACCGTATTCTGCATAAGAGTTGATGCATGCACCTTATCAACATCTCACCGCCGTACTTGAATAGCTCAGCTGGCAGGCTGTCACCTCCAGCAGCTTTGTTGTTCTTCAATCACGCTATTGCTATTCATACAACTTGGTATTCAGGTGGTGGAACATCGACACCATCATCATCCATGTCTCGGGCCCCGGCGAAGTCGATCTGCAGCAGTCTGTTGTCGGACGTTTCATCGTGGAGGCTGAGTTTTCCGACAGTGGGGCCAAAGATCCCTTCCTTGCCCACCATGGCATTCAAATCACCGAGCACTATTTTGACTTCGTGTCGGGGCAGCGCTCTTATGTACGTTCCAAGCGCGCATAGAAGAAATCCTTGGACACCTCGTCCTTCTCTTCCGTCGGCGCATATGCGCTGATTAACGAGATTTTGAAGAATCTCGCTTTGATGCGGATTATGGCTAGACGCTCGGCCAACGGGGTGGACGACAGTATTCGGCGACGGGGTTTCACACCCACCAAATATCCAATACCGAATTCGCGCTCCTTTCATGGCAGCTGTAGTGGACGTTACAATACCCCAGATATTTTTTGCCTTGTGCCGTCCAACGAGGTTCTTGAATGGCGATGATGTCAGCTTTCGTCTTTACGAGGACTTCAACCAGCCGGGCAGAGGCACCTTCCCCATTAAGGGCCCAAAGCTTTTGTCATGTCGTATGAACAAACTCAAACGCTTCAGCTCTGAAAGTATATAACGCGGTTCGCCAACCTGGTAACAGAGGAAGACCTTCTTTGCAATGAAAATGCCAGGTGGAGCAGGACTTGGCTTTACTTGACATTTTCAAATAGCATCAGATCACACGCAAGAAAGACGGCTGGCATGCTTTTCTGATATCGGCCAAACTCTCTTAGGCGGTTACAGCGCCAATAAAAAGATAAAGAAGGTGCCTTTGTTAACCTTCATCTACGTTATAGGCCAACACCTGTTTAAAGCAAAGATTTTTTTTTCAGAAAACTTAAAACTACTTTATCGCTAATTTCGCGCATTTTTGTTGCCAACAGTGTAAATAAATGTAATCTAAACCCTCGCCTACGTCGCATATAACTTTTCTACATACATACTTGCAAGCGCGCGTTACTGAGCGCAATTATTCATTACCTGTTCTATGGGCTGCATAGTGTGCAATTAATTTATACCTCTTGCTGAGATATTGTCGTGTACACAACTTTTATAGTGATTTTTATAAGAGCTTTGTGAATCATTCTACTGAACATTTTTCCTACTTGCTGCAGGCGATTTATGCCACAAAAGCCACTTCAGTGCATTCAAAGCACAAACAAAGTACTGCTATGTATGTAAACAGGTAATAGCTGCAGTAAAAGCAGAGAAGAAATAAAGCAATGCTTCAAAGCGGAAGGGAAACAGTAAATGAGACGTTATAGAAAGCCAAAGAAATATACTATACCTACTCTTTACATGATTTGTAGGCGCGCATCTATGTATGTGCATGTTAAGTTCGACTAAGTCGCCGGTGGGTGAAACCATGGCCCACCGCCATCATCATCTATGGCGTTTAGTGTGTAATTTTACGTCTAATTAGTCATTTTTGCTACCATCACACTTTTTCCGTCGCTTTGGCTGGCATTCCAGGCTCCTGTGACTTTTTTTGTTTTTTACTTTGTCTATTTCACTTGATTTTCTTCACACTCACGCTCATAGGCAAAACAAAAACCATAACAACAGCAAACGTTGCTTAAGCATAAGAAAAATTAATTTAAAAACCACCTCTTTTGCCGCCATACACTCAAGGTTCCTGTGGATTTATTAGGAAAAGTTTTGCGCACAGTAAACCAGGGCGTATACGTAACGTCGACGTCGACGCGTTGGCACAATGTAGCGTCGTGGTGTGCGTGTAAGTGCTTGCTGCCAACTTTGCTTAAGAACGCTTGCGTATTTATTTTTTATACACAAATTATTTTTGTAAATACGTTTCAACGTGTGTGTGTGTGTGTTTGTGTGTACACGCGCGAGAGCTAGCTTATCTTGCGTTATCTATCTTGCATGAGCACTAACCGATTAAGTTGTTTTTGTAAACATTATAATTTGCGCTAAATTACCGTGAAGATGAATAGTTTACGCGGAATTTCCGCGCCATGTTGCCACCCAGAGTAACACCACAAAACACCGAAGAAACACTAACAACAATCACTACTACTCGCACAACAACCCCTTCCTTTGGCGCCAAAAGTAGATTGCACAGATTTAAGACTTAAGCCACTTACAGGGCTGCCATTTTTTGTACTATCTTGCCATCTTTTAAACTTTTTCTGTTCCTTGGGAACTTAAGCGAAATGGCGTTTGCTTGCTCATGGTAAGAAAAATTTACTTTCGGCAAAGTTTTACTGAATCTACACTCAATATGCGGCGTGCATAAGGCTTACAAAGTTGCTTACAAAGTATATACCTACTCGTACGTATAGGTTACTCAATGAATTTATTTATTGGCCCTCGTAGGCTCAGGGTTTGTGTTGTTTATTTGGAGAGTTGTTGGAGTTGTTGGTTGTTAAAATTTTGTTTTTAATGTTTGAACATGCAAAATGCCTGTTGAGCAACTTTCGAACTTTCAGCTCAGTAGATTGTCACTCGATTGCATCCGGAAAAGCAGCGCTGGTAAAAGTGTAAATTTTTGTTTGCTAAAAGCTTTTTCTTACGGTAAGTTAAGTTTTGACTAACCGGTTGGCCAAATATTAAGTTGAGTTAAGTTAAGCTAAGTTATGTTAAGTCTAGTTAAGTTAATTTAAGGTAAGTTATGTTAAGTTAAGTTAGTTTATGCTAAGTTAAATTAAGTTAAGCTAAGTTAAGTTAAGTTAAGCTAAGTTAAGTTAAGTTAAGTTAAGCGAAGTTAAGTTAAGTTAAGTTAAGAAGAATATGTTTAGACTAACTGAGATTTAGTTTACCTTGTTTCTATAAATGATCCTTAATTATCTAAAGATTATCAGTGCCCATGAATGATACCTTATAACCCATTCTCAATTTCCAGTTCACTGGTAACTAATAATATTTCTATAAAGTACCTAATCAACTGAAACTCAGATCAAAACTAGCCTCAAAAAATGCTGCAAATCCTGCATACCAAATGCAGCGAAACCCAGAGAAGTAATAAGATTTGAGTGAACCCGAAAGAGCAACTGGTATGATGATGCCGCCTACAGGGCCACGCTTGCGATTTGACACTATTGGACTTATTTTTTTGAGGCTACGTAAAAAGTATAGACTACGCCAATAAGCCCGAAACGATTCCCTAGAACCTCGAAATTTAACGTAAATAAATTTTTGCCAATAAATACCACTTTGAAATTAGCAAGAAATTGAGGCGAATAGTCCCCTCTCGACGTACAAAACAACAACATCCGCTGAGGCTGCCATTGAAGTGTTCAGGAGTAAGATTCTGTTGAAACATTTTTACTTACATATAGAGCAATCCTGGCTAATTCTTTTGTATGACAATTGAAAGACAGTGGATAAGAAAAAGAAAATCTTACAAAAAAAGCTCCCTTGCTAGTTTTCATGCTGGAATGCTCGGGCTGCGTATTTTTTCTTTGTTTTTAAATAAATTTTTTTTTTTTTAATAATTTGTTTTTGTTTTAAAAAGAAAATTATAATTAATTACTTATTTGCTTTTATTAATTGTTTCTTTTAATTTTTAGATTTACTTGTTTTAAAATGAAAAAAAAATTTATAAACTAATATAATTTTTGCTATTTTTAATTTTATAAATATTTATAATTTAATTTTTATACCCGAGCGCACTTGTGCACAAGGGTATTATAACTTTGTTCACATAACGGTTGTTTGTAACAGGCAAAACGAATCGAGATAGATATAGACAAATGTATACATAAATGATCAGAATGAAAAGAGAAATCGATTAAGCGGTGACTGTCTGTCCGTCCGTCCGTCCGTCCGTCCGTCTGTGCACACGATAACTCGAGTAAAAATTTAGATATCTTAACGAAACTTGGTACGTGAACTTCTTTTGGGCGTAGAACGGATGGTATTGAAAATGGGCGAAATCGGACAATAACCACGCCTACCTCCCATATAACGGTAATTTTCCGAAATACGAAAACTGCGATATTTTAGTAACTACTAAAGATAATGAACATGAATATTATAAATTTTTGGAAAACGGGCGTAGCCACGCCCAGTTATGGTTACATGTGTATATCTTGATAACCGCTGCACCAATTTCTTCCAAACTTGGCACAGTTGTTGGCCTTGGTACAGCATACTAATTGGCCAAATCGGACAATAACCACGCCTACCTCCCATATAACAGTAATTTCGAGAAATACAAAATCTTCGATAAATCAGTAAATATTAAAGCTAATTTATTCAAAATTTATGGTTGCAACAATTTTTTACCAAGAAATACGTTTATGATAAAATTTTGGAAAATGGGCGTGGCACCGCCCACTTGTGATCACATATACTATGTATCTCGCTAACCGTTCTAGCAATTTGTACCAAACTCGGTATGGTTATTGTGCTTGCCACATAAAAGCAAACCGTTGAAAATTGTTGAAATCGGTCTAAAATTACGGTCGCTTTTCATATAACGGTAAATTTCAAATATGCTTGAAATTTCAATATTTCGAAATTTAAGGACGCTAATTTACTCAAAATTGATACACCCTGTCTTACCATCTAGCGGAAGGTTTCGGAAAGGTGAAAAAAACATATATTTAATACTTGCGCCGGGTATTTAATGTTCGGCTCCGCCCGAACTTAGACTTTCTTACTTATTTTAACTTAATTTCTTAAAAATACAATCTTAGGAAATATGTATTATCCTCAGCAGAACGAAGTCCCCAATATGTGCATAGAGAAGTTCTTACGAAAAATCTGCCTTTATAAATTATAATACTTTATTCCACAAAGAAGTACAGTGCCTTGGCGTAAAAGAGAATGAAGTGAAAAGCCATAAGTCAAATAAACGAATTAGTCGTATAAAGCGATAGCCAGCCTTCAACGGCAACATAGCCAACTCGGCGCCATATCCACCAGATAGGATTTAAGTTGGCAACAAATAAATTTTTGTAGTAGACTTTCAGCGTCACAAGAAGCCGCCATAGCCAAAGGTACGTAAACTTTTGTGTGAAAATAAAAAAAAAACTACTGAAATTTAAATGTTTGTATGTGTGCGTATGTCTAAATGCAACAGACTGCGCAAAAACGACAGGCAAAAAAAACGTACACACACACTCCAATCTTCCACCGCGCCTGCAAGTTTTCACAGCTAATGCAAGTAATTGCATCTTTGTCAGAACATATTTAAATATAAAATAGTGAATATTAGCACTGCTGTTGGCATTTACCGCTTTTAGGCATTACTTAGAAGCCAGCAAAACGCCTACAATTTTCACGTTTTATGGTCGTATATTTTATACACCGGAAGCAACTTTAAACAAACACACACGCGGGCGTATATAAGTACATATGTATGTATACAAAGAATGTCGGAGCTAAACCTCTGTGTCTGACATTTATGTATTTGCATACCGGATAAATTTGTATGGCATACCAGTGCGAGTGTATGTGCAAGCGAACGGCATATAGCATGAGAACAATACCGACGCGCTTCGGGAAGATTTATTGCATCGCATATTATTTGCTCACCTGAACAATCGTCGCTGCCAACCAGCCAGGCTTCTTCTAGGTAGCCAGCTAACCTCCTACCGCTTACAATGGTATGCATGCATAAAGCCATATAAATATATTATGTATATACATATACACATACATACAC
>NW_023458555.1:23968503-24003242 GCF_013731165.1 Rhagoletis pomonella | reverse complement strand
AGATACCCATTTTGGTACTCCCTTCGATTGGGGGTGTTCATCTGCAGCTCTTAGAGAGGGAAAAGTACTAGGCTTTATACTGGATAGGAAGCTGTCGTGGAAGCCCAACATTGAGGAAAGGGCAAGAAAGGCGTCAGTTGCCTTGTATTATTGCAGGTAAGATATTGGTAATAGGTGGTGTCTCTCGCCCAAAGCAGCACGAAATGCTGTTAGGCTCAGGAAATCGCGGTGGTTAATTGGCTCGAAAGCTGGATACTCCAGAGTTCTGGAAGGATTTAACTGCGTCCCTGCACGGACGGATTTCTGCGCCTCCGAAATGGCTCTCAGTAGCTCCTTCTCTATCTACGTTCCCGCAAAATAGGACTGGTTTGGGCGGTGTTACTGGAATAATTTCTTCACAGACGGATCAAAACTCGGAGGCAGCGTTCATGGAAATATCTTTTGCCAGAAGCTCTCCATCAAAACAATGTTCACGCTTCCAGACTTCTACAGCGTTCTTCAGGCGGAAATAACTTCCATCAAGAAAGAGGTAGACTTACTGCTGAAGAGAAGGACATCAGTTAGGCAGATTAACATTACGCTGATAGCTAGGCAACTATCAGGGTCCTGCATGCTATGATAGTATTCTCCAAAGTGGTATGGCAAACTTATCTGTCAATCAATCGCGTCGGAGTGCAGTTTAATGACCCGGACCGGACGGTTGGGTCTCATGTAAGGGCGCTGGCCTAACGCTAGGGTATATGCAATTGCTAGAGCCTTTTGGCTTGCGGTGGATCGGGGACAAAGCCTCAGCACGCTTTAGTTTACCATTTTGCGATAGGTATTCACGCGGTAAGACTAGGAATCTCAGCGGATCCCTATTATATCATTATATCATCATTTCAACACTTTCTATTAGACTTTCTACCTATCGCGTAGCTAAGATGGAAACATTTTATCTCGTGCTTCCTGAGGAGCTCCTAGGCATCAAAATCAGCCGCATTAGTAATTTCGTAGTCGGCTCGCGGCATTTCACCAATTAAATTATTTCATTTCAGAAAATTCGGCGAAAAATCGGATGGGATCTTTACGAATTCTTTAAATGTTTTCTACAATTCGGAATACTCTGAAAAAGTGGTTTGCAGGGTATTCTCGCGTAGTTGCAGATATATGTAGATATGTATATTAAGTTGATATTCATTTTCTTCTTGTACGTAGTACCTACTCGTATAAAATCAGGCGCAGCAAAAGTTTCATTTATAGTTTCCGTAGTCCTTCTAACGTTAGCGTGTATGTGTGTGTGTGTGTGCGGCGCAGGAGTGATCTGTAAATATAATCGAGGTAAGTGCTTGTTACACAAATTTGTCTTTTGTCACTCGCGGCCGCGCTGCATTGCTGCCTGTCATACTGTGTTTATCTTCGTCGTGTATGCTAAAAATTGCTGCGCTACGCTATGCTCGGTTGTGTCATGAAGTCATTTTCTGCTGTCATCAAACATACAGATAAAAGAGGTCATCAGCAGAGGCGTACAAATAGAATTTCTTAGCCTTTGTGTATATTATAATGTTTAAGTGCATATACATACGTATGTTCATACATAAATCCGTACGTGCATAGGTGGTATCTGGTATGAACAGTGCGGCTACGCCTCCCGTTGACTTGTCATCAGTGATTTCTTTCGTTTCATAAAATGTGGTAAATTGTTTTTCAACCATAATGGAAATTTATATAATGGACTGGCAATTTGCTTCTATGACACTGACGTCGTTATCGTTGTTTCAAATAACTATGTATTTACTACACGTACAGCTAGCCAACACCCTGCGGTAAAACGAAATGGGTTTGGCCTCTTGATGGCCTAGTCCCGAAGTATGCGCTAGTTGTAATGATAATTCGAATATCTACACAATTTCCTTCCATAAGATTATAAAATTGCGTTTTACCTTTTTATTTGAAAAAAAAAATTAAAAAAAAAAAATTTAAAAAATAAATAAATAAACGTGCGTGTGTATCTGGACGTTGTCACAAAAGTGGACTCCTGCCAATTCTGTAGAAGTTGGAAAGATAAAAGGCGCACAAAATGCACTCAACGTCTTAGTCTGTGAGTGAGTAGCCTTTTTGAAAACAATAATGTAGTAAAATAAAAAAGAATGAGTGAAGTCAAGTTCTTCGCCATCTGGTCTTTTATCGCAGAAGGGCACTCCTCTTCTTCTTCTTCTGCCAATAGAGGATACCACGTTTTATAGCAAGCCATTGGAGCTGTTTTATATAATTTCGTTGTACTGTATCTATGTCGTTGTAAACCTAATGCTTAAAGGCCCGAAAATGTTCCACGGAGTGTTCCTAACGAAATCTCGACTTATCGAATGTTTTTCAGAAGATAAATTGTAACTGCACACCCAGAAGCGCCACTTTATACCATTGACTCTAAAAATAAAACAACAGTGTAACATACATACATCTTCCGAGATTTTTCACATTTACTTCAGGCTAGGTTAGGTAAGCTGGCCTGCCACTGCTTGGCTTCGCGGAGATCATTAAGCTCCATAACGTTACCAGATAAACTACGACTACTGTTTAGGCTAATCACTGCGTGCCAGGAGCAATCTTAAGGAACAGCGTAGTTTTCTTGTCAAACTGGAACACCTTGTTATACTTTACCTTGGTGGCGGCTTCTAGATTAGGTAGAAAACCTGCTCCCAGTAGGGCATGCCACTCGCAGAGGATACGCTCTACTGTCTGGTCTTTCGTGCAGCTCTTCTATAGATCTTATCTTTGGTCAGAGCTAGATTAAAAGCATGCAATTCCAGCAGGCAATGTCTCGTTAGAACACCCACCATTACCCTAGCGTATTCCTTATTGAGGGAATTTAGAAACTATTTGGGCTTCATGATATACGCTATGCACATTACCCTGGATACCTTGCAGCTTTGCGTTTCCTTCCACGCTTTCTGTGCCTTCAGTATCATGGACAGCTCGAGTTACTGTTAATTTTCTTGTAGGGAAATCGGCACCTCTTCTGTCAGCATGTATTCCGGCCAAACACCCTCTTTGGTGAGACTCCTCTTACAAATGTACGTTACTATTTGTATATAGCAAATCCAGAGCTGCGCTACGCTGCGTCATACTTGTAAGAAGAAGTGCTGTGCGACAGTAGTGTCTTTACCGCAGCATGACTGTCGTTATAGGGATTAACCTGCTTATTTTCTATATTGCTGTTCCATAGCTCTGTCGCCCTGCATATGGCCACTTCCTCCGCCTGGTATATGCTTCAGTAGCAGCCAGTGGCGAATCCAGCGTAGTTTAGTCTCAAACCCCCCCCCCCCCCCCCCCCCTGGATCCGCTACTAGCAGCGTATATGATTTGTTGAGGCCGAGCTCTGCGCATCCGGCTGACACCCCTACGCCCTTCTCTATATTCGATCCGTCTGTATAGACATTATTGTTTCGTTGGCAGTATGGCATGTAGTGCCATCTTGTTGGAACCAAAGGTCCTCCACATCCACATCCTCCAATTCAAGCATGAAAAAGTCATTAATCATGGCTCTATAGCATCTATAGGACTCACTCGCGTCTTCTTCGATACTCTGCTCCACAGCAGCAATAGCGTCTTCGGTGCACACTGTACGGCATCTCTGAGGATGCGTATTATCCACTAGAGTGGTGCGAAACCGACCCATAGTTGCTCGAATTATCGACTCTGCCGGGCGATTATGTCAACCGAATATTGGACGCAGCGCGCGTAACGTCGCGCAAACCCAAGCATTATTTTGGTAATAAATTTGAACTATTTGCAGACGTTGTTCCGGAGTAAGTCTGTTGATTATGAAATGACAAATCAGCTGAGTATAAATCATGTAACACCTGTCAAAAAGACCAACTCCGAAAAAAGTATTGCGTCATTGAAAACTACATTTCTAAAAAAACACCCTTTATGTTTCAAAGTGCAGATCCGGAATCCATAGTCAATCCGTCTAAGTAAAGTGACGTAAGACCTGCGCACAAACTGAGCCATAGCTTAAAGCCTGGTGACAGTTTTTGACGTTATATTCTTATCCGGTAGGCCCGCCTACAAGAGATGCAACAAGTTGTAAAGGGCTGCCGTTAGCGCAGTCCTAAATGCCCCTGTGATACCGATCCTTTATAAACTATATATATGCACTCTCTGTTTCCTTAAAAAACATTTTCTTTGCCTTTGCTGTCCACTAAACCACTCCAGAGTAATCCAGTTCTAGATCCAGAAGGAAGAGAAGGCCATAAGCGCCAGGTGCAGCCCTGCACCTTTTTGCATGCATAGAATGACACGCCCTCTTCGCCCTCTCTTCCTCATTGAGGCACGACACAAGCTTACTATCGAATATTATTCTAAGGTACCTGGTGCTTTGCGTCACCTGGAATGTCACCCGCTTAGGCTTAGACCGGTTCGGATCCTGTAATTCCTGGGGAAGAGTATCGTCCGAAAATGCAGTAAGTTTGGCAGGTCATTTGTCCATTTTCTTCAGTATCCTGTTGACCACCATCGACGAAAGTAGCGGCGATAATACGCCCCCTTACGGCGTACCCCTGTTAACCGGTTCCGTGGTATCTTGCCTACCCCACTGCGCCGAAATACTTCTCCAGCTAAACATACTTCTTATCCTGTTCGAAATTATGGGATCAACCCCTATCTTCGTCATACCAACTAAAATAACTTGCGTTTAGATATTATTTAATGCCGCCATTATGTCCAGGACCACGATCATCACCACGAATTCTCTGTTCTCCAGAGCTACTTCTATTTTCCTAAAAATATTGTGTTGCGCGGTGACTTTGAGTGAATGTGACCTGTCTAAAGTCTTTTGAAGAAAATATATTAGGCTAATGCGCCTGTAATCATTTGGGTATGCGTGACCCTCGCAGTCTTCTAGGGTATTGTAACGTAGTTCATCCATAAACATTGTAACACTGCAAGAAAGATGCCATGATGCCAAAATGAGCCGAAAGCCTATTCCAGTGTGGACGACATGCCCAATTTTCTTGCTAGGCTACCCTCTCTAGCGATGGATACGGCAGAATCAGGTAGACTGGATCCTTTACTGCAGCGAAGTGAGTTTGTAATAATAATCGAGAAAAGCTCAGAAAACGGAAGTATTTTCTTAAATCCTGAAAACGCTGCTGTCGGTTCACCGACATCGAATCGATTTAAAGTACTTTTTTTTACTACAGCTGGGAAGCAAAATTTAGAATCTCTTAATGTTTATGAACACTTTACCAATAAAGGCTGTGGGAAGCGGTAACTTTCTTCAAATCACCAATGGCGAACTACTTATTTACTACTAAAGCTGTGTGCTATGTTATACGGCATATGCTTACTGCCCGCATACATAACTACACACCACTTATTTATGAGTTAGTTTGTGTTATTTCCTGTCAACCACTGTTAATCTGTAAATGTCAACCGAAAAAATTCGTTGGTTACTTGCTGATAGCAATCGCATTTCTGTTTACTTTCGCAAAAGAAAACAAATTAAATATTATTTGCCACAAAATTCCGCCTGTCCACATTCTTGTCGCACACGCACACTATTTCGCTTGTAAATCAAAATCAAATATGAAAGACCAGCATTTAAGGAGCATGTTCAACAATTAGTGCATTTAAGGAGCTGGTATGCTTGTCCCGTTAGCAAACGCACGTGCAAGAGCACATCACTTTTGATTATAATCGCCGTCTACATTATCGGCTTTAGTTTGCCACTCATCCAAAGAATATCTTTGTATTTGCTTTCATTACTGTATTATTGTAATTATCTGGTTGTTGTAACTTTTGTTGCCTGTTTGCTATGTACTAAATAATATTAATTCTCTTTTTGTTGTCGCCCTCGTTATTGTTCGTTGTCATCGCATTTGTTGGTGTTAATTTTATTTGTTGTCATCGCCTTTGTTTGTCATTAACATTCATTGTCGGCTGTCATTGTCGATATTCCTTGCGCTCGCGTTGTTGATTTTGTATAATCGCTCTTGTAAATCGCATTCGATTTATGTCACTTCTGCCATCTCTGATAACTTTTTTCTCATTCTGTTTTATACTTTAGTGTATTCTCTGAGTCCTGTTCCTCCTTTTCGCTTTCGTTTTCCTTTGGAGCGCCAGTGCTATTTACATTGTTTTACGGCTATTAACTAAATCAATAAGCGCATTAAATTACAAATAGGTTGGCATCTTTACGCCCACCATTGGCGGTAATATCCATCAATTAAATAAATTGTCAAAACAATAAGCTGTTATTAAATTTAAGTATGTACTTATGAATGCTTAAGCTGGCTTTAAAAAGTAAGAAAAAAATATGAGATCTAGTGCGAAATAAATTGCGATAACAAAGCTGAAATGGAGTCTTAAGTTCCAAATCGGTTAAGGGACGTTTGACTTCTCTCTCCGTTGCTTCTAAACATGATAAAAATATGGTAAGGTAGAACCGCTTAGAGGTACTTTAAAGCAATTTAATTTTTAAATTTACCAAGGCGAATTAGGTAGCGGTAGTACAAAAACAAAAACTAACATGTATTTTGTTTTCACTTTCGTTATACAAATGTCAAATTTCAGCTTTTCCTCGCTCAAAGAGGAAGAGAGAAGGGAAATTCCAATACTCTTACTCTCGCACTCACTCATAAGGAGTTTTAACATATGTTTACCGAGGCGAATTAAACAGCTGTTCTAGCAACACCCCGTTATATGCGTTCGCCTTGAAATTTGCTCACAAAAATACCATTGAGCTCTTAGAGGAAGCTGCCGCAAACAAAGAACACAGTGGAATGGCTGGTCAATTGCAAGTCGTCAGCAGCAAACGGAATAGTCAACGATCCCGATGCATTCAGAGGTATAAGATGCTTCTCCTCTCTTTTAGTTAGGATAGGTTGATGTGTCTGCTGGACGACAAGACAGCGCATTTAAGTCCTGCCACGCAGGATCTATATACCCTCCGCTACATTAGTCGCTATATGGAGTTGACATATTTGGGAAATCGCCTTACTTTTATCTCCCTTATAACTCAAAAGTCTTCAAAGGTTACAGCTCCTATAAAACACAGTTTCTTCCTCCAAAGTTTGGCGCAATCCCAAAGCCATTGCTTTACTAATGCAGGATCTTCGACGTTAATGCCCCACAGAAAACAAGAAAAGCACCTTAAGTCTCTACGATTGCCGCGTAAATGATGTGACCTGTTAGTAGACCCATGTTCTAGGGAATTTCTAATAAGGGGCTGCTTCAATCCATTTATACACCAATCAGATCACAATAAATTTTTCAAATTACGGGTGTTTCTCGGTTTCCATTTTCCACCTGCTTTAGAAAAGAAGAAAACGTTTGTATTGAACTTACAGGTGGCGATCGACATATACGAACTCTTCCGAGACAGCGAAAGGGGAGAGAGGTCCCTTTAAAGCTCGTCCGTCAAGTGATCTGCGGTAATTTACTACAGTTTCCAAATTACTTGTAACAGAATTTATAGCTTTTAGGCTGTTTCAGCGAATACATATACATGACTTGCTGATTTCAGATCTCCGTTAGCACTCGAAATATTCCAGTTTAGCCGCAAGTACTCAAAAGACGAAGAATGGGACTGGTATAAGGAAGAACTTTTGAACTCTTAAATACGTTGAAATATGCTTAATGTTCAGTTTAGTTTCCTGCCTTTGTGGTATGAGCCCCAGATGTTTTGCCGGCTCTGTAAGCTTAAATTCAGTATTCATCATATTTTGTATATTTACGGGTGGATTGGTGGGTGTTCTGGTAATAGGTGCAAATTCGGGTTTCCTTAGGTTTACTCCCTGGCCGTTTTTGTTTACCAACTTTTCCACCGTTCTTAGTTTTGCCTGCATACTAACACACAATATTTGAAGCGATTATCCACTTATTAATAGTTCAAGGGGTTAAGCATGCGTAATGGCATTGCTGTTTCCCTTTCTCCTCCATGTGTCTAAGCAATTGATTTTTTTTTTCCAAAGGAGAGCATATAAGAGTACACCTTGTGGGGTACGCCTGTGGAGAAATGTGCTCTACGATACTCCCACCAGTTTAGGCTGAACTATCTTGCATACCAATATACGGTCTACAAAGGGTCAGCAGTCGCAACTCGATGCTCTGATCCGTTAGTGCTAACGTAACCGTTGAGAGCATGATACCTTTGATGACTCACATATTTAAGCGTGCTGTGCTGCCACAAGTTTATCCGATACCAATTTCTAGACAATCGTGTGATCCCTGCTTTAGTCAACGTTATTTTGATGTGACAATTTTCATGCAGTTCGGGTCATTTAAAGAAGCTCTGTCGAATTTGTCATATCAGAAAAATTCTGCCTTATTCCTTTTGGTAATTAAATGCCAATAAAGTAGCAAATTGGGGATTTTCCGATTAAAAATTAGCAGCAAAGTAAATGCATAGTTCTATTACAATTTAATAAAGTCGAATTTATTATAAAAGAAATGCTAATTTTCTTGCGGCTTAAAATTGTTTCCCCTTCATCATTAATAGTGCTTCCGAAAAAATTATGTTTTATTTTTAAACATTCTTCACCATTAATTTCAACATCAATCATTATAAAATATTCCTTCTCTTCGATGTAGTTCCTCTGAGCGCTGCAATGGTTAACCAAAATGAAAATCACAGATGGACCGCAAGCTATTGAAGCCATTGCTGAAAACTATTTCTTCTCGCCAATAGTGGACATTCAGATTGCATTGCCATAGCTTCAGTCAGTCACTTTTCGTTGCAATACATATCTGCATACATACAAAAGCACTTATAAATATAAAGCTTTTGCTTGCAGCTACTTTCACACTCTATTCACAAGCACTTTTCCATTATTTTCTTACTGACAGTATTGAATATTTTACTACGCTGATGGGTATTTTCAATACTTTTCTGATATCTGTCAACATTGAGACAACTCCGTTGTCAATTGTCTCTGCTGCTATTGCATAGCATACCGTAGCTTTGCCTGCTTCCCACTTCTTCATTCATCCTTTTGTGGAGTATGTAGATGTCTGTGGTGCAAGCGGTTGTGCTTGTGGTCATGGTCACGGTGGTTGGCTGCGGCATTGAGTAATGACATGCAAACAACTCGCTTGAAATACATTTGATTGCCTTCATTAGCTAAGCAAATAAATGCTATGTACTTGTGGAATGATGTCCTTGGATTTCAAAAATAGTGTAGCCATATCTAAAGTGCATGAGAAGTGGGGGCCTGATGCGCGAAGAGCGTGGAGCAATTGCGACAAATACTTAGATGAATGTTTGTCAACACAATTCTGTGATTAATGTGGAAATCATGTTACTTAAGTAAATTTATAATAATCGCAGTATAAGAGACGTCGCTACTTTCACCGCGTATCTGATTTATTTCATGATTGATTATATATATTTCACTTCAGTGCAAAGAGTGCAATATTATTAACAATAGCCTGTGGTATTCGACGACAGGAAAGTGAGAAAAATTATACATTTTCGTCAAATATTTCAAGGGCTGCCTTCTCGACCAGATTACTTTGTGTCACAATGGAATGAGCTTGCAAGGATAAAAAGTTTATTTCCTTTAATTAATTTTCTACACTTACTAGTGTCTAATTAGGCGATGATAAAGTTTCACACCGATTAATTTTAACAGAATTTCACCACTCATTAACAAATCTACAGCAAAAGTGGGAAAAATACATACATAAAACGCTGTATACATACAAGGCCGTCAGCCGACAGGTGTACGGACGGCGGTGTTTTCCGACCGCATGTACTCTCGGAAGTGCGGCTATACTGTTCAAGCGGCGGCGGTTGGAAACAAATTATAGCTAGGGTCATGTATTTGGCTATAGTGCTGGTTAGCGTTACTTGGGCGGGGAGAAGAAAACTCTCGAGGAGGAGATGTTGATATTAGAGGACAGTCCGGGTGATGGGTCTAATATTGGTCTCACACCATTTATCGGATCGCCTTCTGAGCTGTCTCTCTTTCCCATAAAATACCCCAACTCCAATGCGGAACAGCGTATGCTGAACGATGCATGACCAGGGGATGCCTAATTCCTAGTTAGTCTACCTATGTCAGTGGCCAGTAGGCCGCCTACCACTGCCTCTTTGCGGAGCCATTGGCCACGAGAATGGAAGCTCAGAGATGTCTTCAGAAGCCATTGGGCTTCATAACTTCGCCTGCAAAGCAGGAGCATCGAAATTGGTAACCGGCCCGTTGTCGAGCTCAGCTGCTGGTGCATGGAATAACTTTGAACCTTACTTCAGGCTTCATCCATTTCAACTCCAGAGAAAGAATAGTTTTCAAGCGAGATTTTTTCCATAAAAAAATCTTGGGGAGAGGCTCTAAAAATCGTCAAGAGTATTTCTACTTCCGCTGGTAAGCTGAAACATGTGTGCTTTGGAGAGCAACCCCCTCGTGACGCTGTCCCAACGAAGCCTCGACAGACCAATTTAACTGCCTACAACAAAGTGGGGAGTAGTGTCGAGCTGGGCTTCATTACTGTTGACTCCGTGAGCAAACCATTTGGAGCAAAGCAAATGACTCAGCTTCTAGAATCTGTAATCGATGTCGTAATTGAGCAATCGTGGGCTGACGTAAAGCCGGAGTTTGAGAAATGCCACCCTCAAAATTGGTAACTTCTCGTCGTCTGCTCGAATGCCCAAACCACGACAAGGCAGCACGCCGAACACATCAAGACCAAGAGTAATCTTGATATGTGACTCGTTGAGGGGTTACTTTCTCCAAGCACTCAGCTAATAGGCGAGAAAGTTCTGGCTACGATCGCAACCCAGCACCATCTCTCAAAAGCGGGCGTGAAATTAATAGTTCTAAGCAATGCCAGCGCTGCAAAATATGTTTGTATATACGTTGACGTGATGTATTTGTGCCATTATTAGATTCATTTATTTAGCAGGATTTGCAGGCAAACATCAAACTACTTTGCATCCAATGCTAAGCAAAAACTTATTTCGCAACATAAATCCAACTGAGTCACCTGAAGGGTAAAACCCAAAACAAAGTAGAAAAAATTACGAAAAATTTCCAAAATAAAATAAAAAATTGCAGTTCAAACTCACTGTGAATGCAAAGCAATACAAGCGTACAAAGTTTTGTTTTCAAAATCGAGCACGTAACGAAATGTAACAATTCAATCAGTTATCGAATGCAAGGTGCCGCGCATAAAAGAATGGCAACAGAGAAATGAAAAAAGCTTGTAAAAGAAAAGTAGCAAGAGAAAAGTAGAGAAGTGGTTTTACCAATGAAAAATAGCGAAAATAGCTGTTTAAGAGCAATTTCCTGATAGCATTTGAATGCAACAAAATTGGAAGAAAGTGGCGCTATGTAAACGCACACGTAAATTTACCGAGGGTTGTGTGCCGACATTTAATCTCAAATGAACACACCTAGCATGTTAGGAAATCAAAAGCCAAAAGTAAAGTAAGAATTATTGCAAGAAAGTAGCACAAAGTAAACTTGCTGAAATTTCGTTTTCTCTTTTTTTTTACTTTTCGTTCATTATTTCTGCTTTTGTTGTGAGGTAAGTAAAAATATGTAAGTGTCTATATGTGATGAATAAGTACGATATCTTTATATTCCGATTATAAATAAATAGCGAGTTAGCGTTTTTTGAATTTTGTAGAAAGAAGATCAGCCCTTGAGGACCTAAAACTACGCCGCTGGTGTCAGCAAGCTCTGGCCCATCGTAAGGGCTCTGTCAAAATCGACAAAGCACATGTACCAAGTAATAATTGTATATGCTTATGATGCTTCGTTGGAAATGTAGAGATTCGAGTGTCATATAGCATCCTTCATGTGACGCAAGCAAAGAACGTATCACATGATTGCTTAACAACTTGATGAACAACAGTGGGGCACTTGCTTCGATAGTGTTGAAGTTGATATGACATCGACATAGTGAAAGACTTTAAAGCCATTGTATCCCACAAAAATCGTCAACCTTATTCCCTTAGCGCACGTTTCGTCGTGGATGCTGAATTTTTCGAAAGTGGGATCAAAGATTACCCTCTGACGTAGAAGCGGCCTTTGGTTGCCTCATCATTCGCTTCCATCGGAGCGTGCGCGCAAATAAACGAAACGTTGAAACATATCGATTTGCTGGGAATTTTGGCGGGAAATACAAAACCCGTCCAGGGAGTGTCTCTCTGTCATCATAAGTCCCACAAATAATATTAGTTTATTTGCATAGCAGTTGTACTAGATGTCGTAAGATCCCAATACCTAAACCGGCCAACACATATTCGTCCAGCAATATGCAACTTTTTGGAACTCAACCTTAATCCAAGGATAAATAAGGGTATTATTGTACCGACAACTCATTTACCGGACATTTTTCCATATCTAGATGGGCTCTTAAAGTCACCGGAGCTCAAACCCCGCCACTTGCAGACTTTTTAGGCCACATTTTCGTTGTGCATGTTATGGAAGGTCAAATTTATTAAGCCCTCTCCATAGACCTGACATTGTTTAAAATACATAAGCAGAAGCTATTTGGTAGATGTCGCTATGTGTTTCAGTTTTTATAATAACTCCACCGACCTATTTATGATTGGAGTAACATTGCTGCAATAACAAAAAGAACGACCACTTCAGTAACCAGTTAACAACTTTATTTGAGCTTTACCTAACCAATAAATTTGCTTTCTCTTCATAACTTCCGGAAGCAGGTTAAGACGAAATTGAACTGATAGAATTCAGTTGTTAGCAGACACAGATTAACCACCGTTTTTTCTTTTCTTTTAGCAAAAAAATGGTTCTAAACTCCACAACGGACCTATTGTTGGAGTATAGGCAACATCCGCTGCCGACCATTCAGACGTCTGCTCTTGGCTTGAATGAACGATAAGCGACTGAGGCAAAATACTTGACGCGATAACAGAAATGTCACTGCGGAAGTGACAAGCCTACCTCTCAGAGCTTTCACATTCGCACATACATCCACTGTTATACACTTCGGATAAGGAAGACCGCATTTGGGCTCAGAGCTCTGTCTGGCATTGAATGATCATGATGAGCCTAAGAAGCGACGGCCGGGTCGAATGCAAAAAGCAGAATAGAATTGTAGTATATAAAATCTCTTGTCATTTCTTTGAAAATTGCAAGAGTGCAACTACACCTCTCTAACACCTTTGAGAGCGAGAGCAAGCAGGTGACAGTTACCCAGTTGTCGGCATGTTGGAAAGCTAAAGCTGCACAGTTACATCCTTAAAGGAACTAACGACTGCAAAATCATTATCGAAACGATTGACCGCTGAGGCAGCTGCGAGTATTTCCAAAGTTCGCCCACCGGAAGCACGAAAACCAAAGAGGCAAATTTCTGCTGACAAAACTTTTGCAGCACAGCTTAAGTAGAAACATGTGAAAACCGCATCGAGCCTATACTCGGCATCAGAGCCAAGATTGCAATAATAATCACAGTCACTCAGAAATCAAAAGTCCAATAGCGAAGTGATTGCTCCTGGAGAAAAAAATCATAAGTCAACTTCCTTGCGAATTGCAGCGTGCTATAAATACTAACACTGGTATGATGGGGCAAAGTCGCAGAAACGAAACCAAGTTGGTTGATGTGAAGAAAATTAGTCGCTAAAATTTCTAAAGAACTGCGTACGCAACCTAGACGGGCACGCGTTAAAACTAGAATGACGGACACATTTGACTTGACTGCCAGTCTTTCAAGTGTTAACAATTTGCTTCCCTCCATCCATTGAGGAGGACGAAGCCACTCTAGCCCTCATCACAATGCTGACGTCATTCCTGGATTGCACAAAAATTCCGAGTCCGTGCTCGAGATATAAGAAACGTCAGCAATTATGAATCAAGATTAGTTCGAAAACCATACTCACCATGACGTTTTAAACCGCTTGTACATCATTCGAATTTATTAAAATTAATTTTCTAGCAATCACTAAATTAAGCTGCATTATAGCTTATTTCATTTTTTTTAACCCACATCCAACTAATAATTGCATATATTTCAATGTATGTTTGTACTTCATCACAATTTCAAAAATTTATATTACAAAAATGCTAATAGTTTCTAAGCACAGCGTTGTATCGTCCAACCCCTCCTTTATTTAGTGAATGGTGCATACTAAGTGGAAAATGTTAAATAATTTCCGTTGCTAAATTATTAATTTCCGTAAAAAAGGAGTTCGCAGCGTAGGAAAATTAATAATACTTACAAAAGGGAAGAAGCAGCAAAGCTCTTACTCAACATACATATTTATGTATGTACATAAACTACATCAATATGAAAACTCTAACGAAACAAACATAAATTTTGGTGTAGTGTAAGCGCATGTGTAAGTATTAATAAGTTTAGCTTCGCGTATGCAAAAATCGTCTTAAGCTCGCAAATATTATCTACACATGAATCATATGTATGTATGTATATGTATACATATACATATGTATGCTAATGTACATACATACGTGCATTATTTATTAACTAAACGTCTTTGTTCAAAATGAACGAGCACCTATTAGTTAACGCCAAAGCCATTAACCCCTGCCACCCTTTAATTGGATGCTACTGCGACTTGAAGTCAGCCATCTTTCCATCTAGCCGTTTAACTTAATTTTGCTGTACGCTGCAGGTTTAACGCATGAAATACGAGTAGTGCGCATCTACTCATATTTCCGGTTGAGAAAATATGCGACTAGCGAAAAGTAGTTAAGTGAAGAGTGTCTTAATGAATAACAACGTATGCATGTACAAGATTTTGGGTGGATATATCCACATATGCAGACACAAATGTGTATTACCTTGCAGCATGGAAATGGATGTTTGTTCGAAGGAACATTGCTGTCCATTTCAAGGCAAGTTGATAGCTTTTAGTTACGTGAAGTAAACGTTTTCTCAGACACAGCCAAACCGTTACTAAATCGAAAAATACCTCTGAACTTCCTCTAAAAATGGTATAAAAGGCTGATTTAAGTTCTTGGATATAGAGATGTACTCAGTAATTTTGAGACACGTTTCTTTTATTTCAGAAATATGTTCCTTCCGTGAGATAGTTGTATGTTTTCCTCCTACTGGCTGTGGCTTAAAATAATATTAATAAATAATATCATACTCCGTCGAAGTGGAAAACATATTTGGACTACGCAACAAACTTGTCATAAGTACGTAGTACCTCAAATTTGGGTCAGTCTCGACGGGTAAAGATCATCACCGGCTAATTTCATATGACAAAATTTGTTGAAAGGCGTGGGGTTTCCAACAAACTGCTGGTGAACCTGTCGAGATGACGAAGAAATAGAATGCGTTGAGCGTTTTCTGTATCACTGTCTCGGATGGTTTGGTTCAACTCAGATGACGTAATAGATACAAACACGTTTATTTTCAACATAAAGCTCGTCAAAAATAAAACTATTTGGTTTGACTTCTAGGGCCATAGTCGCCATAGACCCAAAATCACAACAGTAGGTTTGTCTCTATCGCGATCCGAATGAAGAAAACCGCTGCAACCAATCCAACCTAACCTTCTACAAAAAGTGTGATTCTGAATAAGATAGTTGAAAGTCTTTTGTAAGACAATTGAAAGACAGTAAGAGAGATTCTTTGAACGATTTTGTATATTCTGACGAGAGCGTCTTACAATAAAAAAGCTTACTTGCCAACTTTCATGGTGAGGAGCTCTTTTGAAAGAAAGCGCTTGTATAACACTACTGATCCAACAGAACAAAGCACTCGCGTGCCATTCGAAAGATAAGAGGTTCGGTTCATCGGACAGTGGAACTTTTCTCTTTCTTTAGTTTAATTGCCCTCTTCTTCTACCACTAGCGGGTTCCGAGTTGATTACTTTCAGAGCTCTAGCGTCGGAGTTCATTCGGACGACATGGCTGCACTATGTCTATGCCGTTGTAAAGCTCGTACATTATTACTTATAGACTTATAGAGTGTGGTTTTCGTACGTCGAGAAAGGACTTTACTCCTAAATTGCCTACCCAGTCCAAAGTAGCACTTTTTGGCAAGAGTAATTCTGCGATGTATTTCCATACTGACACTATTTTCTAAATTTAATTCATTATTTATTTTTTAATTTAGTTTTTTAATTTTATTGTTTTAAAAATAATTTTCTTTTGATATCATTGAATTTTAGTAACTCATTTTTAGTTTTTAGAGTTCATTCAACAATTTTTTTTGAGCTTTAGGCCATTTTTAACGAAAAACTATTGTGAAAAAGCAACAACAATTTGAATCTTTTAATTAATTTAATTTAAAGTATT
The DNA here is from genome assembly GCF_013731165.1 of Rhagoletis pomonella. Lineage (NCBI taxonomy): Eukaryota > Metazoa > Arthropoda > Insecta > Diptera > Tephritidae > Rhagoletis > Rhagoletis pomonella. Next base: position 23,987,022 of record NW_023458555.1, on the reverse strand, counting down.
TTATTTTATTAATTTTATTTTTGATTCAATTTTTTTCATTTAATTTTCTTTAATTTTTTTATCATAAAATTTGAAAAAAATATTTTTTTAATATCATTTAATTGTTAGGAACATATTTATTTTTTTAGTTTTCTAATTATTATTTTTTATTTAATCTTTTCTAATTTTTAATTATTTTAGAAACAAAATTTAATTTTATTTCATTTAGTTTTTAGAAACTTGTGATATTTTAAGTTGCTTTTTTAACTTTTCAATTTTATTGTTTAAAAAGAGAAATATATTTATTACTTTCACTTGATCTTTAGAAACTTATGTACATTTTTTATTTAATTTAAGTTTTGATTCCATTAAAATGGATTTTTTTTTAATATCGCTTAATTTTTAGGAACCTATTTTATGTTTCTCTTTTTTTGCACAAATTTGTTTTATTTTTTTCTTTTAATTTTTACATTACATATATATCTGTATTCATATGGAATAGAAGCTTATGTGGAGAAGTATAATGCGGCATTCCCTTTATTCTTCAAATGACAAGGAATTTTTGGATGAGACTTAATAAGAATATTGACTTGCTAGTATCGGAACTATTTCTTGCACGTTTATTTGCTAAAAGTTCTTCAACGGCTCGGCACCAGTTCGCAATCGTATGCTGCGAATGCCGCATTATACTAAAGCCAGCCTTTCGACATAAACTACTATTCCATATGAACACAGATATGTAGATGCCTATATAGTTTTAAAACAAAAAATATATTTTCTTGGCATCACTTAAGTTTTAGGAACTTATTTCAATGTTTTTTTTTGTTTGAATTTGATTTTTTCTTTTTTTAATATAATTTTGTTTTAATTTTTATATTTTATAATTTTAGGAAGAAGCATATTTTTAATAAGAATTTAGTTTTTGGAAATTAGTTAATTATTATTTTTTTATTTTAGTACTGTTTTCTTTTGTATAAAATTTTCTTTTAGTTCTTAGTTTTTATTCTATATAAACATATGTATATAAAGTATATGTTTATTTTTTAATTTCATTCATTTTTAGAAAACTTATTGCTAAAAGACAAACAGAAAAACGCTAAGACCTGCTCGTGAGCAGATCTTGCAATAAGCCTTACGCAAGATAGAAAAGAGCTTTCAAGATAGTTGCCAGAACTGTCAATTGTCTTTCCTAAGACTTATGTGAAGTAAAAGATAGTTCCCAGAGTTGCCAAAAATTTATAGAAAATACTTTAGAAACTTTAAATGCTGACACGCACTTATTTGCAGGCAACGCAACCATTATTATCACTTCAATATAAACGCATATGTACACCTACGCATAGAGCTATTTGCTCTGCCACCAACTGTCTTTATCACGAGCAATTCACACACTCAACAAATGGCTTCATTTATTTACATATATGAATGTTTGTATGTAACTTAGCCCCTCTAAGAAGGGTATGACGCACACAAAACATTTAGCTTGAAAAATTATCACCTGAAATCAGTGGGACGCAAACGAAATGGTCGAATAACGCAACGAAGCAGCAGCAGCAGAAGCAGAAGCAGAAAAAGTTAACTTCAATGAATGGCGGAAGGTAAGGTGCGAAAATTTAAGAGCACAAATGAAAATAAAACTTTTCACGCGCGCTAAGTTCAGTGAAAGCGTTTCCTCAACGCGTAATTCTCTACATTTCTCTTTTCTTTTTTCTTACTCACTTGCGAGCAAGGTAAAGCAACATAACGGCCACTTGCTGCACTAAGTTTGCTTCGGTGCACCAATACAACAACGTAAAAGAAAGAAAAAAAACAACACTTCAACAGCAATACATACAGGAAATGTTCAAGGGTGAATGTTGCCGTAAGTTTCCAAAGAGAAGTTCACAAAAAAAAAAAAAAAAAAAACAAAAAAGAAATGCAAAAAAAAGCAAAAGCAAGACGAAACAGAAAACAGTGCAATACTTGCAACAACACCGGCGTGAGGAAATTGTTGGCAGGCAAAATGTTGCAATATATTTTGCTTATAATGCGAATGCAAGCGCCACAACATTTTGCAACACAAGGCGGCAGCATACATACAGTTAAAATTCACGCTCAGTCCGCATCGCGTCGGCTACGGGTGATTGAAAGTCCTGCATTGAGGTAATAAATTCCCGAGAAAGGATAAAGTTTATGAGAAACAACAACAACAAGCGCACTAGCACCAGCACCGGCTGCTGCTGCTATCGCCTCGTCCATCGTTGCATTTGTATACATATATTTTGCAACAGCGGCTGCTTAACATTTTCGCGCTTGCATTACCTACACACACACACACAAACGAGCATACATATCACATGCCACTCGCTACTTCACCTTAACACTTTTAGCAGCGGTAAATGCCAGTAATAGTTCTTCCAATAGCAGCAGCGAAACATAAGAAAGTCGTTGAAGTAGCAACAAATCCGCCAAAGTTGCAACGGCAACAAATCGCATTTGCACGAATTTACGTGCGTTATTTTATTCATTTTATTTTTTCTTTTCTTTTCTTTTACATAATGCTTTACAAGCATTTCATGCTGCTACTCAAGCTACTGCAGCTGCAGCTGTTGGCTTTGCGTTGTTGCTGCAGAAGAAGAAGAAAAAATTAAATAAATCGCAGCGCATAAAGTTGGCATGGAAATTAGCTAAACTAAATCTGCTGCGTAGTTGCGTTGGAAACTTAAGGGGGGGCAGGCAGGCAGGAGGCAAGTACGCAGATTTGTACCTACATACATATCTGTGCAGAGATAGACGCAGTGCGGTAGATAGGTATGCAATGGTGTGCAAAGAATATTTCACAAATCTGATTTTCCTACAAATTTGCTTTGAAGTTTTGCCTAGAAAAGTGCTAAAGATAGTAGTTGCAAGAAGCTGCAAGTTGGACGACCGCTGGAATACTCGCAAAACATAATGCGCGCGATTTGAAATTTGTTTAATTGACAAAGTTTTCACTTGCAATTATTCTTTCAGCAAAAGTGAGTATATTTTATTGCCCTTAGCATAAATCAAACTTTGGTTTCGTGAAGTAGTTTATTACGCTGTAATTCACAACTGATTGTCAATTGAGATTTGAAGTTTTGCCAAGGCAATGAGGAGTGTGATTTCGGTTCTGAATATAACGATCAGCACCTGAATGGCAGCGCATTCGTGATGGCATAACAATTCGTTTCAAAATGGTAAATCATCTGTATGAGAAGTTTTTCCATGAAAGAGCTACATTCGGAGTTTTACCGCTGCGAAACAAGTTTAAGCATGCACCTTTATCATGAAGATCGATTAAGATGGGGCTCGGTTATGGATGACAAACAAGGATGAGAAGGCTTTGAGTATTTTTGAGATAACTATTTTACGCAAGATCTAAAGCCGGGTTCGCGTAGGCGGCGTGGATTTCTTAAATACATAAAAATACAACGCATACGCTAGGTAACTTTTGGCAAGTTGCAACCACGAATGATGCGGCTCCAGTGAAGTCCTCGTCCACTTGGCCTTCTCATCTCAGTGCGGCCACCTTTTCCTCTGCTACCACCACCAGCGGGTTCCGAGTTCAATACTTTCAGAGCTTGATCGTCGGAGGCCATTCGAACGACATGGCTACACTATGTCTATGTCGTTGTAAAGCTCATACATGTCGAAAGCGACTTTGAAGTCGACAAATAGGTGGTGATTGTCGATTCTTTTCTCGTGGGTTTTTTCCATGATTTGGCGTATTGTGAATACCTGGTCTATGGTCAATTTTCCAGGCCTAAAGCCACACTGCTAAGGCCCAATCATTTCACTGACGGTGAGCTTCAGTCTTTGCAAATGGCGGGGTCGCCTTTCTTGTAGATTGAGCAGAGCACACATAAATTCCAGACGTCGGGCATGCGTTCATCTGACCCTATTCTGCAGAAGAGTTGATACATGCACTTGAGTAGCTCAGCTGGCAGGCTGTCAACTCCAGTAGCTTTGTGGCTTTTCATACATCTTGGTATTCAGCTGGTGGAACATCGACTCCGTCATCATCCATGTCTCGGGCCCCAGCGAAGCCGATCTGCAGCAGTCCATTGTCGGACGTTTCATCGTGGAGGCTGAGTTTTCCGACAGTGGCGCCAAAGATCCCTTCCTTGCCCACCTTGGCATTAAAATCGCCGAGCATGATTTTGACATCGTGTCGGGGTCAGCGCTCATATATACGTTCCAAGCGCTCATAGAAGAAATCCTTGGACGCCTCGTCCTTCTCTTCCATCGGGGCATGTGCGCGATTTTGAAGAATCTCGCTTTGATGCGGATTATGGCTAGACGCTAGCCCAACGGGGTGAACATCCTTTCATGGCAGCTGTAGTAGACGCTGCAATACCCCAGACATTTTTTGTTTTGCGCCGTCCAATGCGGTTCTTGAATGGCGATGATGTCAGCTTTCGTCTTTACGAGGACATCAACCAGCCGGGCAGAGGTACCTTCCCCATTAAGGGCCCGGAGCTTTTGTCATGTCATATGAATGGAATCAAACGCTTCGGTTCTGAAAGTATATAACGCGGTTCGCAAACCTGGTAACAGAGGAAGGCCTCCTTTGCAATGAAAATGCCAGGTGGAGCAGGACTTGGCTTTACTTGACTTTTGCAGATGGCATCAGTTGACACACAAGAGGGACGGCTGGCATGCTTTGCTGGTATCGGCCAAAACCACTCAGGCAGTTACAGCGCCAATAAAAAAGATAAAGACGGTGCATTTGTTAACCTTCATTTACGTTATAGGCCAACACCTGTTTAAAGCAAAGAATTTTTTTTTACAGAAAACTTAAAACTACTTCATCGTTAAAGTGTCGCATTTTTATTGCAAACAGTGTAAATAAATGTCATTTAAACCCTCGTCTACGTAGCGTATAACTTTTCTACATACACACTTGCAAGCGCGCGTTACTGAGCGCAATTATTCATTACCTGTTCTATGGGCTGCATAGTGTGCAATTAATTTATACCTCTTGCTGAGATATTGTCGTGTACACAACTTTTATAGTGATTTTTATAAGAGCTTTGTGAATCATTCTACTGAACATTTGTTCTACTTGCCACAGGCGATTTATGCCACAAAAGCCACTTCAATGCATTCAAAGCACAAACAAAGTTCTGCTATGTATGTAAACAGGTAATAGCTGCAGTAAAAGCAGACCAAAGCGGAAGGAAAACAGCAAATGAGACGTTATAGAAAGCCAAAGAAATATACTATACCTACTCTTTACATGATTTGTAGGCGCGCATCTGTGTATAAGTATCTATGTATGTGCATGTTAAGTGCGACTATTTAAGTCGCCGGTGGGTTAAACCATGGCCCACCGCCATCATCATCTATGGCGTTTAGTGTGTAATTTTACGTCTAATTAGTCATTTTTGCTACCATCACACTTTTTCCGTCGCTTTGGCTGGCATTCCAGGCTCCAGTAACTTTTTTTGTTTTTTGCTTTGTCTATTTCACTTGATTTTCTTCACACTCACGCTCATAGGCAAAAAACAAAAACCATAACAACAGCAAACGTTGCTTAAGCATAAGAAAAATTAATTTAAAACCCACCTCTTTTGCCGCCATACACTCAAGGTTCCTGTGGATTTATTAGGAAACTTTTGCGCGCAGTAAACCAGGGCGTATACGTAACGTCGACGCAGCGTCGTGGTGTGCGTGTAAGTGCTTGCTGCCAACTTTGCTTAAGAACGCTTGCGTATTTATTTTTTCGACGCACATTATTTTTGTAAATACGTTTCAATGCGTGTGTGTGTGTGTGTTTGTGTGTACACGCGCGAGAGCTAGCTTATCTTGCGTTATCTATCTTGCATGAGCACTAACCGATTAAGTTGTTTTTGTAAACATTATAATTTGCGCTAAATTACCGTGAAGATGAATAGTTTGCGCGGAATTTCCGCGCCGTGTTGCCACCCAGAGCAACGCCACAAAACACCAAAAAAAAAAAAAACTAACAACAATCACTACTACTCGCACAACAACCCCTTCCTTTGGCGCCAAAAGTAGATTGCACAGATTTAAGACTTAAGCCACTTACAGGGCTGCTATTTTTTGTACTATCTTGCCATCAGTTTCTCCTATTTTAAACTTTTTCTGTTCCTCGGGAACTTAAGCGAAATGGCGTTTGCTTGCTCATGGTATGAAAAATTTACTTTCGGCAAAGTTTTACTGAATCTACACTCAATATGCGGCGTGCATAAGGCTTACAAAGTTGCTTACAAAGTATATACCTACTCGTACGTATAGGTTACTCAATGAATTTATTTATTGGCCCTCGTAGGCTCAGGGTTTGTGTTGTTTATTTGGAGGGTTGTTGGAGTTGTTGTTTGTTAAAATTTTGTTTTTTAATGTTTGAACATGAAAAATGCCTGTTGAGCAACTTTCGAACTTTCTGCTCAGTAGATTGTCACTCAATTGTATCCGGAAAAGCAGCGCTGGTAAAAGTGTAAATTTTTGTTTGCTAAAAGCTTTTTCCTACGGTAAGTTAAGTTTTGACTAAGTTGCGTTAAGTTAAGCTAAGTTAAGTTAAGTTAAGTTAAGTAGAGTCTAGTTAAGCCAATTTAAGCTAAGTTATGTTAAGTTAAGTTAGTTCATGTTAAGTTAAGTTAAGTTAAGTTAAGTAGAGTGTAGTTAAGCCAATTTAAGCTAAGTTATATTAAGTTAAGTTAGTTCATGTTAAGTTAAGTTAAGTTAAGTTAAGTTAAGTTAAGTTAAATTAAGTTAAGTTAAGTTAAGAAAAATAAGTTTAGGCTAACTGAGCTTTTAGTTTACCTTGTTTCTATTAATGATCCTTAAGTATCAAACGATTATCAGTGCCTATGAATGATACCTAATAACCCATTCTCAATTTCCAGTTCACTGGTAACTAATAATATTTCGTAGATTATCAAGTACCTAATCAACTGAAACTCAAATCAAAACTAGCCTCAAAAAATGCTGCAAATCCTACATACCAAATGCAGCGAAACCCAGAGAAGTAATAAGATTTGAGTGAACCCGAAAGAGCAACCGGTATGATGAGGAGTGTCAAGCATCTGAGGAGAAAAACGATGCCGCCTACAGGGCCACGCTTGCGATTTGACACTATTGGACTTATTTTTTTGAGGCTACGTAAACAGTATATAATATAATTCTTGCTATTTTTAATTTTGTAAATGTTTATAATTTAATTTCCTTTTTAATTTTTGGTTTTTATTTAAAAAAAAAAATATTTTTTTATCTCATTCAATTTTTAGAAACTTACTTTGTCTTTCCTTTTTTAAAGTTTATTAGTGTTCTTTTTCTTTTTAAACCCGAGCGCACATGTTCACATAACGGTTGTTTGTAACTGCCAAATGGAATCGAGATTGATATAGAAAAATGTATACATACATAAATGATAAGAATGAAAAGAGAAGTCGACTGAGCCATGTCTGTCTGTCCGTCCATCAATCCGTACGTCTGCACGATAACTCGAGCAATAATTGAGTTATCTCAACGAAATTTTGTATGCGGGTTGTACTTTTCCCAATGTAAGTATTGAAAATAGGCGAAATCGGGCTATAACCACGCCCACTTCCCATATAACGGTATTTTCGAAAAATGCAAAAACTACGATATTTCAGTAAATATACAATCTAAATTGTTGAAAATTAGTATGTGAAGTAAATTTATGGTAAAAAATAATATTTTTATGAAATTTTTGGATAATGGGTCCTACCCACCTGGGCCCACCTATGATGAAATGCTGTATCTCAGTAGCCGCTTCACCAATCCTTACCAAACTCGGTCCGAGCCTTGCTTAAATCGGGTCATAAACAAGCTTACTTAACGGTAATTTATAGGAACACGAAAACTGCGATAAATCAGTAATTATTGAAGCTAATTCACTCAAAATCGATTATTGCAATTATCACTTAGCATAAAATTTGATTATTATAATTTTTTTGGTAATGGGCGTGTCGCCGCCCACTTATGACCACAATTGTGTATCTCGGCAACAAATTCATCAAATTTAACCAAAATTGGTGCACCTTATAACCCTGGTACGGAAAAGCAATTTGTTGAAAATTATTCAAATCGGACTAAAATTACACCCCCTTCCCCTATAGCGGTAAATTTTAAAAATACTAAAAATTCGACACTAATTTGGTCCAAGTTAATACTTACAACAGTTTCTGAACAATAAATTATACTGTTATATACTTTTAGGAACTGGGCATGGCACCGCCCACTTCAGGACTACCAAACTTGGTTCTATGATTTCATTACTTGTTTAGTTTAATTTTCTTTTAATTTGTAGATTTTATTGATTTAAAGAAAAAAAAAATATTTTTTTTTGTTTTTAAGTTATGAACTTTTAAGTTAGGAAACTTTTTTTATTTAATTTGTATATTTTATTAATTTGAATAAAATTAAAATTTGTTTTATTTCGTTTAATTTAAAGACCTTATTTTTACGTTTTTAAATATAATTGTCTTTTAGATTTATTGTTTAGAAAAGAAAAATATTTTATTTTTATTTCACTTATTTCTTAGAAAACTTATTGTTAAGTGACAAAAGGAATAACGCTAATACGCCTCGTTAGTAGATGCTCCAATAATTCTTTCGAAAGACAAAAAAGCGCTTTCAAGATAGCTGCCAAAATTGACAGTTGTCTTACGAAAGGCTTTTTTTAAGAAAACAGCGGTGAATTGAAAGACACTTGCCAGAATTCTCGTTTTCGTAAAAAAAACGGCCGTTATTATACAATACTTATTTCAGTATATTTGTTCTGCCTTTATAAATTATAATACTTTATTCCACAAAGAAGTACAGTGCCTTAGCGTAAAAGAGAATGAAGTGAAAAGCCATAAGTCAAATAAACGAATTAGTCGTATAAAGCGATAGCCAGCCTTCAACGGCAACATAGCCAACTCGGCGCCATATCCACCAGACAGGATTTAAGTTGGCAACAAATAAATTTTTGTAGTAGACTTTCAGCTTCGCAAGAAGCCGCTATAGTCAAAGGTACGTAAACTTTTGTGTGAAAAAAAAAAATACTGAAATTTAAATGTTTGTATGTGTGCGTGCGTATGTCTAAATGCAACAGACTGCGCAAAAACGACCACAAAGCAAAGCTTCACAATATAAAAAAACATACACACACCCACACTCCAATCTTCCACCGCGCCTGCAAGTTTTCACAGCTATTTAATGCAAGTAATTGCATCTTTGTCAGAGCATATTTAAATATAAAATAGTGAATATTAGCACTGCTGTTGGCATTTACCGCTTTTAGGCATTACTTAAAAGCCAGCAAAACGCCTACAATTTTCACGTTTTATGGTCGTATATTTTATACACCGGAAGCAACTTTAAACAAACACACACGCGGACGAATATATGTATGTATGTATACAAAGAATGTTGGAGCTAAACCTCTGTGTCTGACATTTATGTATTTGCATACCGGATAAATTTGTATGGCATACCAGTGCGAGTGTATGTGAAAGCGAACGGCATATAGCATGAGAACAATACCGACGCGCTTCGGGAAGATTTATTGCATCGCATATTATTTGCTCACCTGAACAATCGTCGCTGCCAACCAGCCAGGCTTCTTCTAGGTGGCCAGCTAACCTCCTACCGCTTACAATGGTATGCATGCATAAAGCCATATAAATATATTGTGTATATACATATACACATACATACACACATATTTATACATATAGCCGATTAATACCGTTAAACGAAAATAAAAAGATAAGAACGTCACCATGCGGAAGGCAGCAATTTTTTCTTCAATTTTCTTATTTATTTATTTTGCCGACTTTAAAGATTAGTACCTTCAATCGACAGTGATATCAGTTAAGCTAGTGCTTGGGAGATCTGAGAATTATTCTCCGCCTTTAATCGCCCAAGCACAACATATGCGACCTTAAATCTTTATATAATTTTTCAATCATAGGAGGTATTTTGGGCGATCTAAAACAGATACAGAATTGAATTATACATATATGAAATTATGGTGCCACCTGCAGAGCCTAGTTATCTCAATTTGTAAAAAGTAGCGCCAATTTGCGGTCACTTCTGGTATTTTTGTCACTCCCCTGGTGCTCTTGAGCTTCCAGCTGTGTTCGAATATATTAAAAATATAAAAATAATTAAAAAAGTATATAGAAAAATATAAAAAATAGTAAAATGTAAAAAAAATTTGAATAAGGGTACTCATCTATTCGCGCAAGTTTCATATTTGGGCAGTTGGGCTACTTTGCGCAGTGTCTTTCATGAGGACAATTTTATATTCTGTGCAATTTCAGACTTTTAATTATTTGACAATGCTTAAGTTAAAAAGTTGAACAATTGAAACTCGAATTTAAAAAAAATATTTAAGTCTTACGAAAAAGCGTTGAGCACAAATCAAAACGGAAGTAAACAAAATAGTTGATTGAGGGTTGCACATCACACTGCGCAAATTTGCGCGACAAAATTTCCTCGCAAACTTGCCCTTTTCGTGCAAATAGCTTTCCATACAAATTTTGACATTTCTTTTCCGAGGGTTTTAAATTGCACAGTTTGCCCAGTTTGCGAGAGTTTGGCGCTTTTAAATGAGCACCCTTAATGGCTTTAAGTTATTAAGAAGAAAATTTTTTAACATTAATTTTAAATCTCATTGAGCAATTTTGTAAGCAACAATCATCGAGATTTTGAAACAATAGACGAAAGCTCCTTGGTCTGAGAAGCTATCTGCTCTAATTTCATCAACCTTCTAATATATCATAAAATAAGACTCTCTGCTTTGAAATTTTATCAAAAGAAGACTAGAAAACTGTAGGACCAATGTTAAGAATCTTGTACTCTTCCTCTCTCTAGAGTTTTTACCAATTAGTCGTACTGGTAAATTCTTAGATACTATCTTTATTCACTTGGGTCAGATTTTCCAAAAATTAGTATTGGTCCGAACCTCCGCGGGCCCTCACAATTGCGAAGCAGTGGCATAGAAAATAGTAGGTTCCGTTTCCCTGCAAATGCATTCTGTTGACGTACGTTCCCACAACTGCTTGGATACTAAATATTTAGTATCGAGGGATGCCTAATGTGAGCGTCCAAAATATAAAACGGTTCAGGAAAAGGAACGTTTATAAGTAATTTTTGCTCTTTTTTATAAAATGCTTCACTTTCTAAATCTTTCAAGGTTTTCTGTGGAGTTTTTCGACTTCCTTTGTAATTACCTGGTGTCCAGCTGGAAAATGGCGGAAAAAAATCACGCAACCGCAAACTGGGGCTCATTGTGAGCTCTTGCGTGAGTACCCCACTTCGTTTTTTCAGATCTAGTTTAGAGCCATCCATATAATCAAAAAAGTGATTCAAAACTACACACTTCACTTAAATTGCTCTAGAGAGAATACTTGTATATAAATATGTACTGAGAGCAACAAATCGATACTATATGTTGTGAGCACCCGAAGCTTTTAGAAATATCGTATATAATTCAGGAATATGCGGTACCTCGTCGAAAGGGCTTTTGTTAAGAGAAAAGCTATTTTTATATATGTTGGTGGTTTGTTGATGGGACCAAAGGGTCTCATCAAAGGAATGTCCTCTTCAACCTATGAATAGGCGGACTCGAGGTCAAAAACAAACCAGTTATTTTTATGGGCATAGTCCAGAGTTTTTTTCGGCGTCAGATATGTCGGAATACACATCTCACGAGAATCCTTTCATCTCCAATATCTAGCTTCCGTCGTGCATGCGATGCTTAGATAAGACAACCTGTAGTCGTAGAAAGTGTTGCAACCAGGCATGATTGTAGACTTTTCAACTGCATATCATTTGCTTTCACTGACAGTAATTTTACGGCACTAACATATACCGCGAGTTCTAATCTAATCTTGGCTTTCGTAGTTAAAATTTGTGCAGTGGATTTTTTTGCAGAAATATCCAACATTTCATGTTGTTACCTGATTCCTTACGTAACCATTTGCATGAATCACGGATATACATATACGTATGCGCATTGTCAGGGCATGGGTAGTGGTCAGGGAGAGGTTTGTACCGAAGACCACTACTCAAAGCCCTCCCACCATCAATGAAAAGCTGAACATGCATACAGTGTTTGTATTTCTGTGGAAACTATTCTGCATGGATAAAGAAACCAAAGAAGAACGATTTTTAAAGCAAAATGTTCAGTTAATTGTCTAAACTTTTTGTATCTGTGGTTAGAAAGTTTATCTTAAAAGCTGCAAACACTAGTTTTTCTACCTGGTTGGTTGGTTTAAGTGGGTTGTCACTCTGGTAACAAACGATTAGCAAATTTTAGTAACTTCTATGTCACACGCACTGCGAACTTGCAGTCACTTGGCAGGTTTGATGAATTTCAGTATGTAAACCAGATTTAGATGGCTAATAATAATAATGATAATAATAATAATAATAATAATAGCGCGGCCAACAGTGCTGCTAGTCACACTGGACGTCAAGAACGCCTTCAACTCGGCAAGATGGGACGACATGCTGGAGGCCTTGGAACGGTCATTCGGCGGGATTCTTGCGCGGGCGGTAGGAGTTTGGGTTTTAGTGGGTAGCCCAACACGCTTCGGTGGGAGTCCCACACTCGGGGAAGGTAGTATAGAGACTAGCGCCCCCGGCCAGTGCATAAAGCATTTCCTTCTCCTACGACAAAAAAAAAATAAAATAATAATAATAATAGTAATAATAGTTTGGGGCTTACCAATATGTTAGTGTTGGCCGAGCTTCTCCTCCGATATTTGGCGTGCGCCTTGATGTTGCCACCCAAAAGTGACGTCTCGGGGTTTTTAATTTTACGAAGCTTCCGATCCAAACTACACTCCGGAGTGGATGTAGTCGTCATTAAAAAAAAAATACCTTAGATGGCCCTATGAGGTGGCGTCGACCCTTGTTCCTGGCAGCCTGTAGATGCATCCACAATAAGTCTCTGCTCAGTAGTGCAGCATTTTCAAAAAAGATTTAGTTGTATGACAAACCGGGCATATGTATAGTAGATCAATATGTTAACTCCAGATTGTTATTTCAAAATCATTGCTTATCATTTCCGATCGTCTAACACTTAAAAGTAGATTTAAACTAGAAGTGTGATTTCTAAACTGGTTAATTTTAAACTCAATATCAATTTATATAAGAAACGATGTTACTTCACCTTTTACGGCTCTCTTTCTTCCTCACAGCGTAGAACACACGTGACGATGACGTTTTCGCCGCAAATAAATATGAAAACTTTTTACCACACGCCAAGTGAATAGCAAGCAATATGGCACGAGCATACATAAATATGAAGGAAATATCCCAGTGGGAAAAGGTAATGTTTGGAAGTGCACGAAAAGATGCAATACCTTCTCTACAGCGTTGTCATACGAAAGTGATGTGTCGCATATCGCTTTAAGGAACTATAAATAGAATCTATAATTAGATTTAAAAAAGTACACACACACTGTACCACACTGGAGAAGTGAAATTTACATTACATATGTATTTTGTATATTGGCAGCGAAATCGATTGGGAAATCGATAAAAATATTAATAAAAATATCGCTAAAAATATAGCTAATAATATCGATAACAAACTCGATAAAAATATCGGTAGCAAAATTGATCAATAATCGATAACAAAAAGGATAAATAATCGATAAAAAATCGAAAATCTTTCGACAACAAAATAGATAAATATTCAATAACTAAATCGATAACAAAATCGAAAAATATCAATAAGAAAATCGACAAAATATCAATAACAAAATCATTCCAAATTTTCGATAGGTATATCGATAATAATATTGGTATACAAAACCGATTAAAAATCGATAGAAATGTGGATAGCAAAATTGATAAGAATGTCGATAGCAAAATCGATAAAAAATATCCATAATTAATCAACAACAAAATCGATAACAAAATTCGATTAGAAAATCGATATAAATACCGATATCAAAATCGATAAAATATCTATAACAAATCAATAAAAAAATCTATAACACAATTTATAAAAAAATATCGATAACAAAATCGATAACAAAACCGATAAAAATATCCATTATTATATCGATAAGTCCTGAGAATCCCGAAAATCTATGAAATCCCAAAATAGTTCCCAGATTAAGTCTCTGTGTCTCCATCTACGTACATGTATCCTTTTCTCTATAATTACTTTCATTTAATCTTTCTTCCTCTATCTTTATCTTTACTTTTATCGGAATCCTCATCCTCATCTTATTCTTTATATTTATCTTTGTTTTTACCTTTAGGTTTATCATTTTCTTTATCACATATTCTCCTTCGCTTTTCCCTTATATAAGTAAAGTGTTTAAATTTATCTTGGTCTCAACATCTTTGCGCATCTTTATTTTGGTTTTTATTTTTACCTTTGCCTTTATCCTTTTCCTTATCTATGTACGTACCCACCTTTACTTTAATTCTTGTATTGGTTAAGTGTTATCCTTTAACCATTTATTCGCAAACTTTTATAAAATCAATAACATGCATTCAAGAAGCACTTGTTTCTGTCCCAACCAAGCTTTTAACCCGCAATCAACAACACGGAAGTCGAACACGCATCCTTTCGGCTAAAGCAGCTGTTGAGATAGCATGAAAATATAGACACTTCAGTTAGTTTTCCAACTTTTTATTTTGTTTGTGGCTTTAAAACTACACATTATGCGCTCGCTTACATTGCAATGCATCTTTTCGTTCAACCGTAGTTTTTCGTGGTATAAAAAGTTAAGGCATTTCCATTTTCTTACTGGGATAAACCTACTGCTATGTATGTATGTATATGTGATTCTGCGACCGCCGCCGCCGGAGTCACCGAATCGGTGCATGTGTAGCATATGGAATTAGAATCGATTGCGTCCATATGCACGTCCGCCGCCACATATTGTGGTGGAAAATGTTTAACACGAACACACACACGTACTGAATATTGGTTTGTACTACTTGTGTGGCAACTGAGCTAGCTAGGCAGATTAAGATGCACGAGTGTGTGTTTTTCATACAGGAAAATGATTAATTATAGCAGCTTGCCACATTTTTTTCTGAAGTATTTGAACGAGTAAGGTTTTGATCGGGAGTTTCTGCTATTTTTTTGTTATTCTTGTTATTTCATATAAATTTTTATGCTCTTAGTTTTGGGAGCTCTTAACTTTTTTTTATCAATAATGCGACTTATGTGTGTGTGTGTGTATATACGTGCACAAATGTTTTTACCTCTTTGCATACTACATACGTCATATTTTAGTCTCTTCTGTTTTGATGGTGGCTTAAGCGTTAATGCAAAGTGGATTTTCAAATTTATTGCACTTCCCTTCACTTATGGTACGAAGTTGACAGCGGAGGTCTGGTTTTTTACCACAAATTTATAAAGGTACTAATATTTTTACGGTTAAGTATGTTAGTAAGAGCATACTCATAAAATGTGCATGTATGCATGAGCTTTTAGATATACTTGCATGGAGTTTCATACACGAGGTATGTTTTCAATTTTCTGTGAATTTAGCTACAATTTTTATTATTTTGTTAATTTACATCAATATGAGTAGAGTAGTTTTTCAACATAATCTTCATTTAACTGAACACAATTCCCAGAACTTTGAAAACGTCGCTCGTACAAAGAGCCATAATACGGCTCTGTTATAACATTTTCATAACAAACTACAAGCCCGTATTAAAAAGGATTGTTTGATAAAAACTTTTTCAGTGCCATAATTTTTCCAATTTAGGCTTTAACGGTGTCGCATCAAGGATTTTTAATCTTCGCTTTTACATTGGCGGCTTTTTTCGAAATTTTCCACAGCCTTACCACGGGTGACTCCATGGCGTATGAGTTACTTTTGCTATATTAGCCAGTGCATCGGAGCAAATTTTTTTTTTCACTGCTTCGCTTCACAGTGGTCCCCGCCATACATAGGTCAAAAATAAAAACAAAAAAATGTCCTGTTAGTCTAAATAAAAAATTGTAAGACCAAAACTGGTTCTTAGTCCGCATTAGCACCTACAAAGTGCCGCTTAGAATTTAGGTTACGTCGGAGGTATTTTATCGCTTCGGCAGACAAATGGCAAACATCCACGCTCCCTCGCTCGTTAATATTATCGGTACCATATATTCTGGTGTTTACTTGCGATACTGGATTGCTTTAAAACTGCCAAAAATATTGGCGATTTTTATAAAATTTGAAATGTCCTTAGGTTGCCTAACCATTGCTTGATTATTATATCGTACACCTAGATCTGGAGTGCGATCAAATCCTCAAAAAAAAAAAAAAATAGGCCGATTTTTTGCATAAATCAATTCATAAGACTTAGATCCAATTAAGGCGAACACCTTTTTCTTTCTAACTATATATGTACATTAACTAAAATACTACTGGTATACCTGTTTATCTATTAATTGCGTTGAATCTGTACGATCCACAAGGAGATTGAATGAGTCAAATCACAAGTCCATAAGTCAAATTTATTTCTAAATTCAAAAATGCGTCAAATCCCAAATAAATTTTATTTGTGATTTAATTTGTCGACCAAATGACAAATAAAACTTAATTGTGATATGATTCGTCGACCAAAAAAATTATTAAAATTTATTTTTGATTTGATTTTTCGAGCGAATCAATTTTATTCGTGATTTTTCATTAAATAATACTTTTTTATACAACCGAAATAAGATTTTCAAGTATTTTCCAACATCAAGTTCTACGAAAAATGGTGCTTACTGAGTGTTTAACTAACTATTATTTTTCGAGATTTTTGGGACCATTTCGGGATTTCTGGGACTTTTCGGAGTCTCGAGACTGTATCGAGATCTTCGTGATATTCTGGACTATTTAAGAGTTTTCGTTATCGTTATCGATCTTGATATAGATAAATTTATCGATTATGCAATCATTATATTTATCGATATTGTTATCGATAAGTTTATCAATATATGTTAATTGTTATCGATATATTTATCGGTATATCAATCGATATATTTGAAGATATCTTTGGCGATATGTTATCGCTAAATTTATCGATAATCTTATCGATATATTTATTGATATATTTATCGATATACATATGTACATATTAAGTTCCGAAAATCTCGAAAAAGTCCCGAAAATTTCTAAGTAGTCCCGAAAATCCCGAAATAGCTAGGTAGGTGCACTTGAAGCCTGGAAAGCCTCGAACAACAATGGATACCTTGTCAAAATGTATCTGGTTTCTATTTAGAGTTTCCGGTATCTTTAAGCCTGATTCATTGCCCAATAAGCTTGACGTTCATCGCCAGTGTGGGAGTGGTCCACAATGCACCGCAAATGCCAACGAAGGCAGCCTATTTTACAACCACTATTAGCATAAACAAAGAAACTCTCTCTATTGAATTCCAGCAAACTAGGACTTAAGTGCATTAAAGTAACTATCACCTTTCTGCTCTATTTATAAGTCACTGCATTTATTTAACAAAATAAAAAAAAATACAAGAATACCTTTCCACTAACTTGGATAAACAAACGAATATACTTTTTTCATATCACGACCGCTAATCTCTAACACTGCGGTTATACTATAACTAATTATCCGCAAAGGAATATTACCACGAAAGGAAGGGTAACATTGTGCGAGTAAGTGTATTTACTTTTAAATTAAAAAAATAATAATAATATATGTAGAAAAAGAGAGAACAGAGATAGCACCTACAGTACGCAAGGGAAATTAACGCGGAGACAACGCGCGGTGTGTAGTAAAACAGAATTAAAATGCAAAAGATAATATGCAATATGTTTGTATGCGCTCGAAAGGACACTCACAACTGGACGCTCAGGAAGATAAAAGAGAATGAGAAAGGAGTAAAAAAAAGATTTAAAAATGCAATATTTTCTAACATAAAATTAAAAAAAAATAAAAATAAAAATCACGCGACTAGATAAACATACGCAAGCGTGACTGGGTCAAACGCAAGTCAGCGCATAACAGCACTCAGAAATTTGCGAAAGCCAACAAATAGGAAAATAAACCCCCAAGCACCAGATATAAGCGTAGAGTATAGCTGAAAAGAATGAAACTTGAATAAAGAAAGAGCGAAATCAAAATGCATATCTACGCAAGTGGCCAGTAATTTCGTATATTACGTATGCATCTGGCGTATAACATGAAAATCAGCCATAAACCATTCGTGATTCTGCCCAGTTTTATGAGTTTCATGCTGGAGATTTTGAACTTTATGAAGTTAGAGTTAGCTCAAAGTTGGGGTAAAATATTGAAGCAAATTGAATGTAATTCCTTTTAATGGACTCCGCAGTATGGCCTTCTACTTACGTAGGCTGCAAATGTATTGTTGAGCTATTAAATAATCTATATATATAAAATTCAAATTATGTATGTACCTATAGACACACTTGGCTCCTAAACGAATAAGCCGATCGTAACCAAATTTTACACACGCACTGGATATCTTCCAGGGATGGTCACAGGGTAAAAAATATTTTGATATATAAAGGGGGCGTGGCCCCCAAAACGTGGACCCGGGTAACCTTAGGATGTATTTGTTTAATATGG
>NW_023458555.1:23968303-23968493 GCF_013731165.1 Rhagoletis pomonella | reverse complement strand
AGGATGTATTTGTTTAATATGGGTATCAAATTAAAGCTGTTCATGAATGCTTTAAGATAGAGCACTTTTCAAATAGCTGGGTGACTAGGGTCTCGAGATATAGACCAAAACGTGGACCTGGGTAACCTTGGGTGTATTTGTTTAATATGGGTATCAAATGAAAGCTGTTCATGAATGCTTTAAGATTGAG
>NW_023458555.1:23966555-23968293 GCF_013731165.1 Rhagoletis pomonella | reverse complement strand
TTCATGAATGCTTTAAGATTGAGCACTTTTCATATAGCTGGGTGACTTGGGTCACGAGATACAGACCAAAACGTGGACCCGGGTAAACTTAGGCTGTATTTGTTTAATATCGGCATAAAATGAAAGCTGTTATGTCAAAAGTATGCGGAAGCAAATAAAAAAAAAATTAAAAAATTCATGAATACCGTTTTAGTGAAAAATAAAATTGAGTAATGCGGACAGTTCTTTAATCTTCTTTAATATAAAAATTAATATAAAAATAAGTAGGGTTTTCCTTCCTGACGCTATAACTCCAGAACGCACGAACCGATTTTCACGGTTTTGCATTCG
Source organism: Rhagoletis pomonella (assembly GCF_013731165.1). Taxonomy (NCBI): domain Eukaryota; kingdom Metazoa; phylum Arthropoda; class Insecta; order Diptera; family Tephritidae; genus Rhagoletis; species Rhagoletis pomonella. The sequence continues at coordinate 23,967,963 of NW_023458555.1, read as the reverse complement.
TTGGAGGTTTATAGCTAGGAAAATTCAGGAAAAATTTCAATAGAAAAGTATATGGTGTGTGAGTATCCCCCACGAAAATAAGTATGTTTCATTTAAAGTAGATGGTGCCATTGTTTAACAGCTATTCATTGTACTTTGCTCAGTTAATTTCATGTGACACTAGCGAATACCCGGCGTGCTTCGCTGCGCCTTAAAAGTAATTTTGTTTTGTTACTCCCTCTCACAACATTTGAAAATATTATTTAATATTGCTGTACATATTTGTATAGTAGGGAGATTTTTTCAAATTATATAAATATACGTTATTTGAATATTGAATCAATACACGTTTGAGGAAAGGGTGCGATAGTAGACTCCAGTTATAAGATTATAAATTAAATTTCCAAGAGAAAGTCGGTTCTTTACATATTTTCTAATTACCTTCGAAAATATATTAACTCAAAAAAAAAATAAACAATGCTTCATAGATCGATTTTTTTAAATCTAACTTCATAAAGTTCTTTAAAAATATTTTGTAAATGAGGCCATAAGAGCTTAGGGGGAGAGTTACAACACAAAAATACATTTAAGGCGCAGCGAAGCACGCCGGGTAATTGCTAGTATATGTATATTAGGGCGGGTCAACTTTGTAGGTATGGGAGATTTTTTCGATTAAGCCAGTATAGAAAAGGAGTATTCTGCTTGTAATTCTAAGCAAAATGGCAAAAAAAAACATGAATCTATAATAACTTTCGAATTTGCCACTTTGCGAAAATAGGCTTCTTTACCTTAGAATCTTGCTGTAGTGTTGCTACATGACGTAAAGAGTACATTTTTCCTTGATTTTTTTTATCCATTTGTGTTATAATATTAGGACCCACACCAAAAATTAGAGGCGAAGCTCAGTCAATTAAATTATAAAAATATTTTCACTAAGTAAAATTAAAAGGTATGCTGAATATATGCACTCCGATCAAAGTTCGGTCAATCTGACACTTTTTATAATACGACAAACACATACATATATACATTAATTTTCGTTGTGTTAGTAGGTGCACCAATTTTATAAACTATATAAGTATACATTTATTCCTTAAAATCAGTGCTGCCAAGTTTGATTTTCAAAAAGCACCAAAAACTTGGATAAAAAGGCGTTTTACCACACTAAAAGCACCAAATTGGTTTGAATCAATGGATGCTTTTTTCATAGCAGTTTGTATTATGTTTTCATCATATAACCTCAAATATCGCCAAAAGCCGTGATTTTGGCACTTTGAGGTTAGGATATCTCAAAATTCTAGCGCTAGAGCAATTGTGCGGCCAGAAATGGATTCAGCACCCAGAAACGATGTGTTTTTCTTAGGTGGTACAAAAACAAAAACTTTTACAAAGAGTTAGAAAAGAAAAAAATACTTAACTTACTCGCATA
>NW_023458555.1:23947511-23966155 GCF_013731165.1 Rhagoletis pomonella | reverse complement strand
GCAACAAGTCAGATGATTTTCAGCAACAAGTCAAATGGCTTTCAGCAACAAGTCAGATGATTTTCAGCAACAAGTCAAACGACTTCTGCAACAAATGATGACTCTCATGTTTTCGGAGCCGTTCAACTGCCACGTTTGCTGGTTTCGTGCACGATCATTCAGAGTACAGATTTTCCGAAGTCAATATCAGTATGAGCAGTTATAAGCATCGTTCACTTGTGGTGGCTGTATTTGCAAGACAGCACGCAATGCGCTCGTGTTCAGTCATCCTCTAATTTCGTTAAGGTATCGATACTACTAAGCCAACGCCGCTGCTCAGTCATACAAAGCAGCGGTATTGAATGAGTATGAACAGTTGACGATCAACCAATGCCATTCCCTGGTTTGAACCCCAAAACCCACCGCTTGTGTGCGCCAATGTTTATATGCACATATTTATTTAAATATGTATGAGCTTTGTATGCTTATAAATATACATACATATGTGCTTATATTGTATATGGATATGTGTTTACATATATATCTATGGAATGTGTGGGCAACACTAATTGCCAAGCATTAAATTGTTGTCACTCACTTTGCTGCAACGTTAAGTGCGCCCGCGGGCATTCCAAGTTAACTGCCATTGCAACGACAAAACCTGGCAACATTTGCCCTATCAGGTTGGCGTTAGATTGTCGAAGAAGAAGTGTACAAGTGTAGCGTAGTGTGTTGGGTGGTTAAAAGTGCATTGTGGTCTTTTACTTTATGCTTATGTTCAACATTGCTGTCTGATTGTCATTGCAATTCACTAACAGCTTGCTCTTTTTGCGCTAACATTCATATTTTAAGCCATATAAGTGTTTACAAATGTGCAAACGAGTGTATACCATCTAACTACATACGTACATATCTATGTATTTATATGTTTAAGTGCATAAAAAATTTAAGCTTAACTGTGCTCTTCTTGCATTACTTTGTACTTGGGAGATACCCTCTAATGGCAGGAAGCTCATTAGTTGTTCTTAATTTGTATAGTTTGCCCTTTTATTGCTAAGACCTTTGATTAATTGAAGTTATTTTAAAAAGCAGTTTTTTATACATGCATACATATGTTTATGCGTGCATTAGACTGCACCGGAAAAAAGTTCGCCGCTCACTCCTGAATGTAAAATATTTTTGCAAGGTAATTTAAAAAAAATTTAATTTTTGGGCTGAACGTAGGGGTCGCCTTTTTTAATTTTTCGTCATATCTTCTGCATTTACGTTCGGATCTTAAAGTATGATAGTTATATCGATATTCTTACCTCGACGAGACAATTCTTTTCCCAAAGTTTGTTGGCCTTAAGTATTAAGTACCACTACTTGCCCACCGTCGCACTAATATCAACAAATTAAATTTCACCAAAAATCGTTAAATTTAATATTTTGATTACTCAAGTAGAACTGTTTAAAAATAATAATTATTTCCGAAGGTAGGTGTCACCGAAGAAACCTAAAAAGGCAACGCCAAGGTACGGCCAAAAAAAGTTTTTTTCCAAATTTCCTTGCAAAAAATATGGCAAACGTTTTCTGATACGGTCTAGTGTGCATACATATTAAAATTATTTACTATTTCATGACATAAAGTATACATATGTATATATTCATTAATTAAAGCATATTTAATAGCTTTTTCACTAATAAGTACTTGTATATACTTGCGAACACTCAGCGACATACTGATAGTCACGCTGTGTGTGGTGATTAATTCCTTTGAGAAATGTTAGCGTCTGGTAAGCACATCAAAACCATCATAGTGTTCCATCCATGAAGTTGAAAATTTTTTATATTTTTTTTTTTTTTGATTTTTTGATATAAAACACTTTAACCCATTATTATCTCTCGTATTAAGTCCGTTTGGTCTTTATTGGACTACTACCATATTGCATATACGAAAATTTTCGGGTAAATTTTTTTCGGGCGAAACTCAGGATAAGGCAGAATAACATTGTTCAGTGAAAATAGTCTGTGGACGCTCTTTTTTTTGAAGTACAGCAAGATTATTCTATTTCATAAAAAGTTGGCATTTATTGGACTATGAGAGATAAATATTTTTAACCCTTCTGCAATGATTGAGTCAAAATGTGTCAACTTTCATGAAAAAATTGTTTAGTTACAGAGTTATGTGATTTCAAATAAGCTACGCCGTTGTCTATTCGTTAGAAGCATAATTAGCTATGGTTTTGCAAAAAATAAAAGAGGTTTTTGTTTTATAGAAGGCGATATAGTTTTTCCATACACCCATAGCTTTTTGGGTCATTTTGATCCAAGTTATTACTTAATATTATATTTATAAGGGCTTTTGTTTTTAAAATAACAGTTTTTTCGAAAAAATTATATTATTCTTATTTACCGCACTTCTTTTACTGTATTTTCGGGTTGTAGTTGACCGTGTTTTTCCACAAATGTGAAAAGTGATATAACAGTCGATATTGAGTAGTGTAATATATATAAACAAATTAACTATTTTTCGGTGGAATTGAGATCCGAAAAAAATGCTAAATGTTATTCTCAGATTGGAAATATATTTCCCAGAAGAAAAAAAGAAAAATTATTGATATCACTTCGCTGTCGGTAAGAGAGGGTTAACTGAATTCATTTTGAAATATGGTTTTTTTCCTAAAATTGACTAATTTCTAGCATTGAGTCAAAACGACAACAACACAACCAACACTTCTGCGAACCGCGGATATCAACTCGAGCAAATTGGAAGTGGACACACCACAGCATACAGCTCTAACACATGGGCGCATTCATACATATATACATATTTGTGCGCGCATTGCATGCTCTGAAAATAGGTTGTGGCGGGACAGCGCTAAAATATTGAAAATATCTAAACATTTCTGGATTGTATGTACAAAATACGTACGTATTTTGCTCATGTAATATTTATACTCCTGTATACGAAAGATATAGCCATGATTGGAAGGGAAATAAATTATGCATATGCGTGCATGCATTCTCCCAGTGGAAAATAGAAATATTTGGTAAAGCATACAGTAATATACCGCCATATATATATATATATATATATATATATATACATATTACTATACTAAACTAATATCTACTTAAGAAATGAGCCAGGTGAACTTGAAAAATGTGCATCGAATATATTTTGTGAGCTCGTGAACGGCACCTGAGCCCAAGAAGGAGATAATCGGGTACGTATGCATTTAGCCAAAACAGCTGTTGATATGCAAAATTGCAAATGATCTTTTCTCGTCAACTGGAATGCATATTTTTGCTCAGTCATAATTGTAAATCTTTTCGTTATAGACGAAAATGAGGGAGGAAAATAGTGAATGCAATCCTTGTTCGCACTGGGCTTTTTGTATACAATAGCGTACAATTTTATGATTTTGGCGAAGCCATCGACAGAGTCAATGACATTATCAACATAAGCCTTGCAGCTTTTCCCAGCACAAGTGACAAAATGTAAAGTATACGTTTTGTATACCCGACACAAATTTACATATGTATGAGGCATTCTTCGTCAACTGAAAACGTCATATCGCTACCTAAAGGTGAAAAAGTGCTAAGTCCACTTTTTTATACCCGAGCGCACTTGTGCACAAGGGTATATTAATTTTGTTCACATAACGGTTGTTTGTAACAGCCAAAACGAATCGAGATAGATATAGACAAATGTATACATAAATGATCAGGATGAAAAAAGAAATCGATTAAGCCATGTCTGTCTGTCCGTCCGTCTGTCCGTCTGTCCGTCCGTCCGTGTACACGATAACTCGAGCAAAAATTGAGATATCTCAACGAAATTTGGTATGTAGGTTTCCCCTAATCCAAGGTAGGTTGGTATTGAAAATGGGCGAAATCGGATTTTAACCACGCGCACTTCCCATATAACGGTAATTTCCAGAAATACGAAAACTGCGATATTTTAGTAACTACTGAAGATAATTCACTCAAAATTGATATTTACAATAATTTTTAGACAAAAAATAAGAATATTATAAATTTTTGGAAAATGGGCGTAGCCACGCCCACTTATGGTTACATGTGTATATCTTGGTAACCGCTGCACCAATTTCTTCCAAACTTGGCACAGTTGTTGGCCCTGATACAGCATAAAAAATCGCCGAAACTTTTTAAAATCGGACAATAACCACGCCCACATCCCATATAACGGTAATTTAGAGAAATACAAAATCTTCGATAAATCATTAAATATTGAAGCTAATTTATTCAAAATTGATGCTTGCAACAATTCTTTGCCAAGAAATACGTTTATGGTAAAATTTTGGAAAATGGGCGTGGCACCGCCCACTTATGATCACATATAAGTATATCGGTAACCGTTCTACCAATTTGTACCAAACTCGGTATGGTTATTGTACTTGCCACGTGTAAGCAAAACGTTGTAAATTATTGAAATCGGACTAAAATAACGGCCGATTCTCATATAACGGTAAATTTCAGCAATGCTTGAAACTTCAATATTTCGAAATTTAAGGACGCTAATTTACTCAAAATTGATACACCCCGGCTTACCATCTAGCGGAAGGTTTCGGAAGGGTGAAAAAACATATATTTAATACTTGCGCCGGGTATTTAATGTTCGGCTCCGCCCGAACTTAGACTTTCTTACTTGTTTTAAATTTAGTTTCTCGTCTCTCCTGAACAATTTAAAAAAAGGTATCTGGCAACTATTCACCTTTAGGTAATGATATGCCTAATGTAAATACATATGTACATATGTATATGTATACAAATGAATACTCCCACTTGAATAAGGGTCGCAGCAGGTGCGTAGTTATTGTTGGTTTTAGTGTCATCTGGTTGGGTGTTGACACATTTGCGTTTGCTAAAATTTGCTCAACAATCTGACAAAATTTTTTCATGTGTGTGCTAATTTTGTTCTGCCTCCTCTCTTTTAGTGCCACACTGTAACAGAACACTATACATAATTACCGCAGGTGTGATCAACAATGCAAAATCTAGCAAAACTTGTTAGCTTTTACAATATTTGCAAGACTTCAAAGGATAGTTGTCATGTGTTATACGGGAGCCTTCTCTAAAACGCCTGTCACTGCTGTTAGAGGTCTGACGCATTTGCCTTCACCTTGCACTTTTATATATGTACATAAATTCAAGCAGAAGGTCTGAAATTTTAAGAAACTGTAATTGCTTATATTTTATTCGTAAGGCCCATTGTGTGGACCTGTTCTACCGCCTCTACCACATGACATAAAAAGTACATGCATGCGACCAATTTCTTTGTAGCACCGTATTAGTTGTTAGTCTAAACTGGACTTATCACGTACTTATCTACTTACAAATATATACTTCAAATAATTATTAAAATTATATTAAAAGGTACATACAAATTTGTTCAAAGTTAATTTAAGCTTCAACATTGTGAACGTGCTCACATTGCTTTAAATATGATTAAAGGACAATTAAAACGTTGATGACAATGACAGTAATGGTGACAATTGCAATTCGCACAAAACAAATGCCACAGCAGCTGGACAAGTAATTCTAACGCAAAACTGAAATTATATAAATTGCAGTAAAAAAGAAGGTACAAATAAAGTGATTGCAACGACAGCTGCAACAAATCGAAGTTGATTATCGTTAATGCGATAATTAAGCTGCTGAAACAGATGCCATTAGGCCGTACCACCTAACAATTTATTACAAGGAAATTTTGAAAGCAATAGATTTTTTCTGTGACACACAATTTATAAATTCGGCAACACAAGTTCTTTATGTTTCAACTGGAGAAATGGAAATACTTCCTTAGCAAAAGTTTAATAATTCTGGTGAGCTTTAATTAGCTGATAAGAGCTGAGATCTAGATGCTAGGTACTACAGCAAGGTACTTGAGGTCAATGAACTTTAGACAAAAAAATCTCCTCTAGACATGAAGAGCGATAAACATTCTTTAGATCCCTTTCGTCTGACTACAAAATTGTGATACCAATTACGTAACCGCCTGAATTAAAATTGAATTTGATTTTTTTAACAAGTAGTATTTCTCCTACGTTCAGAAATACTTAAAGCGTTTACAAAAACATTTCGATCATATCTATATTGTAATAATTTTTTAACAAGTGGGAACTCTTTTCGAAAAAATAAATCTTAAGACTACCAGTTCTGGTTCTGGGATCATAAGATTTTTCAATTTAAATCAATATAATTATTTTAATTTTAATATAAATAACACATTTGAAAATCTAACTCAATTGCAGAAAAAACATACATATGGAAAGAAATACTTGTGCCATGAACAAAAATTAAATTATAAAAAACTTTTTTTTTTAATTTAATTTAAAAATAAAACAAACCCCATCAATAAAAAATTATAACAAAATAAAAAATACAAAATCAAAAAAAAAATGTAAAATAAAAAAAAATCCCCTGCGCCAGGACTTGACCTTGGACCACAGGTATACCACGCTAGTACCTTGCTCTGTTGGCCATTATGACTATTTGAGCGTGGCGTGCAAAATGGCTTACTTATGCTTTCTACGGGGATGAATTGGCAGACTATCTCATCAACTGGTATGATTCTACTAGTATTTCTACTAAAAGATGCTGATGCATAGCCTGACAATTGACATCTCGTAGGACATCGACATGTTAAAATTACCAGTCGCTAACATTCAATAAGGATAGGACGTGAACTAGTTGGGCTGAAACGCAAACTGGTAGAATTCTAGTTCAAAACTAGTAGCTTTCCCTGCAGGGTAGTTACACACATACATACATACCTACATAGGTAGATCTGTGAAAGCTTGTATCAAATATGATACAAAAAAGAAGGTAGTTCCATTGTCACTTTTTCGTCGCCATATTTACAACCTGACAATGAAGCAGATTGTGACATTTCGTGCTGCCATACCCAATATATAAAATTCTTTAAATTTTATTATTAACTAGCAAATACACGGCGTAATTCACTGCGCCTTAAAAGCACTTTTGTGTTGTTTGTTACCAGAGTTGTAATATTTCATTTATTTTACCCACCTAATTTGCATACAAAATTTCAAACAGGTGGCAATACTCCTCGAAAATATGTTTGGCAGTAAAATTACCTAAATCTCTTCAGTTTGATACCCAAATTGCTAATTTGCAATTTATTTTATCAATTAAATAAAATTAAAAGTTTTAATCAGTTGGCAACCTTCCACAAAAATATTTTGGGCTGTAAGCCTTCTTAACCTCCTTTCTTTTGGCAGCCACATTGCAATATTACCTTTATCTTGTCAATTTACTTAAACTGCAATTTTCAAACAGGTGGCAACTCTCTAAAAAGTTAGACCTCTAGAAATATATCGATGAAAATTTCATTCAATTCCATGCATTCGTTTTCTAATTATGCGCGTACAAATATACAGAGAGACAGACAGACAAAAATTCTAATTGTTGTTGATTTGGCATCTGGTACTCTAATAAAGACACCCCATATTAATTTTTCTTTAATATCAATAATGTACCGAAATCGGCCTATTTAAATTATATTAAATGTATAGATTTTTGGTTTACTTAAAAAAAATTTGTTTTTAGAATCGAAAATTTTAACAAACAAAAGGTATTTTGTTAGGTAGGGCTCGGATATTTGCACAACAATTTTGGGTTATTGCGCCCGAACGCATAACCCAAATCTAAAAATTTTAACACACACGTGATTGGCGTAAACCAGGTTTACATTTTCTCTGTCGAAATTCTTATTTTACTCTATTTTCCAATGGGTCGCCAGAGAGGTTGGAGAGAGAAAGAGGGACTTTTCTTAAATCTAGACTGTTCTCATTCTAATGTGGCACACCCCATCCTCCTCCGCACCCCACCCCAAAACCACTGAAAAAATAACCGAACGTTTCCCCACTTTTGTTTCACACCCGCCTCCAATATTGAACAGTAAAATATATTAATTTATACCCAAAGGAACAACGATATTGTCAAAACATACTAGAAATGGATAACACACACTTCTTTGAAAGGCATGAGTCCCATGGGTCCCATTGTAAATTCCATGCAGTTTAATGTACAAAGACAATAGGGGTATTCTCTGAGTCTTGCAAAGCTCTTGCACGGTGCACAGATTGCACGGATTGCACGGTAAAAACCGGTTTTCGTATGGGACAGCTTTGCAAACCGTGCAATCCGTGCACCGTGCAAGGGCTTTGCAAGACTCAGAGAATACCCCTAATAGTCTTGGATTTGCATTTGCATTTGCAAATTTTGTGCATGGCAACCGTTTTTATTTTATTGTTGTAAATTTACAAGTGCACCGAGTATGCAAATGCAAGACCATATGTAAAAGATCCTGAACAACCGTAATGTATGTATATTATATAACACATCGAAATATGTAATTTCAGTATCTGAATTACTTATAACAGAAACAATCGTATCCGATATAGAAAACTGTAATAGTCCTGCTCGCTACATTGTGAAATAATCAAATGGCATAAGAATACTAAAAAATCTTAAAATATGTTCACTAAAACTTTATTAATCTAAAAATACAGATTTTTGCAAGTGGTTATCGAATTTTATATAAAGTTTAAACATTTTTAAGATCAAATATTAATTATTTCTAAAAAGTAAATGTATAAATAAATAAATTTCTAAAAATTAAATGTTAATAAAGATATTTTATTCATAATCCCAAATTGATGATATAAAATCACATCTACCAAAAAATTTAAATTGGCTAACGCCGTTTCGAACTTTTCACAATTGAGCTGTTGTCAAAAATCTGCCTTCTTGTAAAAAAAAATTTTATTGAAGCTACCTTCTTTTTTGTATAATGGTATCAATTTCAATTGCTTCTAAATGTTACTCCCAAACAGTTACCCTACTTTTCGTGCACTCAGTCAAATTGCCTCCTCTCTATGTAATTGCCAATTACCGCTACGTAACACTATAAAAGCGGTCATTTGCACTATGCACCTGTCAAACGAGACTACAAAAAATCAGTGTTATGACCGTCTCGAGCAGAACAACTATCACTAATCGGAGCATTTACGCTGCCACATATCCGTGTATGAGTTTACGCATTGTCGCAATTTTCGCACTACTCTTTGCCAGTTACAGTACTCGTGTTGAGTGTGCCGCCAGCGTCTATGAATTTCAGGCCTTTGCTGATTTCTTGGAACAACAAAACCTCAAGCATGCCATTGTGGCCTATAATAGTGAAATGTTGCCATCACTGCTGCAGGAAGAGTTTCAAGAAGAGAGCCCGTTACGTTCGTGGCTGGCCGATATGAATTCACTTCAATTTTATGATGTGCATCGCGTGAAAAGTGCTAAAAATTTTACAGATTTCAAAAAGCTTTTCTATTATGACTCACCACGAATTGGTATCTAGCTGACACAAGTGAGTTAAATATTTATGTACATACGCAATTTTTTAATGATTAGCTAAGTTCCCAAAACAGTTATATATTTATGTCGTTTTATTATACCAGCATATATGACGAGAAGCAAGTTTTTCAATAATATAAAATATTTGATTGCATACATACATACCTAAATATATGTAAACCAGTTTCTGCATTTCAGAAACACCATTCAATTTTTTGATATTTACAAAATACAACATGAACGGCTGGAAATTGAGCCGAAAGGCTATTGGAGTCCCGTCTATGGTTTACGGCTTAAGAAGCGCTTTCGTCTGAGCTTTATAAGCAGACGACGCAATTTTAAAGGTTTACAATTGAGAGGTGGTTGCAGGACCCCACTAAATCCCGACTCTTGTGTCCCCATTTCCGTCTTGTGGGCAACGTGGAAAATCTATGTGGGATATTTGGTAAACAATATGTGTGCAGTCTTGGGTCACAACAAAAAGAAAGTGACGAGTGGTGCTGTAGATATCCAAATTGTACTTGACAGCTCAAATTCCAGGATGGACCATGAAGAGATATTTGGTTAGACCGGAGAAAATTCCGCCTCTATGATGAAACTTCCGCCTTCGCCGTGGTCCGAAACATGGTATACTGCAGGACTAGATTCCAGCATAAGAATACCTAACAAACAATATGGATTTCTCCGGTTCGAGCAACAAGAAACCAAGTCGATCATGTTGTAATAGCCGGTAGGTACGCATTCAGTGCTTTAGACGTTAGTATACTCCGGAGGCCAAACAGCGCCTCGAATCACAGCTGCGATGCTTACGATGCTCACACGCTTCTTTGTAACATGTAAAATGTGCATCATGCCATACAAGGAAAGCTCTTCGAAGAAAAGCTCCAATTAAAATAGGCCGCCAGCAAATTCGCCCCCCCTAACTTTAAAATTTTCCTTATATATATATAAAATAGTACCCTGAAATGCCAGCTTAATAGGGTCGAGGCCCCCCTAAATTTCATTCTGGCTACGCCGATGCGCTGACCCCTATGCGTTTCGTGACCATTCGTATTTGTATAATGGATTACTCGTCGCCTGTTCACAAGGAATTGTAAGTGGATTGCTTACAGAATAAAAAATTAATCTGTTTATTGAATTTTCACCTATTTCACAGCGTTTTCTTCTTATTCCGTCATCCACGTCGCAACGATATACGCAACATTTTCTTTGCGCCATTTGTAGACGGGGTAATTGCTGCCGTCATTATATTAACCACACTGTCGCTGCAGCTGCACCTGCATCATGAAAATCGTTTTCATTTAAATAAAGATCCACAAAATTCGGCAAATTTTTTTTTAGTTTCACTTTTATTTCAACATATTTTGATTAAAAGAAAAATACTGAAAAAATAAAATTTCTCATAAAAACAGGGTTGAAATCTTGAAACTCCTGCCCGTATTTTGTTTGTAAGTCAAATATGAGTGGCATTGTGCACGGCCGAGTAATCATAGCCAATTTATGTACAGTAGTCGAAAAAATTACAGCCGCACCAAATTTTGACAAGTTTTAAAATATTATTTTTGTTGTTGTTTAATTTCGTTAGTTTTTTATAGTTCGTTCTTTACCAACATCCATATAAATACAAGTTTAAAGGCAGTGTCACACGATTGTTTGAACACCCAAAATATTTTTCACTATCCTAATCACGAAAATTAATCTATTGAAATTTTTCAATAGAACATCGCTGTATTGTACCAATCTTTTGACTACAAAAAAAAAAATTGTCCCATTTTTTTTTTTACCAATAGCCTAATATAAAAATTTACAATGCTGTACAAATGTACCAATCGAATGACACTGCTTTAAAAATTTATGCAATTTAAAAAAAAAAATTTTACAAATTTTCGTTAAAATTTCGAGTTTTTAATTAAATTTTGAGTATGCAGTTTTGTAGGCCATTGAATTCTAGTAGAATAAATTACACGTTTCAAATGGCTAAAAATGTCAATTGATTTTTTAGAATTTTTAAAAGTTCGAAATTTGTACGAAAGTTTGTTGATTTTTTTTTTAAATATTGCACAAATGAGTAGTCCACTTGCAAACACCGTTATGTGATTTTATAATAGTGAGCCATAAATTAAAAAAACGTCTACAACAACAAGTAGCTTCCAAATTGTATATTTCTCTTTATTTTTGGGTCAGAACCCCTCAATACTTAGAATAATACTTAGAAAAATACCAATACGAGAATGAAAGGTGAGTATGTACATAAATAATGAAAAGGATAAAGGCAAAGGTAAAAATAAAAACAAAAACAAAGATGCGTTAAGATAAAGGCAAAAATGAAGATCAAGGTAAATTTAAACACTTTACTTATATAAGGGAAAAGGTGAAGGGAAATATGTAGATGAAGAAAATGATAAACATAAAAGTAAAAACTATGATAAATATAAAGAAAAAGATGAGGATGAAGATATCGATAAAATTAATGATGAAGATGGAGGCAGAAAGATTAAGAAAAGGTGAAAATAGAGAAAAGGATATAGATGGAGAGTCAGAGACTCAATCTGTGAACTATTTTGGGATTTTAGGGATCTTAGAGGTTCTCGGGACTTATCGATATAAAAATCGATATTTTTATCGGTTTTGTTATTGAGATTTTTTTCGATGTTATCGATTTTGCTATCGATTATTGATCGACTTTTTTATCGATTATTTATCGATTTATATCGCTGATTTATCGATTTTTCTATCGATTATTTATCGGTTTTGTTATCGATATTTTTATCAATTTTCCAAGCGATTTTTGTGATCGATTTTGTTGTCGATTATATATTGATTTTGTTATCGATATTTTTATCAATTTTCTAAGCGATTTTTGTTTTCGATTTTGTTGTCGTTTATATATTGATTTTGTTATCGATGTTTTTATTGATTTTGTTATTGATATATTTATCGCTTTTTTACGATATTTTGTTGGGTGTTACTATCGATTTTGTTATCGATAGAGTATAAAGATAAAAATGAAGATAAAGAAAAACATAATAACATAAATGTAATTAGAACGAACAGGGGTACAGATAGGGATCTAGGTAGAATAAAGACAAAAAATATAACCTTAAGCAAAAGCAGTTGGACATATGTATGTATGTATGTATATTGGTTATGGGACAAAATAGATAAGTAACGTAAGTTTCACTTCACTCCAGTGTGGCCTAGGCAAGAGGTGGGCACGGGCCTACATTTTTAGGCCCGGCACGGCGCGGCAAAACACGCACGAGCCCGCACGTTAAGAATTTTAGTGGGGCCCCGTCCGGCGCGGCCCGGCACGACGGAACACGTCCGAGCCCGGACATAAAGAGCCAACTTTTATTGTATGTATTATACATACGTACATATTCTTAATTTTGTGTTTATGTATGTATATGTATTTACTTAAGCGAATCAATTTTTTACAGATATGTATACAAAACTACTAAGGGCCAAACTCACAATGCGTAGTTAACCACTGATAAGAGCTTAACTATTGATTTTCATATTCACAACACTCAGTTAACAAAAGTTTAAACTAGCATGCCCCCATGGTGGAATAATAACAAGGTGTTGTCAGTAGCGACGTGTTTGTTGTAATTTTGACAAGATCGGCATGCTTATTTTCAGTGCTGCCGATCTTAATTTTTATATTACTATTCGTTGGGAAATAGTATCTAAAATACTCCATTTTAGTATTTCGTTTTATCGCGATTTTAAAAGAACTTGGTGTTTTCAGAACGATATTAATATTTAAAATTCCTGGATTTGTATAATTTGTGTCCTCAAAATATAAAATATAAAAGATATCGTGGTAATTAATGGAAAAAGACGTACACAAAAATTGTTTGGAAATGCGTTTTTTTTATATTAAATATCTTTTGCTGCATTGTCATAATATCGAGCCAAATGGACTACTGATACACTAGAATAGAGCGGCAGTATGGTTAAATTACGATTTCGCTAATATTATCGATATTTATGTTTTTTAATCTATTTAAAAAATCATTTACAGTCTTATAGGAAATTGCTTTATTTTACAGCCTTTACTTTTTTATAAGTTACAATATATGTCCAAGCTGTGTGGAGCTAACGATACGAACATATATTCAGGCTTATAAGCCTGTAATTTTACATTTTCCTTTATTTAAAAATAGTAAATAATTAGTACCTTTTCTAATACTTTAAAATGCGTGATCGGAATAGACCTGCCGAAAAAGTGAGGTTAAGTTACTGACAACACCTTGTTATTATTACACCATGGCATGCCCCCATAGTTAAACTCTTGTGAAAAAAAAAGAAAAGTATTGATTTTAAGAAATTGTACATTTTCAGGTCATATGAATTTCCATAGTAAACTATGTGACTCTGAATATAAATTGAAAGTTAAACTATTGTTGGTGGTTAAGTTAACAGTCGTTTAACTAAGCACTGTGAATCCGGCCCTAAGTATATTATTTATTCACTCGGTTCCAAATATTTCTTTTTTTGATTTTCCCTTATCAAAAGAGTTTTAATATGTTCTTTTTTTTCAAAAAAAATAAAAGCTTATCTAAATTTGTATTGCGCCCCGTACCCATCTCTAGCCCAGGCGCACTTAACTTTTTTTTATTTAAGTATTTTATTTAATATTGGCATGGATTTCTAAGCGACAAATAAAGAATATAAATATATAGTTTCTACTACACAAAGCTTTAATATCAAAAAAGTTGACTTGAAGATTTACGAACGAAACCTCCTCATCCGATTATTTGTTAGTCTAAACTGGACCTACCACATATTTACTTACTAATACATACATATGTATATAATATATATATACTTCATATATTTAAATGAAAAGGTACATACATACAAATTTCTTCATTCTTAAATTATGGCTTTGTACATATGTACGTATGTACATACATATATGCTTAGCTGCAAATTGTGAACGCTTCAACCATTGTGAACGTGCTCCGATTGCTTCAAACGTGATTAAAGGACAATTAAATCGATAATGACAGTGACAGTAATGGTGACAATTCCAATTTGCACAAACAAATGCCACAGCAGCTGGACAAGCAATTCTAACGCCAAACTGAAATTATATAAATTACAGTAAAAAAGAAGGTACCAATAAAGTGAATGCAACGACAGCTGCAACAAATCGAAGTTGATTATCGTTAATGCGATAATTAAGCTGCTGATGCATTTATATACATACATTAGGCCGTACCACCTTACAGGCAAACAGGAAAAAAGTTGGACGTACGCTCCTGAGCATAATTTGTTTTTTTTTTCCAAGCCTAGAGTTTGTTAGCCTTTTTACATTTCGCGCTGAAACCAACATTCGGTAATAAAATTTTTTTTAAATAGTTCGCTTCTTTAGCTAAATTTTAATGACATTACGTTAAGGTGATAACAGCTGGGATCTGTATGGTAAGTACTACTGGATAGGGTACTTGAGGTCAATGAAGTTTGGAAAAAGAAATTTCTCCTCTGTACAAAAACATCGATGTAAATTATGTACTTCAAAATGTGAATGTAAATGTCGAAGATATGACGAAAAATGTAAAACGGCGACAATCCATAATTTCCGGCAAAAGAAATATTTTTTTTCGAAAATGCCAAAATATTTTAGATTCTTCTAACTTCTAACTTTTTTACGGTCCAGTTTAATGTATATATTTTAATACATAGTATGTATTTATGTACACATGATTTACATATGCATATGTGGAGGTTTTAATGCTTGTAGTGCGTAGCTATATGCGTTTTGTGTGTTAACATGCTGTGTTGTACGTGCTTCAGTGAAAGCATTTCCAACAACAGTATTTTATTTTAAAATGCAGTCGATAATTCACAGCTGTGGACGATTTTATTTTATTTTAATAACATACATATCTATAGAAAATAAATTGATGATGAATTCCAATTTAAAATGTAAACAACAAACACAATGCACATATTTTAGTTATTCATTTAACTTATTAAATAAATTGAATTTAATTTTTTAACCGGTGATAATATTCTTCAAATACCTAGAAATTGTTCTTAATGTTCAAAATAAAGATTTCTTACCACTCTTTCGGCTGACACCCATATTTGAATATTTTAAATAGCTTGTATATAATTAAATAAAATTCTCTTCAGAATATTTTAGAATTAGAACTTTCATTCGTTCGTCCGACAAGCCATAATTGCCGAAATCACAGTTGGATTTTTTTTTCTTAATCTCGTAGTCAATTCTATTGATACCCATCTTTTAGTAACTTATTTACCTTATTAAATAATTTGAATTTAATTTCTTAACCAGTGGCAACTCTGTTCGAAAAAAATAAAAACTTATTGCACTTCTACAGGTGCAGATCTGATGACATTAATAAGAAATTCCTTCTCGTATTATTTGATTTTTCACATTCTAATTCTTACTAATATTACACTGTGGAAAACAAAAAAAAAAACTAGAGTGTGCATATACCACGTTTGATAGCTGCTGGCCATACGAACAATGCCTCATACTCAGTTTTATTAGATCAATTCGTGTTCTCGAGAAAAAAAAATTCCATGATCCAAAAATTTTAGTATAGCCAAATATTTTTTCTCAAAATTTTGAAAATTCATCGTTTTTAAATCTATATTTGCTATGTATGCAACAAATATAGGCCGAAAAAACGATAGATTTTAAAAATTTTGGAAAAAAATTTGGCCGTTGTACTAAGTTTTTGGATTCCGAAAACTCATAGAGGAGAGCTGCCACCTGTTTGAAAAATCTAATTTTACTTGATTTAAGAGAAATACGTGATTAGAGTATGTAATACAATATGGGTGTCAGGCGAAAGAGATTTATTAAGGTTGTAGTTTGAAAATATTTTGAAGAGGATTTCACCCTGTTTTAAAAGTTAAATTTAATTAAATTACACGCAAGTTAAAGTGTCAAACTTAAGAGTGTTCAGATATCTTTAGTTGGATATATAAAATTTGTTGCAGTATTTAAAGAGGGTAGCCACCTGTTTTAAAACTTAATTCAAATAAAATTATTTAATAAATTAAGTGAATTATTACAATATAGGTGACAATAGAAATGGTATTGAAAAGTCTTCGTTTCTACGCTACATGTAATAGGGTTGCCGCTGTTTAAAGATTCAATTTTTTCCTGAATTCACAGGAACAGGTTAATTGAAATTGTATCACAAGAAAGAGGTATTCTAGCTATTTATTCGTTAAAAAAAAAAAAATATATGTACTTACGGAAAATTTAAAATCTATTATAATTAAGGCGATATCAAAATCCACGGTAGGTACATTCGTCCCCTCATCAGTGCACAGCACAGCGGCTAAGGCATCACACAAATACTAGTATACATGGTTACATGCATACATATACATACTTACGTAGATATGTCTATACAAGTACGTATCAATTTCAATTGCTTCTAAATGTTACTCCCAAACAGTTACCCTACTTTTCGTGCACTCACTCAAATTGCCTCCTCTCTATGTAATTGCCAATTACCGCTACGTAACACTATAAAAGCGGTCATTTGCACTATGCACCTGTCAAACGAGACTACAAAAAATCAGTGTTATGACCGTCTCGAGCAGAACAACTATCACTAACCGGAGCATTTACGCTGCCACATATCCGTGTATGAGTTTACGCATTATCGCAATTTTCGCACTACTCTTTGCCAGTTACAGTACTCGTGTTGAGTGTGCCGCCAGCGTCTATGAATTTCAGGCCTTTGCTGATTTCTTGGAACAACAAAACCTCAAGCATGCCATTGTGGCCTATAATAGTGAAATGTTGCCATCACTGCTGCAGGAAGAGTTTCAAGAAGAGAGCCCGTTACGTTCGTGGCTGGCCGATATTAATTCACTTCAATTTTATGATGTGCATCGCGTGAAAAGTGCTAAAAATTTTACAGATTTCAAAAAGCTTTTCTATTATGACTCACCACGAGTTGGTATCTACCTGACACAGCTAGAAGATTTGTTGTTGCAGGAACATATTTTAGGCACGAATGTACTTACTAACGCTACTCCGACTAAAATTGAGAATGAAGGTATTCGCCAAAGTGTTGATGTCCGCTCCCGTTTCAATAATTCCCGGTCTTGGTTTATAATGACCAAAGAGCGTAGTGTGGCAGAAGCATTAGCAAATGTGAGAGGAGTGATGACTCAGTTGCCGCTGAATATTAGTGCGGATATCACATTGGGTGTTCGAACGGGTAGCAAGTGAGTGAAATATTTATGTACATACTTCGTTTATAAATGATTAGATAAGTTTCCAAACAGTTATAATTATGACTTATACCAAAATATATGATGAGAAGCAAGATTTCCAATAACATAATTTCATTGAATATATAAAAAGTTTCCCCTGCATTTCAGAAACACCATTCAACTGTTTGATATTTACAAAATACAACATGAACGACTGGAAATTGAGCCGAAAGGCTATTGGAGTCCCGTCTATGGTTTGCGGCTTAAGAAGCGCTTTCTTCAGAGCTATATAAGCCGGCGACGCAATTTTAAGGGCTTAGAATTGAGAGCTGGTATCGTGGTGCGTATATGTATGTAACATAATAATTCGTATGATCACCCTTAATGAAATCGGACAAATTTGAGAATTAACCTAAGAAGTAAACCACTTTAAGAGCCGTCTACATTTCTCAAGTTCAACATTTAACTGTTGCATTTAATTGGCAGTGAAAAACAAATTACTATCATAATACAGTTTCGTTGTGCATCACTGACCAGGGTAGCCAATACATTTTTGAAAATTCTCCGATTTTGACACTGAAATTCCCCGATTTTGCTGAAATTTCGTAAAATTCCGCACACATAGATATCTTCTTAAAAAAATATGTGTATATTTTGATATATATCAGCTCTTTCTGAATACTTTATTTTAAAATGTAATTCATCTATGTCTGAGATTTAAATATGTGTATGAGAATTACCTTTTAGTGAGTGTCAGGAGGAGACACGTACCAATAATTGAAAAAGTAGCTTTATGTAAGTCATTATTCTACTGAACCAATAACTATCCCTGATGAAGCGGAGGAGATCCAACGGTTACACCTCAGCTACCTCCCAGACTGTTGAATTAAGCGTGTGCCCAAGTGCTTGAATCGCTTCGCCTGTAGACCTGGACATCGACAGAGATAGTAGTCAATTGACCTTTCCTCATCTTCATCATGACAGCCTCAGCAGAGATTACTTTTTGGTATTTGTTACCGTTGAAGCATTGGTGCTATAGCTACTCACTACCATCGATGTGCCAA
>NW_023458555.1:23914402-23947411 GCF_013731165.1 Rhagoletis pomonella | reverse complement strand
ACATATTTATAAAAAGATAAGAACGGCACCATGCGGAAGGCAGCAATTTTTTCTTCCTTTTTCTTATTTATTTATTTTGCCGACTTTAAAGATTAGTACCTTCAATCGACAGTGATATCAGTTAAGCTAGTGCTTGGGAGATCTGAGAAATATTTGCCGCCTTTAACCGCGCAAACAAAACATATGTGCACCTTAAATCTTCATATAATTTCTCAATCATAGGAGGTAGTTTGCGCGATCTGAAACAGATACAGAATTTAGTTATATATAAAATTATGGTGCCAGCTGCAGAGGCTAATTATTTCAATTTGTAAAAAGAAGCGCAAATTTTAGGGCACTTTTGGAATTTGTGTTACTTCCCAGGGTCTTTTGAGCTTCCAACTGTGTTAGAATATATTAAAAAGATAAAAATAATTAAAAAAGTATATACAAAAAAATAAAAAATAATAAACGTTTTATTTATGCCCCAAAAGATAAAAAAAAATTAGAATCGCTTTAAGTTATTAAGTAGAAATAAGCAATAATCCTCGAGATTTTGAAACAATAGATGAAAGCCTCTCGATCTGAGAAGGCATCTGCTCTAATCTCTAATTTCACCAATCAGACGACCTTTTAATATGTCACAAAATAAGGCCCTCGGCTTTGAAATTTTATCAAATAACCTAGAAATCTGTAGTACCAAAATTAAGAATATTGTGTTCTTCCTCTCTCTAAATTTTTTTCTAATTATTCGTATTGGTAATGCCCACAAATGTTTAGATACTATCTTTACTCATTTGGGTCAGATTTTAAAGAAAATAGTGTTGGACCGAACCTTGGCGGGCCCTCGCAATTGCGAAGTAGTGGCATAGAAAATAGTAAGCTCGATTTCCCTGTAAATACATTTTGTTGCCGTACGTTCCTATAACTGTTTGGATACTAAATACTTAGGGATGCCTAATGTGAGCGTTCAAAATATTAAACGGTTCAGGAAAAGAAACGATTATATGTAATTTTTGCTTTTTTTTTATAACATGCTCTACTTTCTAATATTTTCAAGATTTTCTGTGGAGTTTTTCGACTTCCTTTGTAATTATCTGGAGTCCAGCTGGAAAACAACGGAAAAAAATCACGCAACCGCAAACTGAGCTTCATTGAGAGCTCTTGCGTGAGTACCCTACTTCCTTCTTTCAGATCTAATTTAGAGCCATCCATATAATCAAAAAACTGATTCAAGACTAAACACTTCCTTTCAATTGCTCTAGAATACTTGTATATAAATATTTCCTGAGAGCAAGAAACCGATACTATATCGAGCCCTAACCGCCAAAATAACGTAAGCGACATTGTTTTCAAAATTTTCTTTTTGATGCAGAAATGCATCTAAATGCTCTAGGAATATTTCTGCATCAAAAAGAAAATTTTGAAAAAAATGTCGCTTACGTTATTTTGGCGGTTAGGGCTCGATATGTTGTGAGCACCCGAAGCTTTTAGAAATATCGTATATAATTCAGGAATATGCGGTACCTCGTCGAAAGGGCTTTTGTTAAGAGAAAAGCTATTTTTATATATGTTGGTGGTTTGTTGATGGGACCAAAGGGTCTCATCAAAGGAATGTCCTCTTCAACCTATGAATATGCGGACTCGAGGTCAAAAACAAACCAGTTATTTTTATGGGCGTAGTCCAGAGTTTTTTCGGGATATACATCTCACGATAATCCTTTCATCTCCAATATCTAGCTTCCGTCGTGCATGCGATGCTTAGATAAGACAACCTGTAGCCGTAGAAAGTGTTGCAACCTGGCATGATTATAGACTTTTCAAATGCATATCATTTGCTTTCACTGACAGTAGTTTTACGGCGCGAGTTCTAATCTAATCTTGGTTTTCGTAGTTAAAATTTGTGCAGTGGATTTTTTTGCAGAAATATCCAACATTTCATGTTGTTACCTGATTCCTTACATAACCATTTGCATGAATCACGGATATACATATATGTGTGCGCATTGTCAGGGCATGAGTAGTGGTCAGGGAGAGGTTTATACCGAAGACCACTACTCAAAGCCCTCCCGCAATCAATATCTTTTATAATAGTTATTATAGGCTGATTGCCTTGCATCAATGAAAAGCTGAACATGCATACAGTGTTTGTATTTCTGTGGAAACTATTCTGCATGGATAAAGAAACCAAAGAAGAACGATTTTTAAAGCAAAATGTTCAGTTAATTGTCTAAACTTTTTGTATCTGTGGTTAGAAAGTTTATCTTAAAAGCTGCAAACACTAGTTTTTTTACCTGGTTGGTTGGTTTAAGTGGGTTGTCACTCTGGTAACAAGCGATTAGCAAATTTTAGTAACTTCTATGCCACACGCACTGCGAACCTGCAGTCACTTGGCGGGTTTGATGAATTTCAGTATGTAAAACAGATTTAGATGGCTAATAATAATAATGATAATAATAATAATAATAATGGCGCGGCCAATAGTGCTGCTAGTCACACTGGACGTCAAGAACGCCTTCAACTCGGCAAGATGGGACGACATGCTGGAGGCCTTGGAACGGTCATTCGGCGGGATTCTTGCGCGGGCGGTGGGAGTTTGGGTTTTAGTGGGTAGCCCAACACGCTTCGGTGGGAGTCCCACACTCGGGGAAGGTAGTATAGAGACTAGCGCCCCCGGCCAGTGCATAAAGCATTTCCCTCTCCTACGACAAAAAAAAAATAAAATAAAATAATAATAATAATAGTAATAATAGTTTGGGGCTTACCAATATGTTAGTGTGTCCTCCGATATTTGGCGTGCGCCTTGATGTTGCCACCCAAAAGTGACGTCTCGGGGTTTTTAATTTTACGAAGCTTCCGATCGAAACTACACTCCGGAGTGGATGTAGTCGTCATTAAAATAAAATACCTTAGATGGCCCTATGAGGTGGCGTCGACCCCTGTTCCTGGCGGCCTGTAGAATGCTTCCACAATAAGTCTCTGCTCAGTAGTGCAGCATTTTCAAAAAAGATTTAGTTGTATGACAAAACCGGACATGTGTATAGTAGATCAATATGTTTACTCCAGATTGTTATTTCAAAATCATCGCTTATCATTTCCGATCGTCTAACACTTAAAAGTAGATTCAAACTAGAAGTTCGATTTCTAAACTGGTTAATTTTAAACTCAATATCAAGTTATTAAAAAAAACGGTTTTGCTTCACCTTTTACGGCTCTCTTTCTCCCTCACAACGTAGCACACACGTGACGATGACGTTTTCGCCGCAAATAAATATGAAAACTTTTTACCACACGCCAAGTGAATAGCAAGCAATATGGCACGAGCATACGTAAGTATGAAGGAAATATCCCAGTGGGAAAGGTAATGTTTGGGAGTGCACGAAAAGATGCAATAACTTCTCTCCAGCGTTGTCATACGAAAGTGATGTGTCGCATATCGCTTTAGGGAACTATAAATAGAATCTATAATTAGATTTAAAAAAGTACACACACACTGTACCACACTGGAGAAGTGAAATTTACATTACATATGTATTTTGTATATTGGCAGCGAAATCGATTGGGAAATCGATAAAAATATTAATAAAAATATCGCTAAAAATATAGATAATAATATCGATAACAAAATCGATAAAAATATCGGTAGCAAAATTGATCAATAATCGATAACAAAACGATAAAAAATCGAAAAATTGTCGACAACAAAATAGATAAATATTCAATAACTAAATCGATAACTAAATCGAAAAATATCAATAACAAAATCGACAAAATATCAATAACAAAGTCGTTCCAAATTTTCGATAGGTATATCGATAATAATATTGGTATACAAAACCGATTAAAAATCGATAGAAATATGGATAGCAAAATTGATAAGAATGTCGTTAGCAAAATCGATGAAAATATCGATAATTAATCAACAACAAAATCGATACCAAAATTCGATTAGAAAATCGATATAAATACCCATAACAAAATCGATAAAATATCTATAACAAAATCAATAAAAATATCGATAACACAATTTATAAAAAAATATCGATAACAAAATCGATAACAAAACCGATAAAAATATCCATTATTATATCGATAAGTCTTGAGAATCCCGAAAATCTATAAAATCCTAAAATAGTTCCCAGATTAAGTCTCTGTGTCTCCATCTACGTACATGTATCCTTTTCTCTATAATTACTTTCATTTCATCTTTTCATTTTTGCTCTTATCGGAATCCTCATCCTCATCTTATTCTTTATATTTATCTTTGTTTTTACCTTTAGGTTTTTCATTTTCTTTATCACATATTCTCCTTCGCTTTTCCCTTATATAAGTAAAGTGTTTAAATTTATCTTGGTCTCAATATCTTTGCGCATCTTTATTTTGGTTTTTATTTTTACCTTTGCCTTTATCCTTTTCTTTGTCTATGTACGTACCCACCTTTACTTTAATTCTTGTATTGGTCTTTTTTTAAGTGTTATCCTTTAACCTTTTATTCGCAAGCTTTTATAAAATCAATAACATACATTCAAGAAGCACTTGTTTCCGTCCCAACCAGGCTTTTAACCCGCGATCAACAACACGGCAGTCGAACACGCATCCTTTCGGCTAAAGCAGCTGTTGAGATAACATGAAAATATACATACTTCAGTTAGTTTTCCAACTTTTTGTTTTGTTTGTGGCTTTAAAACTACACATTATGCGCTCGCTTACATTGCAATGCATCTTTTCGTTCAACCGTAGTTTTTCGTGGTATAAAAAGTTGATGCATTCCCATTTTCTTACTGGGATAAACCTACTGCTATGTATGTATGTATGTGTGATTCTGCAACCGCCGCCGACGGAGTCACCGAATCGGTGCATGTGTAGCATATGGAATTAGAATCGATTGCGTCCATATGCACGTCCGCCGCCACATATTGTGGTGGAAAATGTTTAACACAAACACCCACACTTACTGAATATTGGTTTGTACTACTTGTGTGGCAACTGAGCTAGCTAGGCAGATTAAGATGCACGAGTGTGTGTGTTTTCATACAGGAAAATGATTAATTATAGCAGCTTGCCACATTTTTTTCTGAAGTAAGGTTTTGATCGGGAGTTTCTGCTATTTTTTTGTATTTCTTGTTATTTCATATAACTTTTTGTGCTCTTAGTTTTGGGAGCTCTTAACTTTTTTTTTATCAATAATGCGGCTTATATGTATGTGTGTATATACGTGCACAAATGATTTTACCTCTTTGCATACTACCTACGTCATATTTTAGTCTTTTCTGTTTTGATGGTGGCTTAAGCGTTAATGCAAAGTGGATTTTCAAATTTATTGCACTTCCCTTCACCTATGGTACGAAGTTGACAGCGGAGGTCTGGTTTTTTACCACAAATTTATAAAGGTACTAATATTTTTACGGTTAAGTATGTTAGTAAGAGCATACTCATAAAATGTGCATGTATGCATGAGCTTTTAGATATACTTGCATGGAGTTTCATACACGAGGTATGTTTTCAATTTTCTGCGAATTTAGCTACAATTTTTACTATTTTGTTAATTTTCATCAATATTATTAGAGTAGTTTTTCAAAATAATCTCCATTTAACTCAATACATTTATCCCAACGATAAACACATTTTTTAAGCCGTCCTCAAAGAACTTTTTCTGTGTCTCCTCAATCAACCTATTTATGAGACGCTTTGTGTCAGTTAAACTTTCAAACCAAGGCCTTTTTTCAAATCTGAGAATAGACGATAGTCTGTGGATGCAAGATCCGGGCGGAATAGGGTGGCTTCGGAAGCAATTCCCATCGTAAATCGTTCAAAACTGCATTCGTTTTTCTTGCGGTTTGTGTTCCTGCATTATCCTGTTGTAATAACGGACCATTATGCAACATTCCAGGTTTTTTACAAGTGCCTGTTACAAGGGTCTGCTGAATAATTTTTGATGTTTTCAAGCCTTATTTCCACAAAAATAAAATTATTGCTCCCTGAGATTTTGCTGCGTCATCCATGGTTACAAAAGCAGTGCTATATAATATTAGACGAACACCTTTTTTTTTATAATAATAATAATATCCCAACGGTTTTTACCCTCCATTCCCGCCCATCCGCACGAGGGGCGCAGTCCGCATGACGTACGGAACCAATATTTTAAATTTTTGTGCCGAGTCACGATGGGCAGGAGTTTGTTAAGTGTCGAGATCTAAAACTGTTCAGCTACAGAACTAAATTCATCAGCTGATTTTATGTATTTATGTCAATAATTCACTTATTGAGAGAGGAGAGTATCGCTTTCTTAATGCTGAAAAGCGGATCTGATATATCAAACGTGCTGGAATGAGAGTTAAAATCCTGGCATAAGCAACGGAGTGGGTCGTGCAATTCAAAATTGGTTTTACAAGCTTTCAGAAATATGGGACAAAAGTGTCTTGATACGCGTGAGGGAACATTAAAGCTTACATCAGCCAGAAGAGACGGACTTGAAATTGAGCCTGTCAGTAATTTAACCATAAAAATTATACCAAGCATTTCCCTGCGACTGGCAAGTGTAGGAAGGTTAATAAGTTTTAAGCGACTCGTATAAGGTGGAAGACTATATTGAGAATCCCATCGGAAATTTCTTAAAGCAAAAAGTAGGAATTGTTTTTTGAATTGATTATATCTTGTCTGAGTAAATTTGATACCTTGGATTCCAAACCACCGAGCCGTATTCCAGAATCGGCCTAACTAATGTTGTAAACATGGTTTTAGTGATATAAGGGTCACTAAATTCTTTTGACCATCGTTTCACAAATGCAAGTACACCTTTAGCCTTGTTGACTGTCACATTAATGTGAAGATTAAAATTAAGCTTAGGATCCATTGTGATACCAAGGTCCACAAAATTGTATACCTGTTCCAGGTTATGGTTACCTATTATATAAGAAACTGGCAGAACAGCTCTTCGCGAGAAGCACATTACTTTACATTTCTTAAGATTTAGAGGCATAAGATTTACTTTACACCAGTAAGCCATGCTGTTTAAGTCTGATTGTAGCAAAGACCTTTCTTCAATTGAAACGTATGATTTATAAAGTTTTACATCATCTGCATACATTAAAATTTTGGAGAATTTTATATCTGTAGAAATATCGTTTATAAAAAGCAAGAACAGAATCGGGCCTAGGTGGCTACCCTGAAGGACTCCTGAAGTAACATCAATGACGTCAGAGATAGTATTTTTAAACAATACCCTTTGTGATCTATCATAGAGGTATGAAGAGATCCAACGTAGAAAATTAGGTGGAATACCAAGAAGATCAAGTTTATAGATGAGCAACGAGTGGCACACTTTGTCAAATGCTTTACTGAAATCAGTATATATAACATCAACAGTTTTGCTCTCACTAAATGCTTTTGAGATATAGGATGTTAATTCAAGTAAATTTGTAGAAGTTGATTTGCCCTTGCAAAATCCATGTTGACTGTATGAAATGCTTGAAGTGATAGAATGCGTCAACCGATTTGTTATAATTGCTTCAAATAATTTAGGAATTGCAGAAAGCTTAGCTATGCCCCGGTAGTTCTCCACTGAAGACCTGCTACCGCTTTTATGTAAGGGGGTTATGAACGATTCCTTCCATACAGTTGGAAAAACGCCCTCTTTAAGAGACAAATTAAATAAGCCTGTTAACGGCTCATAGAGATAATCAGCATAATTTCTAAGAAAACAAGTGGGGATCTGGTCAGGACCATAACTAAAAGACTGCTTTAAGGACTTCAGGTAAACTAAAACATCATCGGGAGATATTATAGGGTTATGTATTGAGTTAATTGGACTTACTTTAAAAGGATAGTCAAAGTATGCTTGGGAGTTAGTGGAATAATTGGATTTAAAAAACTGAGCGAACATGTTAGAAATTGTTTGATTATCACCAGAGACGGTATTTTGATACTTCATAGCGGAAGGAAACCCACGTACATTTCGCTTGGAGTTTACGAAATCATAAAATGATTTGGGGTTATATATTATACGTCGTTTGATCTTACACAAGTAATCTTTATAACACTTTTTGTTTAATTCAAAGAACTTGTGACGCAAAAGTGAGTACTTTACATAGTATGAGTGTAAGCCGGTTTTTTTGTGTAATCTAAAATAACGTGACTTTCTGTTTTTCAAGTTTCTCAGTTCTTTAGTGAACCATAACTGTGTTTGTTCTACAGGAACACACATTCGTTTAGGCACATACTTTTCAAATAATCTATGTACAGTAAAATTAAAATGTGCAACGCTTTGCTCAACTTTTTCTTTGTATATAGGCCACGACAATTTAGACAATTCTTTATTCAGTTTTTTAAAGTTGGCTTGCGAAAAATCAAAGCGAATATTTGGCTCGTATGTTTGGACATCGCAATTTTGACCATCGTTTATAATTTCGTAAGATATCTCAATAGCAGGGTGGTAGACATCTTCGGGCAAAACTAGTGGGTCACATTTATTTACAGCCGACTTAGATGCATCATCAACATAAACAAGATCTAATACTTTGCCAAACTTATTGCGAAGTACATTAACTTGATTCAGGCAGAGTTCAGCCATCTCCTCTAAAAATACGTTGTTGCACGCGCTAGACGAGAAAGGTACAATATCATTGTCAATGATGTTCCATGATACATTTGGTAAATTAAAGTCACCCAACACAATCAATGAATCAGAGGGTTTAATCATTGAATTAATTGATTTCAGTAAAGATACATGTTGTGAATACACTGATAAGTCAGATCGGGGAGGAATATAGCATAGAGCTAAGTAAGTAAACCCCCTTCCAACCTGAACACGAATGCATTTGAATTCTGCAGATTCGATGTGTGGAAGACTAACTTCTTCAGATGGTATTGAAGAGTCTACGGCAAAGAGTACGCCACCGCCGACTCTGTCCTCCCGATCTTTTCTGTAGATATGATAATTATTTGAAAGAATCTCTGAATTAAAAGTGTGAGGTTTGAGCCAAGTTTCAGTCAAAGAAATTATATTATAATTGCATTCAAGGCCATTAAGATATAAATTCGTTAATTTAGTATTTATGCCTCTTACGTTTTGATAATAAATACTTAAAGCAGATTTAGTAATCAGTTTTTTGGTTCTGTATTCTGACGGGGAATATTTGCTAAATTATTATTTTTGTTGGGCCTATACTCAAATTCACGAACGAAAGCTCCGGAGGGCCAAAAAGAACTACTAAGCACGATGTCAAAATTTTCTAAATTTACGTCTATTTTAAATGAAGAAATGTTTCTTTCATATTTAAAGTTAAATTTTCTGATACTTAAGTTGACAGTTTTAACTTTGGACGAGATGTAAAACTTTATATCGTCCTCGGAAGTATCCCTCGAAAATCTAGATACAAATATAGACTTCTTTGGGGGAACCACAACCAGTCTCCTAGTATCAGACTCGATTACCGGCGGACGGGGTTGAGTAACTGAGTTACTAGTTGAGGGTAGAGTAAGCGTTGGAAGATTGGATGGCGGTGCCACAACTTCAACGGGGGACGGGGAAGATACTGCAGGGTCGTTATTATTAGAAGCAGACTTTGATATATGTTCTTTTGAGGAAGATAACTCCGTTATCTGTGGACATGGAGAAGAAAGATTAATTAAGTCATTCGGAAGAGTGTTCTGACGTGGATCGGTCGTTTCATTAGGCGGACTATGAAGACGCTTACGTTTTGACACACGAATGTCCTTCATAGATTGTACGGTATCTAAGCATTTAAAAGATTTAAATACATTTTCGTAATGTTTAAATTTTTCGGTCAGTACCGACAACTCCCTCCCTACCTCAGAAAACCCATTTCTGGTTTGCCTAAACAACTTAAAGAGATCAACTTCGGTTGACCTGCACTTTAAGCAAGACCAGCGAAGACCTTTGCCATCATTAATAGCGTCCAGAATTCTTCCTGTCAAACCAGCACATTTTAGATGGCAAATACCATCACAGAGCCAGCACGATAAGTAGCGTTCAGATTCGCTTTTGATTTGGCAGTTATCAAGATCACACTTCATATTGAAAGATTTAATAACACTTATGTTAATAAAAAGACAAGCAAAATAAGTTTAACACAACACACACAACAATTCAGGAGCTGATGTATTTAGCTTAAAAATATATGTAGCGAACAGTTTGAGTATCACTGTAATGTGACACTTAATAAACGCAGCGCAAACAGCTGTGACAAGAAATACTAAACGAAGTAAACAAAAAGAGCAAAAAGAAATGTGCAAAATAGAAACGATCTCAGTTAACTACAAAGGAATAACAACAACAATGATAACAACAAATGACTCGGCAAGATTAGATGTAAGCTAGTGAAATTTAATTAAATTGAATAAAAACCACAAAAATCACAAAACTTTCACTTAGCTTCGGTTATTATCACACTAAGATGCTCGTAGGCACTTTTTATAGCAACTTTTACTCAAAATTAGCACAATAAACTTTGCAAAATACAAAGACCAATCAAGGCACAAATAAGTAGAACTTCACAGCTTGACGTTTGCGATGAACCTTAATCAGATTTAGCCATATTGAACCAGATAGGCAAAACATGTCAAACATTTCTTATAAGTTCTGCGTAATTTAATTTTAGCACAATTCCCAGAACTTTGGAAACGTCGCTCGTACAAAGAGCCATACTACGGCTCTGTTATAACATTTTCATAACAAACTACGAGCCCGTACTAAAAAGGATTGTTTGATAAAAAATTTTCCAGTGCAATAACTTTTCCAGCTTAGGCTTTAACGGTATCGCATCAATGATTTTTATTTTCGCATTTCCATTGGCGGCTTTTTTCGAAATTTTCCACAGCCTTACCACGGGTGGCTCCATGGCGTATGAGTTACTTTTGCTATATTAGCCAGTGCATCGGAGCAGAGTTTTTTTTATACCCGAGCGCACTTGTGCACAAGGGTATATTAATTTTGTTCACATAACGGTTGTTTGTAACAGCCAAAACGAATCGAGATAGATATAGACAAATGTATACATAAATGATCAGGATGAAAAAAGAAATCGATTAAGCCATGTCTGTCTGTCCGTCCGTCTGTCTGTCTGTCCGTCTGTCCGTCCGTCCGTGTACACGATAACTCGAGCAAAAATTGAGATATCTCAACGAAATTTGGTATGTAGGTTTCCCCTAATCCAAGGTAGGTTGATATTGAAAATGGGCGAAATCGGATTTTAACCACGCCCACTTCCCATATAACGGTAATTTCCAGAAATACGAAAACTGCGATATTTTAGTAACTACTGAAGATAATTCACTCAAAACTGATATTTGCAATAATTTTTAGACAAAAAATAAGAATATTATAAATTTTTGGAAAATGGGCGTAGCCACGCCCACTTATGGTTACATGTGTATATCTTGGTAACCGCTGCACCAATTTCTTCCAAACTTGGCACAGTTGTTGGCCTTCGCATAATATACCAAATGACCGAAAATTTTTAAAATCGCTCAATAACCACGCCTACTTCCCATATAACGGTAATTTTCAGAAATACGAAAACTGCGATATTTTAGTAACTACTGGAGATTATTCACTCAAAATTGATATTTATAATAAGTTTTAGACGAAAAATAAGAATATTATTAATTTTTGGAAAATGGGCGTAGCCACGCCCACTTATGGTTACATGTGTATATCTTGGTAACCGCTGCACCAATTTCTTCCAAACTTGGCACAGTTGTTGGCCCTGATACAGCATAAAAAATCGTCGAAACTTTTTAAAATCGGACAATAACCACGCCCATATCCCATATAACGGTAATTTAGAGAAATAAAAAAACTCTTCGATAAATCAGTAAATATTGAAGCTAATTTATTCAAAATTGATGCTTGCAACAATTCTTTACCCAGAAATACGTTTATGGTAAAATTTTAGAAAATGGGCGTGACACCGCCCACTTATGATCACATATATGTATATCGGTAACCGTTCTACTAATTTGTACCAAACTCGGTGTGGTTATTGTGCTTACCACATATAAGCAAAACGTTGAAAATTATTGAAATCGGACTAAAATTACGGCCGCTTTCCATATAATGGTAAATTTCAGAAATGCTTGAAATTTCAATATTTCGAAATTGAAGGACGCTAATTTACTCAAGATTGATACACCCCGGCTTACCATCTAGCGGAAGGTTTCGGAAAGGTGAAAAAACATATATTTAATACTTGCGCCGGGTATTTAATGTTCGGCTCCGCCAGAACTTAGACTTTCTTACTTGTTTTCACTGCTTCGCTTCACAGTGGTCCCAGCCATACATAGATCAAAAATAAAAACAAAAAAATTTTCTGTTAGTCTACATAAATAAAAAATTGTAAGACCAAAACTGGTTCTTAGCCCGCATTAGCACCTACAAAGTGCCACTTAGAATTTAGGTTACGTCGGAGGTATTTTATCGCTTCGGCAGACAAATGGCAAACATCCACGCTCCCTCGCGCGTTAATATTATCGGTACCATATTTTCTGGTGTTTTACTTGCGATACTGGATTGCTTTAAAACTGACAAAAATATTGGCGATTTTTATAAAATTTGAAATGTCCTTAGGTTGCCTAACCATTGCCTGATTAATATATCGTACACCTATGTAGATCTAGAGTGCGATCAACTCCACTAAAAAAAAAAAATATGCCGATTTTTTGCATAAATCAATTCATAGGACTTACATCCAATTAAGGCGAACACCTTTTTCTTTCTTACTATATATGTACATTAACTAAAATACTACTGGTATACCTGTTTATCTATTAATTGCGTTGAATCTGTACGATCCACAAGGAGCTATATTTCCCTCTCTGAAATTTGAGTTAGCTCACTTTCGATCTAGGTGTGCGATATCGTCGTCTCGTGCGAAGACTAGCACATTTCATTTTTTACGTGGAGCAGTAGCGCATTTCAAATTTTTTTACTCAGGGTTGCGTGGTTTTGAATGAGTCAAATCACAAGTCCATAAGTCAAATTTATTTCTAAATTCAAAAATGCGTCAAATCCCAAATAAATTTTATTTGTGATTTAATTTGTCGACCAAATGACAAATAAAACTTAATTCGTCGTCCAAAAAAATTAATAAAATTCATTTTTGATTTGATTTTTCGAGCGAATCAATTTTATTCGTGATTTTTCAATTAAATAATACTTTTTTATACAACGGAAATAAGATTTTCAAGTATTTTCCAACATCAAGTTCTACGAAAAATGGTGCTTACTAAGTGTTTAACTAACTATTATTTTTCGAGATTTTTGGGACCATTTCGGGATTTCTGGGACTTTTCGGAGTCTCGAGACTGTATCGAGATCTTCGGGATATTCTGGACTATTTAAGAGTTTTCGTTATATTTATCGATCTTGATATAGATAAATTTATCGATTATGCAATCATTATATTTAACGATATTGTTAACGATAAGTTTATCAATATATGTTTTTTGTTATCGATATATTTATCGGCATATCAATCCATATATTTGTCGATATCTTTGGCGATATGTTATCGCTAAATTTATCGATAATCTTATCGATATATTTATTGATATATTTATCGATATACATATGTACATATTAAGTTCCGAAAATCTCGAAAAAGTCTCGAAAATTTCTAAGTAGTCCCGAAAATCCCGAAATAGCTAGGTAGGTGCACTTGAAACCTGGAAAGCCTCGAACAACGATGGATACCTCGTCAAAATGTATCTGGTTTCTATTTAGAGTTTCCGGTATCTTTAAGCCTGATTCATTGCCCAATAAGCTTGACGTTCATCGCCGAGTGGGAGTGGTCCACAATGCACCGCAAATGCCAACGAAGGCAGCTTATTTTACAACCACTATTAGCATAACCAAAGAAGCTCTCTCTATTGAATTCCAACAAACTAGGACTTAAGTGCATTAAGGTAACTATCACCTTTCTGCTCTATTTATAAGTCACTGCATTTATTTAACAAAATAAAAAAACAAAAAAAAAAGATTACTTTTCCACTAACTTAGATAAACAAACGAATATACTTTTTTCATATCACGACCGCTAATCTCCAACACTGCGGTTATACTATAACTAATTATCCGCAAAGGAATATTACCACGAAAGGAAGGGTAACATTGTGCGAGTAAGTGTATTTACTGTTAAATTAAAAAAATAATAATAATATATGTAGAAAAAGAGAGAACACAGAAAGCACCTACAGTACGCAAGGGAAATTAACGCGGAGACAACGCGCGGTGTGTAGTAAAACAGAATTAAAATGCAAAAGATAATATGCAATATGTTTGTATGCGCTCGAAAGGACACTCACAACTGGACACTCAGGAAGATAAAAGAGAATGAGAAAGGAATAAAAAAAAAGATTTAAAAATGCAATATTTTCTAACATAAAATTAAAAAATAAAAAATAAAAATCACGCGGCTAGATAAACATGCGCAAGCGTGACTGGGTCAACCGCAAGTCAGCGCATAACAGCACTCAGAAATTTACGAAAGCCAACAAATAAGAAAATAACCCCCAAGCACCAGATATAAGCGTAGAGTATAGCTGAAAAGAATGAAACTTGAATAAAAAAAGAGCGAAATCAAAATGCATATCTACGCAAGTGGCCAGTAATTTCGTATATTACGTATGCATCTGGCGTATTACATGAAAATCAGTCATAAACCATTCGTGATTCCACTCAGTTATATGAGTTTCATGCTGGAGATTTTGGACTTTATAAAGTTAGAGTTAGCCTAAAGTTGGGGTAAAATATTGAAGCAAATTGAATGTAATTCCTTTTAATGGACTCCGCAATATGGCCTCCTACTTACGTAGGCTGCAAATGTATGTTTGAGCTACTAAATAATATATGTACATTAGGGCGGGTCAACTTGTATGGGAGATTTTTTCGGCTATGCGAGTATAGCAAAGGAGTATTCTGCTTGTGATTCTAAGCAAAATGGCAAAAAAAAACATGAATCTATAATAACTTTCGAATTTGCCACTTTGCGAAAATAGGCTTCTTTACCTTAGAATCTTGCTGTAGTGTTGCTACATGACGTAAAGAATAGCGTACATTTTTCCTTGATTTTTTTTATCCATTTGTGTTATAATATTAGGACCCACACCAAAAATTACAGGCGAAGCTCAGTCAAACACTTAGCAAGTGTAAATTATAAAAATATGTTCACTAAGTAAAATTAAAAGGTATGCTGAATATATGCACTCCGATCAAAGTTCGGTCAATCTGACTCTTTTTATAATACGACAAACACATACATATATACATTAATTTTCGTTGTGTTAGTAGGTGCACCAATTTTATAAACTATATAAGTATACATTTATTCCTTAAAATCAGTGCTGCCAAGTTTGATTTTCAAAAAGCACCAAAAACTTGGAAAAAAAGGCGTTTTACCACACTAAAAGCACCAAATTGGTTTGAATCAATGGATGCTTTTTTCATATCAGTTTGTATGTATTTAACAAAAACCAAAAATTAACAATATTTACCAGAATGCATACATAAATCAATAAACAAAACTTTTTCGCTCATAACGATTGAAAAGCCACATGCTATAATGACTCATGCTTACGACGTAATACCGAAGTACTGCACATTAAAACTGATATATCTTAAGAAAGAAAAATCGAATCCCAACAAATCATGCCCTAAGTAGAAATGAGCAAAAAAAAAATTATGTTTTCATTATATAACCTCAAATATCGCCAAAAGCCGTGATTTTGGCACTTTGAGGTTAGGATATCTCAAAATTCTAGTGCTAGAGCAATTGTGCGGCCAGAAATGGATTCAGCACCCAGAAACGATGTGTTTTTCTTAGGTGGTACAAAAACAAAAATTTTTACAAAGAGTTAGAAAAGAAAAAAATACTTAACTTACTCGCATATCTACTAGTATTTTCAGCGCGAATAGAATTGAACAAGGTGGGTTTGCAAGTTCAGCTTTTTATCCATCATGGTTGTATTTAAGTACATTTAAATTTGTAGATTTTTTGTAAATTCAGTGCAGCCACAGCTTTAAATATTTAAAAATTATTTCAGGTCTTAACTATATCGGAGTAAATTTAGTTCAGAAAAAAGCACTAAAAAAGGCACTAGTCACTAAATAATTTTTTTTGGCCTTTTAATTTTCAAAAAAACCCTAAATCTAGTGCTTAAAGCACCAAGTTGGCAACTATGCTGAAAATGCATAATTTTCATTGAAAATTATCAGCGTATATGACGACTTTAATTCAGCTGCGCCGCTTCCCTTTCCGCTGAAACCGACTTTATAGCAACTGCTTTATTGTCGCTCAACCATAATCGGCTCAGTTGGAGGGTAGTTGTAAATCCATACATACAAATTATTGCATATCCATGCATACATACATACATACACAAATACATATGTGTGCACTACTATGATAGTATGGTTATGTATGCCGTGTTTGAGGTCGTCGCGCAAACTAGTAAATTACAAAAACAGCCTGCATAAATAACAACAACAGCCGTCACAATTTAAATAAAGAGCAACAGCAACGCCAACACCACCGTCAGCTTCTGCCAGCAAATTTCGCCATCATTTGCAATGTTTTGGTGGCATTTTTTTTGTTTTTGTACTTGTAGTGGTTTGCATCTTGTTGTTGATTTTAATACTAGACGATATTGGATGGCATTTGCGTTTTGCGTTGTTAGTTTTGCTGTTGTGATATCCTACAACAAAGCACAAAGAACAAGTGCGGCTACAACGAGTGAGTACGAGTGCGGTGCGGGAGTGTGTGTTTGTGAGAGAGAGTGTGTTGGTATCACGAACGTGCTTGTAGTGCTAACGATAAACTAAATAACAATGTAGCAAAAACGCTGCGATAACAACAAGAGTGGAGCATGCAAAGGCGGTGGTTGTAACAGCAGCAGCGTCAGCAGCAGCTACACACATCTTATCACCACCAGCTGCTAGAATGGCAACACAACAATACATGGAACAACAACAATAAAAGTAGCGGTACAAACGAAAAAGTCGCATAAAAGATGTCGCCTGTGTGCGCGCGCGTTTACATCCGCATCCGCCAAATCATACAACATAGTACTTAGCCTCACAGCCTTACGACCTATGTCTACATTTTATTACCAACACTACTAGCAACGCATTCATGCAAACTTGCATGTGTTATCTAGAGTTTATATACAGGGGCGCAGCCAGCAATACATTTTGGGAGGGATTTATACTTCTAAAGATATATCACCAGAAAATACTGAAAATTCGTTTCAGATAATATGCTCTCTAACATACATTTATGCAAGTTTTATGTACAGTATGTTATACAAAAATAAACTTTTTAATGGTTCATAAATTGCACATTATTTACAAAAAATTAACAAAAATACAGACATTTTAAACCAACTTTTATGTATAACATAACTTTTTTATCGGAAAGATCATTGGATCATGAAAAATTAATGGTACTCCTAAAATTTGTATATGAGAATTGAAGTCGGTTGTGTTCTTTACCAGTATGTTACTGGTTTAATAAAAATTTCTTGAAACACAAGAGGCCCTCGACTTTCAAAAGTAATAAAAAATGTTAAATACGAGTTTTAATGTTCATTTTCCTCATTTTTTAAATATTACGAATACCGAAAAAATTAACAAGTATTTTTATTATGTAGCTCATTTTGGTGGAACGAATTCTAAGTTGGCAAATTAAATCTTCGAATCCTTGTTAATTACATATCAGTGATAAACTCTTTTAGGCTGAGAAGTGTAAAAAAGAACGTTAAGTGAGTACCAGTACGCAGTTAAACTTTTAAGAGTTCTCAAGAAAAATGAAAAATTCGTATAAAATGACGCACAAGAAATGGAAAGGAAATTTTTCTGCTACCAAAAATTTTTAAATCAGTTTACAGCTCTTAAGAAACAAGTAATTTTTAGCAAAAACAAACCGATTTCAATTCTCCCATAAAAAAAAAAATATATATATATATATATATCTCATGATTCACTGATCGGATCTTAACCAGATTAGTATGGGACCACCTCTGAGACACTACCTTTCTGATCGAAATCGGTTGACGTGGTCCAAAGTTATGCGGTAACAAACATAAAAAAAAATATATATACATATATATTCTGACGAACTGATAGAACTGATAACCTCCGCCTTTTTTGGAAGTCGGTTAAAAATGTTCGAATTTTTACTTCTTCAAGAAAATTTACAACAAAACAAAGAGCTTTTTCAAGCAACAGAAATAATGAAAAATATTTCTTGAGAGCTAGATTCTTAGCTTTAAGATCCAGTTTGTGTTTGAGCTTACTAGCTTTAGGGGTGGTTTGAACCACAAAACCCACCGCTTGCGTGCGCCAATGTTTATATGCACACATTTATGTAAATATGTATGAGCTTTGTATGCTTATAAATATACATACATATGTACACACATATTGCATAGGTATATGTATTTACATATATATCTATGGAATGTGTGGGCAACACTAATTGCCAAGCATTAAATTGTTGTCACTCACTTTGCTGCAACGTTAAGTGCGCCCGCGGGCATTCCAAGTTAACTGCCATTGCAACAACAAAACCTGGCAACATTTACCCTATCAGGTTGGCGTTAGATTGTCGAAGAAGAAGTGTACAATTGTAGCGTAGTGTGTTGGGTGGTTAAAAGTGCATTGTGGTCTTTTACTTTATGCTTATGTTCAACATTGCTGTCTGATTGTCATTACAATTCACTAACAGCTTGCTCTTTTTGCGCTAACATTCATATTTTAAGCCATATAAGTGTTTACAAATGTGCAAACGAGTGTATACCATCTAACTACATACGTATCTATGTATTTATATGTTTAAGTGCATAAAAAATGTAAACTTAACTGTGCTCTTCTTGCATTACTTTGTACTTAGTAGATATCCTCTAATGGCAGGAAGCTCATTAGTTGTTCATAATTTGTATAGTTTGCCCTTTTATTGCTAAGACCTTTAATTAATTGAAGTTATTTTAAAAAGCAGTTTTTTATACATGCATTAGACTGCACCGGAAAAAAGTTCGCCGCTGACTCCTGAATGTAAAATATTTTTGCAATGTAATCAAAAAAAAAATATATTTGGGCTGAACTTAGGGGTCGCTTTTTTTCATTTTTCGTCATATCTTCTGCATTTACGTTCGGATCTTAAAGTATTACAGTTATATCGATATTCTTGTCTCGACGAGACAATTCGTTTTTCCAAAATTTGTTGGCCTTAAGTATTAAGTACCACTACTTACCCACCGTCGCCCTAATATCCTGAAATTAAATTTCACCAAAAATCGTTAAATTTAATATTTTGGTTACTCCAGTGGAACTATTTAAAAATAATAATTATTTCCGAATGCAGGTGTCACCGAAGAAACCTAAAAAGGCAACCGCAAGGTACGACCAAAAAAAGTTTTTTTTCCAAATTTCCTTGCAAAAAATATGTCGAACTTTTTCTGATACGGTCTAGTGTGCATATATAGTAAAATTATTTACTATTTCATGACATAAAGTATACATATATATCCATTAATTAGACAATATTTAATAGCTTTTTCACTAATAAGTACTTGTATATACTTGCGAACACTCAGCGACATATTGCTGGACACGGTGTGTGTGGTGAGAAACGCCTTTACAAAACGATAGCGTCGGGTGAGTATGTAAACCAAAACCATCAAAGTGTTCGATTCATGAAGGTCAAAGTTTTTTTGTCTTGTTGTTATGATATAAAAAATTTTAACCCATTATTATCTCTCATAGTTAGTCCTTTTGGTCCTTTATTTGACGTACGATATTATATTATAGTTTGCATTTATCGGACTGTGAGAGATAAATATTTTTAACCCTTCTGAAATTATTGGATCAAAATTACCCAATTTACATAAAAAATTCTTTAGTTACATAGTTAGGTAGTTTT
This sequence comes from Rhagoletis pomonella, assembly GCF_013731165.1. Lineage (NCBI taxonomy): Eukaryota > Metazoa > Arthropoda > Insecta > Diptera > Tephritidae > Rhagoletis > Rhagoletis pomonella. The sequence goes on along the minus strand of NW_023458555.1, from coordinate 23,927,498 downwards.
AAATAAACTGCGGCGTTGTCTATTCGTTATGATGTTTTGATGTTACGATAAAAAAAATATTAACCCTTTCTGTACAATCGTAAAATATATTGGACAAACTTTTTTTTTACTTAAAGTTTTTTTTAAATAAGGGCTTTTGTTTTTAAAATAAAAGTAGTTTCGAGAAATTTATACTATTTTTTTTTACCGCATTTATTTTACTGTATTTTTGGGATGCAGTTGACCATGTTTTTCCACAAAAGTGAAAAGTGTCATAAAAATCGATATTAAGTATGTTATATATGTATAAGAACAAATTAACTATTTTTCGGTGGAATTGAGATCCGAAAAAATTCTTAATGTTATTCTTAGATTTGAAATATATTTCCCAGAAGAAAAAAAGAAAAATTATTGATATCACTTCGCTGTTTATAAATCTAGAGTACCACTGTTCAACACAATGGACGCTGAATAACGGTAAAGCGAAGGGATTAATACATTTTTTGATTATATTTTTGAAATCAATGAACCAAAATTAGCCGTTAAAAAAGTTTTCAGATTTTTAGCTTCAGCTTCTGATTTTTTGTACTGAGAATTTAACTCATTTTGAACTATCGTCTTTTTCCTCAAATTGACTAATTTCTATCATTAGGTCAAAATGACAATAACAAAACCAACATTTCTGCGAACCGCAGATATCAACTCGAGCAAATTGGAAGTGGACACACCACAGCATACAGCTCTAACACATGGGCGCATTCATACATGTGTACATATTTGTGGGCGCATTGCATGCTCTCAAAATACGTTGTGGCGGGATAGCGCTAAAATATTGAAGATACATAAACATTTCTGGATTGTATGTACAAAATACATACATATTTTGCTCATGTAATATTTATTCTCCTGTATATGAAAGATATAGCCATGATTGGGAGGGAAATAAATTATGAATATGCGTGCATGCATTCTCCCAGTGGAAAAGAGAAATATTTGGTAAAGCTTGCAGTAATATACCGCCATATATATATATATATATATATATATATATATATATTACTATACTAAACTAATATCTACTTACGAAATGAGCCAGGTGAACTAGAAAAATGTACATCGAATATATTTTTGTGAGCTCGTGAACGGCACCTGAGGCCAAGAAGGAGATAGTCGGGTACGTATGCATGTAGCCAAAGTAGCTGTTGATATGGCAGTGATAAAATATAAAATAAATGCTTCAAAAATTGCAAATGATCTTTTCTCTTCAACTGGAATGCATATTTTTGCTCAGTCATAATTGTAAATCTTTTCGTTATAGACGAAAATGAGGGAGGAAAATAGTGAATGCGATCCTTGTTCGCACTGGGCTTTTCGTATACAATAGCGTACAATTTTATGATTTTGGCGAAGCCATCGACAGAGTCAATGCCATTATCAACATAAGCCTTGCAGCTTTTCGCAGCACAAGTGACAAAATGTAAAGTATACGTTTTGTATACCCGACACAAATTTACATATGTATGAGGCATTCTTCGTCAACTGAAAACGTCATATCGCTACCTAAAGGTGAAAAATTGCCAAGTCCACTTTTTTTTTAATTTAGTTTCTCGTCTCTCCTGAACAATTTAAAAAAATGTATTTGGCAACTTTTCACCTTTAGGTAATGATATGCCTAATGTAAATACATATGTACATATGTATATGTATACAAATGAATACTCCCACTTGAATAAGGGTCGTAGCAGGTGCGTAGTTATTGTTGGTTTTAGTGTCATCCGGTTGGGTGTTGACACATTTGCGGTTGCTAAAATTTGCACACCAATCTAATAAAATTTTTTCATGTGTGTGCTAATTTTGTTCTGCCTCCTCTCTTTTAGTGCCACGCTGTAATATAACACTATAGATAGTTTACCGCAGGTGTGATCAACTTGAGTTGCTTATTAATGCAAAATCTAGCAAAACTTGTTAGCTTTTACAATATTTGCAAGACTTCAAAGGATAGTTGTCATGTGTTGTACGGGAGCCTTCTCTAAAACGCCTGGCACTGCTGTTAGAGGTCTGCTACATTTGCTTTCCCCTTGCACTTTTATATATGTACATAAATTTAAGTGAAAGGTCTGAAATTTTAAGAAACAGCACTTGTTTATATTTTATTCATAAGGCCCATTGTCTGGACTGTTCTAGCGCCTTTACCACATGCCACAAAAAGTACATGCATGCGACCAATTTCTTTGTAGCACCGTATTATATGTTAGTCTAAACTGGACTTATCACGTACTTATTTACTTACAAATATATACTTCAAATAATTATTAAAATTATATTAAAAGGTACATACAAATTTGTTCATATTTAATTTAAGCTTCAACAATTGTGAACGTGCTCACATTGCTTTAAATATGATTAAAGGACAATTAAAACGTTGATGACATTGACAGTAATGGTGGCAATTGCAATTTGCACAAACAAATTCCACAGCAGCTGGGCAAGTAATTCTAACGCCAAACTGAAATTTTATAAATTGCAGTAAAAAAAGAAGGTACAAATAAAAAGTGATTGCATCGACAGCTGCAACAACTCGAAGTTGATTACCGTTAATGCGATAATTAAGCTGCTGAAACAGATGTCATTAGGTCGTACCAACTAACAATTTATTACAAGGCAATTTTGAAAAAAATAAATTTTTTCCGTGACACACAATTTATACATTCGGCAACACAAGTTCTTTATGTTTCAACTGGAGAAATGGAAATACTTCCTTAGCAAAAGTTTAACAATTTTGAATGAAGAACGATAAACCTTTTTAAATCCCTTTCGTCTGATACAAAATTATGATACCAATTACGTAACCGCCTTAATTTAAATTGAATTTGGTTTTTTAAACAAGTAGTATTTCTCCTACGTTCAGAAATACTTAAAGCCTTTACAAAAACATTTCGATACATATCTATATTGTAATAATTTTTTAACAAGTGGCAACTCTTTTCGAAAAAATAAGTCTAAAGACTACCGGTTCTGGTTCTGAGATCTTAAGATTTTTCAATTTAAATCAATATAATTATTTTAATTTTAATAAAAATAACACATTTGAAAATCTAACTCAATTGCAGAAAAAACATACATATGGAAAGAAATACTTGTGCATTAAAAAAAATTAAATTATAAAAGAACTTTTGTTTAAATTAAATTTAAAAATAAAACAAACCCCATCAATAAAAAATTATAATAAAATAAAAAATACAAAATCAAAAAAAAATTTAAAATAAAAAAAATCCCCTGCGCCAGGACTTGAACCTTGGACCACAGGTATACCACGCTAGTACCTTTCTCTGTTGGCCATTACGACTATTTGAGCGTGGCGTGCAAAATGGCTTACTTATGCTTTCTACGGGGATGAATTGGCAGAATATCTCATCAACTGGTATGGTGCTACTACTATTTCTACTAGAAGATTGCCTGACAATTGACATCTTGTAGGACATCGCCATGTTAAAAATACCAGTCGCTAACATTCCAGAAGGATAGGACGTGAACTAAATAGTTGGGCTGAAACGCAAACTGGTAGAATTTTAGTTCAAAACTAGTAGCTTTCCCTGCAGGGTGGTTATATGCATACATACATACTTAGGTAGATTTGTGAAATCCTGTATCAAACATGATACAAAAAAGAAGGTAGTTGCTTTGTCACAGACTGTGACATTTCGTGCTGCCATATCCAATATTTAAAATTCTTTAAATTTTATTATTAACTTGCAAATACACGGCATAATTCACTACGCCTGAAAAATACTTTTGTGTTTTTTGATGCCTGCTTTGTAATATTTCATTTATTTTACCCGCTTAATTGAATAAAAAATTTCAAACAGGTGGCAGCCCTCCGAAAAAATATTTTTGGAAGTAAAATTATTCAAATCTCTTCTGTTTTCTTTCCATATTGCTAATTGGCAATTTATTTTATCAATAAAATAAACTAAAAATTTTCAAACAAGTGGCAACCTTCCACAAAAATATCTTGGGCTGTAAGCCTTCTTAACCCCCTTTCTTTTGGCTGCCATATTGTAATATTACCTTTATCTTGTCAATTTACTTGAACTGCAATTTTCGAACAGGTGGCAACTCTCTAATTTTTTTCCACTCCATGTTTTAAGTTAGACCTCTAGAAATATATCGATGAAAATTGCATTAAATTGCATGCATTAGTTTTCGAATTATGCGCGTACAAATATACAGAGAGACAGACTCTAATAAAGACCCCTTATATTAATTTTTCTTTAATATTAATAATGTACAGTCATCGGCCTATTACAATTTTATTATATGTATCGATTTTTTGTTTATTTAAAAACATTTTGTTCTTAGAATCGAAAATTTTAACAAACAAAAGGTATTTTCAAAAAGTTTTAACATACACATGGTTGCCGTAAACCAGGTTTACATTTTCTCTGTCGAAATTCTTATTTTACTCCATTTTCCAATGGGTTCCCATTTACGAGTGGGTCCCCAGAGGGGTTGGAGAGAGAAAAAGTGATTTTACTTAAAGCTGGACTGACCTCATTCCAATGGACGCGGTTTTATGTGGCACACCTTACCTGCCTCCGCTCCACACCCTAAACACCATTGCCAAAATAACCGAACATTTCCCACTTTTGTTTCACACTCCCTCCAAAATTGAACAGTAAAATATATTTATTTTTACCCACAGAAACAACGGTATTGTCAAAACATACTAGAAATGGCAAATAATCACTTCTTTGAAAGTCATGAGGCGCATAACCCAAAGTAAATTCCATGCAGATTAAAGGACAAAGAAAATCGATAGGGCGCTTCAAGATCTTGCGCAATTAGTCTTAGATTTGCTTTTGCATTTGCAAATTTTGTGCTTGCTACCATAGCAACCATTTATATTTTATTGTTGTAAATTTACAAGTGCACCGACTATGCAAATGCAAGACCATATGCAAAAGATCCTGAACAGCCGTAATGTATGTATATTAAATACCACATCGAAATATGTAATTTCAGTGTCTGAATTACTTTTAACAGGAACAATCGTATCCCATATAGAAAACTGTAATAGTCCTACTAGCTACATTGCGGAATAATCAAATGACATAAGGATACTAAAAAATCTTAAAATATGTTCACTAAAACTTTATTAATCTAAAAATAAAGATTTTTGCAAGTGGTTATCGAATTTTATATAAAGTTTAAACATTTTTAAGATCAAATATTAATTATTTCTAAAAAGTAAATGTATATATAAATAAGTTTCTAAAAATTAAATGTTAATAAAGATATTTTATTTATAATCCCAAATTGATGATATAAAATCGCATCTACCCAAAAACTTAAATTGGGTAACGCCATTTCGAATTTTTCACAATTGAGCAATTTTCAAAAATCTGACTTTGTATCAAAAAATTTTTTATTGAAACTACATTCTTTTTTGTATAATGGTATCAATTTCAATTGCCTCAAAGTGTTGCTCCCAAACAGTTACCCTACTTTTCGTGCACTCAGTCAAATTGCCTCCTCTCTATGTAATTGCCAATTACCACTACGTAACACTATTAAAGCGGTCATTTGCGCTATGCACAAAACGAGACTGTCAAAACTGTCAAACAAGACTACAAAAAATCAGTGTTATGGCTGTTTTGAGCAGAGTAACTATCATTAACCGGAGCGTTTGCGCCGCCACATATCCGACTATGAGTTTACGCATTATCGCAATTTTCGCACTACTCTTTGCCAGTTGCAGTACTCGTGTTAAGTGTGCCGCCAGCGTCTATGAATTTCAGGCCTTTGCTGATTCTTGGAACAACAAAACCTTAAGCATGCCATTGTGGCCTATAATAGTGAAATGTTACCATCACTGCTGCAGGAAGAGTTTCAAGAAGAGAGCCCGTTACGTTCGTGGCTGGCCGATATGAATTCACTTCAATTTTATGATGTGCATCGCGTGAAAAGTGCTACAAATTTTACAGAATTCAAGAAGCTTTTCTATTATGACTAACCACGAGTTGGCATCTGACACAAGTGAGTTAAATATTTATGTACATACGCAATTTTTTAATGATTAGCTAAGTTCCCAAAACAGTTATATATTTATGTCGTTTTATTATACCAGAATATATGACGATAAGCAAGTTTTTCAATAATATAATTTATTTGATTGCATACATACATACCTAAATATATGTAAACCAATTTCTGCATTTCAGAAACACCATTCAACTTTTTGATATTTACAAAATACAACATGAACGGCTGGAAATTGAGCCGAAAGGCTATTGGAGTCCCGTCTGTGGTTTACGGCTTAAGGAGCGCTTTCTTCAGAGCTTTATAAGCAGATGACGCAATTTTAAAGGTTTACAATTGAGAGGTGGTTGCAGGACCTCACTAAATCCCGACTCTTGTGTCCCCATTTCCGTCTTGTGGGCAACGTGGAAAATCTATGTGGGTTATTCGGTAAACAATATGTATGCAGTCTTGGATCACAACAAAAAGAAAGTGACGAGTGGTACTGTAGATATCCAAATTGTACTTGACAGCTCAAATGCGAGGATGGACCACGAAGAGATATTTGGTTAGACCGGAGAAAATTCCGCATCCATGATGAAACTTCGACTTCGCCGTGGTCCGAAACATGGTATACTACAGGACTAGATTCCAGCATAAGAATACCTAACAAGCAATAAGGCTTTCTCCGGTTCGAACAACAAGAAACCAAGTCGATCATATTGTGATAGCCGGTAGGCACGCATTCAGTGCTTTACACGTTAGTATACTCCGAAGGCCAAACAGCGCCTCGAATCACAGCTGCGATGCTTACGATGCTGACACGCTTCTTTGTAACATGTAAAATGTGCATCACGCCATACAAGGAAAGCTCTACGAAGAAAAGCTCTAATTAAAATAGACCGCCAGCAAATTCGCAACTCGACTCTCACGCCTTCTCTCAGAGAGTACTCTTCAATATTAGCGACGAGGTATTCACCATACACCAAATCTTGGAAAGGATTCACGAGAATAGGACCTATACGCACGATCTATTTGTCGGTTTCAAAGCCGCTAAACCGGTCAGGTGCATTTTTTTGTTTTCAAAGAGCTGGCGTATATTGGCGACATCTACATCTTGGGTGACGATAAACGCACCGCCTGTACTGCAGTCTCGAAATGTGGTGCTGAATTCTCACCAAAATATTTCTTAAAATTTTGTTTGCAAAAATTATATGAACTTTATTGAACTTTTACCAAACCATAAGTTCAAATCAACCGGCATTGGCCAGGGGTATTTAATAAAATAATTCGTTTAACAAAATGTCAAATATTAAAAGTAGTAGAAGACAAAAGTAAATTACATAAGCCGAATTAACCGAATAGTACAATTCTTTATTTTTTTACGAAAGGTGGCACCCCCATTCCAATGTGGTTAAGATCCGATAATTAGACCATGAATAAATTAGCGATTATATTAAATTTTTATGTGAGAATTGAAGCCGGTTTTTTTGTATGCTTAAAAGTTACTCGTTTTACGAATAGAATCCATACAAAAAAATTAAGAAAATCGGAGACATCATTTTTTACGAAATCCATCCGAATTAAGTTCAGAATTTTCATACAAAAATTCAGATAATTCTTTATGTGTAAGCGCCAATCTATTATTATTATTATTAATTGAGAAACCCGAAAATGTCGAGCTTGGCAAAATGCAGAAAAAGACCGATTATCTGCTGCGGATATTAGAACAGGTACTCAACTTTAGATATAATTTAAATTAATTTTATTAATATAATAAATTTTTTAAATAACTTGCAATTCTGTTTGCAAGTCGAAGTTAGAAAAGTTTGGGGCGAGCCCTCGCCTAATGGCAGCTGGAATGGTATTATTGCTACGTTATTGTCCGGAGAAGCAGAATTAACGCTGTGCCCTATGTTTTTCGTGACCATTCGTATTTGTATAATGGATTACTCGTCACAAGGAATTGTAAGTGGATTGCTTACAGAATAAAAAATTTATCTGTTTATTGAATTTTCACCCAGCGTTTTCTTCTTATTCCGTCATCCACGTCGCAACGATATACGCAACATTTTCTTTGCGCCATTCGTAGACGAGGTATGGTACTCTGTCGCTGTGGTCATTGTATTAACCATACTGTTGCTGCAGCTGCATCTGCATCATGAAAATCGTTTTCTTTTAAATAAAGATCCACAAAATTCGGCAAATTTTTTTTTAGTTTCACTTTTATTTCAACATATTTTGATTAAAAGAAAAATACTGATAAAAATAAAATTTCTCATAAAAACAGGGTTGAAATCTCGAAACTCCTGCCCGTATTTTGTTTGCAAGTCAAATATGAGTGGCATTGTGCTACTATGACAGCACGGCCGAGTAATCATAGCCAATTAATGTACAGTAGTCGAAAAAATTATAGCCGCACCAAATTTTGACAAGTTTTAAAATATTATTTTTGTTGTTATTTAATTTCGATTAGTTTTTTATAGTTCGTTCTTTACCAACATCCATATAAATACAAGTTTTAAGGCAGTGTCACACGATTGTTTGAACACCCAAAATATTTTTCACTATCCTAATCACGAAAATTAATCTATTGAAATTTTTCAATAGAACATCGCTGTATTTTACCAATCTTTTGACTACAAAAAAAAATTGTCCCATTTTTATTTTTACCAATAGCCTAATATAAAAATTTACAAAGCTGTACAAATGTACCAATCGAATGACACTGCCTTAAAAATGTATGCAATTTAAAAAAAAAAATCTACAAATTTTCGTTAAAATTTCGAGTTTTTAATTAAATTCTGAGTATGCAGGTTTGTAGGCCATTGAATTCTAGTAGAATAAATTACACGTCTACAACAACAAGTAGCTTCCCCTGCAACAGGTTCATTTTTTAGTGCATTTTCTTTGGCGGCGGTTGGTTGGTTGGGAGTAAATTAGCAAACTCAACGATAATTGCACACGGAAATGGTGCAACGGAAATGGTTGGAGCTGAAACATATGCTCCTTGTACGTATGCACATGGTATTAATTTAATAAAAATATGCTAATAAAAGGTAAAAGAATAACACTTAGAAAAAGACCAATACGAGAATGAAAGGTAAGTATGTACATAGATAATGAAAAGGATAAAGGCAAAGGTAAAAATAAAAACAAAAACAAAAATGCATTAAGATAAAGGCAAAACTGAAGATCAAGGTAAATTTAAACACTTTACTTATATAAGGGAAAAGGTGAAGGGAAATATGTAGATGAAGAAAATGATAAACATAAAAGTAAAAACTATGATAAATATAAAGAAAAAGATGAGGATGAAGATATCGATAAAATTAATGATTAAGATGGAGGCAGAAAGATTAAAATAAAGATGAATATAGAGAAAAGGATATAGATGGAGAGTCAGAGACTCAATCTGTGAACTATTTTGGATTTTAGAGATTTTAGAGGTTCTCGGGACTTATCGATATAAAAATCGATATTTTTATCGGTTTTGTTATTGAGATTTTTATCGATGTTATCGATTTTGCTATCGATTATTGATCGACTTTTTTATCGATTATTTATCGATTTATATAGCTGATTTATCGATTATGTTACCGATTATTTATCGGTTTTGTTATCGATATTTTTATCAATTTTCCAAGCGATTTTTGTGATCGATTTTGTTGTCGATTATATATTGATTTTGTTATCGATGTTTTTATCCATTTTGTTATCGATATTGTTATCAATTTTCTAAGCGATTTTTGTGATCGATTTTGTTGTCGTTTTTATATTGATTTTGTTATCGATGTTTTTATCGATTTTGTTATCGATATTTTTATCGCTTTTTTACGATATTTTGTTGGGTGTTACTATCGATTTTGTTATCGATAGAGTATAAAGATAAAAATGAAGATAAAGAAAAACATAATAACATAAATGTAATTAGAACGAACAGGGGTATAGATAGGGATCTAGGTAGAAAAAAGACAAAAAATATAACCTTAAGAAAAACCAGATGGACATATGTATGTATGTATATTGGTTATGGGACAAAATAGATAAGTAGCGTAAGTTTCACCAGTGTGGCCTAGGCAAGAGGTGGGCACGGGCCTAAATTTTTAGGCCCGACACGGCACGGCAAAAACACGCACGAGCCCGCACGTTAAGAATTTTAGTGGGGCCCGGTCCGGCCCGGCCCGGCACGACGGAACACGTCCGAGCCCGGAAATAAAGAGCCAACTTGTATTGTATGTATACATATGTACATATTCTTAATTTTGTGTTTATGTATGTATATGTATTTACTTAAGCGAATCAATTTTTTACAGATATGTATACAAAACTACTAAGGGCCAAACTCACAATGCGTAGTTAACCACTGATAAGAGTTTAACTATTGATTTTCATATTCACAACACTCAGTTAACAAAAGTTTAAACTAGCATGCCCCCATAGTTAAAGTCTTGTGAAATTAAATTTTTTTTGTAGAACGAATTTCAAATTTGAACAGAAAAGTATTGATTTTAAGAAATTGTATATTTTCAGGTCATATGAATTTCCATAGTTAACTATGTGACTTTTTTTTTTTTTGGTGGTTAAGTTAACAGTCGTTTAACTAAGCACTGTGAATCCGGCCCTAAGTATCTTATTTATTCACTCGGTTCCAAATATTTCTTTTTTTGATTTTCTCTTATCAAAAGAGTTTTAATATGTACTTTTTTTCAATAAAAATAAAAGCTTATCTAAATTTGTATTCCGGCCCGTATCCATCTCTAGCCCAGGCGCACTTACCTTTTTTTATTTAAGTATTTTATTTAATATTGGCATGGATTTCTAAGCGACAAATAAAGAATATAAATATATAGTTTCTACTACACATAAGCTTTAATATCAAAAAAGTTGACTTGAAGATTTACGAACGAAACCTGTTCATCCGATTATTTCTTAATCTAAACTGGACCTACCACATATGTACTTACTAATACATACATATGTATATAATATATATATACTTCATATATTTAAATAAAAAGGTACATACATACAAATTTCTTCATTTTTAATTTATGTGTTTGTACATACGTCTGTATGCTTAGCTGCAAATTCTGAACGCTTCAGCCATTGTGAACGTGCTCCGATTGCTTCAAACGTGATTAAAGGACAATTAAATCGATAATGACAATGACAGTAATGGTGACAATTGCAATTTGCACAAACAAATGCCACAGCAGCTGGACAAGCAATTCTAACGCCAAACTGAAATTATATAAATTGCAGTAAAAAAGAAGGTACAAATAAAGTGATTGCAACGACAGCTGCAACAAATCGAAGTTGATTATCGTTAATGCGATAATTAAGCTGCTGATGCATTTATATACATTAGGACGTACTACCTTACAAGCAAACAGGAAAAAAGTTGGCCGTACGCCCCTGAGCATAAATTGATTTTTTTTTTGCCGAGCCTAGAGTTTGTTAGCCTTTTAACAATTTGCGGTGACACCTAGATTTGCTAATACAATTTTTTTTTTAAATAGTTCGCTTGGAATAATAAAAATACTTCCTTAGCAAAATTTTAATGAAAAATGTCTCCTCTGTACAAAATCATCGATGTATATTATGTACTTCAAAGTCCGAATGTAAACGCCGAAGATGTGAAGAAAAATGTAAAACGGCGACAATCCATAATTTCCGGCAAAAGTAATATTTTTTTTCGAAAATGCAAAAATATTTTAGATTCATTAATGTACGGCTAAGTTTTTTTACGGTACAGATTAATGTATATATTTAAATACACAGTATGTATTTATGTACACATGATTTACATATGGGTGTTTCCATACAGCCGTACGCGACATTCGTACGCTTATAGAGTAACGTAAATCTATCAAAAATAGAAGTTTCAGAAAAAAAAGATTACGGTTATGTTGCAACCAAAGGGTACTATGTTTAAAAAAAAAATAAGCAGCCTCGAAACTTTGGTGGGGAAAATATCCGTTCAAAACCAGATGATAACGTACGCAACAAAAAAAGAAGTGGTTTTAAGGCATATATACATATATACGAAAGTCTGCGAATCATGAGAGTTTTTCTTTTCTTTAAAAATTCCTAAACTAAGCTAAATAATGTACCTCTACAATCCTTCCATTTTTCGATAGAAATTATCTCTGGTTAGTTTTTTTTTTAAACAAAATATAATAACGTACGCGACAGATTTTTCCTCCATACAATATTTTTACTAGTAACACATACTAAATTAAATTGTTTCAGTTCTTCTCTCCACCGTTTCGCGTTTTCAAAACCTTTTTCCGCCATCTGAATACGAAATTTAAAGTTATAAAGCCGTTTGAATTCATTTGCTTGCATTTTCGGTTTACATTTTCATGGAAACACGCATATATGCGAAAGTCTGCGAATCATGGGAGTTTTTCTTTTCTTTAAAAATTCCTAAACTAAGCTAAATAATGTACCTTTACAATCCTTTCATATTTTAAGAGAAATTATCTCTGGCTAGTTTTATATTAAAACAAGTAAGAAAGTCTAAGTTCGGGCGGAGCCGAACATTAAATACCCGGCGCAAGTATTAAATATATGTTTTCCACCTTTCCGAAAGCTACCGCTACATGATAAGCCGGGGTGTATACATTTTAAGTAAATTAGCGTCCTTAAATTTCGAAATATTGAAATTTCAAGCATTTCTGAAATTTACCGTTATATGAAAAGCGACCGTAATTTTAGACCGATTTCAACAATTTTCAACGGTTTGCTTTTATGTGGCAAGCACAATAACCATACCGAGCTTGGTACAAATTGCTAGAACGGTTAGCGAGATACATATATGTGATCACAAGTGGGCGGTGCTACGCCCATTTTCCAAAATTTTGTCATAAACGTATTTCTTGGTAAAGAATTGTTGCAACCATCAATTTTGAATAAATTAGCTTCAATATTTACTGATTTATCGAAGATTTTGTATTTCTCGAAATTACCGTTATATGGGATGTGGGCGTGGTTATTGTCCGATTTTAGAAATTTGGCCATTGGTCATTTGGTATGCTGTACCAGGACCAACAACTGTGCCAAGTTTGGAAGAAATTGGTGTAGCGGTTACCAA
>NW_023458555.1:23909846-23914392 GCF_013731165.1 Rhagoletis pomonella | reverse complement strand
CCAAGATATACACATGTAACCATAAGTGGGCGTGGCTACGCCCATTTTCCAAAAATTTATAAAATTCATATTTTCCGCCTGAAACTCATTGTAAGTATCAATTTTAAGTGAATTATCTTCAGTAGTTACTAAAATATCGCAGTTTTCGTATTTTTTTAAATTACCGTTATATGGGAGGTAGGCGTGGTTATTGTCCGATTTCGCCCATTTTCAATACCATCCGTCCTACGCCCAAAAGAAGTTCACGTACCAAGTTTCGTTAAGATATCTCAATTTTTACTCGAGTTATCGTGTGCACAGACGGACGGACGGACGGACGGACGGACAGACAGTCACCGCTTAATCGATTTCTCTTTTCATGTGTATACATTTGTCTATATCTATCTCCACCGTTATGTGAACAAAGTTATAATACCCTTGTGCACAAGTGCGCTCGGGTATAAAAAAAACAATAACGTACGCGACAATTTTTCTCGTAAGTAATAAAATGTATTTATTGAGAACTCTTCTCGCCACCGTTTCATTGTTTTACAACTATTCTAAATAATTTAAATGGAAAATTTGCAATTAACATTGGTTTTGATGTATTTGATTGAAATTTTCGTACTTACAATAACGTATGCGACAAACTTTAAAGGGTAATAAAATTTGTTTTACTTCGGTTGGAAAGAAAATTTTACTGTATATCTTTAACTGGAAGAATTCTCGCTTAAGAATTGTAATCTGCATTACCTGCGACTGCCAATATACAAATGACATAGACAAACAATGTTTTTGCATAACGTACGCGACATTGGAATACTATCAGAAGCAAATCAAAAAATTACCGTTATTCGAGCTCTAACTTCTCCTTTTTCTCATTTTTATAGTTAGTTGTTATTGCAAATTTGATTTTAAGATGTAATTGAAATGTTTCAAATCTCTTAATTTAGTTAATAGGAAAGAGAAAATAGTTCATTTCATTAGAGAAAACTGAGTCGAAGAGACATTCAGTTTTACTCTTCCATTTTTGAGTTTTAAAATTCCAATAAGCTGAAATACTTCTATAATTTAAAAATTCGAGCATTTTTCTCTTATTAATTCGTCTTATAAACCCTTTTCAGTGGTTTTTATTTTTTCAGTCCTGGTTGACGTTTTCATGGAAACACCCATATGCATATGTGGAAGTTTAAATACTCGTAGTGCGTAGCTATATGCGTTTTGTGTGTTGACATGCTGTTTCGTACGTGCTTCAGTGAAAGCATTTCCAACAACAATATTTTATTTTAAAATGCAGTCGATAATTCACAGCTGTGGATGATTTTATTTTATTTTAATAACATACATATCTATAGAAAATAAATTGATGATGATTTCCAATTTAAAATGTAAACAACAAACACAATGCACATATTTTAGTTATTCATTTAACTTATTAAATAAATTGAATTTAATTTTTTAACCGGTGATAATATTCTTCAAATACCTAGAAATTATTCTTAATGTTCAAAATAAAGATTTCTTGCCACCCTTTCGGTTGCCACCCATATTTAATAAATAACTTAATAAATAATTTGAATTTAATTTCTTAACAAGTGGCAACTCTTTTCGAAAAAAAAATAAAAACTTATTGCACTTCTACAGGTTCTGCATCTGATGACATTAATAAGAAATTCCTTTGCGTAATGTTTGATTTTTCATATTCTAATTCTTACTAAGATTACACTGTAGAAAACAAAAAAAAAAAAAACTAGAATGTGCATATATCAGGTTTGACAGATGTTGGCCATACGAACAATGCCTCATACTCAATTTTACTAGATCCAAAAATCTGAGTATAGCGCTAAAAATACAAATATAGGCCGAAAAAACGATAGATTTTAAAAATTTGGGAAAAAAATTTGGCCGTTGTACTGAGTTTTTGGATTCCGAAAACTCATAGAGGAGGGCTGCCACCTGTTTGAAAAATCTAATTTTACTTGATTTAAGAGAAATACGTTATTAGAGTATGTAATACAATATGGGTGTCAGGCGAAAGAAATTTATTAAGGTAGTAGTTTGAAAATATTTTGAAGAGGATTGCCACCTGTTTTAAAAGTTAAATTTAATTAAATTACACGCAAGTTAAAGTGTCCAACTCAAGAGTGTTCAAATATCTTTAGTTGGACATGTAAAATTTTATGCAGGGTTTAAATAGGGTAGCCACCTGTTTTAAAACTAAATTCAAATAAAATTATTTAATAAATTAAGTGAATTATTACAATATAGGTGATAATCGAAATGGTATTGAAAAGTCTTCGTTTCTACGCTACATGTAATAGGGTTGCCACTTTTTAAAAATTAAATTTTGGCCTGAATTCAGGGACTAGGTTTATTGAAATTGTATCACAAGAAAGAGGTTTAAGAAAGTTTTTGTTTGAAATTATTTTGAGGGGCTTAAAAAATTAAAAATCTCTGTCATGTTTTTGGCAGAAATTGAGTAGGTGTATAGTTAAGTATTGAGAGAAGCGGGTGATGGAAATCTATTCTAGCTATTTATCCGTATAAGGAAACAAAAATTTATGTACTTACGGAAAATTTCAAATCTACTATAAATGAAGCGATATCAAAATCCACGGTAGGTACATTCGTCCCTTCACCTTGGCACTGTACAGGCGGTTAAGGCATACATATACATACTTACGTAGATATGTATATACAAGTACGTATCAATTTCCATTGCTTCTAAATGTTACTCCAAAACAGTTACCCTACTTTTCGTGCACTCAGTCAAATTGCCTCCTCTCTATGTAATTGCCAATTACCGCTATGTAACACTATAAAAGCGGTCATTTGCACTATGCACCTGTCAAACGAGACTACAAAAAATCAGTGTTATGACCGTCTCGTACTGCGCAACTATCACTTACCGGAGTGTTTGCGCTGCCACATATCCGTGTATGAGTTTACGCATTATCGCAATTTTCGCACTATTTTTTGCCAGTTGCAGTACTCGTGTTGAGTGTGCCGCCAGCGTCTATGAATTTCAGGCCTTTGCTGATTTCTTGGAACAACAAAATCTCAAGCATGCCATTGTGGCCTATAATAGTGAAATGTTACCATCACTGCTGCAGGAAGAGTTTCAAGAAGAGAGCCCGTTACGTTCGTGGCTGGCCGATATCAATTCACTTCAATTTTATGATGTGCATCGTGTGAAAAGTGCTAAAAATTTTACAGATTTCAAGAAGCTTTTCTATTATGACTCACCACGAATTGGTATCTACCTGACACAGCTGGAAGATTTGTTGTTGCAGGAACATATTTTAGGCACGAATGTACTTACAAACGCTACACCGACTAATAATGAGAATGAAGGTATTAGCCAAAGTGTTGATGTCAGCTCCCGTTTCAATAATTCCCGGTCTTGGTTTATAATGACCAAAGAGCGTAGTGTGGCAGAAGCATTAGCAAATGTGAGAAGAGTGATGACTCAGTTGCCGCTGAATATTAGTGCGGATATCACATTGGGTGTTCGAACGGGTAGGAAGTGAGTGAAATATTTATGTACATACTTCGTTTATAAATAATTAGATAAGTTTCCAAAACAGTTATAATTATGACTTATACCAAAATATATGATGAGAAGCAAGTTTTTCAATAAAATAATTTCATTTCCATATAAAAAGTTTCCCCTGCATTTCAGAAACACCATTCAACTTTTTGATATTTACAAAATACAACATGAACGACTGGAAATTGAGCCGAAAGGCTATTGGAGTCCCGTCTATGGTTTGCGGCTTAAGAAGCGCTTTCTTCAGAGCTATATAAGCCGGCGACGCAATTTTAAGGGCCTAGAATTGAGAGCTGGTATCGTGGTGCGTATATATATGTAACATAAATCTGAATGATTTTGAAATCTGAAATCTTTCTGAAAAATTTGAGAATTAATCTAAGAAGTAAACCACTTAAAGAGCCGTCTACATTTCTCAAGTTCAACATTTAACTGTTGCATTTAATTGGATGTGAAAAACAAATTACTATCATGATACGGTTTCGGTGTGCATCACTGACCAGGGTAGTCAATACATTTTTGAAAATTCTCCGATTTTGACACTGAAATTCCCCGATTTTGCCTGAAATTTCGTAAAATTCCGCACACATAGATATCTTCTTAAAAAAATATGTGTATATTTTTATATATATCTGCTCTTTCTGAATACTTTATTTTAAAATGTAATTCATCTATGTCTAAGATTTATGTGTATGAGAATTACCTTTTAGTGAGTGTCAGCAGGAGACACGTACCAATAATTGAAAGAGTAAGTCTTTATTCTACTGAACCAATAGCTATCCCTGATGAAGCGGAGGAGGTCCAACGGTTACACCTCAGCTACCTCCCAGACTGTTGAATGAAGCGTGTGCCCAAGTGCTTGAGTCGCTTCGCCTGTAGACCTGGACATCGACAGAGATAGTAGTCAATTGACCCTTCCTCATCTTCATCATGACAGCCTCAGCAGAGATTACTTTTTGGTATTTGTTATCGTTGAAGCATTGGTGCTATAGCTACTCACTACCATCGATGTGCCAA
>NW_023458555.1:23908341-23909746 GCF_013731165.1 Rhagoletis pomonella | reverse complement strand
CGTTGAAGCATTGGTGCTATAGCTACTCACTACCATCGATGTGCCAAGGCATACGAGGCTTTGCAATTTTCCTTTTATTTTCTTCCTTTCTTTCCTTCTCCTTTTATTTTCTTGTTATTTCCTTTGTCTAGAGCCTTCCACCATACCAAGGATTCGTGGGTTGCAATTGGTCTGATGACAGTGACGTACGGTGATTGTCCCTATTGCTTTCCAAAGGTCCTTTTGCACCTGTAGTATTCTGTTAGATTTTTCTTGGCTCTCTGTTCTAAATCCTTCTTCCGATTCAACTTGGGGTCCAGAATAGTTCCAAGTTATTTTGCTTCGGAGGAGAGTTTCAAAGTAGATTCCCCTAATTTCGGCAGAGAAAAAGTGGGTACTTTTGTTTTCCTTGTACCAGCTCTGTCTTGGAGGGGTTTATCCCCAATGCCATTCCGAGAGCACTCTCCATTAGTTCACTTATTGTTAACAGGAATTTTCCAGTGATGAGTATCGCTAAAAATCTCCCGAATTTGGTTCACCACCAGGGGCCAGAGGAGACGCCCTGGTGCCTATGGTGACATTGAATTGAATTCTCACCAAATTTTTTCATCAAATTGTTTGGCAAATATTGTATGAACTTTACTAAACCTTTACCAGATTACCAGAAATATTAATATGCATACTTCTGAGATTTATTTGCTTTAGAACTTTCTTATTTTTGGTATAATTTTAAATTTATTTTCCTATAAGCTACGTGACAAACCCGAAAATATCGAGGAACGTGAATACTTGAACTCGTTAGGTTATAAAAATCTCGACACAATGCAGAGAAAGACCTATCAAATGCTGAGAATATTAGAACCGATGTTCAACTTTAGGTAAAATTTTAATAAAATTTGTCAATTTAATTAATTTTGTATAATAACTTTTATTTCTGTATATTTTTTTAACGCTGATATTTGCAGCTTGCAAGTCGAAGTTGGAAAACTTTGGGGCGAACCCTCGCCTAATGGCAGCTGGGATGGTATTATTGCTATGTTATTGTCCGGCGAAGTGGAATTAACGCTGACCCCTATGCGTTTCGTGTCCAATCGTGTTTATGTAATGGATTACACATCAGCTCTTCACACGGAATTGTAAGTGGATGCTTATAGAATAAAAAATTAACCTTTATATCGAAATCGAATTTTCACCTATTCCACAGCGTTTTCTTCTTATTCCGTCATCCACGTCGCAACGATATACGCAACATTTTCTTTGCACCATTCGTAGACGAAGTGTGGTACTCTGTTGCTGCGGTCATTATATTAACCATACTGTTGCTGCAGCTGCATCTGCATCATGAAAATCGGTTTCTTTTGAATAAAGATCCACATTTCGAGTGCCGTTTCGATTATGCAATCCTATCTATTTTGGAGGCTTTTTT
>NW_023458555.1:23897102-23908241 GCF_013731165.1 Rhagoletis pomonella | reverse complement strand
TATACTCATCTTTTTTGTTTGCCTGTTTAGCTTGTTGTTGCAGCAATTCTACGGAGCGTTCATTGTAGGCTCACTGCTAGCTGAATCGCCACGTACAATTACGAATTTGGAGGCGCTCTACAACAGCAGTCTGGAGATCGGTATGGAGGATATTCCATACAATGTTGGAATATTTCAGCAACATAAATCACCGTTAGTGCATGCGGTATATACACAGCGTATTTGCAAGAACCGCGAGCGGCATGTTTTGACGATTGATGAAGGTGCTCAACGTATTAAAGACGGTGGATTCGCATTTCACGTATCTGCTAACCGAATGTATGTAATACTAAGGAGTGAGTATAACTTTGGGAAGTTGCATATTTTATTGGAAGAAAAAAATATTGCAAAAATAATTACTTGCAGGCATTCTAACTGAAAACGAGTTCTGTGACTTGCAGGAGGTATCCTTCAATCCGCCTTTACATCTTGGCATCGGTGTAGCTAAAAGTTCGCCATTTCGTGAATACTTGATGACTGGTATTTTAAAATTGCGCACCACTGGCCTAATGCAACAAAACGATAATCGATGGCAAATACCAAAAATGGACTGCAGTTTGAGCCAGAATAGTGAAGTGGAAGTAGATTTGCAACACTTTTTGCCGGCAATAATCTTGCTGGGCTCAGTAATGTTGCTAAGCATTGGTGTTTTAATTTTGGAGGTGATCTATTACAATTTGGAATACGGTTTGAAATTGGCACGATTTTGCCCAAGCATTTTGCCAAAACACAAAATCGAATTTATAAACTAAGGAGTAGGCGAAAACAAGACGAGATGGAAAGCATTGCGAAAAATTAATTACCCTTTTTTGTGGTAAAATGTACCACCATTCCTCCAAAGCTTTTTATTCAATAAATAAAATTTTCAATTGAAATTTCTGTGAAATTATTGAACCCAGATCATCCGAACCTACTTAGAATGAGCTTTAAAATAGGTTTGCAAGTAACTTGGAAGTGATTTTGGTTTGTTTTGAGATAACTACTTAATCTTTAGAGATCCTGATAAGACATAATCCAGATAACTATCAACCCGGATGGGACATAATATAGCCATAACAATATCCCGACCAACTAAAATAGAGATAACACAATATCCAAAAAACACAAAATCCCGAAACTGTAAAAACTGATAAGACAAAATTCAGACAAGAAGCATAACCCTCTTTCCTATGAAATCCTCGGCAAACATTTTTATCACCAGGACAAAAGGGTCTGGCTACAGTATTTAAGTCGACGGCAAACAAATTTCAGAAATTTCTCGGAGCCCGCTTTCTTCCTCGACGTACAAAACCACAATTGCCAATAAAGTACAGAGTTGCAGCAAACTCAAGAATTTCTCAATTCGGCAGTACTTGGGGCAAAGCCAAAGGGACGGTGTTGCCAACGTACAAGGCAATTGGCCGGCCGGTTGTATGCTTTGCGGAGCTACAGTCATGCCACAACACAGAACTTTTGACATCCACAAAATGCCTTCCGATGTCACCAGAATTTCACGTCCACAGTGAAGCCTAAATTCTCCCGGTAAGAGGTGCAATATCATGCTCAGCAAGCAGTTCCTGGTCCTACTAGCACCCTGTCCTTTAGACGTCAGTACCTGAACAGACAGGTGCTTGAGGTGAAACACGAGGTCCAGCGCTATGTATAGCACAACTGGAGCTGTGACTGTACAGGCAGGCTATTAGTGGTATTTAGAGATAGGCTGTTATCAACTACACATACTCCAGTTGCCTGAATGCCGTCATCGGTACGACTACCAACTTTTTGGGCGTGGGTTCAAATCCTGTGGAACGGACGTTGTTTCTTTTTTATCTTTCTTCTTCATTTTTAATATTTCCTTGGTAGAGAAAGGTAATGCACCCATTTTCTCACTGGGTATTTATAGTTTCATAAAGCGATCGTGTAGAGTGTAGATAAATTCTTGCATCTTTCCATGTAAAGTTTAAAGGGGCTAACCATTACTTTTTGCATTCCCAAGCATTACCTTTTCCCACTGGGAATCTTTGCTTTCTTGTCCCACTGGGTTACTTCTTAATTGTATGTTGTGATGTATTCTTGAATTTACTGAAAAGCTTCTCTTGTTACTTTTATATGATGTCTTCTTGTATTTATATTAAGTTCATCAATAAAATATTGTCGGTAAGGCGTCCACCGTGGCCGAGTATATAGAGCTGTAAACTGCCATACAGTAGGTTACAGGATCGAAGACAGGTTGGCGTGGACTTTTTTTTCAATTTTTATTTTTAGCATTGAATTCATAAAATTTTAAATTATTAAAAATATTTGCCCTCTGGAAATAAAAGAAATATATCCTTAAGAAAAACCCGTAGTAGTTATTAGTTTTATTTTATTAGGTGCTTTTTCTTTCGAAATGGAGTATAGCCCTCTATCATGTACCCAACTCTTCAACAATGGCTTCCTCGATATTTTCCTGATCCTAAAGGGTGAGTTAATTCTCAAGAAAAACCTGATATGGGAACCACCCACCACGTGAAGCAGAGCATTAAACGTAACATTTTTTGTGACTCCTTTTCAAAAAATAAAATTTAAAAGTTCAACATCCCCCCAGGGCTGTGAAAAGTAAAATTTAGGTTAAAGTAAATTACCTCTAACGAAAAATTGGAAAACAAGTTTTGTTAAAAAATTCTTTTGCTAATTTTGATTTTCAATCATAATGACTTTTTTAGGTTTCCACAAGATTATTTATAAATAGCTATAGCCAAGGTTGGCAAATCTAAGCAAATGCTTGAAAAAGCTTATTTTGCATATATCTGGCAATTTTGTTGATTTTTGCATACCTTCGACTTACGTGCTTATTTTGCATATTTGACCACATTTAATACATTTACGGGGAAAAAGGCGACAGAAATGCGTGAAACAAAGTGAATTGTTAAATATTTTTTTATACTTCTGCTACCACACACCTCGTAGGTATTCTAATTACTCAGCAATTTTAAATGACAAGAGAAGGTCATTTTCGATTAATAATTTAAAAAAGCATGTTTTCTTATATTATACGAGGTTATTGGATACAAATATTGTTAAAAATAAACTAACTGCACAACTTCGAACCTGCACCTTGTTATACTGAAATTAAATTGGCTATAAAAATGAATGCCCAAAACTTTTCTAAAAAATCTGATTAAAAATAAAATTATGATAGCAAATTTTTGACAAATTTTACGTGGCAAAATTACTTTATTTGTTTATGAATTATGAATGAGACGTAAACTATGACAATGTGAACATGCTTTATAAAATACTTTTTCTGTTCAAAATTTTCAAATCGCTAAAGTGAAAACCTCGAAAATTATGCTGTTTGAAAAAATTATGTTACTTTATTCTTTGTGTAGTCGGTTTAACCTTGTTCGACAAGTAGACCCAACGCACCGCAACGTATTCACCACATATCTCGTTTCTACGCTGGATGCAGCGTTAAGCCCCATAACCACGGCAAGGATACTGACGATAGTATTAAATTCTTCGTAGCTCTTAAAATTTATACAGTCTTTTTTGTCGTTTTCTGAAATTTATATTTTAAAATAACGTTTCCAATAAAAATTTCTTTTCGAGGGTCCTTTTCAAAATTTTTCAAAAAGGAATAAAATCATTTCATATGAGAATAAGAAGCATACTCATACTTAAGATGAAAAATGTTCCAATTTACGGCAGAAATTTGCTGATTTTGATAAGAAGTAAAGAACAAAACTTCCATAGGTCAAAAGCCTTCACAGGTAACTACTTAGTTACATTATATTCGCTTTAATGAGCCGCTGTGTTAATAAAAATTATTCACATACAATTTCTTATACCTAGACATAACCGAATCAGATTTTGGTGCTCAAAGAGTTACAGTCCTAGACATCATCTTGAACATTACAATGAACACTAACTTTCTCTAGAATTAATGAATAACTTTCCAAGTGCGGATTTCACCAAAAACAGTGTATGTAGACTAAAATAAAAATAAAAAAAACTAAACTTAACAATTTCAATTTTATCTGCCAACTGTCAATACCAACAGTTTTCAACATTTCATCTGCCCTCTTATTACCTTGCATTATACCCCATTTCCTGCGTACGCACCACGAAACATTCACTATAGTACATACTTGTAAGCCTTCATTGCGGTTGAAGTGCGTGCCACATGCCCCGACAACATAATAATTACTTGCACCGCAGCAATTACAGCACCAAAAGCAGCAACAGAAAAAGGAGTTTTAATTAAAAACCTGCTGATGGGTGTGATGAGCCGCAGAAGATAACGGCGAAAGCTCAGACGTCACTCAGCTGCGTAAGTAGTAGCCAGTATACATATAAATATACATATGTAGGTATATAGTCGAATGAGGCAACGGCAAGTGCGAACGCTGGTGATGGATGGGGCATAAAAGAAGCGGTGAAAAGTAGTGCAATGGCATGAGGGTCAAGAAGTACTTGAGTGATGAGTGGAATGCTAGTGAAAGGAGCAATATAAAAAAAAATGGAGTAACGGAAGAGCATATTAAGCGTCATTGTAAAATAGTATAGTGTAAGAAAAATTACCAAGAGGCATACAAATGTAACGGCCTTAATGCAATTGTGTGTGCATGTACATACATAAGTGTGTATGTAGCTATTGAAGGTTTCCTTTGCAAAAATTTATGCCTTGGCTAATTCATTTTCCTAACCTAAAATTTTGTAAAAAACTTGTTTGTTTAGCCTTGCTGGCAAGCATGCCTGTACCTTCATTTCTATCTAAACCTTATGGCACCGAACCCAGAAAAGGAAGACTTTATTGTTTACCGCCAAGGTATTTATTTAGTATCTATAAATACCCGGGAACAAATGGCGAGAGCGGCCAAACTATCACTTTAAGTGCCGAATTTCGTCTTGCAATATTTTCTATGAGGATTGATCTTCGCACACAGACAGACTTGGGGCATAGACCTACACTTATAATACACTTGGGAGTTTACTCTTAGGAAAATTGTCCACTGTACAGCATGGTTAACTAAAGGGGCGCTCTACAGAATCTGCGCTCCATGAGAATGTACACAAGGTCGAGTCTTCGCTAGAAAACATACAATATTCGTTGCCGGCCTTCCTGGACATAGAAGGGACGTTCAACAATGTTAGCCTAGAGGCAACAGTACAGCTACCCAGAAATCTGGGCATTAAGGACATCCTGGTAAACTGGATCTCTACCAGGATTGTAAACCCTAAGCGAGGCTACACCGAAGTCATCAGATATCTAAAACGTGGGACCCTGCAAGGGGGGTACTGTCGTCGCTATTATGGCTTTGCGTACCAAACAACAATATACTTTGACTCAACAGGCAATGGGTCAAAGTTGTGCCTGAATGTGGTAAATGGCATTCTGGGTAAGTGCTTAGTGCTTATAGTGTATTGCAGAAAAAGTAAAGTTGGTGTGCTGCTTCAGAATATGCAAATTAAGAAAAAACCTAAGTTTCTGCAATATAGGTGCAAGGACATGACTACCTCCCATACAACCTTAATTATAAAAGTTTAATTTTAGCTACAATTATAAGAAAACAAAGCCAAAATTTTTATCTGCCTGTAAAATTATATCCTTAAGCGCTGTCGCAAATTTCGTTTCATACGGTGCAAGGACATGACTACCTCCTATACATCCTTATATTTAAAAGTTTAATTGTAGCCACAATTATGAACAGAATAAAGCGAATATTGGTAGCTATCTGTAAAATAATGTGATTAAGTTCTTTGGCGAATTTCGTTTCATTCAGTGTAAATACAGGACTATCTCCCATATATCCTTTTTCTCAAAAACTACATTTTACCTGCATTTGTGATCGGATTTCTTGATTTAGTAAGAAATGAGCCATTAAAGTTTCTCAACGTTTTTCTCGTATGGAAAAATCGGGCATGCCTTATATTTTTATGACTGGCTTCTAAGGCTTCTTCTGACAATAATAATAAATAAAAAAATTCTTAAAACATTTTTCACTATCTTATGAGCTATTGACAAACTGAAGTATTTCACAATATCACATCCATGTACTATAACCTTATGAAAAGGACTTGGCATGTAATACAGCCATATTGAATTAAATATGAATTTTTAATAATAATTTTCAGCTCTTTAAACGCTCTAACATTAACCGGGGTTCCGCAGGACAATACTTTTAATATTATGCCAAAATTATCAATAAGGCTACCACGAAATTTTGTTTTGAATGCTTTTTTGTTTTGAGACATGAGTTTTTTTATACATTCGTTAATATTTTTTGTCTGCGTAAAATTAAAAATTTAGGTATTTTAAAATAATACTAAAGTTACAATTTTCGGCAGAAAATTCAATATTTTTTTCTTACCAGTTATTAGATCGCAAACGAAGTACTTAACAAAAAATAAAAATTCGCCTATTTTTTATTTATAAATATTTTAAATTTTGTCAAACTTTGTAAAATTTTAGGGTTTCCGTCTAAAAAAAAATATTATTACTGCCATTTTTTTGTAATTTTTGGTCGCTGTTTAGTAAAAATTATACACTACGTCAATACTAGGTTCATGTTTTATAGTAATAATACCATGATTTCTTTTTCAATTTTGACAATACCATAAACTTGGCTTTTTGTAGCTTTTTTTAAAACTTCAGAAATATGACTTAAAACAAGTAATTTTTAGCACAAAAAAAACCGACTTAAAAAAAATATATATGTGTATATCTATATATTTGATGATTCAATGATCGGATTTAAATCAAATTAGTACGGGACCACCTCTGAGACACTACCTTTCCGTGCAAAATTATCGAATTATCGAAATCGGTTGACGTAGTCCAAAGTTATGCGGTAACATACATAAAAGAAAATTAAATAAAAAATAAATATAAAAAAAAATTAAAAATATTCCGACGAACTGATAACCTCCTCCTTTTTGGAAGTCGGTTAGAAAGCATATCACTTTTAAAATAATAAGAATTAGATATTCTTACCGCCCAATTCTGTGTTTTCTTGATAAATTTTTTGTAAAGAAATTTTATCAAGATTTTTATCAAGAAAAAGCTTCCTTCGCATTCTGTGTCAATATTTATAAAACAAAAAGCTCTACGATTTCCACATTAGTGGAACTGATTTCCACATGAGTGGAGCTGATTTCATTGTCACATATGAAAAATATGATTTTAAAAGCAAAAAAGCTTTTGACTGCCGTAGCCGAGTAGGTAGAGATGTCGACTATAATTCCGTGTATCGCAGGTTCAAATGCCAACACATGGAGTATTTAATTGCTAGAAACAAATTTATTAATATACAAAATTTATACATTTCATATGAAATTTCAATTTGTCAATAGCATTTTCCATCTTGATAATTTATAAAGAAAAGAGCTTTTGGTTTCTGTGCTAGAATACCAATTCTTGATAAATAATAAAAAATTTACAAATTATAAAGATTTTCAATTTATCAAGTGCACAGAATCGGGCTGTTAAATTGTTTCTTATTTCACTCTACCATACTTTAGCAATCTTGGGAACTCCAATAAAAAAATCACAAAAGTTTTCGATGACACAAACAACTTTTCCCTACAAAATATTTACCAAAAGTTATGTCTGTTTTTAAACGTATAGTAGCAAATAAAACTATTAAGTTTCAAAGTAATGCACTAACAAATCAATTTTTGGAAAAATTTTTTTTTTTGTAACACACTAAAAGTCCCTTTTCCGTTCAACAGCTGTACCTCAGAAATTTACTGACAGTAGCGCCCTCTACTGTTAACAGAAAGAGGAGATGAAAGATTTAACTTACATATCTATATAAGGTACTATGTTAGCTTTACAAAAATTTACATTACTTAAATATTCTTAACACTTTCTTTTATTTAAATTTTCCTATGTGACTAAGCAATGTGCGTTTTTTCACTTCACTAGGCCGTTTTCGAACTGGCTGCCGAGATAGGTCGAACTTCCACTCAGCCATCGATATATGAATATTGGATAGCCGAAAGCTTCGAATCCTCTATTTCCCCTTTATTAGTGTTCAGTAAATGCTCCAGTGACTTTAAAACTATTTAAGGTCTAAACGATATATGTGTATATCCTCCAAGCGAGTACTAGGCAACAGTTTTGATTATTTCGTATGGTATAGATTAATTCCTATACATACATTTGTACTTAGCTTAGACTCTACATACGCCTGCCTTCATGGTGGTTCTCGCGGTGCACCACTGAGTTACGACTACAAGCTAATTACACTTTGATCACATAACATTTTCGCTTTACTACTGTTTAGTGATTGTAATGCGTTAAAACTTTTAGAGTTTCTTTACTACTACGTTGGGGCTTCTTCGCGTTGCTGAGCTAGTTATTGTCTTCATATTAATATTTCTATTTTTATTTTCTGCTCATACATATGTATGTACATATATAAGTACAAAGATTCATAACTACCCGCCACTAAGTAAAATGGCCAGGTAGTAATATTTTCGCCACCAACTTGTTAACGTTCAAAAAGCTGGTCGCTTTTAGTTTCCGCTAAGTTGAGCACAAAACATAAATACCTGTAAGCACAGTTATATGTATGCATGCACCCATAGATTAGTGCAGTAAATCCACAAATCCACCAAAAAGTATGCAACAAACAATACTCACTACAGTGAAGCTAGCCATACATATCTACCTTCTGGGTTCACTATATGGCAGCGTGGAGCGCAGCAGCATCATCAAGTATTGTCTGCTAGTTTGTGGCCACCATTAACCACTTTTCTCCATTACATACTGTCTCTCATACCTGCGCGTTCGCGCCAAATTCCACCTTTGGCGGCTACAGCGATTTGCTGCCATTTCGCGCTCCTTGCACCATTATAAAATAATTAAGTCCTCGAGGAAATTATATTTCTCATTACAGAGCTTCCGCATCGTTGCCTCGTTGACTGGCTGGCTGGTTGTCTGTTTGTGTGCGCACACACACACAGGTAAGTTCCCTGCAGTGAAAAACCAAGGCAGTTAGTAAAAATACCAGCTCACTTACTGATATGAGCTGAAGCGGTGGTCTACCAGGTGGTCAATTATCATTCTATCATAAGGTGGAGTGAAAAAAAAAGTTTTTATGTCAATTTTTGCAACCACTTTTCACTATGACTTTTCACAAACATTTATTTTTCAATTCTGGTTTTGTGTTGTAAAAAATGTATAGTTGTGAAGCTTTTGCAGCTGTACTAGTGAATTTTGGAAGAACATGTCAAAGTAGGAAACAAGTAAACCAAACGTGTCGGGAGTAATGAGTATTTTGGAGATTATTTGACAGAGCTCATTCGCGGACTATGCGATGATCAAAATCACTTGAAGATTTCATAGACTTATATTATGGATGAAAAATGCCATTTATGCCGGATTCGCAACCGAGATACGATATACCAAGTCATGTAATTATTTTAAGCGCCCTGCCTTTTTTTGCCACCGGTAGCTTTTAAAGGAGTGTGGGTCAAGACAGCTTATTTGCTATATCACAAACATCAGCTAGCAGATATGTGCAAGCAACCACTTGCAATGTATATCATAGACCACACACATATAAAGTTTGCAAAACGCGAAGAGTCGACTCTCATACCTTTTCTCAGGAAGCATTATTCAACAAACCGACATATGCCACTATGCAACCACATTTCTCGTTCAATTCGCACCGCAGCAGAAGAAGTATGTAGTTGGATCTCAGCGAGCCCGAAAGAACAACTGGTACGATGAGTAGTGTCAAGAAGCTACATAGAAAAGGGCGATACTTACAGGGCCACGCCGCGGTCGGACGCAAAGAGAAATATCTGGAATCGCTATAGGGAACTGGAGAGCTAAACGAGATGTATTTGCCGCAATAAGAAGAGAGAGGCCGTAATAAGTGAGTGCGAACAGCTTGAAATGCTAGCCTACAAGAAAAAACGCCCGAAAATTTTACCAGAGTTAGGCGACTTACGGAAGGTTTCAAAACAAGGGCGAACTCTTGTAGGAACAACAATGGCGACCTAGTGACAAAGGTCCGGAACGTGGAGAAGATGAACCCGAGCCCCCAATCTATGAAGACAGAGTCGATGATGACGGAGTCAATGTTAAACTACCTGACTATGATGCGGTACCAATAGTGCGCGTGAAAAACAACAAAGCTGCTGACAGCCTGCCAGCTGAGCTGTTCAAATACGTAGGCGAAGAGTTGGTAAGGTGCACGCTTAATGTTAATAATATAAATCCAGATCCTCAAGGCTGGCTGCAGAACAACGGTCTTGACCATGCGTGTTAGCTATTAAAGGTGTCAATAAAAACCGATTACTCAACATACTTCAGATGAGTTGAAATTTTGACAGAATTTTATTTACAGTATATAGAATATGAACTCAAGGTTTCTTGCCCATTCTTATGGTCTTAAAAGTACTCTCAGACCATGTTGAAAGTGAATTGTTGCAACTATAAGTCAACATACTTCAGAGGAGCCGTCCTTTGTTAGTAATATTTTTGAGTAGATAGATGAAATTTCTACAGCCAGCACCTTTTGATGGTCTTAAAGTAGTGCCAGCCCTTGTTGAAATTGCATTGTTGCGAGTATAACTCAACATACTTCAGATCACTTGAAATTTTATGGAATTTTATTTACAGAATGAGGTGGGTTTTGTCGAAAGCTGGGGTGAGCTCAGTCGATCCAGGGTCCGGCGAAGGTCTCACTAAATAGTAAATTAAATAAAAAGAAATACTAAAAACAAAAAATACGCAAGGATTCGCTGGCAAAGAAAAAGGACGGAAGACCTATTGGTTGGGCTGAAAAGCCAACTGGTATTATTTAAGTTCATAACTAATAGCTTTTCCGGCAGGCTACGTACAGCTATGTTCTTAGGTTGCTTAGCTGCATAAGTAGAGATGGTGTGTTGGAAATTATTTTCATTTTGCTTGGCGCACATTATTTAGTATTTTGTGGTTTTGTTTTTCTTTATTTTATTGTCTTTCAGCTTTGTTGCTTGGCAAGCCACGTCATGCCTTTCTAACCAATGAGTTGCTGCAACTTAACAAAAATATTACTTAATTCAGATAACACTGTGGGGGGAGTAGAAAAGCACATATTTCTTTCATCTAAGACGTTATACATTACGTTATCCATTTATCTC
>NW_023458555.1:23892663-23897002 GCF_013731165.1 Rhagoletis pomonella | reverse complement strand
TATTTCTTTCATCTAAGACGTTATACATTACGTTATCCATTTATCTCTAAACAATTTAAATCCATAAAATACAGTGCAAGCGTTTCCTAGGTTAGAATTATTTTGGAGCTTTTG
This sequence comes from Rhagoletis pomonella, assembly GCF_013731165.1. NCBI lineage: Eukaryota > Metazoa > Arthropoda > Insecta > Diptera > Tephritidae > Rhagoletis > Rhagoletis pomonella. Next base: position 23,896,888 of record NW_023458555.1, on the reverse strand, counting down.
CAATCCTGTTGGCTTTTGAACTTTGTTGTATCGTTAATGAAGCTATATTTAATTTTTTTTAATTATGCTTTTCATATAAAATTAAAATTTGTACATAGTATAGACAAATACAAAGTCGGAGGAACGAGTTTATTTGTTTGAAAAGAATAGAAATTTGACATCATCAAAACTGCGTGACAGAGATCTCGACTTCATACTTACGTTTGTATATATGTATATCACTAGCTTAGAGTATAAGTTGATAAGTTCACATTTTAATGAGGCTTGGATTTTGATTAAATTTTTTATATATATTTCATTAACGTCGAACTCTTGCGATATGCTACGCAGGCTAATACCTGTCGATGATGCCATTTCAGTTTCCGGCACTGTTGCTCCTTCTTTATTATACTGGTAAGGCCAGCTGCTGTCGAAATTCTACGAGTTTTCTGGTTTCTTAAGAGCTTTGGAAAGGTTTTCTAATTTAGCACGTCGTTTAACTTATAAGGTAGAAAATTACTTACAGCAAAATCTCCTGGCTTGGAACTAAAACGTGACTACAATTTCTTATATTTTTAAAGGACTTTTACAGGATTTGGAATCGACTCGATATATTCCAGTTCGTCGATGAATTTCGATAACTTGGTACATGTCGATAATTCGATGAATATTAAAGACATTAAAATCCAATAACTCAACAAAATTCGATAAGTCAAGAAATTTCGATAAATTTCGATAACTCTTAAGTGTAAATATGTATCCCAGTATAAATCTATAACTCGACAAAACATCTAAAAATTCGATAACTCGCTTAATTTTGATAGCTCAAAAGCTAGCGACAAATTTTGATAATTCGTTACACCCTGATAACAATAAATTCAATAATCAGTGATAACGCGATACATTTATATAGCTTTCAAATTTCGACGAATTTACAAATTTTAGGGAATAAATAAATATTGATAACTCGATTAGTTGGAAAAACTCGATGCATTACGATAACTCGATAAATTTCATCAACTCTATATTTCAATAAATATCGATAAGTTAATAAATTTCATCAATAAATATCGATAAGTTAATAAATTTCATTAACTAGACAACTTTTGATAATTCCATTAATGTTTAATGGTCGATAAAAAATTTCGACAACTAAGTTTCTTTGTTTACAAATTTCGACAACTCGAAAAATTTCGATAAATATAAATAAAGATGATTCGATGAATTTCGATAACTAGATAACGTTCTATAAGCAGTGATAACTCGATACTTCTATATTCTTGAAATTTCGAAAACTCGGTATATTTTAAAAATTTCAAAACATTATTATTTATTATTGCCTTTGCAATTAGATACATTGTGAAAGATTGGGCTATATCAAAAATATCACTGTTTAACTTATAGCCAGCTGTACGTAGCTGGGATCCTTTAACAGTTTAAAAATTAATTTGGTTTTTCCGAAAAAATTTTACGATGTTCTTTAATTAATTTTTTAGCTGAATACTCAAGTATTCTCATGAATATCACGCCTAATTTTTGACGTAAGTTAAAGTAATATTAGTAAGTTTTATTTACTATATTCACCCGAGTTCCATGGATTATTTATTACTAGTTCCTACCGAAAAATAAAAATTCTTATTTTCTTTTTAAACTAAACATTTCTAATTCAACTTTGACGAAAGGTGTATTGCTCTCAAAACTTAAATTCCTCATGCATTTAATTTGACTACGAGCAATACCTACAAAATTCTGTAGGAGGTTTGTTAAATTTGATTGAAAATGTTTCCCATTAAAGTCCATTAAATAAAAATTTAGATTATATTTTTACTGTGGTAATTCCATTTTACCATACATATGTACATAACTATCGTATACTCATGCATAAAGATACATGGATATGTATGTATATACCTCTATATTTAGTTTTATGTATGTACATATGTATGTATGCATGAACATATCTAGCTTGACTCTAATAGAATTTCCAATCCGCAAAAGCCACTAAGCCCAGCCACTTACCTACATACATACATACATAACATTACTGCTCTCAGGAGGATTTCTATTGAAAGTACTTTCGCATGCACCTGCCTTATGGTACTTACGCTTACATATGTGTGTGTTCATGTATTCAAGCCAAAAACATCCTAACTAATACTTGAACTTCTTACTTTTAGTTTCGTATCACTCATATCCCTCATAACCATATATATTTATGTTAGTAGATACGTATTTGTATGTACTTATAAAAAGTTTAATGGATAACTAATGTTATTGGTTCTTTTGAGAAGTGTTTTCCTGAATTGCACTTGCGTTTTGTATATCTTCAATTCAAGAGGATGAGAGTCAAGCTAAAGCATGAAATTTTGTTAGCAGTTGCTAACACTGTTGCCAACAAATGCGAGTAAGTACAATATAATGTATGTATGTGTGTACATACATATGTATGTGAATGTGCTTTTTTGGACATTTCGGTGCTAATCGATAAGAGAACGGGTTTTTTATTTTTAATACCATATATAAATATAAGCATGCAAATATTTACGTACAAGGCACTCTATAAAAATTGTACCGCAGCTGTAGAAGCTGATTATTTCGCCTAACAAAATACGAAAGTATGTATTTACTTTGCGTTTGAGTTACTCAGACGAGAGGAGAATGTTACTCATACGCCAAGTACGTGCGTAAATTCATTCTCTCAATTCGTCGGTCATGATTTTTTTTCTGACGCTTTCAAGCATTTTAAAATCATATTAAATTTTAAACAAAAAAATTAAATTGTACACTATTACTGTTGTTTGAGATTGACAATGAGAATGTGTATGTGAGTTTGGGTTGTTAATTTTTCAATTATGTTGCCTCTCAATGGTTTTAACTTGTTATGTTTTTATCATGATTTTAACTTTTAATTAATCATTATCGGAATCAACGACCACAAAAACGCCCGAGGAAAGCGGTTCAAGCGAATCGCGTCAATTTTATTTATTTTTTAGCTCTCATTTGGGTTCTGCCATTAAATCAGGCCTCATATTCGTAGTCAGCAAGACCAAAAATCATAAAAAGCCGCTGTTACTTTTTCTTTTTTTAATATTAAATTTTCCAAAAGCAAAATAGTTGTAAAGCAAAACCTAATTTACAGTTATATTAGACGCTATACTGAATTTTTCCAATAGTCCACACTGCTTTCAATTAAATTTCCAATGAAGGATATCTCAACGAACAGTATATATTTTGTAAAGCTGTTTTAATTTTAAGAAACATACTTTATTTTCCCTTTTTATTTTCTTTTTTTTTAACCGACTTCCAAAAAGGAGTTTAAATCCGATCATTGGATTAAGTCGGTTTTGTTTTTTGCTTAAAAATTACTTGCTTAATTCAATTTTTAACCGACTTCACAAAAAGGAAAAGGTTATCAATTTATCGGAATATGTTTTTTTTTCTTTTTATTTTTATTTTGTTTATTTGATATTTCCAATTAAAGCTTTCATAAAACTTGTATATAAGTTAACGGAATTCGATTTTTCAAATCGGTGGAAATCCCCTTCAATATAATTTTCAAACTGAAATCTTCTTACATCTCTTTCGTCGGACATTGCATTTTAACAAACTGATGAACTAAGTTGAATTTAATTGTTCAAACACGTGGCAACCCTCCTAAATAAAGGTCAGAAATCATGAGTTTTCAAACCCGTTTCGATGGATTCCCATCCTTTAGTAATTCATTTATCTTATAAAATAATTTAAATTTGACTTTTTAAATAGATGGTAACCCACTTGAAATGCCTCAGAAACATTATAAATGTTCAAATTAAAAATTTCTTAACATTCTTTCGTTTGACTACGGTACTTTATATTCCATCTAATTTTTGTATTAGTTATTTAAATTAGACCTTTCGAACAGGTGGCAGCCCTCGTCAAAAGTACTTTTAAGCTAAACCTTATTAACTCTCTTCCGTAAAAAAGTAGAATTTGATTTTTTACACATATAGCAACCCCGCTTAAGAAATAAAGATTTTTGAAACCCCGACTCGATTAATACCCATATTTTAATAATTTATTCAACTTTTTATATAATTTGAATTTAACTTTTTAAACACCCCAAAAACATTATTAGTGTTCAAACAAATGATTTCGTTTGAAATGCATATTTTGATGTTTCATATAACTTGCGCATAAGTTAACTAAATTCAACATTTCAAGCTGGTGGCAACCCTCTCCAACATATTTTCTAACTCCTACCTTCTGA
>NW_023458555.1:23888457-23892653 GCF_013731165.1 Rhagoletis pomonella | reverse complement strand
ACATGATTAATATTTTTGCATACATAGTAGTATTTTGTATTCACTGCACGCACATATACGTGTACACATGTTTTATCAAGATTAAAGGCACATAATTTTGCATGTCTTTTTAAAACTTGTAGTAGCATAAGTATTGTAAATCATTTGAAAAAATATGTCATATTCTTGAGTAGTTTTCTGCAACTTTTTGATATCAATAAGACGTTGTATTTTGTTGCATTTGTACAAATACATAACAATACAAAAGATGTATAACATTTGAAGAAAAACGATAAACACCAACAGCAAGTGTAGCAATAAAAATTTTGCTTCAGCGATAAACAAAAGCATCAAATGTACGAATGTAGGGAATCAACAAAAGTAAAAATAATTTGAGATGCAAGAATAAATATCTTGCATGCTACATATGTATGTATGTGTATGTATGTACAAAGTTGCATTATATTACATGCAACATAGCAACCATTTAGCACATACATATGTACATATATTACTCCATGAAATGAAGGAAACAAATAATCACTCGTGGGTGGTAAAAAGAAATTATTATGAGGAGACATTTAGACATAAATACAAATTGCACAATATGTGAATATATGAGTATGTATGTATGTACATATGTGTTTATGCATAAATAACACAACTTGTAATATTTATGGTGGGTTGTGAGACGATTGCATGTGTCATAATTTGAACAATTTCATGTCATAGTGACATGCTGCTCCTGCTGCTGCTGCTGGTGGTGGTCGTGGAGCTGGTGTGACCATCACAATCCTATCGTTATCGTCATTCCTGTTGTAGTTGCCATCATTATTGTGGTTGTAGTTATTGTCGTTGCCATAAACATTGTTGACGCATTGTTTGACACACAATTGTCGTTACGATGGCAGCACACTATGTACATACAGTGTGGCACGCGAGGAGAGAGTGTTTTGGAAGTGAAGCATTAAGAGTTTCGTGTTACAACTATGTAGTTTTTAGTCTAACAAAAATATTTTAAATTTACGTGAAAAATGTGTAAAACAATTTTTATGGGGACTACACATGAACTTGCATGTGCTTAAGTTATGTACAAACATATGCATTCGTAGAATTTCCTGTTTCTACTAAATTCTAAACCCTTTGCATGTAAAATTATGTCTAGCGAGTTCTATAAGTGTACATACTTAGACAAAAAAAATAGGGGATTTTCCTTGACATCGAGAAAGTCTTCAATAATGTCCTTCCCGAATATGCTGTTAAGTAGCTCCTTAAGGTGGGAGTGCAGCAGTGAATAATGGATTTTGTTGGGCTCTTTCTCGGAATAGATAACTTTCCTTCCATAAATAAGAGTTGGATACATAACAGCACAAACATGTAAGCAGAGGCACTCCGAAAAATGGAGTTATCACTCCCCTATTGAGTAATCTAACCATTAATACCCTATTTGGAAACTAAAGGACACTGGGTGCCATGTCATACCATATACTGAGACATAGAAATCGTTGCAACGGATACAGATCTGCAAGTCATGAGTGAGCTATTGCAAATTGCAAGCAGCCTTGTAAACATCTGGTCTAAGGAATGTGGACTCAACCAAGACTGAGATGGTATTCTTCCGAGGAAACATAAATTTCCTCAATTCAAACCAGCCTCATTCACCTGGGTAGAACTCACTCTCTCATCCTATGTCAAGTAGTTTGGAATGTTGCTACAGGAAAGCCGTTATCACCCTCTATGCCTATAAGACGACTATAAGAAAAAATTTGAGAACAAAATTTTCATAACTATAGCCAACTGGATGCACACAGCCAAGAAAATACCAATTATTTTCTACAGGGTTGCCGGCATCTGGTGGCCGGCGCTAAACAAGATTCAGTCCATAACCGGGTACAGCGTACGGTTGCACGGCCCGAAATCTCTGAAATAAGCTAATTGCAAATCTTACACGGGTGGATCTCAAGTGCACACTTCTGGCCGGTTGTAATGCGATCCAGCATGAGGTAGAACTCGGATTCAGGCATGCGAGAGTTTTGAAACTCTACTAAATAATCTACGACAACTTGGTTATACGTACTACTCCACTAATCTGCCTGGAGAACAAGTCCTTCATAAGAATACCAGAGATGAACGAATGGGAAGCCGCCACAGACCTCGACCCAAGATCGACGTTTCCCTTCACAAATGGTTTGGATGACTTTCGAAACACAAAATCTGTCAAGTATTTGCCAATGCTGACGACGCGTCGTGGTACTTATGGTTAGGTGTAAATTACTTCAGAGTCTATATTAGCTGACCCAGGGTTACCTTAACATTGTGAATAAGTGGGTGGCTAATCGCTGCAACTCTTTCCCTCATTGTGGTGGTTTTCCAGCTGGCTTCCTAAACATTAGAGTACTTGCGCCTGACTATAGATAAAAAGCTGCACCTTCGTCTAACACATTCGCTTAAGGAGAACTAGGTAGGGAAATCGAGACGTGAACATATTTACGTATAGATCCAACCCCGATTGAAGGATTAGAGGAGCAGCTTTCTGACATTTGTGGGGTTTTTTTTCAGGCCAAATAATGTTTGACGTCAATAGCCGAGATTGGCGATTTTCAAAGTACATTCTTGAAAATGAGACCAAACTCTTCTTACCGTCTTCTGACTTAATTTGTAATTTCTTAAATTTACTAGGATACGATTTCCTTCTTTATATACAAAATATTTTATTTAATACTCACTTTTTTCTACCGTCTATCAGTGATCATGATATTTACTTATAATCACTTACGATGAACGTGTGCATTTCATATTCCTTACTATCCCTACAACTTTCTATTGTTACATTTTTGTTAAAAATGAAAAATAAAGTGCCTAATATTACTTTTCATCCTTTCGTTGTTTTATTTCAATTTTTATTCATCACACGATGTGTTTTTGTTATGTGTTGTGGACATCATGAAATTATTACTATTATTATTTTTTATTTTTTTTTTTTTTTTTGTGAAGCGACACGCTGAGCAGCAAGGCAGTAAAAATTTTGTCGTCCATTTTACTGCCTGACATACTACAATGGCATACCACTCTGCGCCCCTTTCTTGTTTGTAATTTTTGCACTTCTTTTACAGCTGCAGGCAACAAAATGCTCATAACAGCTCCATCAGTGTGAAATGTGGGCTAAGTTGCAAACACACAATTGCTTGCGTTTTTTTTTTTCCAGCTCAAAACGATTTATTATGATGCACATTTCTAATGCCATACATTCATATTCGTTTGCTCGAGGGGTGTTTGTGTTAAATTGTGTGTGTGCGTTGCAATCGACAAAAAATAAAACAGAATGAGTAACAAGTCGTTAAAGGTGTAAAGAGAAAAATTTTCAATGGGATTTCATTTGTAGATAACTATTTGATGTAACAAGATTTCTATTTTAGTGTTAGCTCAGCTGGTATATATATAACCAGGGAACGGATTTTATGGAAATTGCCTTTTTTCTGCTAAAGAGATAGAGTATATTCGATTAAGAATGTCCACGATTTAGCTTTCCCTGATTCCATATATACACATTTGATGTTGCCTTTTTTTTGCATTTTTTAAGATATGTGCCTTTTTTTGCCTTTTCTAACTTTAAAAAAGTGATTATAGCATTTACAATTTTTTTTTTAAGATTAAAAAATATACACATGCCCATGCGGCTTATAGAAGCGCAGGGACCTCTTGCCAAATTGGTGTTGGAAAAATTTAAATCCGTTTTCTCAGCTAAGGTAGGCTTAGAGACAATAAGGGGTGTGGATAAAATTATAAAGGGCGAGGAAAACGCCCTTATTCCTGATAATATGAACGTTTCAAACATTCCATTTTTAAATTGGGCTCCACTTGTATCAACTTACGTCGAGCGCACATTTAGTACATTCAAGGCTTTTCTTCGCGAAAATCGAATGAAAATGCTGCCAGAAAACTTCAAAATGCATCTTGTGGTTCAATGTTACTACAACTATACAGATTAAAGTTTTATGAGTTAGAAACTCGAAAGAATAAAATAGTCAAGGATTAAAAGTACAAATTTTTCATATAATGAAACTAGTTAATAGTTTTTCTATTTTTACTTGTAATATAAACATTTCTAAAATAAATGTATTTTTTGATTGTTCTTCGAATTTTCTGTCTTTTTTTATTGCCTTATTTTGCTTTTTTGCAATACCTAGTGCCTTTTTTTGCCTTTTTCGCTATTTTGT